>NC_091990.1:78011195-78614125 GCF_044704955.1 Pristiophorus japonicus
GAAGAGTGTGGGATCCAATGTTGGACCGATTATTGAAGAGTGTGGGGTCCAATATTGGACCGATCATTGAAGAGTGTGGGCCCCAATGTTGGATTGATTATTGAAGAGTGTGTGGTCCAATGTTGGACTGATTATTGAAGAGTGTGGGGTCCAATGTTGGATCGATTATTGAAGAGTGTGGGGTCCAATGTTGGACTGATTAATAAAGAGTGTGGGGTCCAATGTTGGATTGATTATTGAAGAGTGTCGGGTCCAATGTTGGACTGATTATTGAAGAGTGTGGGGTCCAATGTTGGACTGATTATTGAAGAGTGTGGGATCCAATGTTGGATCTATTATTGAAGAGAGTGTGCTCCAATATTGGACTGATTATTGAAGAGTGCGGGTCCAATGTTGGATCAATTATTGAAGAGTGTGGGGTCCAACGTTGGACAGATTATTGAAGAGTGTGGGTTCCAATGTTTGGTCAATTATTGAAGAGTGTGGCCTCCAATGTTGGACTGCTAATTGAAGAGTGTGGGGTCCAATGTTGGACTGATTATTGAAGAATGTGGGATCCAATGTTGGACCGATTATTGAAGAGTTTGGGATCCAATGTTGGATCAATTATTGAAGAGTGTGGTGTCCAATGTTGGACTGATTATTGAAGAGTGTGGGATCCCATGTTGGATCAATTATTGAAGAGTGTGGGGTCCAATATTGTACCGATTATTGAAGAGTGTGGGATCCAATGTTGGATCAACTATTAAAGGGTGTGGGGTCCAATGTTGGATCGATTATTGATGGGTGAGGGGTCCAATGTTGGATCAACTATTGAAGGGTGTGGGGTTCAATGTTGGGTCGATTATTGAAGAGTGTGGGGTCCAATGTTGGACTGATTATTGAAGAGTGTGGGATCCAATGTTGGACCGATTATTGAAGAGTGTGGCATCCAATGTTGGATCTATTATTGAAGAGTGTGGGGTCCAATATTGGACCGATCATTGAAGAGTGTGGGCCCCAATGTTGGATTGATTATTGAAGAGTGTGTGGTCCAATGTTGGACTGATTATTGAAGAGTGTGGGGTCCAATGTTGGATCGATTATTGAAGAGTGTGGGGTCCAATGTTGGACTGATTAATAAAGAGTGTGGGGTCCAATGTTGGATTGATTATTGAAGAGTGTCGGGTCCAATGTTGGGCTGATTATTGAAGAGTGTGGGGTCCAATGTTGGACTGATTATTGAAGAGTGTGGGATCCAATGTTGGATCTATTATTGAAGAGAGTGTGCTCCAATATTGGACTGATTATTGAAGAGTGCGGGTCCAATGTTGGATCAATTATTGAAGAGTGTGGGGTCCAACGTTGGACAGATTATTGAAGAGTGTGGGTTCCAATGTTTGGTCAATTATTGAAGAGTGTGGCCTCCAATGTTGGACTGCTAATTGAAGAGTGTGGGGTCCAATGTTGGACTGATTATTGAAGAATGTGGGATCCAATGTTGGACCGATTATTGAAGAGTTTGGGATCCAATGTTGGATCAATTATTGAAGAGTGTGGTGTCCAATGTTGGACTGATTATTGAAGAGTGTGGGATCCCATGTTGGATCAATTATTGAAGAGTGTGGGGTCCAATATTGTACCGATTATTGAAGAGTGTGGGATCCAATGTTGGATCAACTATTAAAGGGTGTGGGGTCCAATGTTGGATCGATTATTGATGGGTGAGGGGTCCAATGTTGGATCAACTATTGAAGGGTGTGGGGTTCAATGTTGGGTCGATTATTGAAGAGTGTGGGGTCCAATGTTGGACTGATTATTGAAGAGTGTGGGATCCAATGTTGGACCGATTATTGAAGAGTGTGGCATCCAATGTTGGATCTATTATTGAAGAGTGTGGGGTCCAATGTTGGACCGATTATTGAAGAGTGTGGGGTCCAATGTTGGACTGATTATTGAAGATTGTTGGATCCAATATTGGACCGAATATTGAAGAGTGTGGCGTCCAATGTTGGATCGATTATTGAAGAGTGTGTGGTCCAATGTTGGATCGGTTATTGAAGAGTGTGTGCTCCAATGTTCGTCTGATTATTGAAGAGTGGGGGATCCAATGTTGGACCGATTATTGAAGAGTGTGGGGTCCAATATTGGACCGATTATTGAAGAGTGTGGGCTCCAATGTTGGATTGATTATTGAAGAGTGTGTGGTCCAATGTTGGACCTATTATTGAAGAGTGTGGGGTCCAATGTTGGATCGATGATTGAATAGTGTGGGGTCCAATGTTGGACTGATTATTGAAGAGTGTCGGGTCCAATGTTGGATTGATTATTGAAGAGTGTCGGGTCCAATGTTGGACTGGTTATTGAAGAGTGTGGGGTCCAATGTTGGACTGATTATTGAAGAGTGTGGGGTCCAAAGTTGGATCGATTATTGAAGAGTGTGGGGTCCAATGTTGGATCTATTATTGAAGAGTGTGTGCTCCAATGTTGGACTGATTATTGAAGAGTGTGGGTCAAATGTTGGATCAATTATTGAAGAGTGTGGGGTCCAACGTTGGACAGATTATTGAAGAGTGTGGGTTCCAATGTTTGATCAATTATTGAAGACTGTGGGGTCCAATGTGTGATCAGTTATTGAAGAGTGTGTCCTCCAATGTTGGACTGATTATTGGAGAGTGTGAGGTCCAATGTTGGACTGATTATTGAAGTGTGTGGAATCCAATCTTGGATCAATTATTGAAGAGTGTGGGGTCCAACGTTGGACTGATTATTGAAGAGTGTGGGTTCCATTATTGGATCAATTATTGAAGAGTGTGTGGTCCAATGTTGGATCAATTATTGAAGAGTGTGGTGTCCAATGTTGGACTGATTATTGAAGAGTGTGGGACCCCATGTTGGATCAATTATTGAAGAGTGTGGGGTCCAATGTTGGACCGATTATTGAAGAGTGTGGGATCCAATGTTGGATCAACTATTGAAGGGTGTGGGGTCCAATGTTGGATCGATTATTGAAGGGTGTGGGGTCCAATGTTGGATCGATTCTTGAAGAGTGTGGGGTCCAATGTTGAACTGATTATTGAAGAGTGTGGGATCCAATGTTGGACCGATTATTGAAGAGTGTGGGATCCAATGTTGGATCAAATATTGAACAGTGTGGGGTCCAATGTTGGACTGATTATTGAAGGGTGTGGGGTCCAATGTTGGATCGATTATTGAAGAGTGTGGGGGCCAATGTTGGATCAACTATTGAAGGGTGTGGGGTCCAATGTTGGATCGATTATTGAAGACAGTGGGGTCCAATGTTGGACTGATTATTGAAGAGTGTGGTGTCCAACGTTGGATCAATTATTGAAGAGTGTGGGGTCCAACGTTGGACAGATGATTGAAGAGCGTGGGTTCCAATGTTGGATCAATTATTGAAGAGTGTGGGGTCCAATGTTGGATGAATTATTGAAGAGTGTGGTGTCCAATGTTGGACTGATTATTGAAGAGTTTGTGGTCCAATGTTGGACTGATTATTGAAGAGTGTGAGGTCCAATGTTGGACTGATTATTGAAGAGTGTGGTGTCCAATGTGGGATCAATTATTGAAGAGTGTGGGGTCTAACGTTGAACAGATTATTGAAGAGTGTGGGTTCCAATGTTGGATCAATTATTGAAGATTGTGGGGTCCAATGTGTAATCAGTTATTGAAGAGTGTGGCCTCAAATGTTGGACTGATTATTGAAGAGTTTGTGGTCCAATGTTGGACTGATTATTGAAGAGTGTGGTGTTCAATGTTGGATCAATTATTGAAGAGTGTGCGGTCCAACGTTGGACAGATTATTGAGGAGTTTGGGTTCCAATGTTGGATCAATTATTGAAGAGTGTGGGGTCCAATGTTGGATCAATTATTGAAGAGTGTGGTGTCCAATGTTGGACTGAATATTGAAGAGTGTGGGATCCAATGTTGGATCAATTATTGAAGAGTGTGGGGTCCAATGTTAGGATCAATTATTGAAGAGTGTGGTGTCCAATGTTGGACCGATTATTGAAGAGTGTGGGTCCATAGTTGGATCAACTATTGAAGGGTGTGGGGTCCAATGTTGGATAGATTATTGAAGAGAGTGGGGTCCAATGTTGGATCAACTATTGAAGGGTGTGTGGTCGAATGTTTGATCGATTATTGAAGAGTGTGGGGTCCAATGTTGGACTGATTATTGAAGAGTGTTGGATCCAATGTTGGACCGATTATTGAAGTGTTGGGATCCAATGTTGGATCAAATATTGAACAGTGTGGCGTCCAATGTTGGACTGATTATGGAAGGGTGTGGGGTCCAATGTTGGATCGATTATTGAAGAGTGTGGGGACCAATGTTGGATCAACTATTGAAGAGTGCGGGATCCAATGTTGGATCAATTATTGAAGAGTGTGGGATCCAATGTTGGACCGATTATTGAAGAGTGTGGCATCCAATGTTGGATCTATTATTGAAGAGTGTGGCGTCCAATGTTGGATCGATTATTGAAGGGTGTGGGGTCCAATGTTGGATCGGTTATTGAAGAGTGTGTGCTCCAATGTTCGTCTGATTATTGAAGAGTGTGGGATCCAATGTTGGACCGATTATTGAAGAGTGTGGGCTCCAATGTTGGATCGATTATTGAATAGTGTGTGGTCCAATGTTGGACTGATTATTGAAGAGTGTGGGGTCCAATGTTGTATTGATTATTGAAGAGTGTGGTGTCCAATGTTGGATCGATTATCGAAGAGTGTGGGGTACAATGTTTGTCTGATTATTGAAGAGTGTGGGATCCAATGTTGGACCGATTATTGAAGTGTTGGGATCCAATGTTGGATCAATGATTGAACAGTGTGGGGTCCAATGTTGGACTGATTATTGAAGAGTGTAGGGTCCAATGTTGGGTCGATTATTGAAGAGTGTGTGGTCCAATGCTGGATCGGTTATTGAAGAGTGTGTGCTCCAATGTTCGACTGATTATTGAAGAGTGTGGGATCCAATGTTGGACCGATTATTGAAGAGTGTGGGGTCCAATATTGGACCGATCATTGAAGAGTGTGGGCCCCAATGTTGGATTGATTATTGAAGAGTGTGTGGTCCAATGTTGGACTGATTATTGAAGAGTGTGGGGTCCAATGTTGGATCGATTATTGAAGAGTGTGGGGTCCAATGTTGGACTGATTAATAAAGAGTGTGGGGTCCAATGTTGGATTGATTATTGAAGAGTGTCGGGTCCAATGTTGGACTGATTATTGAAGAGTGTGGGGTCCAATGTTGGACTGATTATTGAAGAGTGTGGGATCCAATGTTGGATCTATTATTGAAGAGAGTGTGCTCCAATATTGGACTGATTATTGAAGAGTGCGGGTCCAATGTTGGATCAATTATTGAAGAGTGTGGGGTCCAACGTTGGACTGATTATTGAAGAGTGTGGGTTCCAATGTTTGGTCAATTATTGAAGAGTGTGGCCTCCAATGTTGGACTGATTATTGAAGAGTGTGGGGTCCAATGTTGGACTGATTATTGAAGAATGTGGGATCCAATGTTGGACCGATTATTGAAGAGTGTGGCATCCAATGTTGGATCTATTATTGAAGAGTGTGGCGTCCAATGTTGGATCGATTATTGAAGGGTGTGGGGTCCAATGTTGGATCGGTTATTGAAGAATGTGTGCTCCAATGTTCGTCTGATTATTGAAGAGTGTGGGATCCAATGTTGGACCGATTATTGAAGAGTGTGGGGTCCAATATTGGACCGATTATTGAAGAGTCTGGGCTCCAATGTTGGATTGATTATTGAAGAGTGTGTAGTCCAATGTTGGACCTATTATTGAAGAGTGTGGGGTTCAATGTTGGATCGATTATTGAATCGTGTGTGGTCCAATGTTGGACTGATTATTGAAGAGTGTGGGGTCCAATGTTGGATTGATTATTGAAGAGTGTGGTGTCCAATGTTGGATCAACTATTGAAGGGTGTGGGGTCCAATGTTGGATCGATTATTGAAGACAGTGGGGTCCAATGTTGGACTGATTATTGAAGAGTGTGGTGTCCAACGTTGGATCAATTATTGAAGAGTGTGGGGTCCAACGTTGGACAGATGATTGAAGAGCGTGGGTTCCAATGTTGGATCAATTATTGAAGAGTGTGGGGTCCAATGTTGGATGAATTATTGAAGAGTGTGGTGTCCAATGTTGGACTGATTATTGAAGAGTTTGTGGTCCAATGTTGGACTGATTATTGAAGAGTGTGAGGTCCAATGTTGGACTGATTATTGAAGAGTGTGGTGTCCAATGTGGGATCAATTATTGAAGAGTGTGGGGTCTAACGTTGAACAGATTATTGAAGAGTGTGGGTTCCAATGTTGGATCAATTATTGAAGATTGTGGGGTCCAATGTGTAATCAGTTATTGAAGAGTGTGGCCTCAAATGTTGGACTGATTATTGAAGAGTTTGTGGTCCAATGTTGGACTGATTATTGAAGAGTGTGGTGTTCAATGTTGGATCAATTATTGAAGAGTGTGCGGTCCAACGTTGGACAGATTATTGAGGAGTTTGGGTTCCAATGTTGGATCAATTATTGAAGAGTGTGGGGTCCAATGTTGGATCAATTATTGAAGAGTGTGGTGTCCAATGTTGGACTGAATATTGAAGAGTGTGGGATCCAATGTTGGATCAATTATTGAAGAGTGTGGGGTCCAATGTTAGGATCAATTATTGAAGAGTGTGGTGTCCAATGTTGGACCGATTATTGAAGAGTGTGGGTCCATAGTTGGATCAACTATTGAAGGGTGTGGGGTCCAATGTTGGATAGATTATTGAAGAGAGTGGGGTCCAATGTTGGATCAACTATTGAAGGGTGTGTGGTCGAATGTTTGATCGATTATTGAAGAGTGTGGGGTCCAATGTTGGACTGATTATTGAAGAGTGTTGGATCCAATGTTGGACCGATTATTGAAGTGTTGGGATCCAATGTTGGATCAAATATTGAACAGTGTGGCGTCCAATGTTGGACTGATTATGGAAGGGTGTGGGGTCCAATGTTGGATCGATTATTGAAGAGTGTGGGGACCAATGTTGGATCAACTATTGAAGAGTGCGGGATCCAATGTTGGATCAATTATTGAAGAGTGTGGGATCCAATGTTGGACCGATTATTGAAGAGTGTGGCATCCAATGTTGGATCTGTTATTGAAGAGTGTGGCGTCCAATGTTGGATCGATTATTGAAGGGTGTGGGGTCCAATGTTGGATCGGTTATTGAAGAGTGTGTGCTCCAATGTTCGTCTGATTATTGAAGAGTGTGGGATCCAATGTTGGACCGATTATTGAAGAGTGTGGGCTCCAATGTTGGATCGATTATTGAATAGTGTGTGGTCCAATGTTGGACTGATTATTGAAGAGTGTGGGGTCCAATGTTGTATTGATTATTGAAGAGTGTGGTGTCCAATGTTGGATCGATTATCGAAGAGTGTGGGGTACAATGTTTGTCTGATTATTGAAGAGTGTGGGATCCAATGTTGGACCGATTATTGAAGTGTTGGGATCCAATGTTGGATCAATGATTGAACAGTGTGGGGTCCAATGTTGGACTGATTATTGAAGAGTGTAGGGTCCAATGTTGGGTCGATTATTGAAGAGTGTGTGGTCCAATGCTGGATCGGTTATTGAAGAGTGTGTGCTCCAATGTTCGACTGATTATTGAAGAGTGTGGGATCCAATGTTGGACCGATTATTGAAGAGTGTGGGGTCCAATATTGGACCGATCATTGAAGAGTGTGGGCCCCAATGTTGGATTGATTATTGAAGAGTGTGTGGTCCAATGTTGGACTGATTATTGAAGAGTGTGGGGTCCAATGTTGGATCGATTATTGAAGAGTGTGGGGTCCAATGTTGGACTGATTAATAAAGAGTGTGGGGTCCAATGTTGGATTGATTATTGAAGAGTGTCGGGTCCAATGTTGGACTGATTATTGAAGAGTGTGGGGTCCAATGTTGGACTGATTATTGAAGAGTGTGGGATCCAATGTTGGATCTATTATTGAAGAGTGTGTGCTCCAATATTGGACTGATTATTGAAGAGTGCGGGTCCAATGTTGGATCAATTATTGAAGAGTGTGGGGTCCAACGTTGGACTGATTATTGAAGAGTGTGGGTTCCAATGTTTGGTCAATTATTGAAGAGTGTGGCCTCCAATGTTGGACTGATTATTGAAGAGTGTGGGGTCCAATGTTGGACTGATTATTGAAGAATGTGGGATCCAATGTTGGACCGATTATTGAAGAGTGTGGCATCCAATGTTGGATCTATTATTGAAGAGTGTGGCGTCCAATGTTGGATCGATTATTGAAGGGTGTGGGGTCCAATGTTGGATCGGTTATTGAAGAATGTGTGCTCCAATGTTCGTCTGATTATTGAAGAGTGTGGGATCCAATGTTGGACCGATTATTGAAGAGTGTGGGGTCCAATATTGGACCGATTATTGAAGAGTCTGGGCTCCAATGTTGGATTGATTATTGAAGAGTGTGTAGTCCAATGTTGGACCTATTATTGAAGAGTGTGGGGTTCAATGTTGGATCGATTATTGAATCGTGTGTGGTCCAATGTTGGACTGATTATTGAAGAGTGTGGGGTCCAATGTTGGATTGATTATTGAAGAGTGTGGTGTCCAATGTTGGATCGATTATCGAAGAGTGTGGCGTACAATGTTTGTCTGATTATTGAAGAGTGTGGGATCCAATGTTGGACCGATTATTGAAGTGTTGGGATCCAATGTTGGATCAATGATTGAAGAGTGTGGGGTCCAATGTTGGACTGATTATTGAAGAGTGTAGGGTCCAATGTTGGGTCGATTATTGAAGAGTGTGGGGTCCAATGCTGGATCGGTTATTGAAGAGTGTGTGCTCCAATGTTCGACTGATTATTGAAGAGTGTGGGATCCAATGTTGGACCGATTTTTGAAGAGTGTGGGGTCCAATATTGGACCGATCATTGAAGAGTGTGGGCTCCAATGTTGGATTGATTATTGAAGAGTGTGTGGTCCAATGTTGGACTGATTATTGAAGAGTGTGCGGTCCAATGTTGGATCGATTATTGAAGAGTGTGGGGTCCAATGTTGGACTGATTAATGAAGAGTGTGGGGTCCAATGTTGGATTGATTATTGAAGAGTGTCGGGTCCAATGTTGGACTGATTATTGAAGAGTGTGTGCTCCAATATTGGACTGATTATTGAAGAGTGTGGGGTCCAATGTTGGATCGATTATTGAAGAGTGTGGGGTCCAATGTTGGATTGATTATTGAAGAGTGATGGGTCCAATGTTGGACTGATTATTGAGGAATGTGGGATCCAATGTTGGATCTATTATTGAAGAGTGTGGGCTCCAATGTTGGACTGATTATTGAAGAGTGTGGGGTCCAAAGTTGGATCGATTATTAAAGAGTGTGCGGGTCCAATGTTGGATCTATTATTCAAGAGTGTGTGCTCCAATATTGGACCGATTATTGAAGAGTGTGGTGTCCAATGTTGGACTGATTATTGAAGAGTGTGGCCTCCAATATTGGACTGATTATTGAAGAGTGTGGGGTCCAATGTTGGACTGATTATTGAAGAATGTGGGATCCAATGTTGGACCGATTATTGAAGAGTTTTGGATCCAATGTTGGATCAATTATTGAAGAGTGTGGTGTCCAATGTTGGACTGATTATTGAAGAGTGTGGGATCCAATGTTGGATCAATTATTGAAGAGTGTGGGGTCCAATATTGTACCGATTATTGAAGAGTGTGGGATCCAATGTTGGATCAACTATTAAAGGGTGTGGGGTCCAATGTTGGATCGATTATTGATGGGTGAGGGGTCCAATGTTGGATCAACTATTGAAGGGTGTGGGGTTCAATGTTGGGTCGATTATTGAAGAGTGTGGGGTCCAATGTTGGACTGATTATTGAAGAGTGTGGGATCCAATGTTGGACCGATTATTGAAGAGTGTGGCATCCAATGTTGGATCTATTATTGAAGAGTGTGGGGTCCAATGTTGGACCGATTATTGAAGAGTGTGGGGTCCAATGTTGGACTGATTATTGAAGATTGTTGGATCCAATATTGGACCGAATATTGAAGAGTGTGGCGTCCAATGTTGGATCGATTATTGAAGAGTGTGGGGTCCAATGTTGGATCGGTTATTGAAGAGTGTGTGCTCCAATGTTCGTCTGATTATTGAAGAGTGGGGGATCCAATGTTGGACCGATTATTGAAGAGTGTGGGGTCCAATATTGGACCGATTATTGAAGAGTGTGGGCTCCAATGTTGGATTGATTATTGAAGAGTGTATGGTCCAATGTTGGACCTATTATTGAAGAGTGTGGGGTCCAATGTTGGATCGATGATTGAATAGTGTGGGGTCCAATGTTGGACTGATTATTGAAGAGTGCCGGGTCCAATGTTGGATTGATTATTGAAGAGTGTCGGGTCCAATGTTGGACTGGTTATTGAAGAGTGTGGGGTCCAATGTTGGACTGATTATTGAAGAGTGTGGGGTCCAAAGTTGGATCGATTATTGAAGAGTGTGTGCTCCAATGTTGGACTGATTATTGAAGAGTGTGGGTCAAATGTTGGATCAATTATTGAAGAGTGTGGGGTCCAACGTTGGACAGATTATTGAAGAGTGTGGGTTCCAATGTTTGATCAATTAT
The DNA here is from genome assembly GCF_044704955.1 of Pristiophorus japonicus. Lineage (NCBI taxonomy): Eukaryota > Metazoa > Chordata > Chondrichthyes > Pristiophoridae > Pristiophorus > Pristiophorus japonicus. The sequence continues at coordinate 78,021,861 of NC_091990.1, forward strand.
TGAAGACTGTGGGGTCCAATGTGTGATCAGTTATTGAAGAGTGTGTCCTCCAATGTTGGACTGATTATTGGAGAGTGTGAGGTCCAATGTTGGACTGATTATTGAAGTGTGTGGAATCCAATCTTGGATCAATTATTGAAGAGTGTGGGGTCCAACGTTGGACTGATTATTGAAGGGTGTGGGTTCCATTATTGGATCAATTATTGAAGAGTGTGTGGTCCAATGTTGGATCAATTATTGAAGAGTGTGGTGTCCAATGTTGGACTGATTATTGAAGAGTGTGGGACCCCATGTTGGATCAATTATTGAAGAGTGTGGGGTCCAATGTTGGACCGATTATTGAAGAGTGTGGGATCCAATGTTGGATCAACTATTGAAGGGTGTGGGGTCCAATGTTGGATCGATTATTGAAGGGTGTGGGGTCCAATGTTGGATCGATTCTTGAAGAGTGTGGGGTCCAATGTTGAACTGATTATTGAAGAGTGTGGGATCAAATTTTGGACCGATTATTGAAGAGTGTGGGATCCAATGTTGGATCAAATATTGAACAGTGTGGGGTCCAATGTTGGACTGATTATTGAAGGGTGTGGGGTCCAATGTTGGATCGATTATTGAAGAGTGTGGGGGCCAATGTTGGATCAACTATTGAAGGGTGTGGGGTCCAATGTTGGATCGATTATTGAAGACAGTGGGGTCCAATGTTGGACTGATTATTGAAGAGTGTGGTGTCCAACGTTGGATCAATTATTGAAGAGTGTGGGGTCCAACGTTGGACAGATGATTGAAGAGCGTGGGTTCCAATGTTGGATCAATTATTGAAGAGTGTGGTGTCCAATGTGGGATCAATTATTGAAGAGTGTGGGGTCTAACGTTGAACAGATTATTGAAGAGTGTGGGTTCCAATGTTGGATCAATTATTGAAGATTGTGGGGTCCAATGTGTAATCAGTTATTGAAGAGTGTGGCCTCAAATGTTGGACTGATTATTGAAGAGTTTGTGGTCCAATGTTGGACTGATTATTGAAGAGTGTGGTGTTCAATGTTGGAGCAATTATTGAAGAGTGTGCGGTCCAACGTTGGACAGATTATTGAGGAGTTTGGGTTCCAATGTTGGATCAATTATTGAAGAGTGTGGGGTCCAATTTTGGATCAATTATTGAAGAGTGTGGTGTCCAATGTTGGACTGAATATTGAAGAGTGTGGGATCCAATGTTGGATCAATTATTGAAGAGTGTGGGGTCCAATGTTAGGATCAATTATTGAAGAGTGTGGTGTCCAATGTTGGACCGATTATTGAAGAGTGTGGGTCCATAGTTGGATCAACTATTGAAGGGTGTGGGGTCCAATGTTGGATAGATTATTGAAGAGAGTGGGGTCCAATGTTGGATCAACTATTGAAGGGTGTGTGGTCGAATGTTTGATCGATTATTGAAGAGTGTGGGGTCCAATGTTGGACTGATTATTGAAGAGTGTGAGGTCCAATGTTGGACTGATTATTGAAGAGTGTGGTGTCCAATGTGGGATCAATTATTGAAGAGTGTGGGGTCTAACGTTGAACAGATTATTGAAGAGTGTGGGTTCCAATGTTGGATCAATTATTGAAGATTGTGGGGTCCAATGTGTAATCAGTTATTGAAGAGTGTGGCCTCAAATGTTGGACTGATTATTGAAGAGTTTGTGGTCCAATGTTGGACTGATTATTGAAGAGTGTGGTGTTCAATGTTGGATCAATTATTGAAGAGTGTGCGGTCCAACGTTGGACAGATTATTGAGGAGTTTGGGTTCCAATGTTGGATCAATTATTGAAGAGTGTGGGGTCCAATGTTGGATCAATTATTGAAGAGTGTGGTGTCCAATGTTGGACTGAATATTGAAGAGTGTGGGATCCAATGTTGGATCAATTATTGAAGAGTGTGGGGTCCAATGTTAGGATCAATTATTGAAGAGTGTGGTGTCCAATGTTGGACCGATTATTGAAGAGTGTGGGTCCATAGTTGGATCAACTATTGAAGGGTGTGGGGTCCAATGTTGGATAGATTATTGAAGAGAGTGGGGTCCAATGTTGGATCAACTATTGAAGGGTGTGTGGTCGAATGTTTGATCGATTATTGAAGAGTGTGGGGTCCAATGTTGGACTGATTATTGAAGAGTGTTGGATCCAATGTTGGACCGATTATTGAAGTGTTGGGATCCAATGTTGGATCAAATATTGAACAGTGTGGCGTCCAATGTTGGACTGATTATGGAAGGGTGTGGGGTCCAATGTTGGATCGATTATTGAAGAGTGTGGGGACCAATGTTGGATCAACTATTGAAGAGTGCGGGATCCAATGTTGGATCAATTATTGAAGAGTGTGGGATCCAATGTTGGACCGATTATTGAACAGTGTGGGGTCCAATGTTGGACTGATTATTGAAGAGTGTAGGGTCCAATGTTGGGTCGATTATTGAAGAGTGTGTGGTCCAATGCTGGATCGGTTATTGAAGAGTGTGTGCTCCAATGTTCGACTGATTATTGAAGAGTGTGGGATCCAATGTTGGACCGATTATTGAAGAGTGTGGGGTCCAATATTGGACCGATCATTGAAGAGTGTGGGCCCCAATGTTGGATTGATTATTGAAGAGTGTGTGGTCCAATGTTGGACTGATTATTGAAGAGTGTGGGGTCCAATGTTGGATCGATTATTGAAGAGTGTGGGGTCCAATGTTGGACTGATTAATAAAGAGTGTGGGGTCCAATGTTGGATTGATTATTGAAGAGTGTCGGGTCCAATGTTGGACTGATTATTGAAGAGTGTGGGGTCCAATGTTGGACTGATTATTGAAGAGTGTGGGATCCAATGTTGGATCTATTATTGAAGAGAGTGTGCTCCAATATTGGACTGATTATTGAAGAGTGCGGGTCCAATGTTGGATCAATTATTGAAGAGTGTGGGGTCCAACGTTGGACTGATTATTGAAGAGTGTGGGTTCCAATGTTTGGTCAATTATTGAAGAGTGTGGCCTCCAATGTTGGACTGATTATTGAAGAGTGTGGGGTCCAATGTTGGACTGATTATTGAAGAATGTGGGATCCAATGTTGGACCGATTATTGAAGAGTGTGGCATCCAATGTTGGATCTATTATTGAAGAGTGTGGCGTCCAATGTTGGATCGATTATTGAAGGGTGTGGGGTCCAATGTTGGATCGGTTATTGAAGAATGTGTGCTCCAATGTTCGTCTGATTATTGAAGAGTGTGGGATCCAATGTTGGACCGATTATTGAAGAGTGTGGGGTCCAATATTGGACCGATTATTGAAGAGTCTGGGCTCCAATGTTGGATTGATTATTGAAGAGTGTGTAGTCCAATGTTGGACCTATTATTGAAGAGTGTGGGGTTCAATGTTGGATCGATTATTGAATCGTGTGTGGTCCAATGTTGGACTGATTATTGAAGAGTGTGGGGTCCAATGTTGGATTGATTATTGAAGAGTGTGGTGTCCAATGTTGGATCAACTATTGAAGGGTGTGGGGTCCAATGTTGGATCGATTATTGAAGACAGTGGGGTCCAATGTTGGACTGATTATTGAAGAGTGTGGTGTCCAACGTTGGATCAATTATTGAAGAGTGTGGGGTCCAACGTTGGACAGATGATTGAAGAGCGTGGGTTCCAATGTTGGATCAATTATTGAAGAGTGTGGGGTCCAATGTTGGATGAATTATTGAAGAGTGTGGTGTCCAATGTTGGACTGATTATTGAAGAGTTTGTGGTCCAATGTTGGACTGATTATTGAAGAGTGTGAGGTCCAATGTTGGACTGATTATTGAAGAGTGTGGTGTCCAATGTGGGATCAATTATTGAAGAGTGTGGGGTCTAACGTTGAACAGATTATTGAAGAGTGTGGGTTCCAATGTTGGATCAATTATTGAAGATTGTGGGGTCCAATGTGTAATCAGTTATTGAAGAGTGTGGCCTCAAATGTTGGACTGATTATTGAAGAGTTTGTGGTCCAATGTTGGACTGATTATTGAAGAGTGTGGTGTTCAATGTTGGATCAATTATTGAAGAGTGTGCGGTCCAACGTTGGACAGATTATTGAGGAGTTTGGGTTCCAATGTTGGATCAATTATTGAAGAGTGTGGGGTCCAATGTTGGATCAATTATTGAAGAGTGTGGTGTCCAATGTTGGACTGAATATTGAAGAGTGTGGGATCCAATGTTGGATCAATTATTGAAGAGTGTGGGGTCCAATGTTAGGATCAATTATTGAAGAGTGTGGTGTCCAATGTTGGACCGATTATTGAAGAGTGTGGGTCCATAGTTGGATCAACTATTGAAGGGTGTGGGGTCCAATGTTGGATAGATTATTGAAGAGAGTGGGGTCCAATGTTGGATCAACTATTGAAGGGTGTGTGGTCGAATGTTTGATCGATTATTGAAGAGTGTGGGGTCCAATGTTGGACTGATTATTGAAGAGTGTTGGATCCAATGTTGGACCGATTATTGAAGTGTTGGGATCCAATGTTGGATCAAATATTGAACAGTGTGGCGTCCAATGTTGGACTGATTATGGAAGGGTGTGGGGTCCAATGTTGGATCGATTATTGAAGAGTGTGGGGACCAATGTTGGATCAACTATTGAAGAGTGCGGGATCCAATGTTGGATCAATTATTGAAGAGTGTGGGATCCAATGTTGGACCGATTATTGAAGAGTGTGGCATCCAATGTTGGATCTATTATTGAAGAGTGTGGCGTCCAATGTTGGATCGATTATTGAAGGGTGTGGGGTCCAATGTTGGATCGGTTATTGAAGAGTGTGTGCTCCAATGTTCGTCTGATTATTGAAGAGTGTGGGATCCAATGTTGGACCGATTATTGAAGAGTGTGGGCTCCAATGTTGGATCGATTATTGAATAGTGTGTGGTCCAATGTTGGACTGATTATTGAAGAGTGTGGGGTCCAATGTTGTATTGATTATTGAAGAGTGTGGTGTCCAATGTTGGATCGATTATCGAAGAGTGTGGGGTACAATGTTTGTCTGATTATTGAAGAGTGTGGGATCCAATGTTGGACCGATTATTGAAGTGTTGGGATCCAATGTTGGATCAATGATTGAACAGTGTGGGGTCCAATGTTGGACTGATTATTGAAGAGTGTAGGGTCCAATGTTGGGTCGATTATTGAAGAGTGTGTGGTCCAATGCTGGATCGGTTATTGAAGAGTGTGTGCTCCAATGTTCGACTGATTATTGAAGAGTGTGGGATCCAATGTTGGACCGATTATTGAAGAGTGTGGGGTCCAATATTGGACCGATCATTGAAGAGTGTGGGCCCCAATGTTGGATTGATTATTGAAGAGTGTGTGGTCCAATGTTGGACTGATTATTGAAGAGTGTGGGGTCCAATGTTGGATCGATTATTGAAGAGTGTGGGGTCCAATGTTGGACTGATTAATAAAGAGTGTGGGGTCCAATGTTGGATTGATTATTGAAGAGTGTCGGGTCCAATGTTGGACTGATTATTGAAGAGTGTGGGGTCCAATGTTGGACTGATTATTGAAGAGTGTGGGATCCAATGTTGGATCTATTATTGAAGAGAGTGTGCTCCAATATTGGACTGATTATTGAAGAGTGCGGGTCCAATGTTGGATCAATTATTGAAGAGTGTGGGGTCCAACGTTGGACTGATTATTGAAGAGTGTGGGTTCCAATGTTTGGTCAATTATTGAAGAGTGTGGCCTCCAATGTTGGACTGATTATTGAAGAGTGTGGGGTCCAATGTTGGACTGATTATTGAAGAATGTGGGATCCAATGTTGGACCGATTATTGAAGAGTGTGGCATCCAATGTTGGATCTATTATTGAAGAGTGTGGCGTCCAATGTTGGATCGATTATTGAAGGGTGTGGGGTCCAATGTTGGATCGGTTATTGAAGAATGTGTGCTCCAATGTTCGTCTGATTATTGAAGAGTGTGGGATCCAATGTTGGACCGATTATTGAAGAGTGTGGGGTCCAATATTGGACCGATTATTGAAGAGTCTGGGCTCCAATGTTGGATTGATTATTGAAGAGTGTGTAGTCCAATGTTGGACCTATTATTGAAGAGTGTGGGGTTCAATGTTGGATCGATTATTGAATCGTGTGTGGTCCAATGTTGGACTGATTATTGAAGAGTGTGGGGTCCAATGTTGGATTGATTATTGAAGAGTGTGGTGTCCAATGTTGGATCGATTATCGAAGAGTGTGGCGTACAATGTTTGTCTGATTATTGAAGAGTGTGGGATCCAATGTTGGACCGATTATTGAAGTGTTGGGATCCAATGTTGGATCAATGATTGAAGAGTGTGGGGTCCAATGTTGGACTGATTATTGAAGAGTGTAGGGTCCAATGTTGGGTCGATTATTGAAGAGTGTGGGGTCCAATGCTGGATCGGTTATTGAAGAGTGTGTGCTCCAATGTTCGACTGATTATTGAAGAGTGTGGGATCCAATGTTGGACCGATTTTTGAAGAGTGTGGGGTCCAATATTGGACCGATCATTGAAGAGTGTGGGCTCCAATGTTGGATTGATTATTGAAGAGTGTGTGGTCCAATGTTGGACTGATTATTGAAGAGTGTGCGGTCCAATGTTGGATCGATTATTGAAGAGTGTGGGGTCCAATGTTGGACTGATTAATGAAGAGTGTGGGGTCCAATGTTGGATTGATTATTGAAGAGTGTCGGGTCCAATGTTGGACTGATTATTGAAGAGTGTGTGCTCCAATATTGGACTGATTATTGAAGAGTGTGGGGTCCAATGTTGGATCGATTATTGAAGAGTGTGGGGTCCAATGTTGGATTGATTATTGAAGAGTGACGGGTCCAATGTTGGACTGATTATTGAGGAATGTGGGATCCAATGTTGGATCTATTATTGAAGAGTGTGGGCTCCAATGTTGGACTGATTATTGAAGAGTGTGGGGTCCAAAGTTGGATCGATTATTAAAGAGTGTGCGGGTCCAATGTTGGATCTATTATTCAAGAGTGTGTGCTCCAATATTGGACCGATTATTGAAGAGTGTGGGTCCAATGTTGGATCAATTATTGAAGAGTGTGGGGTCCAACGTTGGACAGATTATTGAAGAGTGTGGGTTCCAATGTTTGGTCAATTATTGAAGAGTGTGGCCTCCAATGTTGGACTGATTATTGAAAAGTGTGGGGTCCAATGTTGGCCTGATTATTGAAGAATGTGGGATCCAATGTTGGACCGATTATTGAAGGGTGTGGGATCCAATGTTGGATCAATTATTGAAGAGTGTGGTGTCCAATGTTGGACTGATTATTGAAGAGTGTGGGATCCCATGTTGGATCAAATATTGAAGGGTGTGGGGTTCAATGTTGGATCGATTATTGAAGAGTGTGGGGTCCAATTTTGGACTGATAATTGAAGAGTGTGGGATCCAATGTTGGACCGATTATTGAAGAGTGTGGCATCCAATGTTGGATCTATTATTGAAGAGTGTGGCGTCCAATGTTGGATCGATTATTGAAGGGTGTGGGGTCCAATGTTGGATCGGTTGTTGAATAGTGTGTGGTCCAATGTTGGACCTATTATTGAAGAGTGTGGGGTCCAATGTTGGATCGATTATTGAATAGTGTGTGGTCCAATGTTGGACTGATTATTGAAGAGTGTGGGGTCCAATGTTGGATTGATTATTGAAGAGTGTGGTGTCCAATGTTGGATCGATTATCGAAGAGTGTGGCGTACAATGTTTGTCTGATTATTGAAGAGTGTGGGATCCAATGTTGGACCGATTATTGAAGTGTTGGGATCCAATGTTGGATCAATGATTGAACAGTGTGGGGTCCAATGTTGGACTGATTATTGAAGAGTGTAGGGTCCAATGTTGGGTCGATTATTGAAGAGTGTGGGGTCCAATGCTGGATCGGTTATTGAAGAGTGTGTGCTCCAATGTTCGACTGATTATTGAAGAGTGTGGGATCCAATGTTGGACCGATTATTGAAGAGTGTGGGGTCCAATATTGGACCGATCATTGAAGAGTGTGGGCCCCAATGTTGGATTGATTATTGAAGAGTGTGTGGTCCAATGTTGGACTGATTTTTGAAGAGTGTGGGGTCCAATGTTGGATCGATTATTGAAGAGTGTGGGGTCCAATGTTGGACTGATTAATAAAGAGTGTGGGGTCCAATGTTGGATTGATTATTGAAGAGTGTCGGGTCCAATGTTGGACTGATTATTGAAGAGTGTGGGGTCCAATGTTGGACTGATTATTGAAGAGTGTGGGGTCCAACGTTGGACAGATTATTGAAGAGTGTGGGTTCCAATGTTGGATCAATTATTGAAGAGTGTGGGGTCCAACGTTGGACAGATTATTGAAGAGTGTGGGTTCCAATGTTTGGTCAATTATTGAAGAGTGTGGCCTCCAATGTTGGACTGATTATTGAAGAGTGTGGGGTCCAATGTTGGACTGATTATTGAAGAATGTGGGATCCAATGTTGGACCGATTATTGAAGAGTTTTGGATCCAATGTTGTATCAATTATTGAAGAGTGTGGTGTCCAATGTTGGACTGATTATTGAAGAGTGTGGGATCCAATGTTGGATCAATTATTGAAGAGTGTGGGGTCCAATATTGTACCGATTATTGAAGAGTGTGGGATCCAATGTTGGATCAACTATTAAAGGGTGTGGGGTCCAATGTTGGATCGATTATTGATGGGTGAGGGGTCCAATGTTGGATCAACTATTGAAGGGTGTGGGGTTCAATGTTGGGTCGATTATTGAAGAGTGTGGGGTCCAATGTTGGACTGATTATTGAAGAGTGTGGGATCCAATGTTGGACCGATTATTGAAGAGTGTGGCATCCAATGTTGGATCTATTATTGAAGAGTGTGGGGTCCAATGTTGGACCGATTATTGAAGAGTGTGGGGTCCAATGTTGGACTGATTATTGAAGATTGTTGGATCCAATATTGGACCGAATATTGAAGAGTGTGGCGTCCAATGTTGGATCGATTATTGAAGAGTGTGGGGTCCAATGTTGGATCGGTTATTGAAGAGTGTGTGCTCCAATGTTCGTCTGATTATTGAAGAGTGGGGGATCCAATGTTGGACCGATTATTGAAGAGTGTGGGGTCCAATATTGGACCGATTATTGAAGAGTGTGGGCTCCAATGTTGGATTGATTATTGAAGAGTGTATGGTCCAATGTTGGACCTATTATTGAAGAGTGTGGGGTCCAATGTTGGATCGATGATTGAATAGTGTGGGGTCCAATGTTGGACTGATTATTGAAGAGTGCCGGGTCCAATGTTGGATTGATTATTGAAGAGTGTCGGGTCCAATGTTGGACTGGTTATTGAAGAGTGTGGGGTCCAATGTTGGACTGATTATTGAAGAGTGTGGGGTCCAAAGTTGGATCGATTATTGAAGAGTGTGTGCTCCAATGTTGGACTGATTATTGAAGAGTGTGGGTCAAATGTTGGATCAATTATTGAAGAGTGTGGGGTCCAACGTTGGACAGATTATTGAAGAGTGTGGGTTCCAATGTTTGATCAATTATTGAAGACTGTGGGGTCCAATGTGTGATCAGTTATTGAAGAGTGTGTCCTCCAATGTTGGACTGATTATTGGAGAGTGTGAGGTCCAATGTTGGACTGATTATTGAAGTGTGTGGAATCCAATCTTGGATCAATTATTGAAGAGTGTGGGGTCCAACGTTGGACTGATTATTGAAGGGTGTGGGTTCCATTATTGGATCAATTATTGAAGAGTGTGTGGTCCAATGTTGGATCAATTATTGAAGAGTGTGGTGTCCAATGTTGGACTGATTATTGAAGAGTGTGGGACCCCATGTTGGATCAATTATTGAAGAGTGTGGGGTCCAATGTTGGACCGATTATTGAAGAGTGTGGGATCCAATGTTGGATCAACTATTGAAGGGTGTGGGGTCCAATGTTGGATCGATTATTGAAGGGTGTGGGGTCCAATGTTGGATCGATTCTTGAAGAGTGTGGGGTCCAATGTTGAACTGATTATTGAAGAGTGTGGGATCAAATTTTGGACCGATTATTGAAGAGTGTGGGATCCAATGTTGGATCAAATATTGAACAGTGTGGGGTCCAATGTTGGACTGATTATTGAAGGGTGTGGGGTCCAATGTTGGATCGATTATTGAAGAGTGTGGGGGCCAATGTTGGATCAACTATTGAAGGGTGTGGGGTCCAATGTTGGATCGATTATTGAAGACAGTGGGGTCCAATGTTGGACTGATTATTGAAGAGTGTGGTGTCCAACGTTGGATCAATTATTGAAGAGTGTGGGGTCCAACGTTGGACAGATGATTGAAGAGCGTGGGTTCCAATGTTGGATCAATTATTGAAGAGTGTGGGGTCCAATGTTGGATCAATTATTGAAGAGTGTGGTGTCCAATGTTGGACTGATTATTGAAGAGTTTGTGGTCCAATGTTGGACTGATTATTGAAGAGTGTGAGGTCCAATGTTGGACTGATTATTGAAGAGTGTGGTGTCCAATGTGGGATCAATTATTGAAGAGTGTGGGGTCTAACGTTGAACAGATTATTGAAGAGTGTGGGTTCCAATGTTGGATCAATTATTGAAGATTGTGGGGTCCAATGTGTAATCAGTTATTGAAGAGTGTGGCCTCAAATGTTGGACTGATTATTGAAGAGTTTGTGGTCCAATGTTGGACTGATTATTGAAGAGTGTGGTGTTCAATGTTGGAGCAATTATTGAAGAGTGTGCGGTCCAACGTTGGACAGATTATTGAGGAGTTTGGGTTCCAATGTTGGATCAATTATTGAAGAGTGTGGGGTCCAATTTTGGATCAATTATTGAAGAGTGTGGTGTCCAATGTTGGACTGAATATTGAAGAGTGTGGGATCCAATGTTGGATCAATTATTGAAGAGTGTGGGGTCCAATGTTAGGATCAATTATTGAAGAGTGTGGTGTCCAATGTTGGACCGATTATTGAAGAGTGTGGGTCCATAGTTGGATCAACTATTGAAGGGTGTGGGGTCCAATGTTGGATAGATTATTGAAGAGAGTGGGGTCCAATGTTGGATCAACTATTGAAGGGTGTGTGGTCGAATGTTTGATCGATTATTGAAGAGTGTGGGGTCCAATGTTGGACTGATTATTGAAGAGTGTGAGGTCCAATGTTGGACTGATTATTGAAGAGTGTGGTGTCCAATGTGGGATCAATTATTGAAGAGTGTGGGGTCTAACGTTGAACAGATTATTGAAGAGTGTGGGTTCCAATGTTGGATCAATTATTGAAGATTGTGGGGTCCAATGTGTAATCAGTTATTGAAGAGTGTGGCCTCAAATGTTGGACTGATTATTGAAGAGTTTGTGGTCCAATGTTGGACTGATTATTGAAGAGTGTGGTGTTCAATGTTGGATCAATTATTGAAGAGTGTGCGGTCCAACGTTGGACAGATTATTGAGGAGTTTGGGTTCCAATGTTGGATCAATTATTGAAGAGTGTGGGGTCCAATGTTGGATCAATTATTGAAGAGTGTGGTGTCCAATGTTGGACTGAATATTGAAGAGTGTGGGATCCAATGTTGGATCAATTATTGAAGAGTGTGGGGTCCAATGTTAGGATCAATTATTGAAGAGTGTGGTGTCCAATGTTGGACCGATTATTGAAGAGTGTGGGTCCATAGTTGGATCAACTATTGAAGGGTGTGGGGTCCAATGTTGGATAGATTATTGAAGAGAGTGGGGTCCAATGTTGGATCAACTATTGAAGGGTGTGTGGTCGAATGTTTGATCGATTATTGAAGAGTGTGGGGTCCAATGTTGGACTGATTATTGAAGAGTGTTGGATCCAATGTTGGACCGATTATTGAAGTGTTGGGATCCAATGTTGGATCAAATATTGAACAGTGTGGCGTCCAATGTTGGACTGATTATGGAAGGGTGTGGGGTCCAATGTTGGATCGATTATTGAAGAGTGTGGGGACCAATGTTGGATCAACTATTGAAGAGTGCGGGATCCAATGTTGGATCAATTATTGAAGAGTGTGGGATCCAATGTTGGACCGATTATTGAAGATTGTGGCATCCAATGTTGGATCTATTATTGAAGAGTGTGGCGTCCAATGTTGGATCGATTATTGAAGGGTGTGGGGTCCAATGTGGATCGGTTATTGAAGAGTGTGTGCTCCAATGTTCGTCTGATTATTGAAGAGTGTGGGATCCAATGTTGGACCGATTATTGAAGAGTGTGGGCTCCAATGTTGGATTGATTATTGAAGAGTGTGTAGTCCAATGTTGGACCTATTATTGAAGAGTGTGGGGTCCAATGTTGGATCGATTATTGAATAGTGTGTGGTCCAATGTTGGACTGATTATTGAAGAGTGTGGGGTCCAATGTTGTATTGATTATTGAAGAGTGTGGTGTCCAATGTTGGATCGATTATTGAAGTGTTGGGATCCAATGTTTGATCAATGATTGAACAGTGTGGGGTCCAATGTTGGACTGATTATTGAAGAGTGTAGGGTCCAATGTTGGGTCGATTATTGAAGAGTGTGTGGTCCAATGCTGGATCGGTTATTGAAGAGTGTGTGCTCCAATGTTCGACTGATTATTGAAGAGTGTGGGATCCAATGTTGGACCGATTATTGAAGAGTGTGGGGTCCAATATTGGACCGATCATTGAAGAGTGTGGGCCCCAATGTTGGATTGATTATTGAAGAGTGTGTGGTCCAATGTTGGACTGATTATTGAAGAGTGTGGGGTCCAATGTTGGATCGATTATTGAAGAGTGTGGGATCCAATGTTGGACTGATTAATAAAGAGTGTGGGGTCCAATGTTGGATTGATTATTGAAGAGTGTCGGGTCCAATGTTGGACTGATTATTGAAGAGTGTGGGGTCCAATGTTGGACTGATTATTGAAGAGTGTGGGATCCAATGTTGGATCTATTATTGAAGAGAGTGTGCTCCAATATTGGACTGATTATTGAAGAGTGCGGGTCCAATGTTGGATCAATTATTGAAGAGTGTGGGGTCCAACGTTGGACAGATTATTGAAGAGTGTGGGTTCCAATGTTTGGTCAATTATTGAAGAGTGTGGCCTCCAATGTTGGACTGATTATTGAAGAGTGTGGGGTCCAATGTTGGACTGATTATTGAAGAATGTGGGATCCAATGTTGGACCGATTATTGAAGAGTTTGGGATCCAATGTTGGATCAATTATTGAAGAGTGTGGTGTCCAATGTTGGACTGATTATTGAAGAGTGTGGGATCCCATGTTGGATCAATTATTGAAGAGTGTGGGGTCCAATATTGTACCGATTATTGAAGAGTGTGGGATCCAATGTTGGATCAAATATTAAAGGGTGTGGGGTCCAATGTTGGATCGATTATTGAAGGGTGTGGGGTCCAATGTTGGATCAACTATTGAAGGGTGTGGGGTTCAATGTTGGATCGATTATTGAAGAGTGTGGGGTCCAATGTTGGACTGATTATTGAAGAGTGTGGGATCCAATGTTGGACCGATTATTGAAGAGTGTGGCATCCAATGTTGGATCTATTATTGAAGAGTGTGGGGTCCAATTTTGGACCGATTATTGAAGAGTGTGGGGTCCAATGTTGGACTGATTATTGAAGATTGTTGGATCCAATATTGGACCGAATATTGAAGAGTGTGGCGTCCAATGTTGGATCGATTATTGAAGAGTGTGGGGTCCAATGTTGGATCGGTTATTGAAGAGTGTGTGCTCCAATGTTCGTCTGATTATTGAAGAGTGGGGGATCCAATGTTGGACCGATTATTGAAGAGTGTGGGGTCCAATATTGGACCGATTATTGAAGAGTGTGGGCTCCAATGTTGGATTGATTATTGAAGAGTGTGTGGTCCAATGTTGGACCTATTATTGAAGAGTGTGGGGTCCAATGTTGGATCGATGATTGAATAGTGTGGGGTCCAATGTTGGACTGATTATTGAAGAGTGTCGGGTCCAATGTTGGATTGATTATTGAAGAGTGTCGGGTCCAATGTTGGACTGGTTATTGAAGAGTGTGCGGTCCAATGTTGGACTGATTATTGAAGAGTGTGGGGTCCAAAGTTGGATCGATTATTGAAGAGTGTGGGGTCCAATGTTGGATCTTTTATTCAAGAGTGTGTGCTCCAATGTTGGACTGATTATTGAAGAGTGTGGGTCAAATGTTGGATCAATTATTGAAGAGTGTGGGGTCCAACGTTGGACAGATTATTGAAGAGTGTGGGTTCCAATGTTTGATCAATTATTGAAGACTGTGGGGTCCAATGTGTGATCAGTTATTGAAGAGTGTGTCCTCCAATGTTGGACTGATTATTGGAGAGTGTGAAGTCCAATGTTGGACTGATTATTGAAGTGTGTGGAATCCAATCTTGGATCAATTATTGAAGAGTGTGGGGTCCAACGTTGGACTGATTATTGAAGAGTGTGGGTTCCATTATTGGATCAATTATTGAAGAGTGTGTGGTCCAATGTTGGATCAATTATTGAAGAGTGTGGTGTCCAATGTTGGACTGATTATTGAAGAGTGTGGGACCCCATGTTGGATCAATTATTGAAGAGTGTGGGGTCCAATGTTGGACCGATTATTGAAGAGTGTGGGATCCAATGTTGGATCGATTATTGAAGGGTGTGGGGTCCAATTTTGGATCGATTCTTGAAGAGTGTGGGGTCCAATGTTGAACTTATTATTGAAGAGTGTGGGATCCAATGTTGGACCGATTATTGAAGAGTGTGGGATCCAATGTTAGATCAAATATTGCACAGTGTGGGGTCCAATGTTGGACTGATTATTGAAGGGTGTGGGGTCCAATGTTGGATCGATTATTGAAGAGTGTGGGGGCCAATGTTGGATCAACTATTGAAGGGTGTGGGGTCCAATGTTGGATCGATTATTGAAGACAGTGGGGTCCAATGTTGGACTGATTATTGAAGAGTGTGGTGTCCAACGTTGGATCAATTATTGAAGAGTGTGGGGTCCAACGTTGGACAGATGATTGAAGAGCGTGGGTTCCAATGTTGGATCAATTATTGAAGAGTGTGGGGTCCAATGTTGGATCAATTATTGAAGAGTGTGGTGTCCAATGTTGGACTGATTATTGAAGAGTTTGTGGTCCAATGTTGGACTGATTATTGAAGAGTGTGAGGTCCAATGTTGGACTGATTATTGAAGAGTGTGGTGTCCAATGTGGGATCAATTATTGAAGAGTGTGGGGTCTAACGTTGAACAGATTATTGAAGAGTGTGGGTTCCAATGTTGGATCAATTATTGAAGATTGTGGGGTCCAATGTGTAATCAGTTATTGAAGAGTGTGGCCTCAAATGTTGGACTGATTATTGAAGAGTTTGTGGTCCAATGTTGGACTGATTATTGAAGAGTGTGGTGTTCAATGTTGGATCAATTATTGAAGAGTGTGCGGTCCAACGTTGGACAGATTATTGAGGAGTTTGGGTTCCAATGTTGGATCAATTATTGAAGAGTGTGGGGTCCAATGTTGGATCAATTATTGAAGAGTGTGGTGTCCAATGTTGGACTGAATATTGAAGAGTGTGGGATCCAATGTTGGATCAATTATTGAAGAGTGTGGGGTCCAATGTTAGGATCAATTATTGAAGAGTGTGGTGTCCAATGTTGGACCGATTATTGAAGAGTGTGGGTCCATAGTTGCATCAACTATTGAAGGGTGTGGGGTCCAATGTTGGATAGATTATTGAAGAGAGTGGGGTCCAATGTTAGATCAACTATTGAAGGGTGTGTGGTCGAATGTTTGATCGATTATTGAAGAGTGTGGGGTCCAATGTTGGACTGATTATTGAAGAGTGTTGGATCCAATGTTGGACCGATTATTGAAGTGTTGGGATCCAATGTTGGATCAAATATTGAACAGTGTGGCGTCCAATGTTGGACTGATTATGGAAGGGTGTGGGGTCCAATGTTGGATCGATTATTGAAGAGTGTGAGGACCAATGTTGGATCAACTATTGAAGAGTGCGGGATCCAATGTTGGATCAATTATTGAAGAGTGTGGTGTCCAATGTTGGAGTGATCATGGAAGGGTGTGTGGTCCAATGTTGGATAGATTATTGAAGAGTGTGGGGACCAATGTTGGATCAACTATTGAAGGGTGTACGGTCCAATTTTGGATCGATTATTGAAGACAGTGGGTCCAATGTTGGATCAATTATTGAAGAGTGTGGTGTCCAATGTTGGACTGATTATTGAAGAGTGCGGGATCCAATGTTGGATCAATTATTGAAGAGTGTGGGGTCCAATGTTGGACCGATTATTGAAGAGGATGGGGTCCAATGTTGGACTGATTATTGAAGAGTGTGGTGTCCAATGTTAGGATCAATTATTGAAGAGTGTGGTGTCCAATGTTGTACCGATTATTGAAGAGTGTGGGTCCATAGTTGGATCAACTATTGAAGGGTGTGGGGTCCAATGTTGGATAGATTATTGAAGAGTGTGGGGTCCAATGTTGGATCAACTATTGAAGGGTGTGGGGTAGAATGTTTGATCGATGATTGAAGAGTGTGGGGTCAAATGTTGGACTGATTATTGACGAGTGTTGGATCCAATGTTGGACCGATTATTAAAGTGTTGGGATCCAATGTTGGATCAAATATTGAACAGTGTGGTGTCCAATGTTGGACTGATTATGGAAGCGTGTGGGGTCCAATGTTGGATCGATTATTGAAGAGTTTGGGGACCAATGTTGGATCAACTATTGAAGAGTGCGGGATCCAATGTTGGATCAATTATTGAAGAGTGTGGGGTCCAATGTTGGATCAATTATTGAAGAGTGTGGTGTCCAATGTTGGACTGATCATGGAAGGGTGTGGGGTCCAATGTTGGATCAATTATTGAAGAGTGTGGTGTCCAATGTTGGACTGATTATTGAAGAGTGCGGGATCCAATGTTGGATCAATTATTGAAGAGTGTGGGGTCCAATGTTGGATCAACTATTGAAGGGTGTGGGCTACAATGTTGGATCGATTGTTGAAGAGTGTTGGGTCCAATGTTGGATCAACTGTTGAAGGGTGTGGGGTCCAATGTTGGATCGATTATTGAAGAGTGTGGGGTCCAATGTTAGGATCAATTATTGAAGAGTGTGGTGTCCAATGTTGGACCGATTATTGAAGAGTGTGGGTCCATAGTTGAATCAACTATTGAAGGGTGTGGGGTCCAATGTTGGATAGATTATTGAAGAGTGTGGGGTCCAATGTTGGATCAACTATTGAAGGGTGTGGGGTAGAATGTTTGATCGATGATTGAAGAGTGTGGGGTCCAATGTTGGACTGATTATTGAAGAGTGTTGGATCCAATGTTGGACCGATTATTAAAGTGTTGGGATCCAATGTTGGATCAAATATTGAACAGTGTGGTGTCCAATGTTGGACTGATTATGGAAGCGTGTGCGGTCCAATGTTGGATCGATTATTGAAGAGTTTGGGGACCAATGTTGGATCAACTATTGAAGAGTGCGGGATCCAATGTTGGATCAATTATTGAAGAGTGTGGGGTCCAATGTTGGATCAATTATTGAAGAGTGTGGTGTCCAATGTTGGACTGATTATTGAAGAATGCGGGATCCAATGTTGGATCAATTATTGAAGAGTGTGGGGTCCAATGTTGGATCAATTATTGAAGAGTGTGGTGTCCAATGTTGGACCGATTATTGAAGAGTGTGGGGTCCAATGTTCGATCAACTATTGAAGGGTGTGGGGTACAATGTTGGATCGATTGTAGAAGAGTGTTGGGTCCAATGTTGGATCAATTGTTGAAGGGTGTGGGGTCCAATGTTGGATCGATTATTGAAGAGTGTGGGGTCCAATGTTGGACTGATTATTGAAGAGTGTTGGATCCAATGTTGGACCGATTATTGAAGAGTGTGGGGTCCAATGTTGGACCGATTATTGAAGAGTGTGGGATCCAATGTTGGACCGATTATAGAAGAGTGTGGGGTCCAATGTTGGATCGATTATTTAAGAGTGTGGGGTCCAATGTTGGACTGATTATTGAAGAGTGTGGGGTCCAATGTTGGATCGATTATTGAAGAGTGTGGGGTCCAATGTTGGATCGATTATCGAAGAGTGTGGGGTCCAATGTTGGACTGATTATTGAAGAGTGTGGGGTCCAATGTTGGATCGATTATTGAAGAGTGTGGGGTCCAATGTTGGACTGATTATTGAAGAGTGTGGGATCCAATGTTGGATCTATTATTGAAGAGTGTGTGCTCCAATGTTGGACTGATTATTGAAGAGTGTGGAGGTCCAACGTTGGATCGATTATTTAAGAGTGTGGGGTCCAATGTTGGACTGATTATTGAAGAGTGTGGGGTCCAATGTTGGATCGATTATTGAAGAGTGTGGGGTCCAATGTTGGATCGATTATCGAAGAGTGTGGGGTCCAATGTTGGACTGATTATTGAAGAGTGTGGGGTCCAATGTTGGATCTATTATTGAAGAGTGTGTGCTCCAATATTGTACTGATTATTGCAGAGTGTGGGTCCAATGTTGGATCAATTATTGAAGAGTGTGGGGTCCAACGTTGGACAGATTATTGAAGAGTGTGGGTTCCAATGTTTGGTCAATTATTGAAGACTGTGGCCTCCAATGTTGGACTGATTATTGAAGAGTGTGGTGTCCAATGTTGGACTGAATATTGACGAGTGTGGGATCCCACGTTGGATCAATTATTGAAGAGTGTGAGGTCCAATATTGGACCGATCATTGAAGAGTGTGGAGTCCAATGTTGGATTGATTATTGAAGAGTGTGTGGTCCAATATTGGACAGATTATTGAAGAGTGTGGGGTCCAATGTTGGATCGATTATTGAAGAGAGTGGGGTCCAATGTTGGATCATCTATTGAAGGGTGTGGGGTTCAATGTTGGACTGATTATTGAAGAGTGTGGGATCCAATGTTGGACCGATTATTGAAGAGTATGGGATCCAATGTTGGATCAAATATTGAACAGTGTGGTGTCCAATGTTGGACTGATTATGGAAGCGTGTGGGGTCCAATGTTGGATCGATTATTGAAGAGTTTGGGGACCAATGTTGGATCAACTATTGAAGAGTGCGGGATCCAATGTTGGATCAATTATTGAAGAGTGTGGGGTCCAATGTTGATCAATTATTGAAGAGTGTGGTGTCCAATGTTGGACTGATTATTGAAGAGTGCGGGATCCAATGTTGGATCAATTATTGAAGAGTGTGGGGTCCAATGTTGGATCAATTATTGAAGAGTGTGGTGTCCAATGTTGGACCGATTATTGAAGAGTGTGGGGTCCAATGTTCGATCAGCTATTGAAGGGTGTGGGGTACAATGTTGGATCGATTGTAGAAGAGTGTTGGGTCCAATGTTGGATCAACTGTTGAAGGGTGTGGGGTCCAATGTTGGATCGATTATTGAAGAGTGTGGGGTCCAATGTTGGACTGATTATTGAAGAGTGTTGGATCCAATGTTGGACCGATTATTGAAGAGTGTGGGGTCCAATGTTGGACCGATTATTGAAGAGTGTGGGATCCAATGTTGGACCGATTATAGAAGAGTGTGGGGTCCAATGTTGGATCGATTATTTAAGAGTGTGGGGTCCAATGTTGGACTGATTATTGAAGAGTGTGGGGTCCAATGTTGGATCGATTATTGAAGAGTGTGGGGTCCAATGTTGGATCGATTATCGAAGAGTGTGGGGTCCAATGTTGGACTGATTATTGAAGAGTGTGGGGTCCAATGTTGGATCGATTATTGAAGAGTGTGGGGTCCAATTTTGGACTGATTATTGAAGAGTGTGTGATCCAATGTTGGATCTATTATTGAAGAGTGTGTGCTCCAATGTTGGACTGATTATTGAAGAGTGTGGAGGTCCAACGTTGGATCGATTATTGAAGAGTGTGGGGTCCAATGTTGGATCTATTATTGAAGAGTGTGTGCTCCAATATTGTACTGATTATTGCAGAGTGTGGGTCCAATGTTGGATCAATTATTGAAGAGTGTGGGGTCCAACGTTGGACAGATTATTGAAGAGTGTGGGTTCCAATGTTTGGTCAATTATTGAAGACTGTGGCCTCCAATGTTGGACTGATTATTGAAGAGTGTGGTGTCCAATGTTGGACTGATTATTGACGAGTGTGGGATCCCATGTTGGATCAATTATTGAAGAGTGTGAGGTCCAATATTGGACCGATCATTGAAGAGTGTGGAGTCCAATGTTGGATTGATTATTGAAGAGTGTGTGGTCCAATATTGGACTGATTATTGAAGTGTGTGGGGTCCAATGTTGGATCGATTATTGAAGAGTGTGGGGTCCAATGTTGGATCATCTATTGAAGGGTGTGGGGTTCAATGTTGGACTGATTATTGAAGAGTGTGGGATCCAATGTTGGACCGATTATTGAAGAGTATGGGATCCAATGTTGGATCTATTATTGAAGAGTGTGGGGTCCAATGTTGGACCGATTATTGAAGAGTGTGGGGTCCAATGTTGGACCTTTTATTGAAGAGTGTGGGGTCCAATGTTGGATCGATTATTGAATAGTGTGTGGTCCAATGTTGGACTGATTATTGAAGAGTGTGGGGTCCAATGTTGGATTGATTATTGAAGAGTGTGGTGTCCAATGTTGGATCGATTATCGAAGAGTGTGGGGTCCAATGATTGTCTGATTATTGAAGAGTGTGGGATCCAATGTTGGACTGATTATTGAAGTGTTGGGATCCAATGTTGGATCAATGATTGAACAGTGTAGGGTCCAATATTGGACCGATCATTGAAGAGTGTGGGGTCCAATGCTGGATCGGTTATTGAAGAGTGTGTGCTCCAATGTTCGACTGATTATTGAAGAGTGTGGTGTCCAATGTTGGATCGATTATTGAAGAGTGTGGGGTCCAATGTTGGACTGATTAATGAAGAGTGTGGGGTCCAATGTTGGATTGATTATTGAAGAGTGTCGGGTCCAATGTTGGACTGATTATTGAAGAGTGTGGGATCCAATGTTAGATCAATTATTGAAGAGTGTGGCCTCCAATGTTGGACTGATTATTGAAGAGTGTGGGGTCCAATGTTGGATTGATTATTGAAGAATGTGGGATCCAATGTTGGACCGATTATTGAAGAGTGTGGGATCCAATGTTGGATCAACTATTGAAGAGTGCGGGATCCAATGTTGGATCAATTATTGAAGAGTGTGGGGTCCAATGTTGGATCAATTATTGAAGAGTGTGGTGTCCAATGTTGGACTGATTATTGAAGAATGCGGGATCCAATGTTGGATCAATTATTGAAGAGTGTGGGGTCCAATGTTGGATCAATTATTGAAGAGTGTGGTGTCCAATGTTGGACCGATTATTGAAGAGTGTGGGGTCCAATGTTCGATCAACTATTGAAGGGTGTGGGGTACAATGTTGGATCGATTGTAGAAGAGTGTTGGGTCCAATGTTGGATCAATTGTTGAAGGGTGTGGGGTCCAATGTTGGATCGATTATTGAAGAGTGTGGGGTCCAATGTTGGACTGATTATTGAAGAGTGTTGGATCCAATGTTGGACCGATTATTGAAGAGTGTGGGGTCCAATGTTGGACCGATTATTGAAGAGTGTGGGATCCAATGTTGGACCGATTATAGAAGAGTGTGGGGTCCAATGTTGGATCGATTATTTAAGAGTGTGGGGTCCAATGTTGGACTGATTATTGAAGAGTGTGGGGTCCAATGTTGGATCGATTATTGAAGAGTGTGGGGTCCAATGTTGGATCGATTATCGAAGAGTGTGGGGTCCAATGTTGGACTGATTATTGAAGAGTGTGGGGTCCAATGTTGGATCGATTATTGAAGAGTGTGGGGTCCAATGTTGGACTGATTATTGAAGAGTGTGGGATCCAATGTTGGATCTATTATTGAAGAGTGTGTGCTCCAATGTTGGACTGATTATTGAAGAGTGTGGAGGTCCAACGTTGGATCGATTATTTAAGAGTGTGGGGTCCAATGTTGGACTGATTATTGAAGAGTGTGGGGTCCAATGTTGGATCGATTATTGAAGAGTGTGGGGTCCAATGTTGGATCGATTATCGAAGAGTGTGGGGTCCAATGTTGGACTGATTATTGAAGAGTGTGGGGTCCAATGTTGGATCTATTATTGAAGAGTGTGTGCTCCAATATTGTACTGATTATTGCAGAGTGTGGGTCCAATGTTGGATCAATTATTGAAGAGTGTGGGGTCCAACGTTGGACAGATTATTGAAGAGTGTGGGTTCCAATGTTTGGTCAATTATTGAAGACTGTGGCCTCCAATGTTGGACTGATTATTGAAGAGTGTGGTGTCCAATGTTGGACTGAATATTGACGAGTGTGGGATCCCACGTTGGATCAATTATTGAAGAGTGTGAGGTCCAATATTGGACCGATCATTGAAGAGTGTGGAGTCCAATGTTGGATTGATTATTGAAGAGTGTGTGGTCCAATATTGGACAGATTATTGAAGAGTGTGGGGTCCAATGTTGGATCGATTATTGAAGAGAGTGGGGTCCAATGTTGGATCATCTATTGAAGGGTGTGGGGTTCAATGTTGGACTGATTATTGAAGAGTGTGGGATCCAATGTTGGACCGATTATTGAAGAGTATGGGATCCAATGTTGGATCAAATATTGAACAGTGTGGTGTCCAATGTTGGACTGATTATGGAAGCGTGTGGGGTCCAATGTTGGATCGATTATTGAAGAGTTTGGGGACCAATGTTGGATCAACTATTGAAGAGTGCGGGATCCAATGTTGGATCAATTATTGAAGAGTGTGGGGTCCAATGTTGATCAATTATTGAAGAGTGTGGTGTCCAATGTTGGACTGATTATTGAAGAGTGCGGGATCCAATGTTGGATCAATTATTGAAGAGTGTGGGGTCCAATGTTGGATCAATTATTGAAGAGTGTGGTGTCCAATGTTGGACCGATTATTGAAGAGTGTGGGGTCCAATGTTCGATCAGCTATTGAAGGGTGTGGGGTACAATGTTGGATCGATTGTAGAAGAGTGTTGGGTCCAATGTTGGATCAACTGTTGAAGGGTGTGGGGTCCAATGTTGGATCGATTATTGAAGAGTGTGGGGTCCAATGTTGGACTGATTATTGAAGAGTGTTGGATCCAATGTTGGACCGATTATTGAAGAGTGTGGGGTCCAATGTTGGACCGATTATTGAAGAGTGTGGGATCCAATGTTGGACCGATTATAGAAGAGTGTGGGGTCCAATGTTGGATCGATTATTTAAGAGTGTGGGGTCCAATGTTGGACTGATTATTGAAGAGTGTGGGGTCCAATGTTGGATCGATTATTGAAGAGTGTGGGGTCCAATGTTGGATCGATTATCGAAGAGTGTGGGGTCCAATGTTGGACTGATTATTGAAGAGTGTGGGGTCCAATGTTGGATCGATTATTGAAGAGTGTGGGGTCCAATTTTGGACTGATTATTGAAGAGTGTGTGATCCAATGTTGGATCTATTATTGAAGAGTGTGTGCTCCAATGTTGGACTGATTATTGAAGAGTGTGGAGGTCCAACGTTGGATCGATTATTGAAGAGTGTGGGGTCCAATGTTGGATCTATTATTGAAGAGTGTGTGCTCCAATATTGTACTGATTATTGCAGAGTGTGGGTCCAATGTTGGATCAATTATTGAAGAGTGTGGGGTCCAACGTTGGACAGATTATTGAAGAGTGTGGGTTCCAATGTTTGGTCAATTATTGAAGACTGTGGCCTCCAATGTTGGACTGATTATTGAAGAGTGTGGTGTCCAATGTTGGACTGATTATTGACGAGTGTGGGATCCCATGTTGGATCAATTATTGAAGAGTGTGAGGTCCAATATTGGACCGATCATTGAAGAGTGTGGAGTCCAATGTTGGATTGATTATTGAAGAGTGTGTGGTCCAATATTGGACTGATTATTGAAGTGTGTGGGGTCCAATGTTGGATCGATTATTGAAGAGTGTGGGGTCCAATGTTGGATCATCTATTGAAGGGTGTGCGGTTCAATGTTGGACTGATTATTGAAGAGTGTGGGATCCAATGTTGGACCGATTATTGAAGAGTATGGGATCCAATGTTGGATCTATTATTGAAGAGTGTGGGGTCCAATGTTGGACCGATTATTGAAGAGTGTGGGGTCCAATGTTGGACCTTTTATTGAAGAGTGTGGGGTCCAATGTTGGATCGATTATTGAATAGTGTGTGGTCCAATGTTGGACTGATTATTGAAGAGTGTGGGGTCCAATGTTGGATTGATTATTGAAGAGTGTGGTGTCCAATGTTGGATCGATTATCGAAGAGTGTGGGGTCCAATGATTGTCTGATTATTGAAGAGTGTGGGATCCAATGTTGGACTGATTATTGAAGTGTTGGGATCCAATGTTGGATCAATGATTGAACAGTGTAGGGTCCAATATTGGACCGATCATTGAAGAGTGTGGGGTCCAATGCTGGATCGGTTATTGAAGAGTGTGTGCTCCAATGTTCGACTGATTATTGAAGAGTGTGGTGTCCAATGTTGGATCGATTATTGAAGAGTGTGGGGTCCAATGTTGGACTGATTAATGAAGAGTGTGGGGTCCAATGTTGGATTGATTATTGAAGAGTGTCGGGTCCAATGTTGGACTGATTATTGAAGAGTGTGGGATCCAATGTTAGATCAATTATTGAAGAGTGTGGCCTCCAATGTTGGACTGATTATTGAAGAGTGTGGGGTCCAATGTTGGATTGATTATTGAAGAATGTGGGATCCAATGTTGGACCGATTATTGAAGAGTGTGGGATCCAATGTTGGATCAATTATTGAAGAGTGTGGTGTCCAATGTTGGACTGATTATTGAAGAGTGTGGGATCCCATGTTGGATCAATTATTGAAGAGTGTGGGTCCAATATTGTACCGATTATTGAAGAGTGTGGGATCCCATGTTGGATCAACTATTAAAGGGTGTGGGGTCCAATGTTGGATCGATTATTGAAGAGTGTGGGGTCCAATGTTGGATCAACTATTGAAGGGTGTGGGGTTCAATGTTGGATCGATTATTGAAGAGTGTGGGGTCCAATGTTGGACTGATTATTGAAGAGTGTGGGATCCAATGTTGGACCGATTATTGAAGAGTGTGGCATCCAATGTTGGATCTATTATTGAAGAGTGTGGAGTCCAATGTTGGACCGATTATTGAAGAGTGTGGGGTCCAATGTTGGACTGATTTTTGAAGATTGTTGGATCCAATATTGGACCGAATATTGAAGAGTGTGGCGTCCAATGTTGGATCGATTATTGAAGACTGTGGGGTCTAATGTTGAATCGGTTATTGAAGAGTGTGTGCTCCAATGTTCGTCTGATTATTGAAGAGTGTGGGATCCAATGTTGGACCGATTATTGAAGAGTGTGGGGTCCAATATTGGACCGATTATTGAAGAGTGTGGGCTCCAATGTTGGATTGATTATTGAAGAGTTTGGGGTCCAATGTTGGATTGATTATTGAAGAGTGTCGGGTCCAATGTTGGACTGATTATTGAAGAGTGTGGGGTCCAATGTTGGACTGATTATTGAAGAGTTTGGGGTCCAAAGTTGGATCGATTATTGAGAGTGTGGGGTCCAATGTTGGATCTATTATTGAAGAGTGTGTGCTCCAATGCTGGACTGATTATTGAAGAATGTGGGTCAAATGTTGGATCAATTATTGAAGAGTGTGGGGTCCAACGTTGGACAGATTATTGAAGAGTGTGGGTTCCAATGTTTGATCAATTATTGAAGACTGTGGGGTCCAATGTGTGATCAGTTATTGAAGAGTGTGGCCTCCAATGTTGGACTGATTATTGAAGAGTGTGAGGTCCAATGTTGGACTGATTATTGAAGTGTGTGGAATCCAATCTTGGATCAATTATTGAAGAGTGTGGGGTCCAACGTTGGACTGATTATTGAAGAGTGTGGGTTCCATTATTGGATCAATTATTGAAGAGTGTGGGGTCCAATGTTGGATCAATTATTGAAGAGTGTGGTGTCCAATGTTGGACTGATTATTGAAGAGTGTGGGACCCCATGTTGGATCAATTATTGAAGAGTGTGGGGTCCAATGTTGGACCGATTATTGAAGAGTGTGGGATCCAATGTTGGATCAACTATTGAAGGGTGTGGGGTCCAATGTTGGATCGATTATTGAAGGGTGTGGGGTCCAATGTTGGATCGATTCTTGAAGAGTGTGGGGTCCAATGTTGGACTGATTATTGAAGAGTGTGGGATGCAATGTTGGACCGATTATTGAAGAGTATGGGATCCAATGTTGGATCAAATATTGAACAGTGTGGGGTCAAATGTTGGACTGATTATTGAAGGGTGTGGGGTCCAATGTTGGATCGATTATTGAAGATTGTGGGTGCCAATGTTGGATCAACTATTGAAGGGTGTGGGGTCCAATGTTGGATCGATTATTGAAGACAGTGGGGTCCAATGTTGGACTGATTATTGAAGAGTGTGGTGTCCAATGTTGGATCAATTATTGAAGAGTGTGGGGTCCAACGTTGGACAGATGATTGAAGAGCGTGGGTTCCAATGTTGGATCAATTATTGAAGAGTGTGGGGTCCAACGTTGGACAGATTATTGAAGAGTGTCGGGTCCAACGTTGGACTGATTATTAAAGAGTGTGGGGTCCAACGTTGGACAGATTATTGAAGAGTGTGGGTTCCAATGTTGGATCAATTATTGAAAAGTGCGGGGTCCAATGTTGGATCAATTATTGAAGAGTGTGGTGTCCAATGTTGGACTGATTATTGAAGAGTTTGTGGTCCAATGTTGGATTGATTATTGAAGAGTATGTGGTCCAATGTTGGACTGATTATTGAAGAGTGTGGCGTCCAATGTTGGATCAATTATTGAAGAGTGTGGGGTCCAACGTTGGACAGATTATTGAAGAGTTTGGGTTCCAATGTTGGATCAATTATTGAAGAGTGTGGGGTCCAATGTTGGATCAATTATTGAAGAGTGTGGTGTCCACTGTTGGACTGATTATTGAAGAGTGTGGGATCCAATGTTGGATCAATTATTGAAGAGTGTGGGGTCCAATGTTGGACCGATTATTGAAGAGTGTGGGTCCATAGTTGGATCAACTATTGAAGGGTGTGGGGTCCAATGTTGGATAGATTATTGAAGAGTGTGGGGTCCAATGTTGGATCATCTATTGAAGGGTGTGGGGTCGAATGTTTGATCGATTATTGAAGAGTGTGGGGTCCAATGTTGGACTGGTTATTGAAGAGTGCTGGATCCAATGTTGGACCGATTATTGAAGTGTTGGGATCCAATGTTGGATCAAATATTGAACAGTGTGGGGTCCAATGTTGGACTGATTATGGAAGGGTGTGGGGTCCAATGTTGGATCGATTATTGAAGAGTGTGGGGACCAATGTTGGATCAACTATTGAAGAGTGCGGGATCCAATGTTGGATCAATTATTGAAGAGTGTGGGGTCCAATGTTGGATCAATTATTGAAGAGTGTGGTGTCCAATGTTGGACTGATCATGGAAGGGTGTGGGGTCCAATGTTGGATTGATTATTGAAGAGTGTGGGGACCAATGTTGGATCAACTATTGAAGGGTGTGCGGTCCAATGTTGGATCGATTATTGAAGACAGTGGGGTCCAATGTTGGATCAATTATTGAAGAGTGTGGTGCCAATGTTGGACTGATTATTGAAGAGTGCGGGATCCAATGTTGGATCAATTATTGAAGAGTGTGGGGTCCAATGTTGGATCAATTATTGAAGAGTGTGGTGTCCAATGTTGGACCGATTATTGAAGAGTGTGGGGTCCAATGTTGG
Organism: Pristiophorus japonicus; assembly: GCF_044704955.1. NCBI lineage: Eukaryota > Metazoa > Chordata > Chondrichthyes > Pristiophoridae > Pristiophorus > Pristiophorus japonicus. The sequence continues at coordinate 78,049,705 of NC_091990.1, forward strand.
ATCAACTATTGAAGGGTGTGGTGTACAATGTTGGATCGATTATTGAAGAGTGTTGGGTCCAATGTTGGATCAACTGTTTAAGGGTGTGGGGTCCAATGTTGGATCGATTAATGAAGAGTGTGGGGTCCAATGTTGGACTGATTATTGAAGAGTGTTGGATCCAATGTTGGATCGATTATTGAAGAGTGTGGGGTCCAATGTTGGACCGATTATTGAAGAGTGTGGGATCCAATGTTGGACTGATTATTGAAGAGTGTGGGGTCCAATGTTGGACCTATTATTGAAGAGTGTGGGGTCCAATGTTGGATCGATTATTGAATAGTGTGGGGTCCAATGTTGGACTGATTATTGAAGAGTTTGGGGTCCAATGTTGGATTGATTATTGAAGAGTGTCAGGTCCAATGTTGGACTGATTATTGAATAGTGTGGGGTCTAATGTTGGACTGATTATTGAAGAGTGTGGGGTCCAAAGTTGGATCGATTATTGAAGAGTGTGGGGTCCAATGTTGGATCTATTATTGAAGAGTGTGTGCTCCAATGTTGGACTGATTATTGAAAAGTGTGGGTCAAATGTTGGATCAATTATTGAAGAGTGTTGGGTCCAACGTTGGACAGATTATTGAAGAGTGTGGGTTCCAATGTTTGATCAATTATTGAAGACTGTGGGGTCCAATGTGTGATCAGTTATTGAAGAGGGTGGCCTCCAATGTTGGACTGATTATTGAAGAGTGTGAGGTCCAATGTTGGACTGATTATTGAAGTGTGTGGAATCCAATCTTGGATCAATTATTCAAGAGTGTTGGGTCCAATGTTGGATCAATTATTGAAGAGTGTGGTGTCCAATGTTGGACTGATTATTGAAGAGTGTGGGACCCCATGTTGGATCAATTATTGAAGAGTGTGGGGTCCAATGTTGGACCGATTATTGAAGAGTGTGGGATCCAATGTTGGATCAACTATTGAAGGGTGTGGGGTCCAATGTTGGATCGAATATTGAAGGGTGTGGGGTCCAATGTTGGATCGATTCTTGAAGAGTGTGGGGTCCAATGTTGGACTGATTATTGAAGAGCGTGGGATCCAATGTTGGACCGATTATTGAAGAGTGTGGGATCCAATGTTGGATCAAATATTGAACAGTGTGGGGTCAAATGTTGGACTGATTATTGAAGGCTGTGGGGTCCAATGTTGGATCGATTATTGAAGAGTGTGGGGGCCAATGTTGGATCAACTATTGAAGGGTGTGGGGTCCAATGTTGGATCGATTATTGAAGACAGTGGGGTCCAATGTTGGACTGATTATTGAAGAGTGTGGTGTCCAATGTTGGATCAATTATTGAAGAGTGTGGGGTCCAACGTTGGACAGATGATTGAAGAGCGTGGGTTCCAAGTTTGGATCAATTATTGAAGAGTGTGGGGTCCAACGTTGGACAGATTATTGAAGAGTGTCGGGTCCAACGTTGGACTGATTATTAAAGAGTGTGGGGTCCAACGTTGGACAGATTATTGAAGAGTGTGGGTTCCAATGTTGGATCAATTATTGAAAAGTGCGGGGTCCAATGTTGGATCAATTATTGAAGAGTGTGGTGTCCAATGTTGGACTGATTATTGAAGAGTTTGTGGTCCAATGTTGGACTGATTATTGAAGAGTTTGTGGTCCAATGTTGGACTGATTATTGAAGAGTGTGGCGACCAAAGTTGGATCAATTATTGAAGAGTGTGGGGTCCAACGTTGGACAGATTATTGAAGAGTTTGGGTTCCAATGTTGGATCAATTATTGAAGAGTGTGGGGTCCAATGTTGGATCAATTATTGAAGAGTGTGGTGTCCACTGTTGGACTGATTATTGAAGAGTGTGGGATCCAATGTTGGATCAATTATTGAAGAGTGTGGGGTCCAATGTTAGGATGAATTATTGAAGAGTGTGGTGTCCAATGTTGGACCGATTATTGAAGAGTGTGGGTCCATAGTTGGATCAACTATTGAAGGGTGTGGGGTCCAATGTTGGATAGATTATTGAAGAGTGTGTTGTCCAATGTTGGATCATCTATTGAAGGGTGTGGGGTCGAATGTTTGATCGATTATTGAAGAGTGTGGGGTCCAATGTTGGACTGATTATTGAAGAGTGTTGGATCCAATGTTGGATCAATTATTGAAGAGTGTGGGGTCCAATGTTGGATCAATTATTGAAGAGTGTGGTGTCCAATGTTGGACTGATCATGGAAGGGTGTGGGGTCCAATGTTGGATCGATTATTGAAGAGTGTGGGGACCAATGTTGGATCAACTATTGAAGGGTGTGCGGTCCAATGTTGGATCGATTATTGAAGACAGTGGGGTCCAATGTTGGATCAATTATTGAAGAGTGTGGTGTCCAATGTTGGACTGATTATTGAAGAGTGCGGGATCCAATGTTGGATCAACTGTTGAAGGGTGTGGGGTCCAATGTTGGATCGATTAATGAAGAGTGTGGGGTCCAATGTTGGACTGATTATTGAAGAGTGTTGGATCCAATGTTGGATCGATTATTGAAGAGTGTGGGGTCCAATGTTGGACCGATTATTGAAGAGTGTGGGATCCAATGTTGGACTGATTATTGATGAGTGTGGGGTCCAATGTTGGATCGATTATTGAAGAGTGTGGGGTCCAATGTTCGTCTGATTATTGAAGAGTGTGGGATCCAATGTTGGACCGATTATTGAAGAGTGTGGGGTCCAATATTGGACCGATTATTGAAGAGTGTGGGCTCCAATGTTGGATTGATTATTGAAGAGTGTGTGGTCCAATGTTGGACCTATCATTGAAGAGTGTGGGGTCCAATGTTGGATCGATTATTGAATAGTGTGGGGTCCAATGTTGGACTGATTATTGAAGAGTTTGGGGTCCAATGTTGGATTGATTATTGAAGAGTGTCAGGTCCAATGTTGGACTGATTATTGAATAGTGTGGGGTCCAATGTTGGCCTGATTATTGAAGAGTGTGGGGTCCAAAGTTGGATCGATTATTGAAGAGTGTGGGGTCCAATGTTGGATCTATTATTGAAGAGTGTGTGCTCCAATGTTGGACTGATTATTGAAGAGTGTGGGTCAAATGTTGGATCAATTATTGAAGAGTGTGGGGTCCAACGTTGGACAGATTATTGAAGAGTGTGGGTTCCAATGTTTGATCAATTATTGAAGACTGTGGGGTCCAATGTGTGATCAGTTATTGAAGAGTGTGGGGTCCAATGTTGGACTGATTATTGAAGAGCGTGGGATCCAATGTTGGACCGATTATTGAAGAGTGTGGGATCCAATGTTGGATCAAATATTGAACAGTGTGGGGTCAAATGTTGGACTGATTATTGAAGGGTGTGGGGTCCAATGTTGGATCGATTATTGAAGAGTGTGGGGGCCAATGTTGGATCAACTATTGAAGGGTGTGGGGTCCAATGTTGGATCGATTATTGAAGACAGTGGGGTCCAATGTTGGACTGATTATTGAAGAGTGTGGTGTCCAATGTTGGATCAATTATTGAAGAGTGTGGGTTCCAACGTTGGACAGATGATTGAAGAGCGTGGGTTCCAATGTTGGATCAATTATTGAAGAGTGTGGGGTCCAACGTTGGACAGATTATTGAAGAGTGTCGGGTCCAACGTTGGACTGATTATTAAAGAGTGTGGGGTCCAACGTTGGACAGATTATTGAAGAGTGTGGTTTCCAATGTTGGATCAATTATTGAAAAGTGCGGGGTCCAATGTTGGATCAATTATTGAAGAGTGTGGTGTCCAATGTTGGACTAATTATTGAAGAGTTTGTGGTCCAATGTTGGACTGATTATTGAAGAGTTTGTGGTCCAATGTTGGACTGATTATTGAAGAGTGTGGCGTCCAAATTTGGATCAATTATTGAAGAGTGTGGGGTCCAACGTTGGACAGATTATTGAAGAGTTTGGGTTCCAATGTTGGATCAATTATTGAAGAGTGTGGGGTCCAATGTTGGATCAATTATTGAAGAGTGTGGTGTCCACTGTTGGACTGATTATTGACGAGTGTGGGATCCAATGTTGGATCAATTATTGAAGAGTGTGGGGTCCAATGTTAGGATGAATTATTGAAGAGTGTGGTGTCCAATGTTGGACCGATTATTGAAGAGTGTGGGTCCATAGTTGGATCAACTATTGAAGAGTGTGGGGTCCAATGTTGGATAGATTATTGAAGAGTGTGGGGTCCAATGTTGAATCATCTATTGAAGGGTGTGGGGTCGAATGTTTGATCGATTATTGAAGAGTGTGGGGTCCAATGTTGGACTGATCATGGAAGGGTGTGGGGTCCAATGTTGGATCGATTATTGAAGAGTGTGGGGACCAATGTTGGATCAACTATTGAAGGTGTGCGGTCCAATGTTGGATCGATTATTGAAGACAGTGAGGTCCAATGTTGGATCAACTGTTGAAGGGTGTGGGGTCCAATGTTGGATCGATTAATGAAGAGTGTGGGGTCCAATGTTGGACTGATTATTGAAGAGTGTTGGATCCAATGTTGGATGGATTATTGAAGAGTGTGGGGTCCAATGTTGGACCGATTATTGAAGAGTGTGGGATCCAATGTTGGACTGATTATTGATGAGTGTGGGGTCCAATGTTGGATCGATTATTGAAGAGTGTGGGGTCCAATGTTCGTCTGATTATTGAAGAGTGTGGGATCCAATGTTGGATCGATTATTGAAGACAGTGAGGTCCAATGTTGGATCAACTGTTGAAGGGTGTGGGGTCCAATGTTGGATCGATTAATGAAGAGTGTGGGGTCCAATGTTGGACTGATTATTGAAGAGTGTTGGATCCAATGTTGGATGGATTATTGAAGAGTGTGTGGTCCAATGTTGGACCTATCATTGAAGAGTGTGGGGTCCAATGTTGGATCGATTATTGAATAGTGTGGGGTCCAATGTTGGACTGATTATTGAAGAGTTTGGGGTCCAATGTTGGATTGATTATTGAAGAGTGTCAAGTCCAATGTTGGACTGATTATTGAATAGTGTGGGGTCCAATGTTGGCCTGATTATTGAAGAGTGTGGGGTCCAAAGTTGGATCGATTATTGAAGAGTGTGGGGTCCAATGTTGGATCTATTATTGAAGAGTGTGTGCTCCAATGTTGGACTGATTATTGAAGAGTGTGGGTCAAATGTTGGATCAATTATTGAAGAGTGTGGGGTCCAACGTTGGACAGATTATTGAAGAGTGTGGGTTCCAATGTTTGATCAATTATTGAAGACTGTGGGGTCCAATGTGTGATCAGTTATTGAAGAGTGTGGCCTCCAATGTTGGACTGATTATTGAAGAGTGTGAGGTCCAATGTTGGACTGATTATTGAAGTGTGTGGAATCCAATCTTGGATCAATTATTGAAGAGTGTGGGGTCCAATGTTGGATCAATTATTGAAGAGTGTGGTGTCCAATGTTGGACTGATTATTGAAGAGTGTGGGACCCCATGTTGGATCAATTATTGAAGAGTGAGGGTTCCAATGTTGGACATATTATTGAAGAGTGTGGGATCCAATGTTGGATCAACTATTGAAGGGTGTGGGGTCCAATGTTGGATCGATTATTGAAGGGTGTGGGGTCCAATGTTGGATCGATTCTTGAAGAGTGTGGGGTCCAATGTTGGACTGATTATTGAAGAGCGTGGGATCCAATGTTGGACCGATTATTGAAGAGTGTGGGATCCAATGTTGGATCAAATATTGAACAGTGTGGGGTCAAATGTTGGACTGATTATTGAAGGGTGTGGGGTCCAATGTTGGATCGATTATTGAAGAGTGTGGGGGCCAATGTTGGATCAACTATTGAAGGGTGTGGGGTCCAATGTTGGATCGATTATTGAAGACAGTGGGGTCCAATGTTGGACTGATTATTGAAGAGTGTGGTGTCCAATGTTGGATCAATTATTGAAGAGTGTGGGGTCCAACGTTGGACAGATGATTGAAGAGCGTGGGTTCCAATGTTGGATCAATTATTGAAGAGTGTGCGGTCCAACGTTGGACAGATTATTGAAGAGTGTCGGGTCCAACGTTGGACAGATTATTGAAGAGTGTGGTTTCCAATGTTGGATCAATTATTGAAAAGTGCGGGGTCCAATGTTGGATCAATTATTGAAGAGTGTGGTGTCCAATGTTGGACTAATTATTGAAGAGTTTGTGGTCCAATGTTGGACTGATTATTGAAGAGTTTGTGGTCCAATGTTGGACTGATTATTGAAGAGTGTGGCGTCCAAATTTGGATCAATTATTGAAGAGTGTGGGGTCCAACGTTGGACAGATTATTGAAGAGTTTGGGTTCCAATGTTGGATCAATTATTGAAGAGTGTGGGGTCCAATGTTGGATCAATTATTGAAGAGTGTGGGGTCCAATGTTAGGATGAATTATTGAAGAGTGTGGTGTCCAATGTTGGACCGATTATTGAAGAGTGTGGGTCCATAGTTGGATCAACTATTGAAGAGTGTGGGGTCCAATGTTGGATAGATTATTGAAGAGTGTGGGGTCCAATGTTGAATCATCTATTGAAGGGTGTGGGGTCGAATGTTTGATCGATTATTGAAGAGTGTGGGGTCCAATGTTGGACTGATCATGGAAGGGTGTGGGGTCCAATGTTGGATCGATTATTGAAGAGTGTGGGGACCAATGTTGGATCAACTATTGAAGGTGTGCGGTCCAATGTTGGATCGATTATTGAAGACAGTGGGGTCCAATGTTGGATCAATTATTGAAGAGTGTGGTGTCCAATGTTGGACTGATTATTGAAGAGTGCGGGATCCAATGTTGGATCAATTATTGAAGAGTGTGGGGTCCAATGTTGGATCAATTATTGAAGAGTGTGGTGTCCAATGTTGGACCGATTATTGAAGAGTGTGGGGTCCAATGTTGGATCAACTGTTGAAGGGTGTGCGGTCCAATGTTGGATCGATTAATGAAGAGTGTGGGGTCCAATGTTGGACTGATTATTGAAGAGTGTTGGATCCAATGTTGGATCGATTATTGAAGAGTGTGGGGTCCAATGTTGGACCGATTATTGAAGAGTGTGGGATCCAATGTTGGACTGATTATTGAAGAGTTGGGGTCCAATGTTGGATCGATTATTGAAGAGTGTGGGGTCCAATGTTGGATCGATTATCGAAGAGTGTGGGGTCCAATGTTGGACTGATTATTGAAGAGTGTGCGGTCCAATGTTGGATCGATTATCGAAGAGTGTGGGGTACAATGTTGGTCTGATTATTGAAGAGTGTGGGATCCAATGTTGGACCGATTATTGAAGTGTTGGGATCCAATGTTGGATCAATGATTGAACAGTGTGGGGTCCAATGTTGGACTGATTATTGAAGAGTGTGGGGTCCAATGTTGGATCGATTATTGAAGAGTGTGGGGTCCAATGCTGTATCGGTTATTGAAGAGTGTGTGCTCCAATGTTCGACTGATTATTGAAGAGTGTGGGATCCAATGTTGGACCGATGATTGAAGAATGTGGGGTCCAATATTGGACCGATCATTGAAGAGTGTGGGCTCCAATGTTGGATTGATTATTCAAGAGTGTGTGGTCCAATGTTGGACTGATTATTGAAGAGTGTGGGGTCCAATGTTGGATCGATTATTGAAGAGTGCGGGGTCTAATGTTGGACTGATTATTGAAGAGTGTGGGGTCCAATGTTGGATTGATTATTGAAGAGTGTCGGGTCCAATGTTGGACTGATTATTGAAGAGTGTGGGGTCCAATGTTGGACTGATTATTGAAGAGTGTGGGATCCAATGTTGGATCTATTATTGAAGAGTGTGTGCTCCAATGTTGGACTGATTATTGAAGAGTGTGGAGGTCCAACGTTGGATCGATTATTGAAGAGTGTGGGGTCCAATGTTGGATCTATTATTGAAGAGTATGTGCTCCAATATTGTACTGATTATTGAAGAGTGTGGGTCCAATGTTGGATCAATTATTGAAGAGTGTGGGGTCCAACGTTGGACAGATTATTGAAGAGTGTGGGTTCCAATGTTTGGTCAATTATTGAAGAGTGTGGCCTCCAATGTTGGACTGATTATTGAAGAGTGTGGTGTCCAATGTTGGACTGATTATTGAAGAGTGTGGGATCCCATGTTGGATCAATTATTGAAGAGTGTGGGGTCCAATATTGTCCCAATTATTGAAGAGTGTGGGATCCAATGTTGGATCAACTATTGAAGGGTGTGGGGTCCAATGTTGGATCGATTATTGAAGAGTGTGGGATCCAATGTTGGACCGATTATTGAAGAGTGTGGGATCCAATGTTGGATCTATTATTGAAGAGTGTGGGGTCCAATGTTGGACCGATTATTGAAGAGTGTGGGGTCCAATGTTGGACTGATTATTGAAGAGTGTTGGATCCAAAGTTGTACTGAATATTGAAGAGTGTGGGGTCCAATGTTGGATCGATTATTGAAGAGTGTGGGGTCCAATGTTGGATCGGTTATTGAAGAGTGTGTGCTCCAATGTTCGTCTGATTATTGAAGAGTGTGGGATCCAATGTTGGACCGATTATTGAAGAGTGTGGGGTCCAATATTGGACCGATTATTGAAGAGTGTGGGCTCCAATGTTGGATTGATTATTGAAGAGTGTGTGGTCCAATGTTGGACCTATTATTGAAGAGTGTGGGGTCCAATGTTGGATCAATTATTGAAGAGCGTGGTGTCCAATGTTGGACCGATTATTGAAGAGTGTGGGGTCCAATGTTGCATCAACTATTGAAGGGTGTGGTGTACAATGTTGGATCGATTATTGAAGAGTGTTGGGTCCAATGTTGGATCAACTGTTGAAGGGTGTGGGGTCCAATGTTGGATCGATTATTGAAGAGTGTGGGGTCCAATGTTGGACTGATTATTGAAGAGTGTTGGATCCAATGTTGGACCGATTATTGAAGAGTGTGGGGTCCAATGTTGAACCGATTATTGAAGAGTGTGGGGTCCAATGTTGGATCGATTATTGAAGAGTGTGGGGTCCAATGTTGGATCGATTATCGAAGAGTGTGGGGTCCAATGTTGGACTGATTATTGAAGAGTGTGGGGTCCAATGTTGGATCGATTATCGAAGAGTGTGGTGTACAATGTTGGTCTGATTATTGAAGAGTATCGGATCCAATATTGGACCGATTATTGAAGTGTTGGGATCCAATGTTGGATCAATGATTGAACAGTGTGGGGTCCAATGTTGGACTGTTTATTGAAGAGTGTGGGGTCCAATGCTGGATCGGTTATTGAAGAGTGTATGCTCCAATGTTCGACTGATTATTGAAGAGTGTGGGATCCAATGTTGGACCGATTATTGAAGAATGTGGGGTCCAATATTGGACCGATCATTGAAGAGTGTGGGCTCCAATGTTGGATTGATTATTCAAGAGTGTGTGGTCCAATGTTGGACTGATTATTGAACAGTGTCGGGTCCAATGTTGGACTGATTATTGAAGAGTGTGCGATCCAATGTTGGATCTATTATTGAAGAGTATGTGCTCCAATGTTGGACTGATTATTGAAGATTGTGGAGGTCCAACGTTAGATCGATTATTGAAGAGTGTGAGGTCCAATTTTGGATCTATTATTGAAGAGTGTGTGCTCCAATATTGTACTGATTATTGAAGAGTGTGGGTCCAATGTTGGACCAATTATTGAAGAGTGTGGGTTCCAACGTTGGACAGATTATTGAAGAGTGTGGGTTCCAATGTTTGGTCAATTATTGAAGAGTGTGGCCTCCAATGTTGGACTGATTATTGAAGAGTGTGGTGTCCAATGTTGGACTGATTATTGAAGAGTGTGGGATCCCATGTTGGATCAATTATTGAAGAGCGTGGGTTCCAATATTGTACCGATTATTGAAGAGTGTGGGATCCAATGTTGGATCAACTATTGAAGGGTGTGGGGTCCAATGTTGGATCGATTATTGAAGAATGTGGTGTCCAATGTTGGACTGATTATTGAAGAGTGTGGGATCCCATGTTGGATCAATTATTGAAGCGTGTGGGGTACAATATTGTACCGATTATTGAAGAGTGTGGGATCCAATGTTGGAACAACTTTTGAAGGGTGTGGGGTGCAATGTTGGATCGATTATTGAAGAGTGTGGGATCCAATGTTGGACCGATTATTGAAGAGTGTGGGATCCAATGTTGGATCTATTATTGAAGAGTGTGGGGTCCAATGTTGGACCGATTATTGAAGAGGGTGGTGTCCAATGTTGGACTGATTATTGAAGAGTGTTGGATCCAATGTTGTACCGAATATTGAAGAGTGTGGGGTCCAATGTTGGATCGATTATTGAAGAGTGTGGGGTCCAATGTTGGATCGGTTATTGAACAGTGTGTGCTCCAATGTTCGTCTGATTATTGAAGAGTGTGGGATCCAATGTTGGACCGATTATTGAAGAGTGTGGGGTCCAATATTGGACCGATTATTGAAGAGTGTGGGCTCCAATGTTGGATTGATTATTGAAGAGTGTGTGGTCCAATGTTGGACCTATTATTGATGAGTGTGGGGTCCAATGTTGGATCGATTATTGAAGAGTGTGGGGTCCAGTGTTGGACTGATTAATGAAGAGTGTGGGGTCCAATGTTGGACTGATTATTGAAGAGTGTGGGGTCCAATGTTGGATCAATTATTGAACAGTGTGAGGTCCAATGTTGGATCAATTATTGAAGAGTGTGGGGTCCAATTTTGGACTGAATATTGAAGAGTGTGGGGTACAATATTGGACTGATTATTGAAGAGTCTGAGGTCCAACATTGGACCGATTATTAAAGAGTGTGTCGTCCAATGTTGGATCAATTATTGAAGAGTGGTGGTCCAATGTTGGACTGATTATTGAAGAGCGTGGGGTCCAATGTTGGATCGATTATTGACGAGTGTGGGGTCCAACGTTGGTCTGATTATTGAAGAGTGTGGGATCCAATGTTGGATCTATTATTGAAGAGTGTGGGGTCCAATGTTGGACTGATTATTGAAGAGTGTGGGGTCCAATGTTGGACTGATTATTGAAGAGTGTGGTGTCCAATGTTGGATCAATTATTGAAGAGTGTGAGGTCCAATGGTGGATCTATTATTGAAGTGTGTGGATACCAATGTTGGACTGATTGTTGAAGAGTGTGCGGTCCAATGTTGGACTGATTATTGAAGAGTGTGTGGTCCAATGTTGGACTGATTATTGAAGAGTGTGGGATCCAATGTAGGACTGATTATTGAAGAGTGTCGGGTCCAACGTTGGACCGATTATTGAAGAGTGTGTGGTCCAATGTTGGATCAATTATTGAAGAGTGTGTGGTCCAATGTTGTACTGATTATTGAAGAGTGTGGGGTCCAATGTTGGATCGATTATTGAAGAGTGTGGGGTCCATTGTTGGACTGATTATTCAAGAGTGTGGGATCCAATGTTGGATCTATTATTGAAGAGTGTGGGAGCCAAAGTAGGACTGATTATTGAAGAGTGCGGGGTCTAATGTTGGATCTATAATTGAAAAGTGTGTGGTCCAATGTTGGCCTTATTATTGAAGAGTGTGGGGTCCAATTTTGGACTGATTATTGAAGAGTGTGTGGTCCAATGTTGGACTGATTATTGAAGAATGTGTGGTCCAATGTTGGATCGATTATTGAAGAGTGTGGGGTCCAATGTTGGATCGATTATTGAAGAGTGTGGGGTTCATTGTTGGACTGATTATTGAAGAGTCTGAGGTCCAACATTGGACCGATTATTAAAGAGTGTGTGGTCCAATGTTGGACTGAATATTGAAGAGTGTGTGGTCCAATGTTGGATTGATTATTGAAGAGTGTGAGGTCCAATGTTGGATCAATTATTGAAGAATGTGGGGTCCAATTTTGGACTGAATATTGAAGAGTGTGGGCTCCAATGTTGGATCAATTATTGAAGAGTGTGTGGTCCAATGTTGGACTGATTATTGAAGATTGCGGGGTCCAATTTTGGAACTATTATTGAAAATTATGGTGTCCAATGTTGGATGTATTATTGAAGAGTGTGGGATCCAATATTGGACTGATTATTGAAGAGTGTGGTGTCCAATGTTGGATGTATTATTGAAGAGTGTGTGGTCCAATGTTGGACTGATTACTGAAGAGTGTGGGGTCAATTTTGGATCTATTGTTGAAGAATGTGGGGTCCAATGTTGGATCAATTATTGAAGAATGTGGGGTCCAATGTTGGACCGATTATTGAAGAGTGTGGGGTCCAATGTTGGATCAATTATTGAAGAGTGTGTGGTCCAATGTTGGACTGATTATTGAAGAGTGTGGGGTCCAATGTTGGATCGATTATTGAAGAGTGTGGGGTCCATTGTTGGACTGATTATTCAAGAGTGTGGGATCCAATGTTGGATCTATTATTGAAGAGTGTGAGAGCCAAAGTAGGACTGATTATTGAAGAGTGCGGGGTCTAATGTTGGATCTATAATTGAAAAGTGTGTGGTCCAATGTTGGCCTTATTATTGAAGAGTGTGGGGTCCAATTTTGGACTGATTATTGAAGAGTGTGTGGTCCAATGTTGGACTGATTATTGAAGAATGTGTGGTCCAATGTTGGATCGATTATTGAAGAGTGTGGGGTCCAATGTTGGATCGATTATTGAAGAGTGTGGGGTTCATTGTTGGACTGATTATTGAAGAGTCTGAGGTCCAACATTGGACCGATTATTAAAGAGTGTGTGGTCCAATGTTGGACTGAATATTGAAGAGTGTGTGGTCCAATGTTGGATTGATTATTGAAGAGTGTGAGGTCCAATGTTGGATCAATTATTGAAGAATGTGGGGTCCAATTTTGGACTGAATATTGAAGAGTGTGGGCTCCAATGTTGGATCAATTATTGAAGAGTGTGTGGTCCAATGTTGGACTGATTATTGAAGATTGCGGGGTCCAATTTTGGAACTATTATTGAAAATTATGGTGTCCAATGTTGGATGTATTATTGAAGAGTGTGGGATCCAATATTGGACTGATTATTGAAGAGTGTGGTGTCCAATGTTGGATGTATTATTGAAGAGTGTGTGGTCCAATGTTGGACTGATTACTGAAGAGTGTGGGGTCAATTTTGGATCTATTGTTGAAGAATGTGGGGTCCAATGTTGGATCAATTATTGAAGAATGTGGGGTCCAATGTTGGACCGATTATTGAAGAGTGTGGGGTCCAATGTTGGACAGTTTATTGAAGAGTGTGGGCTCCAATGTTGGATTGATTATTGAAGAGTGTGTGGTCCAATGTTGGACTGATTATTGAAGAGTGTGGGGTCCAATGTTGGATCAATTATTGAAGAGTGTGGGGTCCAAAGTTGGACTGATTATTGAAGAGTGTGTTGTCCAACGTTGGTCTGATTATTGAAGAGTGTGGGGTCCAATGTTGGAATATTTTATTGAAAAGTGTGGGTTCCAATTTTGGTCTGATTATTGAAGAGTGTGGGATCCAATGTTGGATTTTTATTGAAGAGTGTGTGGTCCAATGTTGGACTGATTATTGAAGAGTGTGTGGTCCAATGTTGGATCAAATATTGAAGAATGTGGGGTCCAATGTTGGACTGATTATTCAAGAGTGTGTGGTCCAATGTTGGACTGATTATTGAAGCTTGTGGGGTCCAATGTTGGATCAATTATTGAACAGTGTGAGGTCCAATGTTGGATCAATTATTGAAGAGTGTGGGGTCCAATTTTGGACTGAATATTGAAGAGTGTGGGGTACAATTTGGACTGATTATTGAAGAGTCTGAGCTCCAACATTGGACCGATTATTAAAGAGTGTGTGGTCCAATGTTGGATCAATTATTGAAGAGTGGTGGTCCAATGTTGGACTGATTATTGAAGAGTGTGGGGTCCAATGTTGGATCGATTATTGATGAGTGTGGGGTCCAACGTTGGTCTGATTATTGAAGAGTGTGGGATCCAATGTTGGATCTATTATTGAAGAGTGTGAGGTCAAATGGTGGATCTATTATTGAATAGTGTGGGGTCCTATGTTGGATCAATTATTGAAGAGTGTGGGGTCCAAATATGGACTGATTATTGAAGAGTGTGGGGTCCAACGTTGGTCTGATTATTGAAGAGTGTGGGCTCCAATGTTGGATCAATTATTGAAGAGTGTGGGGTCCAATGTTGGACCGATTATTGAAGAGTGTGGGATCCAATGTTGGACTGAATATTGAAGTGTGTCGGGTCCAATGTGGGATCAACTATTGAAGAGTGTGGGGTTCAATGTTGGATCGATTATTGAAGAGTGTGGGGTCCAATGTTGGACTGATTATTGAAGAGTGTGGGATCCAATGTTGGACCGATTATTGAGGAGTGTGGGGTCCAATGTTGGATCGATTATTGAAGAGTGTGGGGTCCAATTTTGGACTGATTATTGAAGAGTGTGGGGTCCAATGTTGGATTGGTGGTTGAAGAGTTTGGGGTCCAATGTTTCACTGGTAAATAAAAATTGTGGAGTACAAGGTTGCACTGATCATTGAACAGTATATTGTCTAATGTTGGAATGATGATTGATGCATCAAGGGTCCAATTTTGGACTGATGATTGATGAGTGTATGTTCCAATCTTGGAGTGATTCTTGATGAGTGCAGTGTCTTATTGATTATTGAACAGTGCAGGGCCCAATATTGGATTGATTTTTGAAGGGTGTAGGATCCAATCTTGGATTGATTATTGAAGTGTTCAGAGTACATTGTTGGAATAATTATGGGAGAGTGTAGGGTCCAATGTTTCACTGATTAGTAAAGAGTGTCGGGTCCAATGTTTGACTGAATATTGAAGAGTGTGTAGTCCAATATTGGAATGCTTATTGAAGAATGTATGGTCCAATGTTGGACTGATTATTGAAGAATGTGTGGTCCAATGTTGGATCGATTATTGAAGAGTGTGGGGTCCAATGTTGGATCGATTATTGAAGAGTGTGGGGTTCATTGTTGGACTGATTATTGAAGAGTGTGGGCTCCAATGTTGGATCAAATATTGAAGAATGTGGGGTCCAATGTTGGACTTATTATTCAAGAGTGTGTGGTCCAATGTTGGACTGATTATTGAAGAGTCTGAGGTCCAACATTGGACCGATTATTAAAGAGTGTGTGGTCCAATGTTGGACTGAATATTGAAGAGTGTGTGGTCCAATGTTGGATTGATTATTGAAGAGTGTGAGGTCCAATGTTGGATCAATTATTGAAGAATGTGGGGTCCAATTTTGGACTGAATATTGAAGAGTGTGGGCTCCAATGTTGGATCAATTATTGAAGAGTGTGTGGTCCAATGTTGGACTGATTATTGAAGATTGCGGGGTCCAATTTTGGAACTATTATTGAAAATTATGGTGTCCAATGTTGGATGTATTATTGAAGAGTGTGGGATCCAATATTGGACTGATTATTGAAGAGTGTGGTGTCCAATGTTGGATGTATTATTGAAGAGTGTGTGGTCCAATGTTGGACTGATTACTGAAGAGTGTGGGGTCAATTTTGGATCTATTGTTGAAGAATGTGGGGTCCAATGTTGGATCAATTATTGAAGAATGTGGGGTCCAATGTTGGACCGATTATTGAAGAGTGTGGGGTCCAATGTTGGACAGTTTATTGAAGAGTGTGGGCTCCAATGTTGGATTGATTATTGAAGAGTGTGTGGTCCAATGTTGGACTGATTATTGAAGAGTGTGGGGTCCAATGTTGGATCAATTATTGAAGAGTGTGGGGTCCAAAGTTGGACTGATTATTGAAGAGTGTGTTGTCCAACGTTGGTCTGATTATTGAAGAGTGTGGGGTCCAATGTTGGAATATTTTATTGAAAAGTGTGGGTTCCAATTTTGGTCTGATTATTGAAGAGTGTGGGATCCAATGTTGGATTTTTATTGAAGAGTGTGTGGTCCAATGTTGGAATGATTATTGAAGAGTGTGTGGTCCAATGTTGGATCAAATATTGAAGAATGTGGGGTCCAATGTTGGACTGATTATTCAAGAGTGTGTGGTCCAATGTTGGACTGATTATTGAAGCTTGTGGGGTCCAATGTTGGATCAATTATTGAACAGTGTGAGGTCCAATGTTGGATCAATTATTGAAGAGTGTGGGGTCCAATTTTGGACTGAATATTGAAGAGTGTGGGGTACAATTTGGACTGATTATTGAAGAGTCTGAGCTCCAACATTGGACCGATTATTAAAGAGTGTGTGGTCCAATGTTGGATCAATTATTGAAGAGTGGTGGTCCAATGTTGGACTGATTATTGAAGAGTGTGGGGTCCAATGTTGGATCGATTATTGATGAGTGTGGGGTCCAACGTTGGTCTGATTATTGAAGAGTGTGGGATCCAATGTTGGATCTATTATTGAAGAGTGTGAGGTCAAATGGTGGATCTATTATTGAATAGTGTGGGGTCCTATGTTGGATCAATTATTGAAGAGTGTGGGGTCCAAATATGGACTGATTATTGAAGAGTGTGGGGTCCAACGTTGGTCTGATTATTGAAGAGTGTGGGCTCCAATGTTGGATCAATTATTGAAGAGTGTGGGGTCCAACGTTGGACCGATTATTGAAGAGTGTGGGATCCAATGTTGGACTGAATATTGAAGTGTGTCGGGTCCAATGTGGGATCAACTATTGAAGAGTGTGGGGTTCAATGTTGGATCGATTATTGAAGAGTGTGGGGTCCAATGTTGGACTGATTATTGAAGAGTGTGGGATCCAATGTTGGACCGATTATTGAGGAGTGTGGGGTCCAATGTTGGATCGATTATTGAAGAGTGTGGGGTCCAATTTTGGACTGATTATTGAAGAGTGTGGGGTCCAATGTTGGATTGGTGGTTGAAGAGTTTGGGGTCCAATGTTTCACTGGTAAATAAAAATTGTGGAGTACAAGGTTGCACTGATCATTGAACAGTATATTGTCTAATGTTGGAATGATGATTGATGCATCAAGGGTCCAATTTTGGACTGATGATTGATGAGTGTATGTTCCAATCTTGGAGTGATTCTTGATGAGTGCAGTGTCTTATTGATTATTGAACAGTGCAGGGCCCAATATTGGATTGATTTTTGAAGGGTGTAGGATCCAATCTTGGATTGATTATTGAAGTGTTCAGAGTACATTGTTGGAATCATTATGGGAGAGTGTAGGGTCCAATGTTTCACTGATTAGTAAAGAGTGTCGGGTCCAATATTTGACTGAATATTGAAGAGTGTGTAGTCCAATATTGGAATGCTTATTGAAGAATGTATGGTCCAATGTTGGACTGATTATTGAAGAGTGTGTGGTCCAATGTTGGATCAATTATTGAAGAGTGTGGAGTCCAATGTTGGACCGATTATTGAAGAGTGTGGGGTCCAATGTTGGACTGATTTTTGAAAAGTGTTGGGTCCAATGTTGGACTTATTATTGAAGAGTATGGGCTCCAATGTTGGACTGATTATTGAAGAGTGTGGGGTCCAATGTTGGATGAATTATTGAAGAGTGTGGGGTCCACTGTTGGACTGATTATTGAAGAGTGTGGGATCCAATGTTGGACTAATTATTGAAGAGTGTCGGGTCCAACGTTGGACCGATGATTGAAGAGTGTGTGGTCCAATGTTGGATCAATTATTGAAGAGTGTGGGGTCCAATGTTGGATCGATTATTGAAGAGTGTTGTGTCCATTGTTGGACTGACTATTGAAGAGTGTGGGATCCAATGTTGGATCTATTATTGAAGAGTGTGGGGTCTAATGTTGGATCAAATATTGAAGAATGTGGGGTCCAATGTTGGACTGATTATTGAAGAGTGCGGGGTCCAATGTTGGATCTATTATTGAAAAGTGTGGGGTCCATTGTTGGACTGAATTTTGAAAAGTGTGCGGTCCAATGTTGGACAGATTATTGAAGAATGTGGGGTCCAATTGTGAACTGAATATTGAAGAGTGTGGACTCCAACGTTGGATCAATTGTTGAAGAGTGTGTGGTCCAATGTTGGACTGATTATTGAAGATTGTGGGGTCCAATGTTGGAACTATTATTGAACAGTATGGTGTCTCATGTTGGATGTATTATGGAAGAGTGTGGGGTCCAATATTGGACTGATTATTGAAGAGTGTGGGGTCCAATGTTGGATCAATTATTGAAGAGTGTGGGGTCCAATGTTGGACTGATTATTGAAGAGTGTGGGTTCCAATGTTGGAGTGGTGGTTGAAAAGTTTGGGGTCCACTGTTTCACTGGTTAATAAAAATTGTGGAGTCCAAGGTTGCACTGATCATTGAACAGTATCTTGTCTAATGTTGGAGTGATGATTGATGCATCAAGGGTCCAATTTTGGACTGATGATTGATCAGTGTATGTTCCAATCTTGGAGTGATTCTTGATGAGTGCAGTGTCTTATTGATTATTGAACAGTGCAGGGCCCAATATTGGACTGATTTTTGAAGGGTGTAGGATCCAATCTTGGATTGATTATTGAAGTGTTCAGGGTACATTGTTGGACTCATTATGGGAGAGTGTAGAGTCCAATGTTTCACTGATTAGTAAAGAGTGTGGGGTCCACTGTTGGACTGATTATTGAAGAGTGTGGGATCCAATGTTGGACTAATTATTGAAGAGTGTCGGGTCCAACGTTGGACCGATGATTGAAGAGTGTGTGGTCCAATGTTGAATCAATTATTGAAGAGTGTGGGGTCCAATGTTGGATCGATTATTGAAGAGTGTTGTGTCCATTGTTGGACTGACTATTGAAGAGTGTGGGATCCAATGTTGGATCTATTATTGAAGAGTGTGGGGTCTAATGTTGGATCAAATATTGAAGAATGTGGGGTCCAATGTTGGACTGATTATTGAAGAGTGCGGGGTCCAATGTTGGATCTATTATTGAAAATTGTGGGGTCCAATGTTGGACTGAATTTTGAAGAGTGTGCGGTCCAATGTTGGACTGATTATTGAAGAATGTGGGGTCCAATTGTGAACTGAATATTGAAGAGTGTGGACTCCAATGTTGGATCAATTGTTGAAGAGTGTGTGGTCCAATGTTGGACTGATTATTGAAGATTGTGGGGTCCTATGTTGGAACTATTATTGAACAGTATGGTGTCTCATGTTGGATGTATTATGGAAGAGTGTGGGGTCCAATATTGGACTGATTATTGAAGAGTGTGGGGTCCAATGTTGGATCAATTATTGAAGAGTGTGGGGTCCAATGTTGGACAGTTTATTGAAGAGTGTGGGCTCCAATGTTGGATTGATTATTGAAGAGTGTGTGGTCCAATGTTGGACTGATTATTGAAGAGTGTGGGGTCCAATGTTGGATCAATTATTGAAGAGTGTGGGGTCCAAAGTTGGACTGATTATTGAGGAGTGCGGGGTCCAATGTTGGACTGATTATTGAAGAGTGTGGGGTCCAATGTTGGATCGATTATTGAAGACTGTGGGGTCCATTGTTGGACTGATTATTCAAGAGTGTGTGATCCAATATTGGATCTATTATTGAAGAGTGTGGGGTCCAATGTTGGAATATTTTATTGAAAAGTGTGTGTTCCAATTTTGGTCTGATTATTGAAGAGTGTGGGATCCAATGTTGGATTTTTATTGAAAAGTGTGGGGTCCAATGTTGGACTGATTATTGAAGAGTGTGTGGTCCAATGTTGGATCAATTATTGAAGAGTGTGTGGTCCAATGTTGGACTGATTATTGAGGAGTGCGGGGTCCAATGTTGGACTGATTATTGAAGAGTGTGGGGTCCAATGTTGGCTCGATTATTGAAGACTGTGGGGTCCATTGTTGGACTGATTATTCAAGCGTGTGGGATCCAATATTGGATCTATTATTGAAGAGTGTGGGATCCAAAGTTCGACTGATTATTGAAGAGTGCGGGGTCTAATGTTGGATCTATAATTGAAAAGTGTGTGGTCCAATGTTGGACTGATTATTGAAGAGTGTGGGGTCCAATGTTGGACTGATTATTGAAGAGTGTGTGGTCCAATGTTGGACTGATTATTGAAGAGTGTGTGGTCCAATGTTGGATCAAATATTGAAGAATGTGGGGTCCAATGTTGGACTGATTATTCAAGAGTGTGTGGTCCAATGTTGGACTGATTATTGAAGCTTGTGGGGTCCAATGTTGGATCAATTATTGAACAGTGTGAGGTCCAATGTTGGATCAATTATTGAAGAGTGTGGGGTCCAATTTTGGACTGAATATTGAAGAGTGTGGGGTACAATTTGGACTGATTATTGAAGAGTCTGAGCTCCAACATTGGACCGATTATTAAAGAGTGTGTGGTCCAATGTTGGATCAATTATTGAAGAGTGGTGGTCCAATGTTGGACTGATTATTGAAGAGTGTGGGGTCCAATGTTGGATCGATTATTGATGAGTGTGGGGTCCAACGTTGGTCTGATTATTGAAGAGTGTGGGATCCAATGTTGGATCTATTATTGAAGAGTGGTGGTCCAATGTTGGACTGATTATTGAAGAGTGTGGGGTCTAATGTTGGATCAATTATTGAAGAGTGTGTTGTCCAGCGTTGGTCTGATTATTGACGAGTGTGGGGTCCAATGTTGGAATATATTATTGAAGAGTGTGGGGTCCAATTTTGGTCTGATTATTGAAGAGTGTGGGATCCAATGTTGGATCTATTATTAAAAAGTGTAGGGTCCAATGTTGGATCAATTATTGAAGAGTGTGTGGTCCAATGTTGGATCAATTTTTGAAGAGTGTGTGGTCCAATGTTGGACTGATTATTGAAGAGTGTGCGGTCCAATGTTGGACTGATTATTGAAGAGTGTGTGGTCCAATGTTGGACTGATTATTGAAGAGTGTGAGGTCCAATGTTGGATCGATTATTGAAGAATGTGGGGTCCAATTTTGGACTGAATATTGAAGAGTGTGGGCACCAATGTTGGATCAATTATTGAAGAGTGTGTGGTCCAATGTTGGACTGATTATTGAAGATTGTGGGGTCCAATGTTGGAACTATAATTGAAAAGTATGGTGTCCAATGTTGGATGTATTATTGAAGAGTGTGGGATCCAATATTGGACTGATTATTGAAGAGTGTGGTGTCCAATGTTGGACTGATTACTGAAGAGTGTGGGGTCCAATTTTGGATCTATTATTGAAGAATGTGGGGTCCAATGTTGGATCAATTATTGAGGAGTGTGGGATCCAATGTTGGATTTTTATTGAAAAGTGTGGGGTCCAATGTTGGACTGATTATTGAAGAGTGTGTGGTCCAATGTTGGATCAATTATTGAAGAGTGTGTGGTCCAATGTTGGACTGATTATTGAGGAGTGCGGGGTCCAATGTTGGACTGATTATTGAAGAGTGTGGGGTCCAATGTTGGATCAATTATTGAAGAGTGTGGGGTCCAATGTTGGACTGATTATTGAAGAGTGTGGGTTCCAATGTTGGAGTGGTGGTTGAAAAGTTTGGGGTCCACTGTTTCACTGGTTAATAAAAATTGTGGAGTCCAAGGTTGCACTGATCATTGAACAGTATCTTGTCTAATGTTGGAGTGATGATTGATGCATCAAGGGTCCAATTTTGGACTGATGATTGATCAGTGTATGTTCCAATCTTGGAGTGATTCTTGATGAGTGCAGTGTCTTATTGATTATTGAACAGTGCAGGGCCCAATATTGGACTGATTTTTGAAGGGTGTAGGATCCAATCTTGGATTGATTATTGAAGTGTTCAGGGTACATTGTTGGACTCATTATGGGAGAGTGTAGAGTCCAATGTTTCACTGATTAGTAAAGAGTGTGGGGTCCACTGTTGGACTGATTATTGAAGAGTGTGGGATCCAATGTTGGACTAATTATTGAAGAGTGTCGGGTCCAACGTTGGACCGATGATTGAAGAGTGTGTGGTCCAATGTTGAATCAATTATTGAAGAGTGTGGGGTCCAATGTTGGATCGATTATTGAAGAGTGTTGTGTCCATTGTTGGACTGACTATTGAAGAGTGTGGGATCCAATGTTGGATCTATTATTGAAGAGTGTGGGGTCTAATGTTGGATCAAATATTGAAGAATGTGGGGTCCAATGTTGGACTGATTATTGAAGAGTGCGGGGTCCAATGTTGGATCTATTATTGAAAATTGTGGGGTCCAATGTTGGACTGAATTTTGAAGAGTGTGCGGTCCAATGTTGGACTGATTATTGAAGAATGTGGGGTCCAATTGTGAACTGAATATTGAAGAGTGTGGACTCCAATGTTGGATCAATTGTTGAAGAGTGTGTGGTCCAATGTTGGACTGATTATTGAAGATTGTGGGGTCCTATGTTGGAACTATTATTGAACAGTATGGTGTCTCATGTTGGATGTATTATGGAAGAGTGTGGGGTCCAATATTGGACTGATTATTGAAGAGTGTGGGGTCCAATGTTGGATCAATTATTGAAGAGTGTGGGGTCCAATGTTGGACAGTTTATTGAAGAGTGTGGGCTCCAATGTTGGATTGATTATTGAAGAGTGTGTGGTCCAATGTTGGACTGATTATTGAAGAGTGTGGGGTCCAATGTTGGATCAATTATTGAAGAGTGTGGGGTCCAAAGTTGGACTGATTATTGAGGAGTGCGGGGTCCAATGTTGGACTGATTATTGAAGAGTGTGGGGTCCAATGTTGGATCGATTATTGAAGACTGTGGGGTCCATTGTTGGACTGATTATTCAAGAGTGTGTGATCCAATATTGGATCTATTATTGAAGAGTGTGGGGTCCAATGTTGGAATATTTTATTGAAAAGTGTGGGTTCCAATTTTGGTCTGATTATTGAAGAGTGTGGGATCCAATGTTGGATTTTTATTGAAAAGTGTGGGGTCCAATGTTGGACTGATTATTGAAGAGTGTGTGGTCCAATGTTGGATCAATTATTGAAGAGTGTGTGGTCCAATGTTGGACTGATTATTGAGGAGTGCGGGGTCCAATGTTGGACTGATTATTGAAGAGTGTGGGGTCCAATGTTGGCTCGATTATTGAAGACTGTGGGGTCCATTGTTGGACTGATTATTCAAGCGTGTGGGATCCAATATTGGATCTATTATTGAAGAGTGTGGGATCCAAAGTTCGACTGATTATTGAAGAGTGCGGGGTCTAATGTTGGATCTATAATTGAAAAGTGTGTGGTCCAATGTTGGACTGATTATTGAAGAGTGTGGGGTCCAATGTTGGACTGATTATTGAAGAGTGTGTGGTCCAATGTTGGACTGATTATTGAAGAGTGTGTGGTCCAATGTTGGATCAAATATTGAAGAATGTGGGGTCCAATGTTGGACTGATTATTCAAGAGTGTGTGGTCCAATGTTGGACTGATTATTGAAGCTTGTGGGGTCCAATGTTGGATCAATTATTGAACAGTGTGAGGTCCAATGTTGGATCAATTATTGAAGAGTGTGGGGTCCAATTTTGGACTGAATATTGAAGAGTGTGGGGTACAATTTGGACTGATTATTGAAGAGTCTGAGCTCCAACATTGGACCGATTATTAAAGAGTGTGTGGTCCAATGTTGGATCAATTATTGAAGAGTGGTGGTCCAATGTTGGACTGATTATTGAAGAGTGTGGGGTCCAATGTTGGATCGATTATTGATGAGTGTGGGGTCCAACGTTGGTCTGATTATTGAAGAGTGTGGGATCCAATGTTGGATCTATTATTGAAGAGTGGTGGTCCAATGTTGGACTGATTATTGAAGAGTGTGGGGTCTAATGTTGGATCAATTATTGAAGAGTGTGTTGTCCAGCGTTGGTCTGATTATTGACGAGTGTGGGGTCCAATGTTGGAATATATTATTGAAGAGTGTGGGGTCCAATTTTGGTCTGATTATTGAAGAGTGTGGGATCCAATGTTGGATCTATTATTAAAAAGTGTAGGGTCCAATGTTGGATCAATTATTGAAGAGTGTGTGGTCCAATGTTGGATCAATTTTTGAAGAGTGTGTGGTCCAATGTTGGACTGATTATTGAAGAGTGTGCGGTCCAATGTTGGACTGATTATTGAAGAGTGTGTGGTCCAATGTTGGACTGATTATTGAAGAGTGTGAGGTCCAATGTTGGATCGATTATTGAAGAATGTGGGGTCCAATTTTGGACTGAATATTGAAGAGTGTGGGCACCAATGTTGGATCAATTATTGAAGAGTGTGTGGTCCAATGTTGGACTGATTATTGAAGATTGTGGGGTCCAATGTTGGAACTATAATTGAAAAGTATGGTGTCCAATGTTGGATGTATTATTGAAGAGTGTGGGATCCAATATTGGACTGATTATTGAAGAGTGTGGTGTCCAATGTTGGACTGATTACTGAAGAGTGTGGGGTCCAATTTTGGATCTATTATTGAAGAATGTGGGGTCCAATGTTGGATCAATTATTGAGGAGTGTGGGATCCAATGTTGGATTTTTATTGAAAAGTGTGGGGTCCAATGTTGGACTGATTATTGAAGAGTGTGTGGTCCAATGTTGGATCAATTATTGAAGAGTGTGTGGTCCAATGTTGGACTGATTATTGAGGAGTGCGGGGTCCAATGTTGGACTGATTATTGAAGAGTGTGGGGTCCAATGTTGGCTCGATTATTGAAGACTGTGGGGTCCATTGTTGGACTGATTATTCAAGCGTGTGGGATCCAATATTGGATCTATTATTGAAGAGTGTGGGATCCAAAGTTCGACTGATTATTGAAGAGTGCGGGGTCTAATGTTGGATCTATAATTGAAAAGTGTGTGGTCCAATGTTGGACTGATTATTGAAGAGTGTGGGGTCCAATGTTGGACTGATTATTGAAGAGTGTGTGGTCCAATGTTGGACTGATTATTGAAGAGTGTGTGGTCCAATGTTGGATCAAATATTGAAGAATGTGGGGTCCAATGTTGGACTGATTATTCAAGAGTGTGTGGTCCAATGTTGGACTGATTATTGAAGCTTGTGGGGTCCAATGTTGGATCAATTATTGAACAGTGTGAGGTCCAATGTTGGATCAATTATTGAAGAGTGTGGTGTCCAATTTTGGACTGAATATTGAAGAG
The DNA here is from genome assembly GCF_044704955.1 of Pristiophorus japonicus. Taxonomy (NCBI): domain Eukaryota; kingdom Metazoa; phylum Chordata; class Chondrichthyes; family Pristiophoridae; genus Pristiophorus; species Pristiophorus japonicus. The sequence goes on from NC_091990.1 coordinate 78,074,695, forward strand.
TGTGGGGTACAATTTGGACTGATTATTGAAGAGTCTGAGCTCCAACATTGGACCGATTATTAAAGAGTGTGTGGTCCAATGTTGGATCAATTATTGAAGAGTGGTGGTCCAATGTTGGACTGATTATTGAAGAGTGTGGGGTCCAATGTTGGATCGATTATTGATGAGTGTGGGGTCCAACGTTGGTCTGATTATTGAAGAGTGTGGGATCCAATGTTGGATCTATTATTGAAGAGTGGTGGTCCAATGTTGGACTGATTATTGAAGAGTGTGGGGTCTAATGTTGGATCAATTATTGAAGAGTGTGTTGTCCAGCGTTGGTCTGATTATTGACGAGTGTGGGGTCCAATGTTGGAATATATTATTGAAGAGTGTGGGGTCCAATTTTGGTCTGATTATTGAAGAGTGTGGGATCCAATGTTGGATCTATTATTAAAAAGTGTAGGGTCCAATGTTGGATCAATTATTGAAGAGTGTGTGGTCCAATGTTGGATCAATTTTTGAAGAGTGTGTGGTCCAATGTTGGACTGATTATTGAAGAGTGTGCGGTCCAATGTTGGACTGATTATTGAAGAGTGTGTGGTCCAATGTTGGACTGATTATTGAAGAGTGTGAGGTCCAATGTTGGATCGATTATTGAAGAATGTGGGGTCCAATTTTGGACTGAATATTGAAGAGTGTGGGCACCAATGTTGGATCAATTATTGAAGAGTGTGTGGTCCAATGTTGGACTGATTATTGAAGATTGTGGGGTCCAATGTTGGAACTATAATTGAAAAGTATGGTGTCCAATGTTGGATGTATTATTGAAGAGTGTGGGATCCAATATTGGACTGATTATTGAAGAGTGTGGTGTCCAATGTTGGACTGATTACTGAAGAGTGTGGGGTCCAATTTTGGATCTATTATTGAAGAATGTGGGGTCCAATGTTGGATCAATTATTGAAGAGTGTGGGGTCCAATGTTGGACTGATTATTGAAGAGTGTGGGGTCCAATGTTGGACAGTTTATTGAAGAGTGTGGGCTCCAATGTTGGATCAATTATTGAAGAGTGTGTGGTCCAATGTTGGACTGATTATTGAAGAGTGTGGGGTCCAATGTTGGAATATATTATTGAAGAGTGTGGGCTCCAATGTTGGATCAATTATTGAAGAGTGTGTTGTCCAACGTTGGTCTGATTATTGACGAGTGTGGGGTCCAATGTTGGAATATATTATTGAAGAGTGTGGGGTCCAATTTTGGTCTGATTATTGAAGAGTGTGGGATCCAATGTTGGATCTATTATTAAAAAGTGTAGGGTCCAATGTTGGATCAATTATTGAAGAGTGTGTGGTCCAATGTTGGATCAATTATTGAAGAGTGTGTGGTCCAAAGTTGGACTGATTATTGAAGAGTGTGGGGTCCAATATTGGATCTATTATTGAAGAGTCGGAGGTCCAATGTTGGATCTATTATTGAAGAGTGTGGGGTCCAATGTTGGATCAATTATTGAAGAGTGTGGGCTCCAAAGTTGGACTGATTATTGACGAGTGTGGGGTCCAATGTTGGAATATATTATTGAAGAGTGTGGGGTCCAACGTTGGTCTGATTATTGAAGAATGTGGGGTCCAATGTTGGATCAATTATTGAAGAGTGTGAGGTCCAATGTTGGACCGATTATTGAAGAGTGTGGGGTCCAATGTTGGACTGATTATTGAAGAGTGTGGGGTCCAATGTTGGATCAATTATTGAAGAGTGTGTGGTCCAATGTTGGACTGATTATTTAAGAGTGTGGGGTCCAATATTGGATGTATTATTGAAGAGTCTGAGGTCCAATGTTGGATCTAATATTGAATAGTGTGGGGTCCTATGTTGGATCAATTATTGAAGAGTGTGGGGTCCAAAGATGGACTGATTATTGAAGAGTGTGGGGTCCAACGTTGGTCTGATTATTGAAGAGTGTGGGGTCCAATGTTGGATCAATTATTGAAGAGTGTGGGGTCCAATGTTGGACCGATTATTGAAGAGTGTGGGATCCAATGTTGGACTGAATATTGAAGTGTGTCGGGTCCAATGTGGGATCAAGTATTGAAGAGTGTGGGGTTCAATGTTGGATCGATTATTGAAGAGTGTGGGGTCCAATGTTGGACTGATTATTGAAGAGTGTGGGATCCAATGTTGGACCGATTATTGAGGAGTGTGGGGTCCAATGTTGGATCGATTATTGAAGAGTGTGGGGTCCAATTTTGGACTGATTATTGAAGAGTGTGGGGTCCAATGTTGGATTGGTGGTTGAAGAGTTTGGGGTCCAATGTTTCACTGGTAAATTAAAATTTTGGAGTCCAAGGTTGCACTGATCATTGAACAGTATATTGTCTAATGTTGGAATGATGATTGATGCATCAAGGGTCCAATTTTGGACTGATGATTGATGAGTGTATGTTCCAATCTTGGAGTGATTCTTGATGAGTGCAGTGTCTTATTGATTATTGAACAGTGCAGGGCCCAATATTGGACTGATTTTTGAAGGGTGTAGGATCCAATCTTGGATTGATTATTGAAGTGTTCAGAGTACATTGTTGGAATCATTATGGGAGAGTGTAGGGTCCAATGTTTCACTGATTAGTAAAGAGTGTCGGGTCCAATATTTGACTGAATATTGAAGAGTGTGTAGTCCAATATTGGAATGCTTATTGAAGAATGTATGGTCCAATGTTGGACTGATTATTGAAGAGTGTGTGGTCCAATGTTGGATCAATTATTGAAGAGTGTGGAGTCCAATGTTGGACCGATTATTGAAGAGTGTGGGGTCCAATGTTGGACTGATTTTTGAAAAGTGTTGGGTCCAATGTTGGACTTATTATTGAAGAGTATGGGCTCCAATGTTGGACTGATTATTGAAGAGTGTGGGGTCCAATGTTGGATGAATTATTGAAGAGTGTGGGGTCCACTGTTGGACTGATTATTGAAGAGTGTGGGATCCAATGTTGGACTAATTATTGAAGAGTGTCGGGTCCAACGTTGCACCGATGATTGAAGAGTGTGTGGTCCAATGTTGGATCAATTATTGAAGAGTGTGGGGTCCAATGTTGGATCGATTATTGAAGAGTGTTGTGTCCATTGTTGGACTGACTATTGTAGAGTGTGGGATCCAATGTTGGATCTATTATTGAAGAGTGTGGGGTCTAATGTTGGATCAAATATTGAAGAATGTGGGGTCCAATGTTGGACTGATTATTGAAGAGTGCGGGGTCCAATGTTGGATCTGTTATTGAAAAGTGTGGGGTCCAATGTTGGACTGAATTTTGAAAAGTGTGCGGTCCAATGTTGGACAGATTATTGAAGAATGTGGGGTCCAATTGTGAACTGAATATTGAAGAGTGTGGACTCCAACGTTGGATCAATTGTTGAAGAGTGTGTGGTCCAATGTTGGACTGTTTATTGAAGATTGTGGGGTCCAATGTTGGAACTATTATTGAACAGTATGGTGTCTCATGTTGGATGTATTATGGAAGAGTGTGGGGTCCAATATTGGACTGATTATTGAAGAGTGTGGGGTCCAATGTTGGATCAATTATTGAAGAGTGTGGGGTCCAATGTTGGACTGATTATTGAAGAGTGTGGGTTCCAATGTTGGAGTGGTGGTTGAAAAGTTTGGGGTCCACTGTTTCACTGGTTAATAAAGATTGTGGAGTCCAAGGTTGCACTGATCATTGAACAGTATCTTGTCTAATGTTGGAGTGATGATTGATGCATCAAGGGTCCAATTTTGGACTGATGATTGATCAGTGTATGTTCCAATCTTGGCATGATTCTTGATGAGTGCAGTGTCTTATTGATTATTGAACAGTGCAGGGCCCAATATTGGACTGATTTTTGAAGGGTGTAGGATCCAATCTTGGATTGATTATTGAAGTGTTCAGGGTACATTGTTGGACTCATTATGGGAGAGTGTAGAGTCCAATGTTTCACTGATTAGTAATGAGTGTGGGGTCCACTGTTGGACTGATTATTGAAGAGTGTGGGATCCAATGTTGGACTAATTATTGAAGAGTGTCGGGTCCAACGTTGGACCGATGATTGAAGAGTGTGTGGTCCAATGTTGAATCAATTATTGAAGAGTGTGGGGTCCAATGTTGGATCGATTATTGAAGAGTGTTGTGTCCATTGTTGGACTGACTATTGAAGAGTGTGGGATCCAATGTTGGATCTATTATTGAAGAGTGTGGGGTCTAATGTTGGATCAAATATTGAAGAATGTGGGGTCCAATGTTGGACTGATTATTGAAGAGTGCGGGGTCCAATGTTGGATCTATTATTGAAAATTGTGGGGTCCAATGTTGGACTGAATTTTGAAGAGTGTGCGGTCCAATGTTGGACTGATTATTGAAGAATGTGGGGTCCAATTGTGAACTGAATATTGAAGAGTGTGGACTCCAATGTTGGATCAATTGTTGAAGAGTGTGTGGTCCAATGTTGGACTGATTATTGAAGATTGTGGGGTCCTATGTTGGAACTATTATTGAACAGTATGGTGTCTCATGTTGGATGTATTATGGAAGAGTGTGGGGTCCAATATTGGACTGATTATTGAAGAGTGTGGGGTCCAATGTTGGATCAATTATTGAAGAGTGTGGGGTCCAATGTTGGACAGTTTATTGAAGAGTGTGGGCTCCAATGTTGGATTGATTATTGAAGAGTGTGTGGTCCAATGTTGGACTGATTATTGAAGAGTGTGGGGTCCAATGTTGGATCAATTATTGAAGAGTGTGGGGTCCAAAGTTGGACTGATTATTGAGGAGTGCGGGGTCCAATGTTGGACTGATTATTGAAGAGTGTGGGGTCCAATGTTGGATCGATTATTGAAGACTGTGGGGTCCATTGTTGGACTGATTATTCAAGAGTGTGTGATCCAATATTGGATCTATTATTGAAGAGTGTGGGGTCCAATGTTGGAATATTTTATTGAAAAGTGTGGGTTCCAATTTTGGTCTGATTATTGAAGAGTGTGGGATCCAATGTTGGATTTTTATTGAAAAGTGTGGGGTCCAATGTTGGACTGATTATTGAAGAGTGTGTGGTCCAATGTTGGATCAATTATTGAAGAGTGTGTGGTCCAATGTTGGACTGATTATTGAGGAGTGCGGGGTCCAATGTTGGACTGATTATTGAAGAGTGTGGGGTCCAATGTTGGCTCGATTATTGAAGACTGTGGGGTCCATTGTTGGACTGATTATTCAAGCGTGTGGGATCCAATATTGGATCTATTATTGAAGAGTGTGGGATCCAAAGTTCGACTGATTATTGAAGAGTGCGGGGTCTAATGTTGGATCTATAATTGAAAAGTGTGTGGTCCAATGTTGGACTGATTATTGAAGAGTGTGGGGTCCAATGTTGGACTGATTATTGAAGAGTGTGTGGTCCAATGTTGGACTGATTATTGAAGAGTGTGTGGTCCAATGTTGGATCAAATATTGAAGAATGTGGGGTCCAATGTTGGACTGATTATTCAAGAGTGTGTGGTCCAATGTTGGACTGATTATTGAAGCTTGTGGGGTCCAATGTTGGATCAATTATTGAACAGTGTGAGGTCCAATGTTGGATCAATTATTGAAGAGTGTGGGGTCCAATTTTGGACTGAATATTGAAGAGTGTGGGGTACAATTTGGACTGATTATTGAAGAGTCTGAGCTCCAACATTGGACCGATTATTAAAGAGTGTGTGGTCCAATGTTGGATCAATTATTGAAGAGTGGTGGTCCAATGTTGGACTGATTATTGAAGAGTGTGGGGTCCAATGTTGGATCGATTATTGATGAGTGTGGGGTCCAACGTTGGTCTGATTATTGAAGAGTGTGGGATCCAATGTTGGATCTATTATTGAAGAGTGGTGGTCCAATGTTGGACTGATTATTGAAGAGTGTGGGGTCTAATGTTGGATCAATTATTGAAGAGTGTGTTGTCCAGCGTTGGTCTGATTATTGACGAGTGTGGGGTCCAATGTTGGAATATATTATTGAAGAGTGTGGGGTCCAATTTTGGTCTGATTATTGAAGAGTGTGGGATCCAATGTTGGATCTATTATTAAAAAGTGTAGGGTCCAATGTTGGATCAATTATTGAAGAGTGTGTGGTCCAATGTTGGATCAATTTTTGAAGAGTGTGTGGTCCAATGTTGGACTGATTATTGAAGAGTGTGCGGTCCAATGTTGGACTGATTATTGAAGAGTGTGTGGTCCAATGTTGGACTGATTATTGAAGAGTGTGAGGTCCAATGTTGGATCGATTATTGAAGAATGTGGGGTCCAATTTTGGACTGAATATTGAAGAGTGTGGGCACCAATGTTGGATCAATTATTGAAGAGTGTGTGGTCCAATGTTGGACTGATTATTGAAGATTGTGGGGTCCAATGTTGGAACTATAATTGAAAAGTATGGTGTCCAATGTTGGATGTATTATTGAAGAGTGTGGGATCCAATATTGGACTGATTATTGAAGAGTGTGGTGTCCAATGTTGGACTGATTACTGAAGAGTGTGGGGTCCAATTTTGGATCTATTATTGAAGAATGTGGGGTCCAATGTTGGATCAATTATTGAAGAGTGTGGGGTCCAATGTTGGACTGATTATTGAAGAGTGTGGGGTCCAATGTTGGACAGTTTATTGAAGAGTGTGGGCTCCAATGTTGGATCAATTATTGAAGAGTGTGTGGTCCAATGTTGGACTGATTATTGAAGAGTGTGGGGTCCAATGTTGGAATATATTATTGAAGAGTGTGGGCTCCAATGTTGGATCAATTATTGAAGAGTGTGTTGTCCAACGTTGGTCTGATTATTGACGAGTGTGGGGTCCAATGTTGGAATATATTATTGAAGAGTGTGGGGTCCAATTTTGGTCTGATTATTGAAGAGTGTGGGATCCAATGTTGGATCTATTATTAAAAAGTGTAGGGTCCAATGTTGGATCAATTATTGAAGAGTGTGTGGTCCAATGTTGGACTGATTATTGAAGAGTGTGGGGTCCAATATTGGATCTATTATTGAAGAGTCGGAGGTCCAATGTTGGATCTATTATTGAAGAGTGTGGGGTCCAATGTTGGATCAATTATTGAAGAGTGTGGGCTCCAAAGTTGGACTGATTATTGACGAGTGTGGGGTCCAATGTTGGAATATATTATTGAAGAGTGTGGGGTCCAACGTTGGTCTGATTATTGAAGAATGTGGGGTCCAATGTTGGATCAATTATTGAAGAGTGTGAGGTCCAATGTTGGACCGATTATTGAAGAGTGTGGGGTCCAATGTTGGACTGATTATTGAAGAGTGTGGGGTCCAATGTTGGATCAATTATTGAAGAGTGTGTGGTCCAATGTTGGACTGATTATTTAAGAGTGTGGGGTCCAATATTGGATGTATTATTGAAGAGTCTGAGGTCCAATGTTGGATCTAATATTGAATAGTGTGGGGTCCTATGTTGGATCAATTATTGAAGAGTGTGGGGTCCAAAGATGGACTGATTATTGAAGAGTGTGGGGTCCAACGTTGGTCTGATTATTGAAGAGTGTGGGGTCCAATGTTGGATCAATTATTGAAGAGTGTGGGGTCCAATGTTGGACCGATTATTGAAGAGTGTGGGATCCAATGTTGGACTGAATATTGAAGTGTGTCGGGTCCAATGTGGGATCAAGTATTGAAGAGTGTGGGGTTCAATGTTGGATCGATTATTGAAGAGTGTGGGGTCCAATGTTGGACTGATTATTGAAGAGTGTGGGATCCAATGTTGGACCGATTATTGAGGAGTGTGGGGTCCAATGTTGGATCGATTATTGAAGAGTGTGGGGTCCAATTTTGGACTGATTATTGAAGAGTGTGGGGTCCAATGTTGGATTGGTGGTTGAAGAGTTTGGGGTCCAATGTTTCACTGGTAAATTAAAATTTTGGAGTCCAAGGTTGCACTGATCATTGAACAGTATATTGTCTAATGTTGGAATGATGATTGATGCATCAAGGGTCCAATTTTGGACTGATGATTGATGAGTGTATGTTCCAATCTTGGAGTGATTCTTGATGAGTGCAGTGTCTTATTGATTATTGAACAGTGCAGGGCCCAATATTGGACTGATTTTTGAAGGGTGTAGGATCCAATCTTGGATTGATTATTGAAGTGTTCAGAGTACATTGTTGGAATCATTATGGGAGAGTGTAGGGTCCAATGTTTCACTGATTAGTAAAGAGTGTCGGGTCCAATATTTGACTGAATATTGAAGAGTGTGTAGTCCAATATTGGAATGCTTATTGAAGAATGTATGGTCCAATGTTGGACTGATTATTGAAGAGTGTGTGGTCCAATGTTGGATCAATTATTGAAGAGTGTGGAGTCCAATGTTGGACCGATTATTGAAGAGTGTGGGGTCCAATGTTGGACTGATTTTTGAAAAGTGTTGGGTCCAATGTTGGACTTATTATTGAAGAGTATGGGCTCCAATGTTGGACTGATTATTGAAGAGTGTGGGGTCCAATGTTGGATGAATTATTGAAGAGTGTGGGGTCCACTGTTGGACTGATTATTGAAGAGTGTGGGATCCAATGTTGGACTAATTATTGAAGAGTGTCGGGTCCAACGTTGCACCGATGATTGAAGAGTGTGTGGTCCAATGTTGGATCAATTATTGAAGAGTGTGGGGTCCAATGTTGGATCGATTATTGAAGAGTGTTGTGTCCATTGTTGGACTGACTATTGAAGAGTGTGGGATCCAATGTTGGATCTATTATTGAAGAGTGTGGGGTCTAATGTTGGATCAAATATTGAAGAATGTGGGGTCCAATGTTGGACTGATTATTGAAGAGTGCGGGGTCCAATGTTGGATCTGTTATTGAAAAGTGTGGGGTCCAATGTTGGACTGAATTTTGAAAAGTGTGCGGTCCAATGTTGGACAGATTATTGAAGAATGTGGGGTCCAATTGTGAACTGAATATTGAAGAGTGTGGACTCCAACGTTGGATCAATTGTTGAAGAGTGTGTGGTCCAATGTTGGACTGATTATTGAAGATTGTGGGGTCCAATGTTGGAACTATTATTGAACAGTATGGTGTCTCATGTTGGATGTATTATGGAAGAGTGTGGGGTCCAATATTGGACTGATTATTGAAGAGTGTGGGGTCCAATGTTGGATCAATTATTGAAGAGTGTGGGGTCCAATGTTGGACTGATTATTGAAGAGTGTGGGTTCCAATGTTGGAGTGGTGGTTGAAAAGTTTGGGGTCCACTGTTTCACTGGTTAATAAAGATTGTGGAGTCCAAGGTTGCACTGATCATTGAACAGTATCTTGTCTAATGTTGGAGTGATGATTGATGCATCAAGGGTCCAATTTTGGACTGATGATTGATCAGTGTATGTTCCAATCTTGGCATGATTCTTGATGAGTGCAGTGTCTTATTGATTATTGAACAGTGCAGGGCCCAATATTGGACTGATTTTTGAAGGGTGTAGGATCCAATCTTGGATTGATTATTGAAGTGTTCAGGGTACATTGTTGGACTCATTATGGGAGAGTGTAGAGTCCAATGTTTCACTGATTAGTAATGAGTGTGGGGTCCACTGTTGGACTGATTATTGAAGAGTGTGGGATCCAATGTTGGACTAATTATTGAAGAGTGTCGGGTCCAACGTTGGACCGATGATTGAAGAGTGTGTGGTCCAATGTTGAATCAATTATTGAAGAGTGTGGGGTCCAATGTTGGATCGATTATTGAAGAGTGTTGTGTCCATTGTTGGACTGACTATTGAAGAGTGTGGGATCCAATGTTGGATCTATTATTGAAGAGTGTGGGGTCTAATGTTGGATCAAATATTGAAGAATGTGGGGTCCAATGTTGGACTGATTATTGAAGAGTGCGGGGTCCAATGTTGGATCTATTATTGAAAATTGTGGGGTCCAATGTTGGACTGAATTTTGAAGAGTGTGCGGTCCAATGTTGGACTGATTATTGAAGAATGTGGGGTCCAATTGTGAACTGAATATTGAAGAGTGTGGACTCCAATGTTGGATCAATTGTTGAAGAGTGTGTGGTCCAATGTTGGACTGATTATTGAAGATTGTGGGGTCCTATGTTGGAACTATTATTGAACAGTATGGTGTCTCATGTTGGATGTATTATGGAAGAGTGTGGGGTCCAATATTGGACTGATTATTGAAGAGTGTGGGGTCCAATGTTGGATCAATTATTGAAGAGTGTGGGGTCCAATGTTGGACAGTTTATTGAAGAGTGTGGGCTCCAATGTTGGATTGATTATTGAAGAGTGTGTGGTCCAATGTTGGACTGATTATTGAAGAGTGTGGGGTCCAATGTTGGATCAATTATTGAAGAGTGTGGGGTCCAAAGTTGGACTGATTATTGAGGAGTGCGGGGTCCAATGTTGGACTGATTATTGAAGAGTGTGGGGTCCAATGTTGGATCGATTATTGAAGACTGTGGGGTCCATTGTTGGACTGATTATTCAAGAGTGTGTGATCCAATATTGGATCTATTATTGAAGAGTGTGGGGTCCAATGTTGGAATATTTTATTGAAAAGTGTGGGTTCCAATTTTGGTCTGATTATTGAAGAGTGTGGGATCCAATGTTGGATTTTTATTGAAAAGTGTGGGGTCCAATGTTGGACTGATTATTGAAGAGTGTGTGGTCCAATGTTGGATCAATTATTGAAGAGTGTGTGGTCCAATGTTGGACTGATTATTGAGGAGTGCGGGGTCCAATGTTGGACTGATTATTGAAGAGTGTGGGGTCCAATGTTGGCTCGATTATTGAAGACTGTGGGGTCCATTGTTGGACTGATTATTCAAGCGTGTGGGATCCAATATTGGATCTATTATTGAAGAGTGTGGGATCCAAAGTTCGACTGATTATTGAAGAGTGCGGGGTCTAATGTTGGATCTATAATTGAAAAGTGTGTGGTCCAATGTTGGACTGATTATTGAAGAGTGTGGGGTCCAATGTTGGACTGATTATTGAAGAGTGTGTGGTCCAATGTTGGACTGATTATTGAAGAGTGTGTGGTCCAATGTTGGATCAAATATTGAAGAATGTGGGGTCCAATGTTGGACTGATTATTCAAGAGTGTGTGGTCCAATGTTGGACTGATTATTGAAGCTTGTGGGGTCCAATGTTGGATCAATTATTGAACAGTGTGAGGTCCAATGTTGGATCAATTATTGAAGAGTGTGGGGTCCAATTTTGGACTGAATATTGAAGAGTTTGGGGTACAATTTGGACTGATTATTGAAGAGTCTGAGCTCCAACATTGGACCGATTATTAAAGAGTGTGTGGTCCAATGTTGGATCAATTATTGAAGAGTGGTGGTCCAATGTTGGACTGATTATTGAAGAGTGTGGGGTCCAATGTTGGATCGATTATTGATGAGTGTGGGGTCCAACGTTGGTCTGATTATTGAAGAGTGTGGGATCCAATGTTGGATCTATTATTGAAGAGTGGTGGTCCAATGTTGGACTGATTATTGAAGAGTGTGGGGTCTAATGTTGGATCAATTATTGAAGAGTGTGTTGTCCAGCGTTGGTCTGATTATTGACGAGTGTGGGGTCCAATGTTGGAATATATTATTGAAGAGTGTGGGGTCCAATTTTGGTCTGATTATTGAAGAGTGTGGGATCCAATGTTGGATCTATTATTAAAAAGTGTAGGGTCCAATGTTGGATCAATTATTGAAGAGTGTGTGGTCCAATGTTGGATCAATTTTTGAAGAGTGTGTGGTCCAATGTTGGACTGATTATTGAAGAGTGTGCGGTCCAATGTTGGACTGATTATTGAAGAGTGTGTGGTCCAATGTTGGACTGATTATTGAAGAGTGTGAGGTCCAATGTTGGATCGATTATTGAAGAATGTGGGGTCCAATTTTGGACTGAATATTGAAGAGTGTGGGCACCAATGTTGGATCAATTATTGAAGAGTGTGTGGTCCAATGTTGGACTGATTATTGAAGATTGTGGGGTCCAATGTTGGAACTATAATTGAAAAGTATGGTGTCCAATGTTGGATGTATTATTGAAGAGTGTGGGATCCAATATTGGACTGATTATTGAAGAGTGTGGTGTCCAATGTTGGACTGATTACTGAAGAGTGTGGGGTCCAATTTTGGATCTATTATTGAAGAATGTGGGGTCCAATGTTGGATCAATTATTGAAGAGTGTGGGGTCCAATGTTGGACTGATTATTGAAGAGTGTGGGGTCCAATGTTGGACAGTTTATTGAAGAGTGTGGGCTCCAATGTTGGATCAATTATTGAAGAGTGTGTGGTCCAATGTTGGACTGATTATTGAAGAGTGTGGGGTCCAATGTTGGAATATATTATTGAAGAGTGTGGGCTCCAATGTTGGATCAATTATTGAAGAGTGTGTTGTCCAACGTTGGTCTGATTATTGACGAGTGTGGGGTCCAATGTTGGAATATATTATTGAAGAGTGTGGGGTCCAATTTTGGTCTGATTATTGAAGAGTGTGGGATCCAATGTTGGATCTATTATTAAAAAGTGTAGGGTCCAATGTTGGATCAATTATTGAAGAGTGTGTGGTCCAATGTTGGATCAATTATTGAAGAGTGTGTGGTCCAATGTTGGACTGATTATTGAAGAGTGTGGGGTCCAATATTGGATCTATTATTGAAGAGTCGGAGGTCCAATGTTGGATCTATTATTGAAGAGTGTGGGGTCCAATGTTGGATCAATTATTGAAGAGTGTGGGCTCCAAAGTTGGACTGATTATTGAAGAGTGTGGGGTCCAACGTTGGTCTGATTATTGAAGAATGTGGGGTCCAATGTTGGATCAATTATTGAAGAGTGTGAGGTCCAATGTTGGACCGATTATTGAAGAGTGTGGGGTCCAATGTTGGACTGATTATTGAAGAGTGTGGGGTCCAATGTTGGATCAATTATTGAAGAGTGTGTGGTCCAATGTTGGACTGATTATTTAAGAGTGTGGGGTCCAATATTGGATGTATTATTGAAGAGTCTGAGGTCCAATGTTGGATCTAATATTGAATAGTGTGGGGTCCTATGTTGGATCAATTATTGAAGAGTGTGGGGTCCAAAGATGGACTGATTATTGAAGAGTGTGGGGTCCAACGTTGGTCTGATTATTGAAGAGTGTGGGGTCCAATGTTGGATCAATTATTGAAGAGTGTGGGGTCCAATGTTGGACCGATTATTGAAGAGTGTGGGATCCAATGTTGGACTGAATATTGAAGTGTGTCGGGTCCAATGTGGGATCAAGTATTGAAGAGTGTGGGGTTCAATGTTGGATCGATTATTGAAGAGTGTGGGGTCCAATGTTGGACTGATTATTGAAGAGTGTGGGATCCAATGTTGGACCGATTATTGAGGAGTGTGGGGTCCAATGTTGGATCGATTATTGAAGAGTGTGGGGTCCAATTTTGGACTGATTATTGAAGAGTGTGGGGTCCAATGTTGGATTGGTGGTTGAAGAGTTTGGGGTCCAATGTTTCACTGGTAAATTAAAATTTTGGAGTCCAAGGTTGCACTGATCATTGAACAGTATATTGTCTAATGTTGGAATGATGATTGATGCATCAAGGGTCCAATTTTGGACTGATGATTGATGAGTGTATGTTCCAATCTTGGAGTGATTCTTGATGAGTGCAGTGTCTTATTGATTATTGAACAGTGCAGGGCCCAATATTGGACTGATTTTTGAAGGGTGTAGGATCCAATCTTGGATTGATTATTGAAGTGTTCAGAGTACATTGTTGGAATCATTATGGGAGAGTGTAGGGTCCAATGTTTCACTGATTAGTAAAGAGTGTCGGGTCCAATATTTGACTGAATATTGAAGAGTGTGTAGTCCAATATTGGAATGCTTATTGAAGAATGTATGGTCCAATGTTGGACTGATTATTGAAGAGTGTGTGGTCCAATGTTGGATCAATTATTGAAGAGTGTGGAGTCCAATGTTGGACCGATTATTGAAGAGTGTGGGGTCCAATGTTGGACTGATTTTTGAAAAGTGTTGGGTCCAATGTTGGACTTATTATTGAAGAGTATGGGCTCCAATGTTGGACTGATTATTGAAGAGTGTGGGGTCCAATGTTGGATGAATTATTGAAGAGTGTGGGGTCCACTGTTGGACTGATTATTGAAGAGTGTGGGATCCAATATTGGACTAATTATTGAAGAGTGTCGGGTCCAACGTTGCACCGATGATTGAAGAGTGTGTGGTCCAATGTTGGATCAATTATTGAAGAGTGTGGGGTCCAATGTTGGATCGATTATTGAAGAGTGTTGTGTCCATTGTTGGACTGACTATTGTAGAGTGTGGGATCCAATGTTGGATCTATTATTGAAGAGTGTGGGGTCTAATGTTGGATCAAATATTGAAGAATGTGGGGTCCAATGTTGGACTGATTATTGAAGAGTGCGGGGTCCAATGTTGGATCTGTTATTGAAAAGTGTGGGGTCCAATGTTGGACTGAATTTTGAAAAGTGTGCGGTCCAATGTTGGACAGATTATTGAAGAATGTGGGGTCCAATTGTGAACTGAATATTGAAGAGTGTGGACTCCAACGTTGGATCAATTGTTGAAGAGTGTGTGGTCCAATGTTGGACTGATTATTGAAGATTGTGGGGTCCAATGTTGGAACTATTATTGAACAGTATGGTGTCTCATGTTGGATGTATTATGGAAGAGTGTGGGGTCCAATATTGGACTGATTATTGAAGAGTGTGGGGTCCAATGTTGGATCAATTATTGAAGAGTGTGGGGTCCAATGTTGGACTGATTATTGAAGAGTGTGGGTTCCAATGTTGGAGTGGTGGTTGAAAAGTTTGGGGTCCACTGTTTCACTGGTTAATAAAGATTGTGGAGTCCAAGGTTGCACTGATCATTGAACAGTATCTTGTCTAATGTTGGAGTGATGATTGATGCATCAAGGGTCCAATTTTGGACTGATGATTGATCAGTGTATGTTCCAATCTTGGCATGATTCTTGATGAGTGCAGTGTCTTATTGATTATTGAACAGTGCAGGGCCCAATATTGGACTGATTTTTGAAGGGTGTAGGATCCAATCTTGGATTGATTATTGAAGTGTTCAGGGTACATTGTTGGACTCATTATGGGAGAGTGTAGAGTCCAATGTTTCACTGATTAGTAATGAGTGTGGGGTCCACTGTTGGACTGATTATTGAAGAGTGTGGGATCCAATGTTGGACTAATTATTGAAGAGTGTCGGGTCCAACGTTGGACCGATGATTGAAGAGTGTGTGGTCCAATGTTGAATCAATTATTGAAGAGTGTGGGGTCCAATGTTGGATCGATTATTGAAGAGTGTTGTGTCCATTGTTGGACTGACTATTGAAGAGTGTGGGATCCAATGTTGGATCTATTATTGAAGAGTGTGGGGTCTAATGTTGGATCAAATATTGAAGAATGTGGGGTCCAATGTTGGACTGATTATTGAAGAGTGCGGGGTCCAATGTTGGATCTATTATTGAAAATTGTGGGGTCCAATGTTGGACTGAATTTTGAAGAGTGTGCGGTCCAATGTTGGACTGATTATTGAAGAATGTGGGGTCCAATTGTGAACTGAATATTGAAGAGTGTGGACTCCAATGTTGGATCAATTGTTGAAGAGTGTGTGGTCCAATGTTGGACTGATTATTGAAGATTGTGGGGTCCTATGTTGGAACTATTATTGAACAGTATGGTGTCTCATGTTGGATGTATTATGGAAGAGTGTGGGGTCCAATATTGGACTGATTATTGAAGAGTGTGGGGTCCAATGTTGGATCAATTATTGAAGAGTGTGGGGTCCAATGTTGGACAGTTTATTGAAGAGTGTGGGCTCCAATGTTGGATTGATTATTGAAGAGTGTGTGGTCCAATGTTGGACTGATTATTGAAGAGTGTGGGGTCCAATGTTGGATCAATTATTGAAGAGTGTGGGGTCCAAAGTTGGACTGATTATTGAGGAGTGCGGGGTCCAATGTTGGACTGATTATTGAAGAGTGTGGGGTCCAATGTTGGATCGATTATTGAAGACTGTGGGGTCCATTGTTGGACTGATTATTCAAGAGTGTGTGATCCAATATTGGATCTATTATTGAAGAGTGTGGGGTCCAATGTTGGAATATTTTATTGAAAAGTGTGGGTTCCAATTTTGGTCTGATTATTGAAGAGTGTGGGATCCAATGTTGGATTTTTATTGAAAAGTGTGGGGTCCAATGTTGGACTGATTATTGAAGAGTGTGTGGTCCAATGTTGGATCAATTATTGAAGAGTGTGTGGTCCAATGTTGGACTGATTATTGAGGAGTGCGGGGTCCAATGTTGGACTGATTATTGAAGAGTGTGGGGTCCAATGTTGGCTCGATTATTGAAGACTGTGGGGTCCATTGTTGGACTGATTATTCAAGCGTGTGGGATCCAATATTGGATCTATTATTGAAGAGTGTGGGATCCAAAGTTCGACTGATTATTGAAGAGTGCGGGGTCTAATGTTGGATCTATAATTGAAAAGTGTGTGGTCCAATGTTGGACTGATTATTGAAGAGTGTGGGGTCCAATGTTGGACTGATTATTGAAGAGTGTGTGGTCCAATGTTGGACTGATTATTGAAGAGTGTGTGGTCCAATGTTGGATCAAATATTGAAGAATGTGGGGTCCAATGTTGGACTGATTATTCAAGAGTGTGTGGTCCAATGTTGGACTGATTATTGAAGCTTGTGGGGTCCAATGTTGGATCAATTATTGAACAGTGTGAGGTCCAATGTTGGATCAATTATTGAAGAGTGTGGGGTCCAATTTTGGACTGAATATTGAAGAGTTTGGGGTACAATTTGGACTGATTATTGAAGAGTCTGAGCTCCAACATTGGCCGATTATTAAAGAGTGTGTGGTCCAATGTTGCATCAATTATTGAAGAGTGGTGGTCCAATGTTGGACTGATTATTGAAGAGTGTGGGGTCCAATGTTGGATCGATTATTGATGAGTGTGGGGTCCAACGTTGGTCTGATTATTGAAGAGTGTGGGATCCAATGTTGGATCTATTATTGAAGAGTGTGGGGTCCAATGTTGGACTGATTATTGAAGCTTGTGGGGTCCAATGTTGGATCAATTATTGAACAGTGTGAGGTCCAATGTTGGATCAATTATTGAAGAGTGTGGGGTCCAATTTTGGACTGAATATTGAAGAGTGTGGGGTACAATTTGGACTGATTATTGAAGAGTCTGAGCTCCAACATTGGACCGATTATTAAAGAGTGTGTGGTCCAATGTTGGATCAATTATTGAAGAGTGGTGGTCCAATGTTGGACTGATTATTGAAGGGTGTGGGGTCCAATGTTGGATCGATTATTGATGAGTGTGGGGTCCAACGTTGGTCTGATTATTGAAGAGTGTGGGATCCAATGTTGGATCTATTATTGAAGAGTGTGGATTCCAATGTTGGACTGATTGTTGAAGAGTGTGCGGTCCAATGTTGGACTGATTATTGAAGAGTGTGTGGTCCAATGTTGGACTGATTATTGAAGAGTGTGAGGTCCAATGTTGGATCGATTATTGAAGAATGTGGGGTCCAATTTTGGACTGAATATTGAAGAGTGTGGGCACCAATGTTGGATCAATTATTGAAGAGTGTGTGGTCCAATGTTGGACTGATTATTGAAGATTGTGGGGTCCAATGTTGGAACTATAATTGAAAAGTATGGTGTCCAATGTTGGATGTATTATTGAAGAGTGTGGGATCCAATATTGGACTGATTATTGAAGAGTGTGGTGTCCAATGTTGGACTGATTACTGAAGAGTGTGGGGTCCAATTTTGGATCTATTATTGAAGAATGTGGGGTCCAATGTTGGATCAATTATTGAAGAGTGTGGGGTCCAATGTTGGACTGATTATTGAAGAGTGTGGGGTCCAATGTTGGACAGTTTATTGAAGAGTGTGGGCTCCAATGTTGGATCAATTATTGAAGAGTGTGTGGTCCAATGTTGGACTGATTATTGAAGAGTGTGGGGTCCAATGTTGGAATATATTATTGAAGAGTGTGGGCTCCAATGTTGGATCAATTATTGAAGAGTGTGTTGTCCAACGTTGGTCTGATTATTGACGAGTGTGGGGTCCAATGTTGGAATATATTATTGAAGAGTGTGGGGTCCAATTTTGGTCTGATTATTGAAGAGTGTGGGATCCAATGTTGGATCTATTATTAAAAAGTGTAGGGTCCAATGTTGGATCAATTATTGAAGAGTGTGTGGTCCAATGTTGGATCAATTATTGAAGAGTGTGTGGTCCAATGTTGGACTGATTATTGAAGAGTGTGGGGTCCAATATTGGATCTATTATTGAAGAGTCTGAGGTCCAATGTTGGATCTATTATTGAAGAGTGTGGGGTCCAATGTTGGATCAATTATTGAAGAGTGTGGGCTCCAAAGTTGGACTGATTATTGAAGAGTGTGGGGTCCAACGTTGGTCTGATTATTGAAGAATGTGGGGTCCAATGTTGGATCAATTATTGAAGAGTGTGAGGTCCAATGTTGGACCGATTATTGAAGAGTGTGGGGTCCAATGTTGGACTGATTATTGAAGAGTGTGGGGTCCAATGTTGGATCAATTATTGAAGAGTGTGTGGTCCAATGTTGGACTGATTATTTAAGAGTGTGGGGTCCAATATTGGATGTATTATTGAAGAGTCTGAGGTCCAATGTTGGATCTAATATTGAATAGTGTGGGGTCCTATGTTGGATCAATTATTGAAGAGTGTGGGGTCCAAAGATGGACTGATTATTGAAGAGTGTGGGGTCCAACGTTGGTCTGATTATTGAAGAGTGTGGGGTCCAATGTTGGATCAATTATTGAAGAGTGTGGGGTCCAATGTTGGACCGATTATTGAAGAGTGTGGGATCCAATGTTGGACTGAATATTGAAGTGTGTCGGGTCCAATGTGGGATCAAGTATTGAAGAGTGTGGGGTTCAATGTTGGATCGATTATTGAAGAGTGTGGGGTCCAATGTTGGACTGATTATTGAAGAGTGTGGGATCCAATGTTGGACCGATTATTGAGGAGTGTGGGGTCCAATGTTGGATCGATTATTGAAGAGTGTGGGGTCCAATTTTGGACTGATTATTGAAGAGTGTGGGGTCCAATGTTGGATTGGTGGTTGAAGAGTTTGGGGTCCAATGTTTCACTGGTAAATAAAAATTTTGGAGTCCAAGGTTGCACTGATCATTGAACAGTATATTGTCTAATGTTGGAATGATGATTGATGCATCAAGGGTCCAATTTTGGACTGATGATTGATGAGTGTATGTTCCAATCTTGGAGTGATTCTTGATGAGTGCAGTGTCTTATTGATTATTGAACAGTGCAGGGCCCAATATTGGATTGATTTTTGAAGGGTGTAGGATCCAATCTTGGATTGATTATTGAAGTGTTCAGAGAACATTGTTGGAATCATTATGGGAGAGTGTAGGGTCCAATGTTTCACTGATTAGTAAAGAGTGTCGGGTCCAATATTTGACTGAATATTGAAGAGTGTGTAGTCCAATATTGGAATGCTTATTGAAGAATGTATGGTCCAATGTTGGACTGATTATTGAAGAGTGTGTGGTCCAATGTTGGATCAATTATTGAAGTGTGTGGAGTCCAATGTTGGACCGATTATTGAAGAGTGTGGGGTCCAATGTTGGACTGATTTTTGAAAAGTGTTGGGTCCAATGTTGGACTTATGATTGAAGAGTATGGGCTCCAATGTTGGACTGATTATTGAAGAGTGTGGGGTCCAATGTTGGATGAATTATTGAAGAGTGTGGGGTCCACTGTTGGACTGATTATTGAAGAGTGTGGGATCCAATGTTGGACTAATTATTGAAGAGTGTCGGGTCCAACGTTGGACCGATGATTGAAGAGTGTGTGGTCCAATGTTGGATCAATTATTGAAGAGTGTGGGGTCCAATGTTGGATCGATTATTGAAGAGTGTTGTGTCCATTGTTGGACTGACTATTGAAGAGTGTGGGATCCAATGTTGGATCTATTATTGAAGAGTGTGGGGTCTAATGTTGGATCAAATATTGAAGAATGTGGGGTCCAATGTTGGACTGATTATTGAAGAGTGCGGGGTCCAATGTTGGATCTATTATTGAAGAATGTGGGGTCCAATGTTGGACTGAATTTTGAAGAGTGTGCGGTCCAATGTTGGACAGATTATTGAAGAATGTGGGGTCCAATTGTGAACTGAATATTGAAGAGTGTGGACTCCAACGTTGGATCAATTGTTGAAGAGTGTGTGGTCCAATGTTGGACTGATTATTGAAGATTGTGGGGTCCAATGTTGGAACTATTATTGAACAGTATGGTGTCTCATGTTGGATGCATTATGGAAGAGTGTGGGGTCCAATATTGGACTGATTATTGAAGAGTGTGGGGTCCAACGTTGGACCGATGATTGAAGAGTGTGGGGTCCAATATTGGACTGATTATTGAAGAGTGTGGGTTCCAATGTTGGATTGGTGGTTGAAGAGTTTGGAGTCCAATGTTTCACTGGTTAATAAAGATTGTGGAGTCCAAGGTTGCACTGATCATTGAACAGTATCTTGTCTAATGTTGGAGTGATGATTGATGCATCAAGGGTCCAATTTTGGACTGATGATTGATCAGTGTATGTTCCAATCTTGGAGTGATTCTTGATGAGTGCAGTGTCTTATTGATTATTGAACAGTGCAGGGCCCAATATTGGACTGATTTTTGAATGGTGTAGGATCCAATCTTGGATTGATTATTGAAGTGTTCAGAGTACATTGTTGGAATCATTATGGGAGAGTGTAGGGTCCAATGTTTCACTGATTAGTAAAGAGTGTCGGGTCCAATATTTGACTGATTATTGAAGAGTGTGTAGTCCAATATTGGAATGCTTATTGAAGAATGTATGGTCCAATGTTGGACTGATTATTGAAGAGTGTGTGGTCCAATGTTGGATCAATTATTGAAGAGTGTGGGGTCCAATGTTGGACCGATTATTGAAGAGTGTGGGGTCCAATGTTGGACTGATTTTTGAAAAGTGTTGGGTCCAATGTTGGACTTATTATTGAAGAGTTTGGGCTCCAATGTTGGACTGATTATTGAAGAGTGTGGGGTCCAATGTTGGATGAATTATTGAAGAGTGTGGGGTCCACTGTTGGACTGATTATTGAAGAGTGTGGGATCCAATGTTGGACTAATTATTGAAGAGTGTCGGGTCCAACGTTGGACCGATGATTGAAGAGTGTGTGGTCCAATGTTGGATTAATTATTGAAGAATGTGGGGTCCAATGTTGGATCGATTATTGAAGAGTGTTGTGTCCATTGTTGGACTGACTATTGTAGAGTGTGGGATCCAATGTTGGATCTATTATTGAAGAGGGTGGGGTCTAATGTTGGATCAAATATTGAAGAATGTGGGCTCCAATGTTGGACTGATTATTGAAGAGTGCGGGGTCCAATGTTGGATCTATTATTGAAAAGTGTGGGGTCCAATGTTGGACTGAATTTTGAAGAGTGTGCGGTCCAATGTTGGACTGATTATTGAAGAATGTGGGGTCCAATTGTGAACTGAATATTGAAGAGTGTGGACTCCAACGTTGGATCAATTGTTGAAGAGTGTGTGGTCCAATGTTGGACTGATTATTGAAGATTGTGGGGTCCAATGTTGGAACTATTATTGAACAGTATGGTGTCTCATGTTGGATGCATTATGGAAGAGTGTGGGGTCCAATATTGGACTGATTATTGAAGAGTGTGGGGTCCAACGTTGGACCGATGATTGAAGAGTGTGGGGTCCAATATTGGACTGATTATTGAAGAGTGTGGGTTCCAATGTTGGATTGGTGGTTGAAGAGTTTGGAGTCCAATGTTTCACTGGTTAATAAAGATTGTGGAGTCCAAGGTTGCACTGATCATTGAACAGTATCTTGTCTAATGTTGGAGTGATGATTGATGCATCAAGGGTCCAATTTTGGACTGATGATTGATCAGTGTATGTTCCAATCTTGGAGTGATTCTTGATGAGTGCAGTGTCTTATTGATTATTGAACAGTGCAGGGCCCAATATTGGACTGATTTTTGAAGGGTGTAGGATCCAATCTTGGATTGATTATTGAAGTGTTCAGAGTACATTGTTGGAATCATTATGGGAGAGTGTAGGGTCCAATGTTTCACTGATTAGTAAAGAGTGTCGGGTCCAATATTTGACTGATTATTGAAGAGTGTGTAGTCCAATATTGGAATGCTTATTGAAGAATGTATGGTCCAATGTTGGACTGATTATTGAAGAGTGTGTGGTCCAATGTTGGATCAATTATTGAAGAGTGTGGGGTCCAATGTTGGACCGATTATTGAAGAGTGTGGGGTCCAATGTTGGACTGATTTTTGAAAAGTGTTGGGTCCAATGTTGGACTTATTATTGAAGAGTTTGGGCTCCAATGTTAGACTGATTATTGAAGAGTGTGGGGTCCAATGTTGGATGAATTATTGAAGAGTGTGGGGTCCACTGTTGGACTGATTATTGAAGAGTGTGGGATCCAATGTTGGACTAATTATTGAAGAGTGTCGGGTCCAACGTTGGACCGATGATTGAAGAGTGTGTGGTCCAATGTTGGATTAATTATTGAAGAATGTGGGGTCCAATGTTGGATCGATTATTGAAGAGTGTTGTGTCCATTGTTGGACTGACTATTGTAGAGTGTGGGATCCAATGTTGGATCTATTATTGAAGAGGGTGGGGTCTAATGTTGGATCAAATATTGAAGAATGTGGGCTCCAATGTTGGACTGATTATTGAAGAGTGCGGGGTCCAATGTTGGATCTATTATTGAAAAGTGTGGGGTCCAATGTTGGACTGAATTTTGAAGAGTGTGCGGTCCAATGTTGGACTGATTATTGAAGAATGTGGGGTCCAATTGTGAACTGAATATTGAAGAGTGTGGACTCCAATGTTGGATCAATTGTTGAAGAGTGTGTGGTCCAATGTTGGACTGATTATTGAAGATTGTGGGGTCCAATGTTGGAACTATTATTGAACAGTATGGTGTCTCATGTTGGATGTATTATGGAAGAGTGTGGGGTCCAATATTGGACTGATTATTGAAGAGTGTGGGGTCCAATGTTGGATCAATTATTGAAGAGTGTGGGGTCTAATGTTGGACTTATTATTGAAGAGTGTGGGTTCCAATGTTGGATTGGTGGTTGAAGAGTTTGGGGTCCAATGTTTCACTGGTTAATAAAGATTGTGGAGTCCAAGGTTGCACTGATCATTGAACAGTATCTTGTCTAATGTTGGAGTGATGATTGGTGCATCAAGGGTCCAATTTTGGACTGATGATTGATCAGTGTATGTTCCAATCTTGGAGTGATTCTTGATGAGTGCAGTGTCTTATTGATTATTGAACAGTGCAGGGCCCAATATTGGACTGATTTTTGGAGGGTGTAGGATCCAATCTTGGATTGATTATTGAAGTGTTCAGGGTACATTGTTGGACTCATTATGGGAGAGTGTAGGGTCCAATGTTTCACTGATTAGTAAAGAGTGTAGGGTCCAATAGTTGACTGATTATTGAAGTGTGTGTAGTCCAATATTGGAATGCTTATTGAAGAATGTATGGTCCAATGTTGGATTGATTATTGAAGAGTGTAAGGTCCACTGTTGTATTGATTATTGAGAGAGTGGGGTACAATTTTGGAATGATTGAAGAGAAAAGGGTACTGTTCTGGACTAATTATTGAAGAGTATAGGGTCGAATGTTGGATTATTATCGAAGATTGTAGGATTTACTGTAGGACTTATTATTGAAGAGTGTTTGTTGAAGAGTGTAGGATCCAATTTTGAACATTATTGAACAGCGTAGGTTCCAATGTTAGATTGATGGATGAAGATTGTCGGGTCCAATTTTGGAATGAATATTGAAGAGTGTGGGATCCAATGTTGTACTGATGATTGAAGAGCGCAGTGTCCATTGTACTACTGATAATTGAACAGAGCAGGGTTGGGTTGACGATTGATGATTGCCTGGGTCCAATTTTGGAGTGGTTATTGAAGAGTTCAGCATGTCGGGTCCCATGTTGGGCTGATTATTAACGAGTATAGGGACCAACGTTGGACCAATTATTGAAGAGTGTGGGGTCCAATGTTGGATCGATTATTGAAGAGTGTGGGATCCAATGTTGGATCTATTATTGAAGAGTGTGGCGTCCAATGTTGGACTGATTATTGAAGAGTGTGGGGTCCAATGTTGGATCAAATATTGAAGAATGTGGGGTCCAATGTTGGACTGATTATTGAAGAGTGTGAGCTCCAATGTTGGATCTATTGTTGAAGAGTGTGGGGTCCAATGTTGGACTGTTTATTGAAGAGTGTGTGGTCCAATGTTGGACTGATTATTGAAGAGTGTGAGGTCCAATGTTGGATCAATTATTGAAGAATGTGGGGTCCAATTTTGGACTGAATATTGAAGAGTGTGGGCTCCAATGTTGGATCAATTATTGAAGAGTGTGGGGTCCAATGTTGGACCGATTATTGAAGAGTGTGGGATCCAACGTTGGACCAATTATTGAAGAGTGTGTGGTCCAATGTTGGACCGATTATTGAAGAGTGTGGGGTCCAATGTTGGATGAATTATTGAAGAGTGTGGGGTCCACTGTTGGACTGATTATTGAAGAGTGTGGGATCCAATGTTGGACTAATTATTGAAGAGTGTCGGGTCCAACGTTGGTCCGATGATTGAAGAGTGTGTGGTCCAATGTTGGATCAATTATTGAAGAGTGTGGGGTCCAATGTTGGATCGATTATTGAAGAGTGTTGTGTCCATTGTTGGATCTATTATTGAAAAGTGTGGGGTCCAATGTTGGACTGAATTTTGAAGAGTGTGCGGTCCAATGTTGGACTGATTATTGAAGAATGTGTGGTCCAATTGTGAACTGAATATTGAAGAGTGTGGACTCCAATGTTGGATCAATTATTGAAGAGTGTGTGGTCCAATGTTGTACTGATTATTGAAGAATGTGGGGTCCAATTGTGAACTGAATATTGAAGAGTGTGGACTCCAATATTGGACTGATTATTGAAGAGTGTGGGGTCCAATGTTGGATCAATTATTGAAGAGTGTGGCGTCCAATGTTGGACTGATTATTGAAGAGTGTGGGTTCCAATGTTGGATTGGTGGTTGAAGAGTTTGGGGTCCAATGTTTCACTGGTTAATAAAGATTGTGGAGTCCAAGGTTGCACTGATCATTGAACAGTATCTTGTCTAATGTTGGAGTGATGATTGATGCATCAAGGGTCCAATTTTGGACTGATGATTGATCAGTGTATGTTCCAATCTTGGAGTGATTCTTGATGAGTGCAGTGTCTTATTGATTATTGAACAGTGCAGGGCCGAATATTGGGCTGATTTTTGAAGGGTGTAGGATCCAATCTTGGATTGATTATTGAAGTGTTCAGGGTACATTGTTGGACTCATTATGGGAGAGTGTAGGGTCCAATGTTTCACTGATTAGTAAAGAGTGTAGGGTCCAATAGTTGACTGATTATTGAAGTGTGTGTAGTCCAATATTGGAATGCTTATTGAAGAATGTATGGTCCAATGTTGGATTGATTATTGAAGAGTGTAAGGTCCACTGTTGTATTGATTATTGAGAGAGTGGGGTACAATTTTGGAATGATTGAAGAGAAAAGGGTACTGTTCTGGACTAATTATTGAAGAGTATAGGGTCGAATGTTGGATTATTATCGAAGATTGTAGGATTTACTGTAGGACTTATTATTGAAGAGTGTTTGTTGAAGAGTGTAGGATCCAATTTTGAACTGATTATTGAACAGCGTAGGTTCCAATGTTAGATTGATGGATGAAGATTGTCGGGTCCAATTTTGGAATGAATATTGAAGAGTGTGGGATCCAATGTTGTACTGATGATTGAAGAGCGCAGTGTCCATTGTACTACTGATAATTGAACAGAGCAGGGTTGGGTTGACGATTGATGATTGCCTGGGTCCAATTTTGGAGTGGTTATTCAAGAGTTCAGCATGTCGGGTCCCATGTTGGGCTGATTATTAACGAGTATAGGGACCAACGTTGGACCAATTATTGAAGAGTGTGGGGTCCAATGTTGGACCGATTATTGAAGCGTGTCGGGTCCAACGTTGGACCGATTATTGAAGCGTGTGTGGTCCAATGTTGGATCAATTATTGAAGAGTGTGTGGTCCAATGTTGCACTGATTATTGAAGAGTGTGGGATCCAATATTGGATCTATAATTGAAAAGTGTGGGGTCCAATGTTGGACTGATTATTGAAGAGTGTGGGTCCAATGTTGGACTGATTATTGAAGAGTGTGGGATCCAATGTTGGATCTATTATTGAAGAGTGTGGGGTCCAATGTTGGACTGATTATTGAAGAGTGTGGGATCCAATGTTGGATCTATAATTGAAAAGTGTGGGGTCCAATGTTGGACTGATTATTGAAGAGTGTGGGGTCCATTGTTGGATTGATTATTGAAGAGTGTGTGGTCCAATGTTGGACTGATTATTGAAGAGTGTGGGGTCCAATGTTGGATCGATTATTGAAGAGTGTGTGGTCCAATGTTGGATCGATTATTGAAGAGTGTGGGGTCCAATGTTGGACTGATTATTGAAGAGTGTGGGATCCAATGTTGGATCTATTATTGAAGAGTGTGGGGTCCAATGTTGGACTGATTATTGAAGAGTGTGGGGTCCAATGTTGGATCAAATATTGAACAGTGTGAGGTCCAATGTTGGATCAATTATTGAAGAGTGTGGGGTCCAATTTTGGACTGAATATTGAAGAGTGTGGGGTACAATATTGGACTGATTATTGAAGAGTCTGAGCTCCAACATTGCACCGATTATTAAAGAGTGTGTGGTCCAATATTGGACCAATTATTGAATAGTGGTGGTCCAATGTTGGACTGATTATTGAAGAGTGTGGGGTCCAATGTTGGATCGATTATTGATGAGTGTGGGGTCCAACGTTGGTCTGATTATTGAAGAGTGTGGGATCCAATGTTGGATCTATTATTGAAGAGTGTGGGGTCCAATGTTGGACTGATTATTGAAGAGTGTGGGGTCCAATGTTGGACTGATTATTAAAGAGTGTGGGGTCCAATGTTGGATCAATTATTGAACAGTGTGAGGTCAAATGGAGGATCTATTATTGAAGAGTGTGGATTCCAATGTTGGACTGATTGTTGAAGAGTGTGCGGTCCAATGTTGGACTGATTATTGAAGAGTGTGTGGTCCAATGTTGGACTGATTATTGAAGAGTGTGAGGTCCAATGTTGGATCGATTATTGAAGAATGTGGGGTCCAATTTTGGACTGAATATTGAAGAGTGTGGGCTCCAATGTTGGATCAATTATTGAAGAGTGTGTGGTCCAATGTTGGACTGATTATTGAAAAGTATGGTGTCCAATGTTGGATGTATTATTGAAGAGTGTGGGATCCAATATTGGACTGATTATTGAAGAGTGTGGTGTCCAATGTTGGATGTATTATTGAAGAGTGTGTGGTCCAATGTTGGACTGATTACTGAAGAGTGTGGGGTCCAATTTTGGATCTATTATTGAAGAATGTGGGGTCCAATGTTGGATCAATTATTGAAGAGTGTGGGGTCCAATGTTGGACCGATTATTGAAGAGTGTGGGGTCCAATGTTGGACAGTTTATTGAAGAGTGTGGGCTCCAATGTTGGATCAATTATTGAAGAGTGTGTGGTCCAATGTTGGACTGATTATTGAAGAGTGTGGGGTCCAATGTTGGATCAATTATTGAAGAGTGTGGGGTCCAAAGTTGGACTGATTTTTGAAGACTGTGTTGTCCAACGTTAGTCTGATTATTGAAGAGTGTGGGGTCCAATGTTGGAATATATTATTGAAGAGTGTGGGGTCCAATTTTGGTCTGATTATTGAAGAGTGTGGGATCCAATGTTGGATCTATTATTAAAAAGTGTGGGGTCCAATGTTGGATCAATTATTGAAGAGTGTGTGGTCCAATGTTGGATCAATTATTGAAGAGTGTGTGGTCCAATGTTGGACTGATTATTGAAGAGTGTGGGTTCCAATATTGGATCTATTATTGAAAAGTCTGAGGTCCAATGTTGGATCTATTATTGAAGAGTGTGGGGTCCAATGTTGGATCAATTATTGAAGAGTGTGGGGTCCAATATTGGATCTATTATTGAAGAGTGTGGGGTCCAACGTTGGTCTGATTATTGAAGAATGTGGGGTCCAATGTTGGACTGATTATTGAAGAGTGTGGGGTCCAATGTTGGATCGATTATTGAAGAGTGTGTATCCAATGTTGGATCGATTATTGAAGAGTGTGGGGTCCAATGTTGGACTGATTATTGAAGAGTGTGGGGTCCAATGTTGGATCAAATATTGAACAGTGTGAGGTCCAATGTTGGATCAATTATTGAAGAGTGTGGGGTCCAATTTTGGACTGAATATTGAAGAGTGTGGGGTACAATATTGAACTGATTATTGAAGAGTCTGAGCTCCAACATTGGACCGATTATTAAAGAGTGTGTGGTCCAATGTTGGATCAATTATTGAAGAGTGGTGGTCCAATGTTGGACTGATTATTGAAGAGTGTGGGGTCCAATGTTGGATCGATTATTGATGAGTGTGGGGTCCAACGTTGGTCTGATTATTGAAGAGTGTGGGATCCAATGTTGGATCTATTATTGAAGAGTGTGGGGTCCAATGTTGGACTGATTATTGAAGAGTGTGGGGTCCAATGTTGGACTGATTATTGAAGAGTGTGGGGTCCAATGTTGGATCAATTATTGAAGAGTGTGAGGTCAAATGGTGGATCTATTATTGAAGAGTGTGGATTCCAATGTTGGACTGATTGTTGAAGAGTGTGCGGTCCAATGTTGGACTGATTATTGAAGAGTGTGTGGTGCAATGTTGGACTGATTATTGAAGAGTGTGAGGTCCAATGTTGGATCGATTATTGAAGAGTGTGGGTCCAATGTTGGACTGATTATTGAAGAGTGTGGGATCCAATGTTGGATCTATTATTGAAGAGTGTGGGGTCCAATGTTGGACTGATTATTGAAGAGTGTGGGATCCAATGTTGGATCTATAATTGAAAAGTGTGGGGTCCAATGTTGGACTGATTATTGAAGAGTGTGTGGTCCAATGTTGGACTGATTATTGAAGAGTGTGGGGTCCAATGTTGGATCGATTATTGAAGAGTGTGGGGTCCAATGTTGGATCAATTATTGAACAGTGTGAGGTCAAATGGTGGATCTATTATTGAAGAGTGTGGATTCCAATGTTGGACTGATTGTTGAAGAGTGTGCGGTCCAATGTTGGACTGATTATTGAAGAGTGTGTGGTCCAATGTTGGACTGATTATTGAAGAGTGTGAGGTCCAATGTTGGATCGATTATTGAAGAATGTGGGGTCCAATTTTGGACTGAATATTGAAGATTGTGGGCTCCAATGTTGGATCAATTATTGAAAAGTATGGTGTCCAATGTTGGATGTATTATTGAAGAGTGTGGGATCCAATATTGGACTGATTATTGAAGAGTGTGGTGTCCAATGTTGGATGTATTATTGAAGAGTGTGTGGTCCAATGTTGGACTGATTACTGAAGAGTGTGGGGTCCAATTTTGGATCTATTATTGAAGAATGTGGGGTCCAATATTGGATCAATTATTGAAGAGTGTGGGGTCCAATGTTGGACCGATTATTGAAGAGTGTGGGGTCCAATGTTGGACAGTTTATTGAAGAGTGTGGGCTCCAATGTTGGATCAATTATTGAAGAGTGTGTGGTCCAATGTTGGACTGATTATTGAAGAGTGTGGGGTCCAATTTTGGACTGAATATTGAAGAGTGTGGGGTACAATATTGGACTGATTATTGAAGAGTCTGAGCTCCAACATTGGACCGATTATTAAAGAGTGTGTGGTCCAATGTTGGATCAATTATTGAAGAGTGGTGGTCCAATGTTGGACTGATTATTGAAGAGTGTGGGATCCAATGTTGGATCTATTATTGAAGAGTGTGGGGTCCAATGTTGGACTGAATATTGAAGAGTGTGGGATCCAATGTTGGATCTATAATTGAAAAGTATGGGGTCCAATGTTGGACTGATTATTGAAGAGTGTGGGGTCCAATGTTGGATTGATTATTGAAGAGTGTGTGGTCCAATGTTGGACTGATTATTGAAGATTGTGGGGTCCAATGTTGGATCGATTATTGAAGAGTGTGGGGTCCAATGTTGGATCAATTATTGAACAGTGTGAGGTCAAATGGTGGATCTATTATTGAAGAGTGTGGATTCCAATGTTGGACTGATTGTTGAAGAGTGTGCGGTCCAATGTTGGACTGATTATTGAAGAGTGTGTGGTCCAATGTTGGACTGATTATTGAAGAGTGTGAGGTCCAATGTTGGATCGATTATTGAAGAATGTGGGGTCCAATTTTGGACTGAATATTGAAGATTGTGGGCTCCAATGTTGGATCAATTATTGAAAAGTATGGTGTCCAATGTTGGATGTATTATTGAAGAGTGTGGGATCCAATATTGGACTGATTATTGAAGAGTGTGGTGTCCAATGTTGGATGTATTATTGAAGAGTGTGTGGTCCAATGTTGGACTGATTACTGAAGAGTGTGGGGTCCAATTTTGGATCTATTATTGAAGAATGTGGGGTCCAATGTTGGATCAATTATTGAAGAGTGTGGGGTCCAATGTTGGACCGATTATTGAAGAGTGTGGGGTCCAATGTTGGACAGTTTATTGAAGAGTGTGGGCTCCAATGTTGGATCAATTATTGAAGAGTGTGTGGTCCAATGTTGGACTGATTATTGAAGAGTGTGGGGTCCAATGTTGGATCAATTATTGAAGAGTGTGGGGTCCAAAGTTGGACTGATTTTTGAAGAGTGTGTTGTCCAACGTTGGTCTGATTATTGAAGAATGTGGGGTCCAATGTTGGAATATATTATTGAAGAGTGTGGGGTCCAATTTTGGTCTGATTATTGAAGAGTGTGGGATCCAATGTTGGATCTATTATTAAAAAGTGTGGGGTCCAATGTTGGATCAATTATTGAAGAGTGTGTGGTCCAATGTTGGATCAATTATTGAAGAGTGTGTGGTCCAATGTTGGACTGATTATTGAGGAGTGTGGGGTCCAATGTTGGATCAATTATTGAAGAGTGTGGGGTCCAAAGTTGGACTGATTTTTGAAGAATGTGTTGTCCAACGTTAGTCTGATTATTGAAGAGTGTGGGGTCCAATGTTGGAATATATTATTGAAGAGTGTGGGGTCCAATTTTGGTCTGATTATTGAATAGTGTGGGATCCAATGTTGGATCTATTATTAAAAAGTGTGGGGTCCAATGTTGGATCAATTATTGAAGAGTGTGTGGTCCAATGTTGGATCAATTATTGAAGAGTGTGTGGTCCAATGTTGGACTGATTATTGAAGAGTGTGGGTTCCAATATTGGATCTATTATTGAAAAGTCTGAGGTCCAATGTTGGATCTATTATTCAAGAGTGTGGGGTCCAATGTTGGATCAATTATTGAAGAGTGTGGGGTCCGATATTGGATCTATTATTGAAGAGTGTGGGGTCCAACGTTGGTCTGATTATTGAAGAATGTGGGGTCCAATGTTGGACAGATTATTGAAGAGTGTGGGGTCCAATGTTGGATCGATTATTGAAGAGTGTGTATCCAATGTTGGATCGATTATTGAAGAGTGTGGGGTCCAATGTTGGACTGATTATTGAAGAGTGTGGAATCCAATGTTGGATCTATTATTGAAGAGTGTGGGGTCCAATGTTGGACTGATTATTGAAGAGTGTGGGGTCCAATGTTGGATCAAATATTGAACAGTGTGAGATCCAATGTTGGATCAATTATTGAAGAGTGTGGGGTCCAATTTTGGACTGAATATTGAAGAGTGTGGGGTACAATATTGGACTGATTATTGAAGAGTCTGAGCTCCAACATTGGACCGATTATTAAAGAGTGTGTAGTCCAATGTTGGATCAATTATTGAAGAGTGGTGGTCCAATGTTGGACTGATTATTGAAGAGTGTGGCGTCCAATGTTGGATCGATTATTGATGAGTGTGGGGTCCAACGTTGGTCTGATTATTGAAGAGTGTGGGATCCAATGTTGGATCTATTATTGAAGAGTGTGGGGTCCAATGTTGGACTGATTATTGAAGAGTGTGGGGTCCAATGTTGGACTGATTATTGAAGAGTGTGGGGTCCAATGTTGGATCAATTATTGAAGAGTGTGAGGTCAAATGGTGGATCTATTATTGAAGAGTGTGGATTCCAATGTTGGACTGATTGTTGAAGAGTGTGCGGTCCAATGTTGGACTGATTATTGAAGAGTGTGTGGTCCAATGTTGGACTGATTATTGAAGAGTGTGAGGTCCAATGTTGGATCGATTATTGAAGAATGTGGGGTCCAATTTTGGACTGAATATTGAAGAGTGTGGGCTCCAATGTTGGATCAATTATTGAAGAGTGTGTGGTCCAATGTTGGACTGATTATTGAAGATTGTGGGGTCCAATGTTGGAACTATTATTGAAAAGTATGGTGTCCAATGTTGGATGTATTATTGAAGAGTGTGGGATCCAATATTGGACTGATTATTGAAGAGTGTGGTGTCCAATGTTGGATCGATTATTGAAGAATGTGGGGTCCAATTTTGGACTGAATATTGAAGAGTGTGGGCTCCAATGTTGGATCAATTATTGAAGAGTGTGTGGTCCAATGTTGGACTGATTATTGAAAAGTATGGTGTCCAATGTTGGATGTATTATTGAAGAGTGTGGGATCCAATATTGGACTGATTATTGAAGAGTGTGGTGTCCAATGTTGGATGTATTATTGAAGAGTGTGTGGTCCAATGTTGGACTGATTACTGAAGAGTGTGGGGTCCAATTTTGGATCTATTATTGCAGAATGTGGGGTCCAATGTTGGATCAATTATTGAAGAGTGTGGGGTCCAATGTTGGACCGATTATTGAAGAGTGTGGGGTCCAATGTTGGACAGTTTATTGAAGAGTGTGGGCTCCAATGTTGGATCAATTATTGAAGAGTGTGTGGTCCAATGTTGGACTGATTATTGAAGAGTGTGGGGTCCAATGTTGGATCAATTATTGAAGAGTGTGGGGTCCAAAGTTGGACTGATTTTTGAAGACTGTGTTGTCCAACGTTAGTCTGATTATTGAAGAGTGTGGGGTCCAATGTTGGAATATATTATTGAAGAGTGTGGGGTCCAATTTTGGTCTGATTATTGAATAGTGTGGGATCCAATGTTGGATCTATTATTAAAAAGTGTGGGGTCCAATGTTGGATCAATTATTGAAGAGTGTGTGGTCCAATGTTGGATCAATTATTGAAGAGTGTGTGGTCCAATGTTGGACTGATTATTGAAGAGTGTGGGTTCCAATATTGGATCTATTATTGAAAAGTCTGAGGTCCAATGTTGGATCTATTATTGAAGAGTGTGGGGTCCAATGTTGGATCAATTATTGAAGAGTGTGGGGTCCAATATTGGATCTATTATTGAAGAGTGTGGGGTCCAACGTTGGTCTGATTATTGAAGAATGTGGGGTCCAATGTTGGACTGATTATTGAAGAGTGTGGGGTCCAATGTTGGATCGATTATTGAAGAGTGTGTATCCAATGTTGGATCGATTATTGAAGAGTGTGGGGTCCAATGTTGGACTGATTATTGAAGAGTGTGGGGTCCAATGTTGGATCAAATATTGAACAGTGTGAGGTCCAATGTTGGATCAATTATTGAAGAGTGTGGGGTCCAATTTTGGACTGAATATTGAAGAGTGTGGGGTACAATATTGGACTGATTATTGAAGAGTCTGAGCTCCAACATTGGACCGATTATTAAAGAGTGTGTGGTCCAATGTTGGATCAATTATTGAAGAGTGGTGGTCCAATGTTGGACTGATTATTGAAGAGTGTGGGGTCCAATGTTGGATCGATTATTGATGAGTGTGGGGTCCAACGTTGGTCTGATTATTGAAGAGTGTGGGATCCAATGTTGGATCTATTATTGAAGAGTGTGGGGTCCAATGTTGGACTGATTATTGAAAGTGTGGGGTCCAATGTTGGACTGATTATTGAAGAGTGTGGGGTCCAATGTTGGATCAATTATTGAAGAGTGTGAGGTCAAATGGTGGATCTATTATTGAAGAGTGTGGATTCCAATGTTGGACTGATTGTTGAAGAGTGTGCGGTCCAATGTTGGACTGATTATTGAAGAGTGTGTGGTGCAATGTTGGACTGATTATTGAAGAGTGTGAGGTCCAATGTTGGATCGATTATTGAAGAGTGTGGGTCCAATGTTGGACTGATTATTGAAGAGTGTGGGATCTAATGTTGGATCTATTATTGAAGAGTGTGGGGTCCAATGTTGGACTGATTATTGAAGAGTGTGGGATCCAATGTTGGATCTATAATTGAAAAGTGTGGGGTCCAATGTTGGACTGATTATTGAAGAGTGTGTGGTCCAATGTTGGACTGATTATTGAAGAGTGTGGGGTCCAATGTTGGATCGATTATTGAAGAGTGTGGGGTCCAATGTTGGATCAATTATTGAACAGTGTGAGGTCAAATGGTGGATCTATTATTGAAGAGTGTGGATTCCAATGTTGGACTGATTGTTGAAGAGTGTGCGGTCCAATGTTGGACTGATTATTGAAGAGTGTGTGGTCCAATGTTGGACTGATTATTGAAGAGTGTGAGGTCCAATGTTGGATCGATTATTGAAGAATGTGGGGTCCAATTTTGGACTGAATATTGAAGATTGTGGGCTCCAATGTTGGATCAATTATTGAAAAGTATGGTGTCCAATGTTGGATGTATTATTGAAGAGTGTGGGATCCAATGTTGGACTGATTATTGAAGAGTGTGGATTCCAATGTTGGACTGATTGTTGAAGAGTGTGCGGTCCAATGTTGGACTGATTATTGAAGAGTGTGTGGTCCAATGTTGGACTGAATATTGAAGATTGTGGGCTCCAATGTTGGATCAATTATTGAAAAGTATGGTGTCCAATGTTGGATGTATTATTGAAGAGTGTGGGATCCAATATTGGACTGATTATTGAAGAGTGTGGTGTCCAATGTTGGATGTATTATTGAAGAGTGTGTGGTCCAATGTTGGACTGATTACTGAAGAGTGTGGGGTCCAATTTTGGATCTATTATTGAAGAATGTGGGGTCCAATATTGGATCAATTATTGAAGAGTGTGGGGTCCAATGTTGGACCGATTATTGAAGAGTGTGGGGTCCAATGTTGGACAGTTTATTGAAGAGTGTGGGCTCCAATGTTGGATCAATTATTGAAGAGTGTGTGGTCCAATGTTGGACTGATTATTGAAGAGTGTGGGGTCCAATTTTGGACTGAATATTGAAGAGTGTGGGGTACAATATTGGACTGATTATTGAAGAGTCTGAGCTCCAACATTGGGCCGATTATTAAAGAGTGTGTGGTCCAATGTTGGATCAATTATTGAAGAGTGGTGGTCCAATGTTGGACTGATTATTGAAGAGTGTGGGATCCAATGTTGGATCTATTATTGAAGAGTGTGGGGTCCAATGTTGGACTGATTATTGAAGAGTGTGGGATCCAATGTTGGATCTATAATTGAAAAGTGTGGGGTCCAATGTTGGACTGATTATTGAAGAGTGTGGGGTCCAATGTTGGATTGATTATTGAAGAGTGTGTGGTCCAATGTTGGACTGATTATTGAAGAGTGTGGGGTCCAATGTTGGATCGATTATTGAAGAGTGTGGGGTCCAATGTTGGATCAATTATTGAACAGTGTGAGGTCAAATGGTGGATCTATTATTGAAGAGTGTGGATTCCAATGTTGGACTGATTGTTGAAGAGTGTACGGTCCAATGTTGGACTGATTATTGAAGAGTGTGTGGTCCAATGTTGGACTGATTATTGAAGAGTGTGAGGTCCAATGTTGGATCGATTATTGAAGAATGTGGGGTCCAATTTTGGACTGAATATTGAAGATTGTGGGCTCCAATGTTGGATCAATTATTGAAAAGTATGGTGTCCAATGTTGGATGTATTATTGAAGAGTGTGGGATCCAATATTGGACTGATTATTGAAGAGTGTGGTGTCCAATGTTGGATGTATTATTGAAGAGTGTGTGGTCCAATGTTGGACTGATTACTGAAGAGTGTGGGGTCCAATTTTGGATCTATTATTGAAGAATGTGGGGTCCAATGTTGGATCAATTATTGAAGAGTGTGGGGTCCAATGTTGGACCGATTATTGAAGAGTGTGGGGTCCAATGTTGGACAGTTTATTGAAGAGTGTGGGCTCCAATGTTGGATCAATTATTGAAGAGTGTGTGGTCCAATGTTGGACTGATTATTGAAGAGTGTGGGGTCCAATGTTGGATCAATTATTGAAGAGTGTGGGGTCCAAAGTTGGACTGATTTTTGAAGAGTGTGTTGTCCAACGTTGGTCTGATTATTGAAGAGTGTGGGGTCCAATGTTGGAATATATTATTGAAGAGTGTGGGGTCCAATTTTGGTCTGATTATTGAAGAGTGTGGGATCCAATGTTGGATCTATTATTAAAAAGTGTGGGGTCCAATGTTGGATCAATTATTGAAGAGTGTGTGGTCCAATGTTGGATCAATTATTGAAGAGTGTGTGGTCCAATGTTGGACTGATTATTGAGGAGTGTGGGGTCCAATGTTGGATCAATTATTGAAGAGTGTGGGGTCCAAAGTTGGACTGATTTTTGAAGAGTGTGTTGTCCAACGTTAGTCTGATTATTGAAGAGTGTGGGGTCCAATGTTGGAATATATTATTGAAGAGTGTGGGGTCCAATTTTGGTCTGATTATTGAATAGTGTGGGATCCAATGTTGGATCTATTATTAAAAAGTGTGGGGTCCAATGTTGGATCAATTATTGAAGAGTGTGTGGTCCAATGTTGGATCAATTATTGAAGAGTGTGTGGTCCAATGTTGGACTGATTATTGAAGAGTGTGGGTTCCAATATTGGATCTATTATTGAAAAGTCTGAGGTCCAATGTTGGATCTATTATTCAAGAGTGTGGGGTCCAATGTTGGATCAATTATTGAAGAGTGTGGGGTC
Organism: Pristiophorus japonicus; assembly: GCF_044704955.1. Taxonomy (NCBI): domain Eukaryota; kingdom Metazoa; phylum Chordata; class Chondrichthyes; family Pristiophoridae; genus Pristiophorus; species Pristiophorus japonicus. The sequence goes on from NC_091990.1 coordinate 78,111,867, forward strand.
CGATATTGGATCTATTATTGAAGAGTGTGGGGTCCAACGTTGGTCTGATTATTGAAGAATGTGGGGTCCAATGTTGGACAGATTATTGAAGAGTGTGGGGTCCAATGTTGGATCGATTATTGAAGAGTGTGTATCCAATGTTGGATCGATTATTGAAGAGTGTGGGGTCCAATGTTGGACTGATTATTGAAGAGTGTGGAATCCAATGTTGGATCTATTATTGAAGAGTGTGGGGTCCAATGTTGGACTGATTATTGAAGAGTGTGGGGTCCAATGTTGGATCAAATATTGAACAGTGTGAGATCCAATGTTGGATCAATTATTGAAGAGTGTGGGGTCCAATTTTGGACTGAATATTGAAGAGTGTGGGGTACAATATTGGACTGATTATTGAAAGGTCTGAGCTCCAACATTGGACCGATTATTAAAGAGTGTGTAGTCCAATGTTGGATCAATTATTGAAGAGTGGTGGTCCAATGTTGGACTGATTATTGAAGAGTGTGGCGTCCAATGTTGGATCGATTATTGATGAGTGTGGGGTCCAACGTTGGTCTGATTATTGAAGAGTGTGGGATCCAATGTTGGATCTATTATTGAAGAGTGTGGGGTCCAATGTTGGACTGATTATTGAAGAGTGTGGGGTCCAATGTTGGACTGATTATTGAAGAGTGTGGGGTCCAATGTTGGATCAATTATTGAAGAGTGTGAGGTCAAATGGTGGATCTATTATTGAAGAGTGTGGATTCCAATGTTGGACTGATTATTGAAGAGTGTGCGGTCCAATGTTGGACTGATTATTGAAGAGTGTGTGGTCCAATGTTGGACTGATTATTGAAGAGTGTGAGGTCCAATGTTGGATCGATTATTGAAGAATGTGGGGTCCAATTTTGGACTGAATATTGAAGATTGTGGGCTCCAATGTTGGATCAATTATTGAAAAGTATGGTGTCCAATGTTGGATGTATTATTGAAGAGTGTGGGATCCAATATTGGACTGATTATTGAAGAGTGTGGTGTCCAATGTTGGATGTATTATTGAAGAGTGTGTGGTCCAATGTTGGACTGATTACTGAAGAGTGTGGGGTCCAATTTTGGATCTATTATTGAAGAATGTGGGGTCCAATGTTGGATCAATTATTGAAGAGTGTGGGGTCCAATGTTGGACCGATTATTGAAGAGTGTGGGGTCCAATGTTGGACAGTTTATTGAAGAGTGTGGGCTCCAATGTTGGATCAATTATTGAAGAGTGTGTGGTCCAATGTTGGACTGATTATTGAAGAGTGTGGGGTCCAATGTTGGATCAATTATTGAAGAGTGTGGGGTCCAAAGTTGGACTGATTTTTGAAGAGTGTGTTGTCCAACGTTGGTCTGATTATTGAAGAGTGTGGGGTCCAATGTTGGAATATATTATTGAAGAGTGTGGGGTCCAATTTTGGTCTGATTATTGAAGAGTGTGGGATCCAATGTTGGATCTATTATTAAAAAGTGTGGGGTCCAATGTTGGATCAATTATTGAAGAGTGTGTGGTCCAATGTTGGATCAATTATTGAAGAGTGTGTGGTCCAATGTTGGACTGATTATTGAGGAGTGTGGGGTCCAATGTTGGATCAATTATTGAAGAGTGTGGGGTCCAAAGTTGGACTGATTTTTGAAGAGTGTGTTGTCCAACGTTAGTCTGATTATTGAAGAGTGTGGGGTCCAATGTTGGAATATATTATTGAAGAGTGTGGGGTCCAATTTTGGTCTGATTATTGAATAGTGTGGGATCCAATGTTGGATCTATTATTAAAAAGTGTGGGGTCCAATGTTGGATCAATTATTGAAGAGTGTGTGGTCCAATGTTGGATCAATTATTGAAGAGTGTGTGGTCCAATGTTGGACTGATTATTGAAGAGTGTGGGTTCCAATATTGGATCTATTATTGAAAAGTCTGAGGTCCAATGTTGGATCTATTATTCAAGAGTGTGGGGTCCAATGTTGGATCAATTATTGAAGAGTGTGGGGTCCGATATTGGATCTATTATTGAAGAGTGTGGGGTCCAACGTTGGTCTGATTATTGAAGAATGTGGGGTCCAATGTTGGACAGATTATTGAAGAGTGTGGGGTCCAATGTTGGATCGATTATTGAAGAGTGTGTATCCAATGTTGGATCGATTATTGAAGAGTGTGGGGTCCAATGTTGGACTGATTATTGAAGAGTGTGGAATCCAATGTTGGATCTATTATTGAAGAGTGTGGGGTCCAATGTTGGACTGATTATTGAAGAGTGTGGGGTCCAATGTTGGATCAAATATTGAACAGTGTGAGATCCAATGTTGGATCAATTATTGAAGAGTGTGGGGTCCAATTTTGGACTGAATATTGAAGAGTGTGGGGTACAATATTGGACTGATTATTGAAAGGTCTGAGCTCCAACATTGGACCGATTATTAAAGAGTGTGTAGTCCAATGTTGGATCAATTATTGAAGAGTGGTGGTCCAATGTTGGACTGATTATTGAAGAGTGTGGCGTCCAATGTTGGATCGATTATTGATGAGTGTGGGGTCCAACGTTGGTCTGATTATTGAAGAGTGTGGGATCCAATGTTGGATCTATTATTGAAGAGTGTGGGGTCCAATGTTGGACTGATTATTGAAGAGTGTGGGGTCCAATGTTGGACTGATTATTGAAGAGTGTGGGGTCCAATGTTGGATCAATTATTGAAGAGTGTGAGGTCAAATGGTGGATCTATTATTGAAGAGTGTGGATTCCAATGTTGGACTGATTATTGAAGAGTGTGCGGTCCAATGTTGGACTGATTATTGAAGAGTGTGTGGTCCAATGTTGGACTGATTATTGAAGAGTGTGAGGTCCAATGTTGGATCGATTATTGAAGAATGTGGGGTCCAATTTTGGACTGAATATTGAAGAGTGTGGGCTCCAATGTTGGATCAATTATTGAAGAGTGTGTGGTCCAATGTTGGACTGATTATTGAAGATTGTGGGGTCCAATGTTGGAACTATTATTGAAAAGTATGGTGTCCAATGTTGGATGTATTATTGAAGAGTGTGGGATCCAATATTGGACTGATTATTGAAGATTGTGGTGTCCAATGTTGGATGTATTATTGAAGAGTGTGTGGTCCAATGTTGGACTGATTACTGAAGAGTGTGGGGTCCAATTTTGGATCTATTATTGAAGAATATGGGGTCCAATGTTGGATCAATTATTGAAGAGTGTGGGGTCCAATGTTGGACCGATTATTGAAGAGTGTGGGGTCCAATGTTGGACAGTTTATTGAAGAGTGTGGGCTCCAATGTTGGATCAATTATTGAAGAGTGTGTGGTCCAATGTTGGACTGATTATTGAAGAGTGTGGGGTCCAATGTTGGATCAATTATTGAAGAGTGTGGGGTCCAAAGTTGGACTGATTTTTGAAGAGTGTGTTGTCCAACGTTGGTCTGATTATTGAAGAGTGTGGGGTCCAATGTTGGAATATATTATTGAAGAGTGTGGGGTCCAATTTTGGTCTGATTATTGAAGAGTGTGGGATCCAATGTTGGATCTATTATTAAAAAGTGTGGGGTCCAATGTTGGATCAATTATTGAAGAGTGTGTGGTCCAATGTTGGATCAATTATTGAAGAGTGTGTGGTCCAATGTTGGACTGATTATTGAAGAGTGTGGGGTCCAATATTGGATCTATTATTGAAGAGTCTGAGGTCCAATGTTGGATCTATTATTGAAGAGTGTGGGGTCCAATGTTGGATCAATTATTGAAGAGTGTGGGGTCCAAAGTTGGACTGATTATTGAAGAGTGTGGGTCCAACGTTGGTCTGATTATTGAAGAATGTGGGGTCCAATGTTGGATCAATTATTGAAGAGTGTGAGGTCCAATGTTGGACCGATTATTGAAGAGTGTGGGGTCCAATGTTGGACTGATTATTGAAGAGTGTGGGTTCCAATATTGGATCTATTATTGAAAAGTCTGAGGTCCAATGTTGGATCTATTATTGAAGAGTGTGGGGTCCAATGTTGGATCAATTATTGAAGAGTGTGGGGTCCAATATTGGATCTATTATTGAAGAGTGTGGGGTCCAACGTTGGTCTGATTATTGAAGAATGTGGGGTCCAATGTTGGACTGATTATTGAAGAGTGTGGGGTCCAATGTTGGACTGATTATTGAAGAGTGTGGGGTCCAATGTTGGATCAATTATTGAAGAGTGTGAGGTCAAATGGTGGATCTATTATTGAAGAGTGTGGATTCCAATGTTGGACTGATTGTTGAAGAGTGTGCGGTCCAATGTTGGACTGATTATTGAAGAGTGTGTGGTGCAATGTTGGACTGATTATTGAAGAGTGTGAGGTCCAATGTTGGATCGATTATTGAAGAGTGTGGGTCCAATGTTGGACTGATTATTGAAGAGTGTGGGATCCAATGTTGGACTGATTATTGAAGAGTGTGGGATCCAATGTTGGATCTATAATTGAAAAGTGTGGGGTCCAATGTTGGACTGATTATTGAAGAGTGTGGGGTCCAATGTTGGATTGATTATTGAAGAGTGTGTGGTCCAATGTTGGACTGATTATTGAAGAGTGTGGGGTCCAATGTTGGATCGATTATTGAAGAGTGTGTGGTCCAATGTTGGATCGATTATTGAAGAGTGTGGGGTCCAATGTTGGATTGATTATTGAAGAGTGTGGGATCCAATGTTGGATCTATTATTGAAGAGTGTGGGGTCCAATGTTGGACTGATTATTGAAGAGTGTGGGGTCCAATGTTGGATCAAATATTGAACAGTGTGAGGTCCAATGTTGGATCAATTATTGAAGAGTGTGGGGTCCAATTTTGGACTGAATATTGAAGAGTGTGGGGTACAATATTGGACTGATTATTGAAGAGTCTGAGCTCCAACATTGCACCGATTATTAAAGAGTGTGTGGTCCAATTTTGGATCTATTATTGAAGAGTGGTGGTCCAATGTTGGACTGATTATTGAAGAGTGTGGGGTCCAATGTTGGATCGATTATTGATGAGTGTGGGGTCCAACGTTGGTCTGATTATTGAAGAGTGTGGGATCCAATGTTGGATCTATTATTGAAGAGTGTGGGGTCCAATGTTGGACTGATTATTGAAGAGTGTGGGGTCCAATTTTGGACTGAATATTGAAGAGTGTGGGCTCCAATGTTGGACTGAATATTGAAGAGTGTGGGCTCCAATGTTGGATCAATTATTGAAGAGTGTGTGGTCCAATGTTGGACTGATTATTGAAGATTGTGGGGTCCAATGTTGGAACTATTATTGAAAAGTATGGTGTCCACTGTTGGATGTATTATTGAAGAGTGTGTGGTCCAATGTTGGACTGATTACTGAAGAGTGTGGGGTCCAATTTTGGATCTATTATTGAAGAATGTGGGGTCCAATGTTGGATCAATTATTGAAGAGTGTGGGGTCCAATGTTGGACCGATTATTGAAGAGTGTGGGGTCCAATGTTGGACAGTTTATTGAAGAGTGTGGGCTCCAATGTTGGATCAATTATTGAAGAGTGTGTGGTCCAATGTTGGACTGATTATTGAAGAGTGTGGGGTCCAATGTTGGATCAATTATTGAAGAGTGTGGGGTCCAAAGTTGGACTGATTTTTGAAGAGTGTGTTGTCCAACGTTGGTCTGATTATTGAAGAGTGTGGGGTCCAATGTTGGAATATATTATTGAAGAGTGTGGGGTCCAATTTTGGTCTGATTATTGAAGAGTGTGGGATCCAATGTTGGATCTATTATTAAAAAGTGTGGGGTCCAATGTTGGATCAATTATTGAAAAGTGTGTGGTCCAATGTTGGATCAATTTTTGAAGAGTGTGTGGTCCAATGTTGGACTGATTATTGAAGAGTGTGGGGTCCAATGTTGGATCAATTATTGAAGAGTGTGGGGTCCAAAGTTGGACTGATTTTTGAAGAGTGTGTTGTCCAACGTTAGTCTGATTATTGAAGAGTGTGGGGTCCAATGTTGGAATATATTATTGAAGAGTGTCGGGTCCAACGTTGGACCGATGATTGAAGAGTGTGTGGTCCAATGTTGGACTGATTATTGAAGAGTGTGAGGTCCAATGTTGGATCGATTATTGAAGAGTGTGTGGTCCAATGTTGGATCGATTATTGAAGAGTGTTGGGTCCAATGTTGGACTGATTATTGAAGAGTGTGGGATCCAATGTTGGATCTATTATTAAAAAGTGTGGGGTCCAATGTTGGATCAATTATTGAAAAGTGTGTGGTCCAATGTTGGATCAATTTTTGAAGAGTGTGTGGTCCAATGTTGGACTGATTATTGAAGAGTGTGGGGTCCAATGTTGGATCAATTATTGAAGAGTGTGGGGTCCAAAGTTGGACTGATTTTTGAAGAGTGTGTTGTCCAACGTTAGTCTGATTATTGAAGAGTGTGGGGTCCAATGTTGGAATATATTATTGAAGAGTGTCGGGTCCAACGTTGGACCGATGATTGAAGAGTGTGTGGTCCAATGTTGGACTGATTATTGAAGAGTGTGGGGTCCAATGTTGGATCGATTATTGAAGAGTGTGTGGTCCAATGTTGGATCGATTATTGAAGAGTGTTGGGTCCAATGTTGGACTGATTATTGAAGAGTGTGGGATCCAATGTTGGATCTATTATTGAAGAGTGTGGGGTCCAATGTTGGACTGATTATTGAAGAGTGTGGGATCCAATGTTGGATCAATTATTGAAGAGTGTGGGGTCCAATTTTGGACTAAATATTGAAGAGTGTGGGGTACAATATTGGACTGATTATTGAAGAGTCTGAGCTCCAACATTGGACCGATTATTAAAGAGTGTGTGGTCCAATGTTGGATCAATTATTAAAGAGTGGTGGTCCAATGTTGGACTGATTATTGAAGAGTGTGGGGTCCAATGTTGGATCGATTATTGATGAGTATGGGGTCCAACGTTGGTCTGATTATTGAAGAGTGTGGGATCCAATGTTGGATCTATTATTGAAGAGTGTGGGGTCCAATGTTGGACTGATTATTGAAGAGTGTGCGGTCCAATGTTGGATGTATTATTGAAGAGTGTGTGGTCCAATGTTGGACTGATTACTGAAGAGTGTGGGGTCCAATTTTCGATCTATTATTGAAGAATATGGGGTCCAATGTTGGATCAATTATTGAAGAGTGTGGGGTCCAATGTTGGACCGATTATTGAAGAGTGTGGGGTCCAATGTTGGACAGTTTATTGAAGAGTGTGGGCTCCAATGTTGGATCAATTATTGAAGAGTGTGGGGTCCAATGTTGGATCAATTATTGAAGAGTGTGGGGTCCAAAGTTGGACTGATTTTTGAAGAGTGTGTTGTCCAACGTTGGTCTGATTATTGAAGAGTGTGTGGTCCAATGTTGGAATATATTATTGAAGAGTGTGGGGTCCAATTTTGGTCTGATTATTGAAGAGTGTGGGATCCAATGTTGGATCTATTATTAAAAAGTGTGTGGTCCAATGTTGGATCAATTATTGAAGAGTGTGTGGTCCAATGTTGGATCAATTATTGAAGAGTGTGTGGTCCAATGTTGGACTGATTATTGAAGAGTGTGGGGTCCAATATTGGATCTATTATTGAAGAGTCTGAGGTCCAATGTTGGATCTATTATTGAAGAGTGTGGGGTCCAATGTTGGATCAATTATTGAAGAGTGTGGGGTCCAAAGTTGGACTGATTATTGAAGAGTGTGGGGTCCAACGTTGGTCTGATTATTGAAGAATGTGGGGTCCAATGTTGGATCAATTATTGAAGAGTGTGAGGTCCAATGTTGGAATATATTATTGAAGAGTGTGGGGTCCAAAGTTGGACTGATTATTGAAGAGTGTCGGGTCCAATGTTGGATCAATTATTGAAGAGTGTGTGGTCCAATGTTGGACTGATTAATTAAGAGTGTGGGGTCCAATATTGGATGTATTATTGAAGAGTCTGAGGTCCAATGTTGGATCTAATATTGAAGAGTGTGGGGTCCAAAGTTGGACTGATTTTTGAAAAGTGTGTTGTCCAATGTTGGACTGATTATTGAAGAGTGTGGGGTCCAATGTTGGCTCGATTATTGAAGACTGTGGGGTCCATTGTTGGACTGATTATTCAAGCGTGTGGGATCCAATATTGGATCTATTATTGAAGAGTGTGGGATCCAAAGTTCGACTGATTATTGAAGAGTGCGGGGTCTAATGTTGGATCTATAATTGAAAAGTGTGTGGTCCAATGTTGGACTGATTATTGAAGAGTGTGGGGTCCAATGTTGGACTGATTATTGAAGAGTGTGTGGTCCAATGTTGGACTGATTATTGAAGAGTGTGTGGTCCAATGTTGGATCAAATATTGAAGAATGTGGGGTCCAATGTTGGACTGATTATTCAAGAGTGTGTGGTCCAATGTTGGACTGATTATTGAAGCTTGTGGGGTCCAATGTTGGATCAATTATTGAACAGTGTGAGGTCCAATGTTGGATCAATTATTGAAGAGTGTGGGGTCCAATTTTGGACTGAATATTGAAGAGTGTGGGGTACAATTTGGACTGATTATTGAAGAGTCTGAGCTCCAACATTGGACCGATTATTAAAGAGTGTGTGGTCCAATGTTGGATCAATTATTGAAGAGTGGTGGTCCAATGTTGGACTGATTATTGAAGAGTGTGGGGTCCAATGTTGGATCTATTATTGAAGAGTCGGAGGTCCAATGTTGGATCTATTATTGAAGAGTGTGGGGTCCAATGTTGGATCAATTATTGAAGAGTGTGGGCTCCAAAGTTGGACTGATTATTGAAGAGTGTGGGGTCCAACGTTGGTCTGATTATTGAAGAATGTGGGGTCCAATGTTGGATCAATTATTGAAGAGTGTGAGGTCCAATGTTGGACCGATTATTGAAGAGTGTGGGGTCCAATGTTGGACTGATTATTGAAGAGTGTGGGGTCCAATGTTGGATCAATTATTGAAGAGTGTGTGGTCCAATGTTGGACTGATTATTTAAGAGTGTGGGGTCCAATATTGGATGTATTATTGAAGAGTCTGAGGTCCAATGTTGGATCTAATATTGAATAGTGTGGGGTCCTATGTTGGATCAATTATTGAAGAGTGTGGGGTCCAAAGATGGACTGATTATTGAAGAGTGTGGGGTCCAACGTTGGTCTGATTATTGAAGAGTGTGGGGTCCAATGTTGGATCAATTATTGAAGAGTGTGGGGTCCAATGTTGGACCGATTATTGAAGAGTGTGGGATCCAATGTTGGACTGAATATTGAAGTGTGTCGGGTCCAATGTGGGATCAAGTATTGAAGAGTGTGGGGTTCAATGTTGGATCGATTATTGAAGAGTGTGGGGTCCAATGTTGGACTGATTATTGAAGAGTGTGGGATCCAATGTTGGACCGATTATTGAGGAGTGTGGGGTCCAATGTTGGATCGATTATTGAAGAGTGTGGGGTCCAATTTTGGACTGATTATTGAAGAGTGTGGGGTCCAATGTTGGATTGGTGGTTGAAGAGTTTGGGGTCCAATGTTTCACTGGTAAATTAAAATTTTGGAGTCCAAGGTTGCACTGATCATTGAACAGTATATTGTCTAATGTTGGAATGATGATTGATGCATCAAGGGTCCAATTTTGGACTGATGATTGATGAGTGTATGTTCCAATCTTGGAGTGATTCTTGATGAGTGCAGTGTCTTATTGATTATTGAACAGTGCAGGGCCCAATATTGGACTGATTTTTGAAGGGTGTAGGATCCAATCTTGGATTGATTATTGAAGTGTTCAGAGTACATTGTTGGAATCATTATGGGAGAGTGTAGGGTCCAATGTTTCACTGATTAGTAAAGAGTGTCGGGTCCAATATTTGACTGAATATTGAAGAGTGTGTAGTCCAATATTGGAATGCTTATTGAAGAATGTATGGTCCAATGTTGGACTGATTATTGAAGAGTGTGTGGTCCAATGTTGGATCAATTATTGAAGAGTGTGGAGTCCAATGTTGGACCGATTATTGAAGAGTGTGGGGTCCAATGTTGGACTGATTTTTGAAAAGTGTTGGGTCCAATGTTGGACTTATTATTGAAGAGTATGGGCTCCAATGTTGGACTGATTATTGAAGAGTGTGGGGTCCAATGTTGGATGAATTATTGAAGAGTGTGGGGTCCACTGTTGGACTGATTATTGAAGAGTGTGGGATCCAATGTTGGACTAATTATTGAAGAGTGTCGGGTCCAACGTTGCACCGATGATTGAAGAGTGTGTGGTCCAATGTTGGATCAATTATTGAAGAGTGTGGGGTCCAATGTTGGATCGATTATTGAAGAGTGTTGTGTCCATTGTTGGACTGACTATTGTAGAGTGTGGGATCCAATGTTGGATCTATTATTGAAGAGTGTGGGGTCTAATGTTGGATCAAATATTGAAGAATGTGGGGTCCAATGTTGGACTGATTATTGAAGAGTGCGGGGTCCAATGTTGGATCTGTTATTGAAAAGTGTGGGGTCCAATGTTGGACTGAATTTTGAAAAGTGTGCGGTCCAATGTTGGACAGATTATTGAAGAATGTGGGGTCCAATTGTGAACTGAATATTGAAGAGTGTGGACTCCAACGTTGGATCAATTGTTGAAGAGTGTGTGGTCCAATGTTGGACTGATTATTGAAGATTGTGGGGTCCAATGTTGGAACTATTATTGAACAGTATGGTGTCTCATGTTGGATGTATTATGGAAGAGTGTGGGGTCCAATATTGGACTGATTATTGAAGAGTGTGGGGTCCAATGTTGGATCAATTATTGAAGAGTGTGGGGTCCAATGTTGGACTGATTATTGAAGAGTGTGGGTTCCAATGTTGGAGTGGTGGTTGAAAAGTTTGGGGTCCACTGTTTCACTGGTTAATAAAGATTGTGGAGTCCAAGGTTGCACTGATCATTGAACAGTATCTTGTCTAATGTTGGAGTGATGATTGATGCATCAAGGGTCCAATTTTGGACTGATGATTGATCAGTGTATGTTCCAATCTTGGCATGATTCTTGATGAGTGCAGTGTCTTATTGATTATTGAACAGTGCAGGGCCCAATATTGGACTGATTTTTGAAGGGTGTAGGATCCAATCTTGGATTGATTATTGAAGTGTTCAGGGTACATTGTTGGACTCATTATGGGAGAGTGTAGAGTCCAATGTTTCACTGATTAGTAATGAGTGTGGGGTCCACTGTTGGACTGATTATTGAAGAGTGTGGGATCCAATGTTGGACTAATTATTGAAGAGTGTCGGGTCCAACGTTGGACCGATGATTGAAGAGTGTGTGGTCCAATGTTGAATCAATTATTGAAGAGTGTGGGGTCCAATGTTGGATCGATTATTGAAGAGTGTTGTGTCCATTGTTGGACTGACTATTGAAGAGTGTGGGATCCAATGTTGGATCTATTATTGAAGAGTGTGGGGTCTAATGTTGGATCAAATATTGAAGAATGTGGGGTCCAATGTTGGACTGATTATTGAAGAGTGCGGGGTCCAATGTTGGATCTATTATTGAAAATTGTGGGGTCCAATGTTGGACTGAATTTTGAAGAGTGTGCGGTCCAATGTTGGACTGATTATTGAAGAATGTGGGGTCCAATTGTGAACTGAATATTGAAGAGTGTGGACTCCAATGTTGGATCAATTGTTGAAGAGTGTGTGGTCCAATGTTGGACTGATTATTGAAGATTGTGGGGTCCTATGTTGGAACTATTATTGAACAGTATGGTGTCTCATGTTGGATGTATTATGGAAGAGTGTGGGGTCCAATATTGGACTGATTATTGAAGAGTGTGGGGTCCAATGTTGGATCAATTATTGAAGAGTGTGGGGTCCAATGTTGGACAGTTTATTGAAGAGTGTGGGCTCCAATGTTGGATTGATTATTGAAGAGTGTGTGGTCCAATGTTGGACTGATTATTGAAGAGTGTGGGGTCCAATGTTGGATCAATTATTGAAGAGTGTGGGGTCCAAAGTTGGACTGATTATTGAGGAGTGCGGGGTCCAATGTTGGACTGATTATTGAAGAGTGTGGGGTCCAATGTTGGATCGATTATTGAAGACTGTGGGGTCCATTGTTGGACTGATTATTCAAGAGTGTGTGATCCAATATTGGATCTATTATTGAAGAGTGTGGGGTCCAATGTTGGAATATTTTATTGAAAAGTGTGGGTTCCAATTTTGGTCTGATTATTGAAGAGTGTGGGATCCAATGTTGGATTTTTATTGAAAAGTGTGGGGTCCAATGTTGGACTGATTATTGAAGAGTGTGTGGTCCAATGTTGGATCAATTATTGAAGAGTGTGTGGTCCAATGTTGGACTGATTATTGAGGAGTGCGGGGTCCAATGTTGGACTGATTATTGAAGAGTGTGGGGTCCAATGTTGGCTCGATTATTGAAGACTGTGGGGTCCATTGTTGGACTGATTATTCAAGCGTGTGGGATCCAATATTGGATCTATTATTGAAGAGTGTGGGATCCAAAGTTCGACTGATTATTGAAGAGTGCGGGGTCTAATGTTGGATCTATAATTGAAAAGTGTGTGGTCCAATGTTGGACTGATTATTGAAGAGTGTGGGGTCCAATGTTGGACTGATTATTGAAGAGTGTGTGGTCCAATGTTGGACTGATTATTGAAGAGTGTGTGGTCCAATGTTGGATCAAATATTGAAGAATGTGGGGTCCAATGTTGGACTGATTATTCAAGAGTGTGTGGTCCAATGTTGGACTGATTATTGAAGCTTGTGGGGTCCAATGTTGGATCAATTATTGAACAGTGTGAGGTCCAATGTTGGATCAATTATTGAAGAGTGTGGGGTCCAATTTTGGACTGAATATTGAAGAGTTTGGGGTACAATTTGGACTGATTATTGAAGAGTCTGAGCTCCAACATTGGACCGATTATTAAAGAGTGTGTGGTCCAATGTTGGATCAATTATTGAAGAGTGGTGGTCCAATGTTGGACTGATTATTGAAGAGTGTGGGGTCCAATGTTGGATCGATTATTGATGAGTGTGGGGTCCAACGTTGGTCTGATTATTGAAGAGTGTGGGATCCAATGTTGGATCTATTATTGAAGAGTGGTGGTCCAATGTTGGACTGATTATTGAAGAGTGTGGGGTCTAATGTTGGATCAATTATTGAAGAGTGTGTTGTCCAGCGTTGGTCTGATTATTGACGAGTGTGGGGTCCAATGTTGGAATATATTATTGAAGAGTGTGGGGTCCAATTTTGGTCTGATTATTGAAGAGTGTGGGATCCAATGTTGGATCTATTATTAAAAAGTGTAGGGTCCAATGTTGGATCAATTATTGAAGAGTGTGTGGTCCAATGTTGGATCAATTTTTGAAGAGTGTGTGGTCCAATGTTGGACTGATTATTGAAGAGTGTGCGGTCCAATGTTGGACTGATTATTGAAGAGTGTGTGGTCCAATGTTGGACTGATTATTGAAGAGTGTGAGGTCCAATGTTGGATCGATTATTGAAGAATGTGGGGTCCAATTTTGGACTGAATATTGAAGAGTGTGGGCACCAATGTTGGATCAATTATTGAAGAGTGTGTGGTCCAATGTTGGACTGATTATTGAAGATTGTGGGGTCCAATGTTGGAACTATAATTGAAAAGTATGGTGTCCAATGTTGGATGTATTATTGAAGAGTGTGGGATCCAATATTGGACTGATTATTGAAGAGTGTGGTGTCCAATGTTGGACTGATTACTGAAGAGTGTGGGGTCCAATTTTGGATCTATTATTGAAGAATGTGGGGTCCAATGTTGGATCAATTATTGAAGAGTGTGGGGTCCAATGTTGGACTGATTATTGAAGAGTGTGGGGTCCAATGTTGGACAGTTTATTGAAGAGTGTGGGCTCCAATGTTGGATCAATTATTGAAGAGTGTGTGGTCCAATGTTGGACTGATTATTGAAGAGTGTGGGGTCCAATGTTGGAATATATTATTGAAGAGTGTGGGCTCCAATGTTGGATCAATTATTGAAGAGTGTGTTGTCCAACGTTGGTCTGATTATTGACGAGTGTGGGGTCCAATGTTGGAATATATTATTGAAGAGTGTGGGGTCCAATTTTGGTCTGATTATTGAAGAGTGTGGGATCCAATGTTGGATCTATTATTAAAAAGTGTAGGGTCCAATGTTGGATCAATTATTGAAGAGTGTGTGGTCCAATGTTGGATCAATTATTGAAGAGTGTGTGGTCCAATGTTGGACTGATTATTGAAGAGTGTGGGGTCCAATATTGGATCTATTATTGAAGAGTCGGAGGTCCAATGTTGGATCTATTATTGAAGAGTGTGGGGTCCAATGTTGGATCAATTATTGAAGAGTGTGGGCTCCAAAGTTGGACTGATTATTGAAGAGTGTGGGGTCCAACGTTGGTCTGATTATTGAAGAATGTGGGGTCCAATGTTGGATCAATTATTGAAGAGTGTGAGGTCCAATGTTGGACCGATTATTGAAGAGTGTGGGGTCCAATGTTGGACTGATTATTGAAGAGTGTGGGGTCCAATGTTGGATCAATTATTGAAGAGTGTGTGGTCCAATGTTGGACTGATTATTTAAGAGTGTGGGGTCCAATATTGGATGTATTATTGAAGAGTCTGAGGTCCAATGTTGGATCTAATATTGAATAGTGTGGGGTCCTATGTTGGATCAATTATTGAAGAGTGTGGGGTCCAAAGATGGACTGATTATTGAAGAGTGTGGGGTCCAACGTTGGTCTGATTATTGAAGAGTGTGGGGTCCAATGTTGGATCAATTATTGAAGAGTGTGGGGTCCAATGTTGGACCGATTATTGAAGAGTGTGGGATCCAATGTTGGACTGAATATTGAAGTGTGTCGGGTCCAATGTGGGATCAAGTATTGAAGAGTGTGGGGTTCAATGTTGGATCGATTATTGAAGAGTGTGGGGTCCAATGTTGGACTGATTATTGAAGAGTGTGGGATCCAATGTTGGACCGATTATTGAGGAGTGTGGGGTCCAATGTTGGATCGATTATTGAAGAGTGTGGGGTCCAATTTTGGACTGATTATTGAAGAGTGTGGGGTCCAATGTTGGATTGGTGGTTGAAGAGTTTGGGGTCCAATGTTTCACTGGTAAATTAAAATTTTGGAGTCCAAGGTTGCACTGATCATTGAACAGTATATTGTCTAATGTTGGAATGATGATTGATGCATCAAGGGTCCAATTTTGGACTGATGATTGATGAGTGTATGTTCCAATCTTGGAGTGATTCTTGATGAGTGCAGTGTCTTATTGATTATTGAACAGTGCAGGGCCCAATATTGGACTGATTTTTGAAGGGTGTAGGATCCAATCTTGGATTGATTATTGAAGTGTTCAGAGTACATTGTTGGAATCATTATGGGAGAGTGTAGGGTCCAATGTTTCACTGATTAGTAAAGAGTGTCGGGTCCAATATTTGACTGAATATTGAAGAGTGTGTAGTCCAATATTGGAATGCTTATTGAAGAATGTATGGTCCAATGTTGGACTGATTATTGAAGAGTGTGTGGTCCAATGTTGGATCAATTATTGAAGAGTGTGGAGTCCAATGTTGGACCGATTATTGAAGAGTGTGGGGTCCAATGTTGGACTGATTTTTGAAAAGTGTTGGGTCCAATGTTGGACTTATTATTGAAGAGTATGGGCTCCAATGTTGGACTGATTATTGAAGAGTGTGGGGTCCAATGTTGGATGAATTATTGAAGAGTGTGGGGTCCACTGTTGGACTGATTATTGAAGAGTGTGGGATCCAATGTTGGACTAATTATTGAAGAGTGTCGGGTCCAACGTTGCACCGATGATTGAAGAGTGTGTGGTCCAATGTTGGATCAATTATTGAAGAGTGTGGGGTCCAATGTTGGATCGATTATTGAAGAGTGTTGTGTCCATTGTTGGACTGACTATTGAAGAGTGTGGGATCCAATGTTGGATCTATTATTGAAGAGTGTGGGGTCTAATGTTGGATCAAATATTGAAGAATGTGGGGTCCAATGTTGGACTGATTATTGAAGAGTGCGGGGTCCAATGTTGGATCTGTTATTGAAAAGTGTGGGGTCCAATGTTGGACTGAATTTTGAAAAGTGTGCGGTCCAATGTTGGACAGATTATTGAAGAATGTGGGGTCCAATTGTGAACTGAATATTGAAGAGTGTGGACTCCAACGTTGGATCAATTGTTGAAGAGTGTGTGGTCCAATGTTGGACTGATTATTGAAGATTGTGGGGTCCAATGTTGGAACTATTATTGAACAGTATGGTGTCTCATGTTGGATGTATTATGGAAGAGTGTGGGGTCCAATATTGGACTGATTATTGAAGAGTGTGGGGTCCAATGTTGGATCAATTATTGAAGAGTGTGGGGTCCAATGTTGGACTGATTATTGAAGAGTGTGGGTTCCAATGTTGGAGTGGTGGTTGAAAAGTTTGGGGTCCACTGTTTCACTGGTTAATAAAGATTGTGGAGTCCAAGGTTGCACTGATCATTGAACAGTATCTTGTCTAATGTTGGAGTGATGATTGATGCATCAAGGGTCCAATTTTGGACTGATGATTGATCAGTGTATGTTCCAATCTTGGCATGATTCTTGATGAGTGCAGTGTCTTATTGATTATTGAACAGTGCAGGGCCCAATATTGGACTGATTTTTGAAGGGTGTAGGATCCAATCTTGGATTGATTATTGAAGTGTTCAGGGTACATTGTTGGACTCATTATGGGAGAGTGTAGGGTCCAATGTTTCACTGATTAGTAATGAGTGTGGGGTCCACTGTTGGACTGATTATTGAAGAGTGTGGGATCCAATGTTGGACTAATTATTGAAGAGTGTCGGGTCCAACGTTGGACCGATGATTGAAGAGTGTGTGGTCCAATGTTGAATCAATTATTGAAGAGTGTGGGGTCCAATGTTGGATCGATTATTGAAGAGTGTTGTGTCCATTGTTGGACTGACTATTGAAGAGTGTGGGATCCAATGTTGGATCTATTATTGAAGAGTGTGGGGTCTAATGTTGGATCAAATATTGAAGAATGTGGGGTCCAATGTTGGACTGATTATTGAAGAGTGCGGGGTCCAATGTTGGATCTATTATTGAAAATTGTGGGGTCCAATGTTGGACTGAATTTTGAAGAGTGTGCGGTCCAATGTTGGACTGATTATTGAAGAATGTGGGGTCCAATTGTGAACTGAATATTGAAGAGTGTGGACTCCAATGTTGGATCAATTGTTGAAGAGTGTGTGGTCCAATGTTGGACTGATTATTGAAGATTGTGGGGTCCTATGTTGGAACTATTATTGAACAGTATGGTGTCTCATGTTGGATGTATTATGGAAGAGTGTGGGGTCCAATATTGGACTGATTATTGAAGAGTGTGGGGTCCAATGTTGGATCAATTATTGAAGAGTGTGGGGTCCAATGTTGGACAGTTTATTGAAGAGTGTGGGCTCCAATGTTGGATTGATTATTGAAGAGTGTGTGGTCCAATGTTGGACTGATTATTGAAGAGTGTGGGGTCCAATGTTGGATCAATTATTGAAGAGTGTGGGGTCCAAAGTTGGACTGATTATTGAGGAGTGCGGGGTCCAATGTTGGACTGATTATTGAAGAGTGTGGGGTCCAATGTTGGATCGATTATTGAAGACTGTGGGGTCCATTGTTGGACTGATTATTCAAGAGTGTGTGATCCAATATTGGATCTATTATTGAAGAGTGTGGGGTCCAATGTTGGAATATTTTATTGAAAAGTGTGGGTTCCAATTTTGGTCTGATTATTGAAGAGTGTGGGATCCAATGTTGGATTTTTATTGAAAAGTGTGGGGTCCAATGTTGGACTGATTATTGAAGAGTGTGTGGTCCAATGTTGGATCAATTATTGAAGAGTGTGTGGTCCAATGTTGGACTGATTATTGAGGAGTGCGGGGTCCAATGTTGGACTGAATATTGAAGAGTGTGGGGTCCAATGTTGGCTCGATTATTGAAGACTGTGGGGTCCATTGTTGGACTGATTATTCAAGCGTGTGGGATCCAATATTGGATCTATTATTGAAGAGTGTGGGATCCAAAGTTCGACTGATTATTGAAGAGTGCGGGGTCTAATGTTGGATCTATAATTGAAAAGTGTGTGGTCCAATGTTGGACTGATTATTGAAGAGTGTGGGGTCCAATGTTGGACTGATTATTGAAGAGTGTGTGGTCCAATGTTGGACTGATTATTGAAGAGTGTGTGGTCCAATGTTGGATCAAATATTGAAGAATGTGGGGTCCAATGTTGGACTGATTATTCAAGAGTGTGTGGTCCAATGTTGGACTGATTATTGAAGCTTGTGGGGTCCAATGTTGGATCAATTATTGAACAGTGTGAGGTCCAATGTTGGATCAATTATTGAAGAGTGTGGGGTCCAATTTTGGACTGAATATTGAAGAGTTTGGGGTACAATTTGGACTGATTATTGAAGAGTCTGAGCTCCAACATTGGCCGATTATTAAAGAGTGTGTGGTCCAATGTTGGATCAATTATTGAAGAGTGGTGGTCCAATGTTGGACTGATTATTGAAGAGTGTGGGGTCCAATGTTGGATCGATTATTGATGAGTGTGGGGTCCAACGTTGGTCTGATTATTGAAGAGTGTGGGATCCAATGTTGGATCTATTATTGAAGAGTGTGGGGTCCAATGTTGGACTGATTATTGAAGCTTGTGGGGTCCAATGTTGGATCAATTATTGAACAGTGTGAGGTCCAATGTTGGATCAATTATTGAAGAGTGTGGGGTCCAATTTTGGACTGAATATTGAAGAGTGTGGGGTACAATTTGGACTGATTATTGAAGAGTCTGAGCTCCAACATTGGACCGATTATTAAAGAGTGTGTGGTCCAATGTTGGATCAATTATTGAAGAGTGGTGGTCCAATGTTGGACTGATTATTGAAGAGTGTGGGGTCCAATGTTGGATCGATTATTGATGAGTGTGGGGTCCAACGTTGGTCTGATTATTGAAGAGTGTGGGATCCAATGTTGGATCTATTATTGAAGAGTGTGGATTCCAATGTTGGACTGATTGTTGAAGAGTGTGCGGTCCAATGTTGGACTGATTATTGAAGAGTGTGTGGTCCAATGTTGGACTGATTATTGAAGAGTGTGAGGTCCAATGTTGGATCGATTATTGAAGAATGTGGGGTCCAATTTTGGACTGAATATTGAAGAGTGTGGGCACCAATGTTGGATCAATTATTGAAGAGTGTGTGGTCCAATGTTGGACTGATTATTGAAGATTGTGGGGTCCAATGTTGGAACTATAATTGAAAAGTATGGTGTCCAATGTTGGATGTATTATTGAAGAGTGTGGGATCCAATATTGGACTGATTATTGAAGAGTGTGGTGTCCAATGTTGGACTGATTACTGAAGAGTGTGGGGTCCAATTTTGGATCTATTATTGAAGAATGTGGGGTCCAATGTTGGATCAATTATTGAAGAGTGTGGGGTCCAATGTTGGACTGATTATTGAAGAGTGTGGGGTCCAATGTTGGACAGTTTATTGAAGAGTGTGGGCTCCAATGTTGGATCAATTATTGAAGAGTGTGTGGTCCAATGTTGGACTGATTATTGAAGAGTGTGGGGTCCAATGTTGGAATATATTATTGAAGAGTGTGGGCTCCAATGTTGGATCAATTATTGAAGAGTGTGTTGTCCAACGTTGGTCTGATTATTGACGAGTGTGGGGTCCAATGTTGGAATATATTATTGAAGAGTGTGGGGTCCAATTTTGGTCTGATTATTGAAGAGTGTGGGATCCAATGTTGGATCTATTATTAAAAAGTGTAGGGTCCAATGTTGGATCAATTATTGAAGAGTGTGTGGTCCAATGTTGGATCAATTATTGAAGAGTGTGTGGTCCAATGTTGGACTGATTATTGAAGAGTGTGGGGTCCAATATTGGATCTATTATTGAAGAGTCTGAGGTCCAATGTTGGATCTATTATTGAAGAGTGTGGGATCCAATGTTGGATCAATTATTGAAGAGTGTGGGCTCCAAAGTTGGACTGATTATTGAAGAGTGTGGGGTCCAACGTTGGTCTGATTATTGAAGAATGTGGGGTCCAATGTTGGATCAATTATTGAAGAGTGTGAGGTCCAATGTTGGACCGATTATTGAAGAGTGTGGGGTCCAATGTTGGACTGATTATTGAAGAGTGTGGGGTCCAATGTTGGATCAATTATTGAAGAGTGTGTGGTCCAATGTTGGACTGATTATTTAAGAGTGTGGGGTCCAATATTGGATGTATTATTGAAGAGTCTGAGGTCCAATGTTGGATCTAATATTGAATAGTGTGGGGTCCTATGTTGGATCAATTATTGAAGAGTGTGGGGTCCAAAGATGGACTGATTATTGAAGAGTGTGGGGTCCAACGTTGGTCTGATTATTGAAGAGTGTGGGGTCCAATTTTGGATCAATTATTGAAGAGTGTGGGGTCCAATGTTGGACCGATTATTGAAGAGTGTGGGATCCAATGTTGGACTGAATATTGAAGTGTGTCGGGTCCAATGTGGGATCACGTATTGAAGAGTGTGGGGTTCAATGTTGGATCGATTATTGAAGAGTGTGGGGTCCAATGTTGGACTGATTATTGAAGAGTGTGGGATCCAATGTTGGACCGATTATTGAGGAGTGTGGGGTCCAATGTTGGATCGATTATTGAAGAGTGTGGGGTCCAATTTTGGACTGATTATTGAAGAGTGTGGGGTCCAATGTTGGATTGGTGGTTGAAGAGTTTGGGGTCCAATGTTTCACTGGTAAATAAAAATTTTGGAGTCCAAGGTTGCACTGATCATTGAACAGTATATTGTCTAATGTTGGAATGATGATTGATGCATCAAGGGTCCAATTTTGGACTGATGATTGATGAGTGTATGTTCCAATCTTGGAGTGATTCTTGATGAGTGCAGTGTCTTATTGATTATTGAACAGTGCAGGGCCCAATATTGGATTGATTTTTGAAGGGTGTAGGATCCAATCTTGGATTGATTATTGAAGTGTTCAGAGTACATTGTTGGAATCATTATGGGAGAGTGTAGGGTCCAATGTTTCACTGATTAGTAAAGAGTGTCGGGTCCAATATTTGACTGAATATTGAAGAGTGTGTAGTCCAATATTGGAATGCTTATTGAAGAATGTATGGTCCAATGTTGGACTGATTATTGAAGAGTGTGTGGTCCAATGTTGGATCAATTATTGAAGAGTGTGGAGTCCAATGTTGGACCGATTATTGAAGAGTGTGGGGTCCAATGTTGGACTGATTTTTGAAAAGTGTTGGGTCCAATGTTGGACTTATGATTGAAGAGTATGGGCTCCAATGTTGGACTGATTATTGAAGAGTGTGGGGTCCAATGTTGGATGAATTATTGAAGAGTGTGGGGTCCACTGTTGGACTGATTATTGAAGAGTGTGGGATCCAATGTTGGACTAATTATTGAAGAGTGTCGGGTCCAACGTTGGACCGATGATTGAAGAGTGTGTGGTCCAATGTTGGATCAATTATTGAAGAGTGTGGGGTCCAATGTTGGATCGATTATTGAAGAGTGTTGTGTCCATTGTTGGACTGACTATTGAAGAGTGTGGGATCCAATGTGGGATCTATTATTGAAGAGTGTGGGGTCTAATGTTGGATCAAATATTGAAGAATGTGGGGTCCAATGTTGGACTGATTATTGAAGAGTGCGGGGTCCAATGTTGGATCTATTATTGAAGAATGTGGGGTCCAATGTTGGACTGAATTTTGAAGAGTGTGCGGTCCAATGTTGGACAGATTATTGAAGAATGTGGGGTCCAATTGTGAACTGAATATTGAAGAGTGTGGACTCCAACGTTGGATCAATTGTTGAAGAGTGTGTGGTCCAATGTTGGACTGATTATTGAAGATTGTGGGGTCCAATGTTGGAACTATTATTGAACAGTATGGTGTCTCATGTTGGATGCATTATGGAAGAGTGTGGGGTCCAATATTGGACTGATTATTGAAGAGTGTGGGGTCCAACGTTGGACCGATGATTGAAGAGTGTGGGGTCCAATATTGGACTGATTATTGAAGAGTGTGGGTTCCAATGTTGGATTGGTGGTTGAAGAGTTTGGAGTCCAATGTTTCACTGGTTAATAAAGATTGTGGAGTCCAAGGTTGCACTGATCATTGAACAGTATCTTGTCTAATGTTGGAGTGATGATTGATGCATCAAGGGTCCAATTTTGGACTGATGATTGATCAGTGTATGTTCCAATCTTGGAGTGATTCTTGATGAGTGCAGTGTCTTATTGATTATTGAACAGTGCAGGGCCCAATATTGGACTGATTTTTGAATGGTGTAGGATCCAATCTTGGATTGATTATTGAAGTGTTCAGAGTACATTGTTGGAATCATTATGGGAGAGTGTAGGGTCCAATGTTTCACTGATTAGTAAAGAGTGTCGGGTCCAATATTTGACTGATTATTGAAGAGTGTGTAGTCCAATATTGGAATGCTTATTGAAGAATGTATGGTCCAATGTTGGACTGATTATTGAAGAGTGTGTGGTCCAATGTTGGATCAATTATTGAAGAGTGTGGGGTCCAATGTTGGACCGATTATTGAAGAGTGTGGGGTCCAATGTTGGACTGATTTTTGAAAAGTGTTGGGTCCAATGTTGGACTTATTATTGAAGAGTTTGGGCTCCAATGTTGGACTGATTATTGAAGAGTGTGGGGTCCAATGTTGGATGAATTATTGAAGAGTGTGGGGTCCACTGTTGGACTGATTATTGAAGAGTGTGGGATCCAATGTTGGACTAATTATTGAAGAGTGTCGGGTCCAACGTTGGACCGATGATTGAAGAGTGTGTGGTCCAATGTTGGATTAATTATTGAAGAATGTGGGGTCCAATGTTGGATCGATTATTGAAGAGTGTTGTGTCCATTGTTGGACTGACTATTGTAGAGTGTGGGATCCAATGTTGGATCTATTATTGAAGAGGGTGGGGTCTAATGTTGGATCAAATATTGAAGAATGTGGGCTCCAATGTTGGACTGATTATTGAAGAGTGCGGGGTCCAATGTTGGATCTATTATTGAAAAGTGTGGGGTCCAATGTTGGACTGAATTTTGAAGAGTGTGCGGTCCAATGTTGGACTGATTATTGAAGAATGTGGGGTCCAATTGTGAACTGAATATTGAAGAGTGTGGACTCCAACGTTGGATCAATTGTTGAAGAGTGTGTGGTCCAATGTTGGACTGATTATTGAAGATTGTGGGGTCCAATGTTGGAACTATTATTGAACAGTATGGTGTCTCATGTTGGATGCATTATGGAAGAGTGTGGGGTCCAATATTGGACTGATTATTGAAGAGTGTGGGGTCCAACGTTGGACCGATGATTGAAGAGTGTGGGGTCCAATATTGGACTGATTATTGAAGAGTGTGGGTTCCAATGTTGGATTGGTGGTTGAAGAGTTTGGAGTCCAATGTTTCACTGGTTAATAAAGATTGTGGAATCCAAGGTTGCACTGATCATTGAACAGTATCTTGTCTAATGTTGGAGTGATGATTGATGCATCAAGGGTCCAATTTTGGACTGATGATTGATCAGTGTATGTTCCAATCTTGGAGTGATTCTTGATGAGTGCAGTGTCTTATTGATTATTGAACAGTGCAGGGCCCAATATTGGACTGATTTTTGAAGGGTGTAGGATCCAATCTTGGATTGATTATTGAAGTGTTCAGAGTACATTGTTGGAATCATTATGGGAGAGTGTAGGGTCCAATGTTTCACTGATTAGTAAAGAGTGTCGGGTCCAATATTTGACTGATTATTGAAGAGTGTGTAGTCCAATATTGGAATGCTTATTGAAGAATGTATGGTCCAATGTTGGACTGATTATTGAAGAGTGTGTGGTCCAATGTTGGATCAATTATTGAAGAGTGTGGGGTCCAATGTTGGACCGATTATTGAAGAGTGTGGGGTCCAATGTTGGACTGATTTTTGAAAAGTGTTGGGTCCAATGTTGGACTTATTATTGAAGAGTTTGGGCTCCAATGTTAGACTGATTATTGAAGAGTGTGGGGTCCAATGTTGGATGAATTATTGAAGAGTGTCGGGTCCAACGTTGGACCGATGATTGAAGAGTGTGTGGTCCAATGTTGGATTAATTATTGAAGAATGTGGGGTCCAATGTTGGATCGATTATTGAAGAGTGTTGTGTCCATTGTTGGACTGACTATTGTAGAGTGTGGGATCCAATGTTGGATCTATTATTGAAGAGGGTGGGGTCTAATGTTGGATCAAATATTGAAGAATGTGGGCTCCAATGTTGGACTGATTATTGAAGAGTGCGGGGTCCAATGTTGGATCTATTATTGAAAAGTGTGGGGTCCAATGTTGGACTGAATTTTGAAGAGTGTGCGGTCCAATGTTGGACTGATTATTGAAGAATGTGGGGTCCAATTGTGAACTGAATATTGAAGAGTGTGGACTCCAATGTTGGATCAATTGTTGAAGAGTGTGTGGTCCAATGTTGGACTGATTATTGAAGATTGTGGGGTCCAATGTTGGAACTATTATTGAACAGTATGGTGTCTCATGTTGGATGTATTATGGAAGAGTGTGGGGTCCAATATTGGACTGATTATTGAAGAGTGTGGGGTCCAATGTTGGATCAATTATTGAAGAGTGTGGGGTCTAATGTTGGACTTATTATTGAAGAGTGTGGGTTCCAATGTTGGATTGGTGGTTGAAGAGTTTGGGGTCCAATGTTTCACTGGTTAATAAAGATTGTGGAGTCCAAGGTTGCACTGATCATTGAACAGTATCTTGTCTAATGTTGGAGTGATGATTGGTGCATCAAGGGTCCAATTTTGGACTGATGATTGATCAGTGTATGTTCCAATCTTGGAGTGATTCTTGATGAGTGCAGTGTCTTATTGATTATTGAACAGTGCAGGGCCCAATATTGGACTGATTTTTGGAGGGTGTAGGATCCAATCTTGGATTGATTATTGAAGTGTTCAGGGTACATTGTTGGACTCATTATGGGAGAGTGTAGGGTCCAATGTTTCACTGATTAGTAAAGAGTGTAGGGTCCAATAGTTGACTGATTATTGAAGTGTGTGTAGTCCAATATTGGAATGCTTATTGAAGAATGTATGGTCCAATGTTGGATTGATTATTGAAGAGTGTAAGGTCCACTGTTGTATTGATTATTGAGAGAGTGGGGTACAATTTTGGAATGATTGAAGAGAAAAGGGTACTGTTCTGGACTAATTATTGAAGAGTATAGGGTCGAATGTTGGATTATTATCGAAGATTGTAGGATTTACTGTAGGACTTATTATTGAAGAGTGTTTGTTGAAGAGTGTAGGATCCAATTTTGAACATTATTGAACAGCGTAGGTTCCAATGTTAGATTGATGGATGAAGATTGTCGGGTCCAATTTTGGAATGAATATTGAAGAGTGTGGGATCCAATGTTGTACTGATGATTGAAGAGCGCAGTGTCCATTGTACTACTGATAATTGAACAGAGCAGGGTTGGGTTGACGATTGATGATTGCCTGGGTCCAATTTTGGAGTGGTTATTGAAGAGTTCAGCATGTCGGGTCCCATGTTGGGCTGATTATTAACGAGTATAGGGACCAACGTTGGACCAATTATTGAAGAGTGTGGGGTCCAATGTTGGATCGATTATTGAAGAGTGTGGGATCCAATGTTGGATCTATTATTGAAGAGTGTGGCGTCCAATGTTGGACTGATTATTGAAGAGTGTGGGGTCCAATGTTGGATCAAATATTGAAGAATGTGGGGTCCAATGTTGGACTGATTATTGAAGAGTGTGAGCTCCAATGTTGGATCTATTGTTGAAGAGTGTGGGGTCCAATGTTGGACTGTTTATTGAAGAGTGTGTGGTCCAATGTTGGACTGATTATTGAAGAGTGTGAGGTCCAATGTTGGATCAATTATTGAAGAATGTGGGGTCCAATTTTGGACTGAATATTGAAGAGTGTGGGCTCCAATGTTGGATCAATTATTGAAGAGTGTGGGGTCCAATGTTGGACCGATTATTGAAGAGTGTGGGATCCAACGTTGGACCAATTATTGAAGAGTGTGTGGTCCAATGTTGGACCGATTATTGAAGAGTGTGGGGTCCAATGTTGGATGAATTATTGAAGAGTGTGGGGTCCACTGTTGGACTGATTATTGAAGAGTGTGGGATCCAATGTTGGACTAATTATTGAAGAGTGTCGGGTCCAACGTTGGTCCGATGATTGAAGAGTGTGTGGTCCAATGTTGGATCAATTATTGAAGAGTGTGGGGTCCAATGTTGGATCGATTATTGAAGAGTGTTGTGTCCATTGTTGGATCTATTATTGAAAAGTGTGGGGTCCAATGTTGGACTGAATTTTGAAGAGTGTGCGGTCCAATGTTGGACTGATTATTGAAGAATGTGGGGTCCAATTGTGAACTGAATATTGAAGAGTGTGGACTCCAATATTGGACTGATTATTGAAGAGTGTGGGGTCCAATGTTGGATCAATTATTGAAGAGTGTGGGGTCCAATGTTGGACTGATTATTGAAGAGTGTGGGTTCCAATGTTGGATTGGTGGTTGAAGAGTTTGGGGTCCAATGTTTCACTGGTTAATAAAGATTGTGGAGTCCAAGGTTGCACTGATCATTGAACAGTATCTTGTCTAATGTTGGAGTGATGATTGATGCATCAAGGGTCCAATTTTGGACTGATGATTGATCAGTGTATGTTCCAATCTTGGAGTGATTCTTGATGAGTGCAGTGTCTTATTGATTATTGAACAGTGCAGGGCCGAATATTGGGCTGATTTTTGAAGGGTGTAGGATCCAATCTTGGATTGATTATTGAAGTGTTCAGGGTACATTGTTGGACTCATTATGGGAGAGTGTAGGGTCCAATGTTTCACTGATTAGTAAAGAGTGTAGGGTCCAATAGTTGACTGATTATTGAAGTGTGTGTAGTCCAATATTGGAATGCTTATTGAAGAATGTATGGTCCAATGTTGGATTGATTATTGAAGAGTGTAAGGTCCACTGTTGTATTGATTATTGAGAGAGTGGGGTACAATTTTGGAATGATTGAAGAGAAAAGGGTACTGTTCTGGACTAATTATTGAAGAGTATAGGGTCGAATGTTGGATTATTATCGAAGATTGTAGGATTTACTGTAGGACTTATTATTGAAGAGTGTTTGTTGAAGAGTGTAGGATCCAATTTTGAACTGATTATTGAACAGCGTAGGTTCCAATGTTAGATTGATGGATGAAGATTGTCGGGTCCAATTTTGGAATGAATATTGAAGAGTGTGGGATCCAATGTTGTACTGATGATTGAAGAGCGCAGTGTCCATTGTACTACTGATAATTGAACAGAGCAGGGTTGGGTTGACGATTGATGATTGCCTGGGTCCAATTTTGGAGTGGTTATTCAAGAGTTCAGCATGTCGGGTCCCATGTTGGGCTGATTATTAACGAGTATAGGGACCAACGTTGGACCAATTATTGAAGAGTGTGGGGTCCAATGTTGGACCGATTATTGAAGCGTGTCAGGTCCAACGTTGGACCGATTATTGAAGCGTGTGTGGTCCAATGTTGGATCAATTATTGAAGAGTGTGTGGTCCAATGTTGCACTGATTATTGAAGAGTGTGGGATCCAATATTGGATCTATAATTGAAAAGTGTGGGGTCCAATGTTGGACTGATTATTGAAGAGTGTGGGTCCAATGTTGGATTGATTATTGAAGAGTGTGGGATCCAATGTTGGATCTATTATTGAAGAGTGTGGGGTCCAATGTTGGACTGATTATTGAAGAGTGTGGGATCCAATGTTGGATCTATAATTGAAAAGTGTGGGGTCCAATGTTGGACTGATTATTGAAGAGTGTGGGGTCCATTGTTGGATTGATTATTGAAGAGTGTGTGGTCCAATGTTGGACTGATTATTGAAGAGTGTGGGGTCCAATGTTGGATCGATTATTGAAGAGTGTGTGGTCCAATGTTGGATCGATTATTGAAGAGTGTGGGGTCCAATGTTGGACTGATTATTGAAGAGTGTGGGATCCAATGTTGGATCTATTATTGAAGAGTGTGGGGTCCAATGTTGGACTGATTATTGAAGAGTGTGGGGTCCAATGTTGGATCAAATATTGAACAGTGTGAGGTCCAATGTTGGATCAATTATTGAAGAGTGTGGGGTCCAATTTTGGACTGAATATTGAAGAGTGTGGGGTACAATATTGGACTGATTATTGAAGAGTCTGAGCTCCAACATTGCACCGATTATTAAAGAGTGTGTGGTCCAATATTGGACCAATTATTGAATAGTGGTGGTCCAATGTTGGACTGATTATTGAAGAGTGTGGGGTCCAATGTTGGATCGATTATTGATGAGTGTGGGGTCCAACGTTGGTCTGATTATTGAAGAGTGTGGGATCCAATGTTGGATCTATTATTGAAGAGTGTGGGGTCCAATGTTGGACTGATTATTGAAGAGTGTGGGGTCCAATGTTGGACTGATTATTAAAGAGTGTGGGGTCCAATGTTGGATCAATTATTGAACAGTGTGAGGTCAAATGGAGGATCTATTATTGAAGAGTGTGGATTCCAATGTTGGACTGATTGTTGAAGAGTGTGCGGTCCAATGTTGGACTGATTATTGAAGAGTGTGGGGTCCAATGTTGGATTGATTATTGAAGAGTGTGTGGTCCAATGTTGGACTGATTATTGAAGAGTGTGAGGTCCAATGTTGGATCGATTATTGAAGAATGTGGGGTCCAATTTTGGACTGAATATTGAAGAGTGTGGGCTCCAATGTTGGATCAATTATTGAAGAGTGTGTGCTCCAATGTTGGACTGATTATTGAAAAGTATGGTGTCCAATGTTGGATGTATTATTGAAGAGTGTGGGATCCAATATTGGACTGATTATTGAAGAGTGTGGTGTCCAATGTTGGATGTATTATTGAAGAGTGTGTGGTCCAATGTTGGACTGATTACTGAAGAGTGTGGGGTCCAATTTTGGATCTATTATTGAAGAATGTGGGGTCCAATGTTGGATCAATTATTGAAGAGTGTGGGGTCCAATGTTGGACCGATTATTGAAGAGTGTGGGGTCCAATGTTGGACAGTTTATTGAAGAGTGTGGGCTCCAATGTTGGATCAATTATTGAAGAGTGTGTGGTCCAATGTTGGACTGATTATTGAAGAGTGTGGGGTCCAATGTTGGATCAATTATTGAAGAGTGTGGGGTCCAAAGTTGGACTGATTTTTGAAGACTGTGTTGTCCAACGTTAGTCTGATTATTGAAGAGTGTGGGGTCCAATGTTGGAATATATTATTGAAGAGTGTGGGGTCCAATTTTGGTCTGATTATTGAATAGTGTGGGATCCAATGTTGGATCTATTATTAAAAAGTGTGGGGTCCAATGTTGGATCAATTATTGAAGAGTGTGTGGTCCAATGTTGGATCAATTATTGAAGAGTGTGTGGTCCAATGTTGGACTGATTATTGAAGAGTGTGGGTTCCAATATTGGATCTATTATTGAAAAGTCTGAGGTCCAATGTTGGATCTATTATTGAAGAGTGTGGGGTCCAATGTTGGATCAATTATTGAAGAGTGTGGGGTCCAATATTGGATCTATTATTGAAGAGTGTGGGGTCCAACGTTGGTCTGATTATTGAAGAATGTGGGGTCCAATGTTGGACTGATTATTGAAGAGTGTGGGGTCCAATGTTGGATCGATTATTGAAGAGTGTGTATCCAATGTTGGATCGATTATTGAAGAGTGTGGGGTCCAATGTTGGACTGATTATTGAAGAGTGTGGGGTCCAATGTTGGATCAAATATTGAACAGTGTGAGGTCCAATGTTGGATCAATTATTGAAGAGTGTGGGGTCCAATTTTGGACTGAATATTGAAGAGTGTGGGGTACAATATTGGACTGATTATTGAAGAGTCTGAGCTCCAACATTGGACCGATTATTAAAGAGTGTGTGGTCCAATGTTGGATCAATTATTGAAGAGTGGTGGTCCAATGTTGGACTGATTATTGAAGAGTGTGGGGTCCAATGTTGGATCGATTATTGATGAGTGTGGGGTCCAACGTTGGTCTGATTATTGAAGAGTGTGGGATCCAATGTTGGATCTATTATTGAAGAGTGTGGGGTCCAATGTTGGACTGATTATTGAAGAGTGTGGGGTCCAATGTTGGACTGATTATTGAAGAGTGTGGGGTCCAATGTTGGATCAATTATTGAAGAGTGTGGGGTCCAATGTTGGATCTATTATTGAAGAGTGTGGATTCCAATGTTGGACTGATTGTTGAAGAGTGTGCGGTCCAATGTTGGACTGATTATTGAAGAGTGTGTGGTGCAATGTTGGACTGATTATTGAAGAGTGTGAGGTCCAATGTTGGATCGATTATTGAAGAGTGTGGGTCCAATGTTGGACTGATTATTGAAGAGTGTGGGATCCAATGTTGGATCTATTATTGAAGAGTGTGGGGTCCAATGTTGGACTGATTATTGAAGAGTGTGGGATCCAATGTTGGATCTATAATTGAAAAGTGTGGGGTCCAATGTTGGACTGATTATTGAAGAGTGTGTGGTCCAATGTTGGACTGATTATTGAAGAGTGTGGGGTCCAATGTTGGATCGATTATTGAAGAGTGTGGGGTCCAATGTTGGATCAATTATTGAACAGTGTGAGGTCAAATGGTGGATCTATTATTGAAGAGTGTGGATTCCAATGTTGGACTGATTGTTGAAGAGTGTGCGGTCCAATGTTGGACTGATTATTGAAGAGTGTGTGGTCCAATGTTGGACTGATTATTGAAGAGTGTGAGGTCCAATGTTGGATCGATTATTGAAGAATGTGGGGTCCAATTTTGGACTGAATATTGAAGATTGTGGGCTCCAATGTTGGATCAATTATTGAAAAGTATGGTGTCCAATGTTGGATGTATTATTGAAGAGTGTGGGATCCAATATTGGACTGATTATTGAAGAGTGTGGTGTCCAATGTTGGATGTATTATTGAAGAGTGTGTGGTCCAATGTTGGACTGATTACTGAAGAGTGTGGGGTCCAATTTTGGATCTATTATTGAAGAATGTGGGGTCCAATATTGGATCAATTATTGAAGAGTGTGGGGTCCAATGTTGGACCGATTATTGAAGAGTGTGGGGTCCAATGTTGGACAGTTTATTGAAGAGTGTGGGCTCCAATGTTGGATCAATTATTGAAGAGTGTGTGGTCCAATGTTGGACTGATTATTGAAGAGTGTGGGGTCCAATTTTGGACTGAATATTGAAGAGTGTGGGGTACAATATTGGACTGATTATTGAAGAGTCTGAGCTCCAACATTGGACCGATTATTAAAGAGTGTGTGGTCCAATGTTGGATCAATTATTGAAGAGTGGTGGTCCAATGTTGGACTGATTATTGAAGAGTGTGGGATCCAATGTTGGATCTATTATTGAAGAGTGTGGGGTCCAATGTTGGACTGAATATTGAAGAGTGTGGGATCCAATGTTGGATCTATAATTGAAAAGTATGGGGTCCAATGTTGGACTGATTATTGAAGAGTGTGGGGTCCAATGTTGGATTGATTATTGAAGAGTGTGTGGTCCAATGTTGGACTGATTATTGAAGAGTGTGGGGTCCAATGTTGGATCGATTATTGAAGAGTGTGGGGTCCAATGTTGGATCAATTATTGAACAGTGTGAGGTCAAATGGTGGATCTATTATTGAAGAGTGTGGATTCCAATGTTGGACTGATTGTTGAAGAGTGTGCGGTCCAATGTTGGACTGATTATTGAAGAGTGTGTGGTCCAATGTTGGACTGATTATTGAAGAGTGTGAGGTCCAATGTTGGATCGATTATTGAAGAATGTGGGGTCCAATTTTGGACTGAATATTGAAGATTGTGGGCTCCAATGTTGGATCAATTATTGAAAAGTATGGTGTCCAATGTTGGATGTATTATTGAAGAGTGTGGGATCCAATATTGGACTGATTATTGAAGAGTGTGGTGTCCAATGTTGGATGTATTATTGAAGAGTGTGTGGTCCAATGTTGGACTGATTACTGAAGAGTGTGGGGTCCAATTTTGGATCTATTATTGAAGAATGTGGGGTCCAATGTTGGATCAATTATTGAAGAGTGTGGGGTCCAATGTTGGACCGATTATTGAAGAGTGTGGGGTCCAATGTTGGACAGTTTATTGAAGAGTGTGGGCTCCAATGTTGGATCAATTATTGAAGAGTGTGTGGTCCAATGTTGGACTGATTATTGAAGAGTGTGGGGTCCAATGTTGGATCAATTATTGAAGAGTGTGGGGTCCAAAGTTGGACTGATTTTTGAAGAGGGTGTTGTCCAACGTTGGTCTGATTATTGAAGAGTGTGGGGTCCAATGTTGGAATATATTATTGAAGAGTGTGGGGTCCAATTTTGGTCTGATTATTGAAGAGTGTGGGATCCAATGTTGGATCTATTATTAAAAAGTGTGGGGTCCAATGTTGGATCAATTATTGAAGAGTGTGTGGTCCAATGTTGGATCAATTATTGAAGAGTGTGTGGTCCAATGTTGGACTGATTATTGAGGAGTGTGGGGTCCAATGTTGGATCAATTATTGAAGAGTGTGGGGTCCAAAGTTGGACTGATTTTTGAAGAATGTGTTGTCCAACGTTAGTCTGATTATTGAAGAGTGTGGGGTCCAATGTTGGAATATATTATTGAAGAGTGTGGGGTCCAATTTTGGTCTGATTATTGAATAGTGTGGGATCCAATGTTGGATCTATTATTAAAAAGTGTGGGGTCCAATGTTGGATCAATTATTGAAGAGTGTGTGGTCCAATGTTGGATCAATTATTGAAGAGTGTGTGGTCCAATGTTGGACTGATTATTGAAGAGTGTGGGTTCCAATATTGGATCTATTATTGAAAAGTCTGAGGTCCAATGTTGGATCTATTATTCAAGAGTGTGGGGTCCAATGTTGGATCAATTATTGAAGAGTGTGGGGTCCGATATTGGATCTATTATTGAAGAGTGTGGGGTCCAACGTTGGTCTGATTATTGAAGAATGTGGGGTCCAATGTTGGACAGATTATTGAAGAGTGTGGGGTCCAATGTTGGATCGATTATTGAAGAGTGTGTATCCAATGTTGGATCGATTATTGAAGAGTGTGGGGTCCAATGTTGGACTGATTATTGAAGAGTGTGGAATCCAATGTTGGATCTATTATTGAAGAGTGTGGGGTCCAATGTTGGACTGATTATTGAAGAGTGTGGGGTCCAATGTTGGATCAAATATTGAACAGTGTGAGATCCAATGTTGGATCAATTATTGAAGAGTGTGGGGTCCAATTTTGGACTGAATATTGAAGAGTGTGGGGTACAATATTGGACTGATTATTGAAGAGTCTGAGCTCCAACATTGGACCGATTATTAAAGAGTGTGTAGTCCAATGTTGGATCAATTATTGAAGAGTGGTGGTCCAATGTTGGACTGATTATTGAAGAGTGTGGCGTCCAATGTTGGATCGATTATTGATGAGTGTGGGGTCCAACGTTGGTCTGATTATTGAAGAGTGTGGGATCCAATGTTGGATCTATTATTGAAGAGTGTGGGGTCCAATGTTGGACTGATTATTGAAGAGTGTGGGGTCCAATGTTGGACTGATTATTGAAGAGTGTGGGGTCCAATGTTGGATCAATTATTGAAGAGTGTGAGGTCAAATGGTGGATCTATTATTGAAGAGTGTGGATTCCAATGTTGGACTGATTGTTGAAGAGTGTGCGGTCCAATGTTGGACTGATTATTGAAGAGTGTGTGGTCCAATGTTGGACTGATTATTGAAGAGTGTGAGGTCCAATGTTGGATCGATTATTGAAGAATGTGGGGTCCAATTTTGGACTGAATATTGAAGAGTGTGGGCTCCAATGTTGGATCAATTATTGAAGAGTGTGTGGTCCAATGTTGGACTGATTATTGAAGATTGTGGGGTCCAATGTTGGAACTATTATTGAAAAGTATGGTGTCCAATGTTGGATGTATTATTGAAGAGTGTGGGATCCAATATTGGACTGATTATTGAAGAGTGTGGTGTCCAATGTTGGATCGATTATTGAAGAATGTGGGGTCCAATTTTGGACTGAATATTGAAGAGTGTGGGCTCCAATGTTGGATCAATTATTGAAGAGTGTGTGGTCCAATGTTGGACTGATTATTGAAAAGTATGGTGTCCAATGTTGGATGTATTATTGAAGAGTGTGGGATCCAATATTGGACTGATTATTGAAGAGTGTGGTGTCCAATGTTGGATGTATTATTGAAGAGTGTGTGGTCCAATGTTGGACTGATTACTGAAGAGTGTGGGGTCCAATTTTGGATCTATTATTGCAGAATGTGGGGTCCAATGTTGGATCAATTATTGAAGAGTGTGGGGTCCAATGTTGGACCGATTATTGAAGAGTGTGGGGTCCAATGTTGGACAGTTTATTGAAGAGTGTGGGCTCCAATGTTGGATCAATTATTGAAGAGTGTGTGGTCCAATGTTGGACTGATTATTGAAGAGTGTGGGGTCCAATGTTGGATCAATTATTGAAGAGTGTGGGGTCCAAAGTTGGACTGATTTTTGAAGACTGTGTTGTCCAACGTTAGTCTGATTATTGAAGAGTGTGGGGTCCAATGTTGGAATATATTATTGAAGAGTGTGGGGTCCAATTTTGGTCTGATTATTGAATAGTGTGGGATCCAATGTTGGATCTATTATTAAAAAGTGTGGGGTCCAATGTTGGATCAATTATTGAAGAGTGTGTGGTCCAATGTTGGATCAATTATTGAAGAGTGTGTGGTCCAATGTTGGACTGATTATTGAAGAGTGTGGGTTCCAATATTGGATCTATTATTGAAAAGTCTGAGGTCCAATGTTGGATCTATTATTGAAGAGTGTGGGGTCCAATGTTGGATCAATTATTGAAGAGTGTGGGGTCCAATATTGGATCTATTATTGAAGAGTGTGGGGTCCAACGTTGGTCTGATTATTGAAGAATGTGGGGTCCAATGTTGGACTGATTATTGAAGAGTGTGGGGTCCAATGTTGGATCGATTATTGAAGAGTGTGTATCCAATGTTGGATCGATTATTGAAGAGTGTGGGGTCCAATGTTGGACTGATTATTGAAGAGTGTGGGGTCCAATGTTGGATCAAATATTGAACAGTGTGAGGTCCAATGTTGGATCAATTATTGAAGAGTGTGGGGTCCAATTTTGGACTGAATATTGAAGAGTGTGGGGTACAATATTGGACTGATTATTGAAGAGTCTGAGCTCCAACATTGGACCGATTATTAAAGAGTGTGTGGTCCAATGTTGGATCAATTATTGAAGAGTGGTGGTCCAATGTTGGACTGATTATTGAAGAGTGTGGGGTCCAATGTTGGATCGATTATTGATGAGTGTGGGGTCCAACGTTGGTCTGATTATTGAAGAGTGTGGGATCCAATGTTGGATCTATTATTGAAGAGTGTGGGGTCCAATGTTGGACTGATTATTGAAAGTGTGGGGTCCAATGTTGGACTGATTATTGAAGAGTGTGGGGTCCAATGTTGGATCAATTATTGAAGAGTGTGAGGTCAAATGGTGGATCTATTATTGAAGAGTGTGGATTCCAATGTTGGACTGATTGTTGAAGAGTGTGCGGTCCAATGTTGGACTGATTATTGAAGAGTGTGTGGTGCAATGTTGGACTGATTATTGAAGAGTGTGAGGTCCAATGTTGGATCGATTATTGAAGAGTGTGGGTCCAATGTTGGACTGATTATTGAAGAGTGTGGGATCTAATGTTGGATCTATTATTGAAGAGTGTGGGGTCCAATGTTGGACTGATTATTGAAGAGTGTGGGATCCAATGTTGGATCTATAATTGAAAAGTGTGGGGTCCAATGTTGGACTGATTATTGAAGAGTGTGTGGTCCAATGTTGGACTGATTATTGAAGAGTGTGGGGTCCAATGTTGGATCGATTATTGAAGAGTGTGGGGTCCAATGTTGGATCAATTATTGAACAGTGTGAGGTCAAATGGTGGATCTATTATTGAAGAGTGTGGATTCCAATGTTGGACTGATTGTTGAAGAGTGTGCGGTCCAATGTTGGACTGATTATTGAAGAGTGTGTGGTCCAATGTTGGACTGATTATTGAAGAGTGTGAGGTCCAATGTTGGATCGATTATTGAAGAATGTGGGGTCCAATTTTGGACTGAATATTGAAGATTGTGGGCTCCAATGTTGGATCAATTATTGAAAAGTATGGTGTCCAATGTTGGATGTATTATTGAAGAGTGTGGGATCCAATGTTGGACTGATTATTGAAGAGTGTGGATTCCAATGTTGGACTGATTGTTGAAGAGTGTGCGGTCCAATGTTGGACTGATTATTGAAGAGTGTGTGGTCCAATGTTGGACTGAATATTGAAGATTGTGGGCTCCAATGTTGGATCAATTATTGAAAAGTATGGTGTCCAATGTTGGATGTATTATTGAAGAGTGTGGGATCCAATATTGGACTGATTATTGAAGAGTGTGGTGTCCAATGTTGGATGTATTATTGAAGAGTGTGTGGTCCAATGTTGGACTGATTACTGAAGAGTGTGGGGTCCAATTTTGGATCTATTATTGAAGAATGTGGGGTCCAATATTGGATCAATTATTGAAGAGTGTGGGGTCCAATGTTGGACCGATTATTGAAGAGTGTGGGGTCCAATGTTGGACAGTTTATTGAAGAGTGTGGGCTCCAATGTTGGATCAATTATTGAAGAGTGTGTGGTCCAATGTTGGACTGATTATTGAAGAGTGTGGGGTCCAATTTTGGACTGAATATTGAAGAGTGTGGGGTACAATATTGGACTGATTATTGAAGAGTCTGAGCTCCAACATTGGGCCGATTATTAAAGAGTGTGTGGTCCAATGTTGGATCAATTATTGAAGAGTGGTGGTCCAATGTTGGACTGATTATTGAAGAGTGTGGGATCCAATGTTGGATCTATTATTGAAGAGTGTGGGGTCCAATGTTGGACTGATTATTGAAGAGTGTGGGATCCAATGTTGGATCTATAATTGAAAAGTGTGGGGTCCAATGTTGGACTGATTATTGAAGAGTGTGGGGTCCAATGTTGGATTGATTATTGAAGAGTGTGTGGTCCAATGTTGGACTGATTATTGAAGAGTGTGGGGTCCAATGTTGGATCGATTATTGAAGAGTGTGGGGTCCAATGTTGGATCAATTATTGAACAGTGTGAGGTCAAATGGTGGATCTATTATTGAAGAGTGTGGATTCCAATGTTGGACTGATTGTTGAAGAGTGTACGGTCCAATGTTGGACTGATTATTGAAGAGTGTGTGGTCCAATGTTGGACTGATTATTGAAGAGTGTGAGGTCCAATGTTGGATCGATTATTGAAGAATGTGGGGTCCAATTTTGGACTGAATATTGAAGATTGTGGGCTCCAATGTTGGATCAATTATTGAAAAGTATGGTGTCCAATGTTGGATGTATTATTGAAGAGTGTGGGATCCAATATTGGACTGATTATTGAAGAGTGTGGTGTCCAATGTTGGATGTATTATTGAAGAGTGTGTGGTCCAATGTTGGACTGATTACTGAAGAGTGTGGGGTCCAATTTTGGATCTATTATTGAAGAATGTGGGGTCCAATGTTGGATCAATTATTGAAGAGTGTGGGGTCCAATGTTGGACCGATTATTGAAGAGTGTGGGGTCCAATGTTGGACAGTTTATTGAAGAGTGTGGGCTCCAATGTTGGATCAATTATTGAAGAGTGTGTGGTCCAATGTTGGACTGATTATTGAAGAGTGTGGGGTCCAATGTTGGATCAATTATTGAAGAGTGTGGGGTCCAAAGTTGGACTGATTTTTGAAGAGTGTGTTGTCCAACGTTGGTCTGATTATTGAAGAGTGTGGGGTCCAATGTTGGAATATATTATTGAAGAGTGTGGGGTCCAATTTTGGTCTGATTATTGAAGAGTGTGGGATCCAATGTTGGATCTATTATTAAAAAGTGTGGGGTCCAATGTTGGATCAATTATTGAAGAGTGTGTGGTCCAATGTTGGATCAATTATTGAAGAGTGTGTGGTCCAATGTTGGACTGATTATTGAGGAGTGTGGGGTCCAATGTTGGATCAATTATTGAAGAGTGTGGGGTCCAAAGTTGGACTGATTTTTGAAGAGTGTGTTGTCCAACGTTAGTCTGATTATTGAAGAGTGTGGGGTCCAATGTTGGAATATATTATTGAAGAGTGTGGGGTCCAATTTTGGTCTGATTATTGAATAGTGTGGGATCCAATGTTGGATCTATTATTAAATGTGTGGGGTCCAATGTTGGATCAATTATTGAAGAGTGTGTGGTCCAATGTTGGATCAATTATTGAAGAGTGTGTGGTCCAATGTTGGACTGATTATTGAAGAGTGTGGGTTCCAATATTGGATCTATTATTGAAAAGTCTGAGGTCCAATGTTGGATCTATTATTCAAGAGTGTGGGGTCCAATGTTGGATCAATTATTGAAGAGTGTGGGGTCCGATATTGGATCTATTATTGAAGAGTGTGGGGTCCAACGTTGGTCTGATTATTGAAGAATGTGGGGTCCAATGTTGGACAGATTATTGAAGAGTGTGGGGTCCAATGTTGGATCGATTATTGAAGAGTGTGTATCCAATGTTGGATCGATTATTGAAGAGTGTGGGGTCCAATGTTGGACTGATTATTGAAGAGTGTGGAATCCAATGTTGGATCTATTATTGAAGAGTGTGGGGTCCAATGTTGGACTGATTATTGAAGAGTGTGGGGTCCAATGTTGGATCAAATATTGAACAGTGTGAGATCCAATGTTGGATCAATTATTGAAGAGTGTGGGGTCCAATTTTGGACTGAATATTGAAGAGTGTGGGGTACAATATTGGACTGATTATTGAAGAGTCTGAGCTCCAACATTGGACCGATTATTAAAGAGTGTGTAGTCCAATGTTGGATCAATTATTGAAGAGTGGTGGTCCAATGTTGGACTGATTATTGAAGAGTGTGGCGTCCAATGTTGGATCGATTATTGATGAGTGTGGGGTCCAACGTTGGTCTGATTATTGAAGAGTGTGGGATCCAATGTTGGATCTATTATTGAAGAGTGTGGGGTCCAATGTTGGACTGATTATTGAAGAGTGTGGGGTCCAATGTTGGACTGATTATTGAAGAGTGTGGGGTCCAATGTTGGATCAATTATTGAAGAGTGTGAGGTCAAATGGTGGATCTATTATTGAAGAGTGTGGATTCCAATGTTGGACTGATTATTGAAGAGTGTGCGGTCCAATGTTGGACTGATTATTGAAGAGTGTGTGGTCCAATGTTGGACTGATTATTGAAGAGTGTGAGGTCCAATGTTGGATCGATTATTGAAGAATGTGGGGTCCAATTTTGGACTGAATATTGAAGAGTGTGGGCTCCAATGTTGGATCAATTATTGAAGAGTGTGTGGTCCAATGTTGGACTGATTATTGAAGATTGTGGGGTCCAATGTTGGAACTATTATTGAAAAGTATGGTGTCCAATGTTGGATGTATTATTGAAGAGTGTGGGATCCAATATTGGACTGATTATTGAAGATTGTGGTGTCCAATGTTGGATGTATTATTGAAGAGTGTGTGGTCCAATGTTGGACTGATTACTGAAGAGTGTGGGGTCCAATTTTGGATCTATTATTGAAGAATATGGGGTCCAATGTTGGATCAATTATTGAAGAGTGTGGGGTCCAATGTTGGACCGATTATTGAAGAGTGTGGGGTCCAATGTTGGACAGTTTATTGAAGAGTGTGGGCTCCAATGTTGGATCAATTATTGAAGAGTGTGTGGTCCAATGTTGGACTGATTATTG
Source organism: Pristiophorus japonicus (assembly GCF_044704955.1). Classification (NCBI taxonomy): domain Eukaryota; kingdom Metazoa; phylum Chordata; class Chondrichthyes; family Pristiophoridae; genus Pristiophorus; species Pristiophorus japonicus. The sequence goes on from NC_091990.1 coordinate 78,151,879, forward strand.
AAGAGTGTGGGGTCCAATGTTGGATCAATTATTGAAGAGTGTGGGGTCCAAAGTTGGACTGATTTTTGAAGAGTGTGTTGTCCAACGTTGGTCTGATTATTGAAGAGTGTGGGGTCCAATGTTGGAATATATTATTGAAGAGTGTGGGGTCCAATTTTGGTCTGATTATTGAAGAGTGTGGGATCCAATGTTGGATCTATTATTAAAAAGTGTGGGGTCCAATGTTGGATCAATTATTGAAGAGTGTGTGGTCCAATGTTGGATCAATTATTGAAGAGTGTGTGGTCCAATGTTGGACTGATTATTGAAGAGTGTGGGGTCCAATATTGGATCTATTATTGAAGAGTCTGAGGTCCAATGTTGGATCTATTATTGAAGAGTGTGGGGTCCAATGTTGGATCAATTATTGAAGAGTGTGGGGTCCAAAGTTGGACTGATTATTGAAGAGTGTGGGTCCAACGTTGGTCTGATTATTGAAGAATGTGGGGTCCAATGTTGGATCAATTATTGAAGAGTGTGAGGTCCAATGTTGGACCGATTATTGAAGAGTGTGGGGTCCAATGTTGGACTGATTATTGAAGAGTGTGGGTTCCAATATTGGATCTATTATTGAAAAGTCTGAGGTCCAATGTTGGATCTATTATTGAAGAGTGTGGGGTCCAATGTTGGATCAATTATTGAAGAGTGTGGGGTCCAATATTGGATCTATTATTGAAGAGTGTGGGATCCAACGTTGGTCTGATTATTGAAGAATGTGGGGTCCAATGTTGGACTGATTATTGAAGAGTGTGGGGTCCAATGTTGGACTGATTATTGAAGAGTGTGGGGTCCAATGTTGGATCAATTATTGAAGAGTGTGAGGTCAAATGGTGGATCTATTATTGAAGAGTGTGGATTCCAATGTTGGACTGATTGTTGAAGAGTGTGCGGTCCAATGTTGGACTGATTATTGAAGAGTGTGTGGTGCAATGTTGGACTGATTATTGAAGAGTGTGAGGTCCAATGTTGGATCGATTATTGAAGAGTGTGGGTCCAATGTTGGACTGATTTTTGAAGAGTGTGGGATCCAATGTTGGACTGATTATTGAAGAGTGTGGGATCCAATGTTGGATCTATAATTGAAAAGTGTGTGGTCCAATGTTGGACTGATTATTGAAGAGTGTGGGGTCCAATGTTGGATTGATTATTGAAGAGTGTGTGGTCCAATGTTGGACTGATTATTGAAGAGTGTGGGGTCCAATGTTGGATCGATTATTGAAGAGTGTGTGGTCCAATGTTGGATCGATTATTGAAGAGTGTGGGGTCCAATGTTGGACTGATTATTGAAGAGCGTGGGATCCAATGTTGGATCTATTATTGAAGAGTGTGGGGTCCAATGTTGGACTGATTATTGAAGAGTGTGGGGTCCAATGTTGGATCAAATATTGAACAGTGTGAGGTCCAATGTTGGATCAATTATTGAAGAGTGTGGGGTCCAATTTTGGACTGAATATTGAAGAGTGTGGGGTACAATATTGGACTGATTATTGAAGAGTCTGAGCTCCAACATTGCACCGATTATTAAAGAGTGTGTGGTCCAATTTTGGATCTATTATTGAAGAGTGTTGGTCCAATGTTGGACTGATTATTGAAGAGTGTGGGGTCCAATGTTGGATCGATTATTGATGAGTGTGGGGTCCAACGTTGGTCTGATTATTGAAGAGTGTGGGATCCAATGTTGGATCTATTATTGAAGAGTGTGGGGTCCAATGTTGGACTGATTATTGAAGAGTGTGGGGTCCAATTTTGGACTGAATATTGAAGAGTGTGGGCTCCAATGTTGGACTGAATATTGAAGAGTGTGGGCTCCAATGTTGGATCAATTATTGAAGAGTGTGTGGTCCAATGTTGGACTGATTATTGAAGATTGTGGGGTCCAATGTTGGAACTATTATTGAAAAGTATGGTGTCCACTGTTGGATGTATTATTGAAGAGTGTGTGGTCCAATGTTGGACTGATTACTGAAGAGTGTGGGGTCCAATTTTGGATCTATTATTGAAGAATGTGGGGTCCAATGTTGGATCAATTATTGAAGAGTGTGGGGTCCAATGTTGGACCGATTATTGAAGAGTGTGGGGTCCAATGTTGGACAGTTTATTGAAGAGTGTGGGCTCCAATGTTGGATCAATTATTGAAGAGTGTGTGGTCCAATGTTGGACTGATTATTGAAGAGTGTGGGGTCCAATGTTGGATCAATTATTGAAGAGTGTGGGGTCCAAAGTTGGACTGATTTTTGAAGAGTGTGTTGTCCAACGTTGGTCTGATTATTGAAGAGTGTGGGGTCCAATGTTGGAATATATTATTGAAGAGTGTGGGGTCCAATTTTGGTCTGATTATTGAAGAGTGTGGGATCCAATGTTGGATCTATTATTAAAAAGTGTGGGGTCCAATGTTGGATCAATTATTGAAAAGTGTGTGGTCCAATGTTGGATCAATTTTTGAAGAGTGTGTGGTCCAATGTTGGACTGATTATTGAAGAGTGTGGGGTCCAATGTTGGATCAATTATTGAAGAGTGTGGGGTCCAAAGTTGGACTGATTTTTGAAGAGTGTGTTGTCCAACGTTAGTCTGATTATTGAAGAGTGTGGGGTCCAATGTTGGAATATATTATTGAAGAGTGTCGGGTCCAACGTTGGACCGATGATTGAAGAGTGTGTGGTCCAATGTTGGACTGATTATTGAAGAGTGTGGGGTCCAATGTTGGATCGATTATTGAAGAGTGTGTGGTCCAATGTTGGATCGATTATTGAAGAGTGTTGGGTCCAATGTTGGACTGATTATTGAAGAGTGTGGGATCCAATGTTGGATCTATTATTGAAGAGTGTGGGGTCCAATGTTGGACTGATTATTGAAGAGTGTGGGATCCAATGTTGGATCAATTATTGAAGAGTGTGGGGTCCAATTTTGGACTAAATATTGAAGAGTGTGGGGTACAATATTGGACTGATTATTGAAGAGTCTGAGCTCCAACATTGGACCGATTATTAAAGAGTGTGTGGTCCAATGTTGGATCAATTATTAAAGAGTGGTGGTCCAATGTTGGACTGATTATTGAAGAGTGTGGGGTCCAATGTTGGATCGATTATTGATGAGTATGGGGTCCAACGTTGGTCTGATTATTGAAGAGTGTGGGATCCAATGTTGGATCTATTATTGAAGAGTGTGGGGTCCAATGTTGGACTGATTATTGAAGAGTGTGCGGTCCAATGTTGGATGTATTATTGAAGAGTGTGTGGTCCAATGTTGGACTGATTACTGAAGAGTGTGGGGTCCAATTTTCGATCTATTATTGAAGAATATGGGGTCCAATGTTGGATCAATTATTGAAGAGTGTGGGGTCCAATGTTGGACCGATTATTGAAGAGTGTGGGGTCCAATGTTGGACAGTTTATTGAAGAGTGTGGGCTCCAATGTTGGATCAATTATTGAAGAGTGTGGGGTCCAATGTTGGATCAATTATTGAAGAGTGTGGGGTCCAAAGTTGGACTGATTTTTGAAGAGTGTGTTGTCCAACGTTGGTCTGATTATTGAAGAGTGTGTGGTCCAATGTTGGAATATATTATTGAAGAGTGTGGGGTCCAATTTTGGTCTGATTATTGAAGAGTGTGGGATCCAATGTTGGATCTATTATTAAAAAGTGTGGGGTCCAATGTTGGATCAATTATTGAAGAGTGTGTGGTCCAATGTTGGATCAATTATTGAAGAGTGTGTGGTCCAATGTTGGACTGATTATTGAAGAGTGTGGGGTCCAATATTGGATCTATTATTGAAGAGTCTGAGGTCCAATGTTGGATCTATTACTGAAGAGTGTGGGGTCCAATGTTGGATCAATTATTGAAGAGTGTGGGGTCCAAAGTTGGACTGATTATTGAAGAGTGTGGGGTCCAACGTTGGTCTGATTATTGAAGAATGTGGGGTCCAATGTTGGATCAATTATTGAAGAGTGTGAGGTCCAATGTTGGAATATATTATTGAAGAGTGTGGGGTCCAAAGTTGGACTGATTATTGAAGAGTGTCGGGTCCAATGTTGGACCAATTATTGAAGAGTGTGTGGTCCAATGTTGGACTGATTAATTAAGAGTGTGGGGTCCAATATTGGATGTATTATTGAAGAGTCTGAGGTCCAATGTTGGATCTAATATTGAAGAGTGTGGGGTCCAAAGTTGGACTGATTTTTGAAAAGTGTGTTGTCCAACGTTGGTCTGATTATTGAAGAGTTTGTGGTCCAATGTTGGAATATATTATTGAAGAGTGTGGGGTCCAATTTTGGTCTGATTATTGAAGAGTGTGGGATCCAATGTTGGATCTATTATTAAAAAGTGTGGGGTCCAATGTTGGATCAATTATTGAAGAGTGTGTGGTCCAATGTTGGATCAATTATTGAAGAGTGTGTGGTCCAATGTTGGACTGATTATTGAAGAGTGTGGGGTCCAATATTGGATCTATTATTGAAGAGTCTGAGGTCCAATGTTGGATCTAATATTGAATAGTGTGGGGTCCTATGTTGGATCAATTATTGAAGAGTGTGGGGTCCAAAGTTGGACTGATTATTGAAGAGTGTGGGGTCCAACGTTGGTCTGATTATTGAAGAGTGTGGGGTCCAATGTTGGATCAATTATTGAAGAGTGTGGGGTCCAATGTTGGACCGATTATTGAAGAGTGTGGGATCCAATGTTGGACTGAATATTGAAGTGTGTCGGGTCCAATGTGGGATCAACTATTGAAGAGTGTGGGGTTCAATGTTGGATCGATTATTGAAGAGTGTGGGGTCCAATGTTGGACTGATTATTGAAGAGTGTGGGATCCAATGTTGGACCGATTATTGAGGAGTGTGGGGTCCAATGCTGGATCGATTATTGAAGAGTGTGGGGTCCAATGTTGGACTGATTATTGAAGAGTGTGGGTTCCAATGTTGGATTGGTGGTTGAAGAGTTTGGGGTCCAATGTTTCACTGGTAAATAAAAATTGTGGAGTCCAAGGTTGCACTGATCATTGAACAGTATATTGTCTAATGTTGGAGTGATGATTGATGCATCAAGGGTCCAATTTTGGACTGATGATTGCTGAGTGTATGTTCCAATCTTGGAGTGATTCTTGATGAGTGCAGTGTCTTATTGATTATTGAACAGTGCAGGGCCCAATATTGGATTGATTTTTGAAGGGTGTAGGATCCAATCTTGGATTGATTATTGAAGTGTTCAGAGTACATTGTTGGAATCATTATGGGAGAGTGTAGGGTCCAATGTTTCACTGATTAGTAAAGAGTGTCGGGTCCAATATTTGACTGATTATTGAAGAGTGTGTAGTCCAATATTGGAATGCTATTGAAGAATGTATGGTCCAATGTTGGACTGATTATTGAAGAATGTGTGGTCCAATGTTGGATCAATTATTGAAGAGTGTGGGGTCCAATGTTGGACCGATTATTGAAGAGTGTGGGATCCAATGTTGGACCGATTATTGAGGAGTGTGGGGTCCAATGTTGGATCGATTATTGAAGAGTGTGGGGTCCAATGTTGGACTGATTATTGAAGAGTGTGGGTTCCAATGTTGGATTGGTGGTTGAAGAGTTTGGGGTCCAATGTTTCACTGGTAAATAAAAATTGTGGAGTCCAAGGTTGCACTGATCATTGAACAGTATATTGTCTAATGTTGGAGTGATGATTGATGCATCAAGGGTCCAATTTTGGACTGATGATTGCTGAGTGTATGTTCCAATCTTGGAGTGATTCTTGATGAGTGCAGTGTCTTATTGATTATTGAACAGTGCAGGGCCCAATATTGGATTGATTTTTGAAGGGTGTAGGATCCAATCTTGGATTGATTATTGAAGTGTTCAGAGTACATTGTTGGAATCATTATGGGAGAGTGTCGGGTCCAATGTTTCACTGATTAGTAAAGAGTGTCGGGTCCAATATTTGACTGATTATTGAAGAGTGTGTCGTCCAATATTGGAATGCTTATTGAAGAATGTATGGTCCAATGTTGGACTGATTATTGAAGAATGTGTGGTCCAATGTTGGATCAATTATTGAAGAGTGTGGGGTCCAATTTTGGACCGATTATTGAAGAGTGTGGGGTCCAATGTTGGACTGATTTTTGAAAAGTGTTGGGTCCAATGTTGGACTTATTATTGAAGAGTATGGGCTCCAATGTTGGACTGATTATTGAAGAGTGTGGGGTCCAATGTTGGATGAATTATTGAAGAGTGTGGGGTCCACTGTTGGACTGATTATTGAAGAGTGTGGGATCCAATGTTGGACTAATTATTGAAGAGTGTCGGGTCCAACGTTGGACCGATGATTGAAGAGTGTGTGGTCCAATGTTGGATTAATTATTGAAGAGTGTGCGGTCCAATGTTGGATCTATTATTGAAAAGTGTGGGGTCCAATGTTGGACTGAATTTTGAAGAGTGTGCGGTCCAATGTTGGACTGATTATTGAAGAATGTGGGGTCCAATTGTGAACTGAATATTGAAGAGTGTGGACTCCAATGTTGGATCAATTGTTGAAGAGTGTGTGGTCCAATGTTGGACTGATTATTGAAGATTGTGGGGTCCAATGTTGGAACTATTATTGAACAGTATGGTGTCTCATGTTGGATGTATTATGGAAGAGTGTGGGGTCCAATATTGGACTGATTATTGAAGAGTGTGGGGTCCAATGTTGGATCGATTATTGAAGAGTGTGGGGTCTAATGTTGGACTGATTATTGAAGAGTGTGGGTTCCAATGTTGGATTGGTGGTTGAAGAGTTTGGGGTCCAATGTTTCACTGGTTAATAAAGATTGTGGAGTCCAAGGTTGCACTGATCATTGAACAGTATCTTGTCTAATGTTGGAGTGATGATTGGTGCATCAACGGTCCAATTTTGGACTGATGATTGATCAGTGTATGTTCCAATCTTGGAGTGATTCTTGATGAGTGCAGTGTCTTATTGATTATTGAACAGTGCAGGGCCCAATATTGGACTGATTTTTGAAGGGTGTAGGATCCAATCTTGGATTGATTATTGAAGTGTTCAGAGTACATTGTTGGAATCATTATGGGAGAGTGTAGGGTCCAATGTTTCACTGATTAGTAAAGAGTGTAGGGTCCAATAGTTGACTGATTATTGAAGTGTGTGTAGTCCAATATTGGAATGCTTATTGAAGAATGTATGGTCCAATGTTGGATCGATTATTGAAGAGTGTAAGATCCACTGTTGTATTGATTATTGAGAGAGTGGGGTACAATTTTGGAATGATTGAAGAGAAAAGGGTACTGTTCTGGACTAATTATTGAAGAGTATAGGGTCGAATGTTGGATTATTATCGAAGATTGTAGGATTTACTGTAGGACTTATTATTGAAGAGTGTTTGTTGAAGAGTGTAGGATCCAATTTTGAACTGATTATTGAACAGCGTAGGTTCCAATGTTAGATTGATGGATGAAGATTGTCGGGTCCAATTTTGGAATGAATATTGAAGAGTGTGGGGTCCAATTTTGGTCTGATTATTGAAGAGTGTGGGATCCAATGTTGGATCTATTATTAAAAAGTGTGGGGTCCAATGTTGGATCAATTATTGAAGTGTGTGTGGTCCAATGTTGGATCAATTATTGAAGAGTGTGTGGTCCAATGTTGGACTGATTATTGAAGAGTGTGGGGTCCAATATTGGATCTATTATTGAAGAGTCTGAGGTCCAATGTTGGATCTAATATTGAATAGTGTGGGGTCCTATGTTGGATCAATTATTGAAGAGTGTGGGGTCCAAAGTTGGACTGATTATTGAAGAGTGTGGGGTCCAACGTTGGTCTGATTATTGAAGAGTGTGGGGTCCAATGTTGGATCAATTATTGAAGAGTGTGGGGTCCAATGTTGGACCGATTATTGAAGAGTGTGGGATCCAATGTTGGACTGAATATTGAAGTGTGTCGGGTCCAATGTGGGATCAACTATTGAAGAGTGTGGGGTTCAATGTTGGATCGATTATTGAAGAGTGTGGGATCCAATGTTGGACTGATTATTGAAGAGTGTGGGATCCAATGTTGGACCGATTATTGAGGAGTGTGGGGTCCAATGCTGGATCGATTATTGAAGAGTGTGGGGTCCAATGTTGGACTGATTATTGAAGAGTGTGGGTTCCAATGTTGGATTGGTGGTTGAAGAGTTTGGGGTCCAATGTTTCACTGGTAAATAAAAATTGTGGAGTCCAAGGTTGCACTGATCATTGAACAGTATATTGTCTAATGTTGGAGTGATGATTGATGCATCAAGGGTCCAATTTTGGACTGATGATTGCTGAGTGTATGTTCCAATCTTGGAGTGATTCTTGATGAGTGCAGTGTCTTATTGATTATTGAACAGTGCAGGGCCCAATATTGGATTGATTTTTGAAGGGTGTAGGATCCAATCTTGGATTGATTATTGAAGTGTTCAGAGTACATTGTTGGAATCATTATGGGAGAGTGTAGGGTCCAATGTTTCACTGATTAGTAAAGAGTGTCGGGTCCAATATTTGACTGATTATTGAAGAGTGTGTAGTCCAGTATTGGAATGCTATTGAAGAATGTATGGTCCAATGTTGGACTGATTATTGAAGAATGTGTGGTCCAATGTTGGATCAATTATTGAAGAGTGTGGGGTCCAATGTTGGACCGATTATTGAAGAGTGTGGGATCCAATGTTGGACCGATTATTGAGGAGTGTGGGGTCCAATGTTGGATCGATTATTGAAGAGTGTGGGGTCCAATGTTGGACTGATTATTGAAGAGTGTGGGTTCCAATGTTGGATTGGTGGTTGAAGAGTTTGGGGTCCAATGTTTCACTGGTAAATAAAAATTGTGGAGTCCAAGGTTGCACTGATCATTGAACAGTATATTGTCTAATGTTGGAGTGATGATTGATGCATCAAGGGTCCAATTTTGGACTGATGATTGCTGAGTGTATGTTCCAATCTTGGAGTGATTCTTGATGAGTGCAGTGTCTTATTGATTATTGAACAGTGCAGGGCCCAATATTGGATTGATTTTTGAAGGGTGTAGGATCCAATCTTGGATTGATTATTGAAGTGTTCAGAGTACATTGTTGGAATCATTATGGGAGAGTGTAGGGTCCAATGTTTCACTGATTAGTAAAGAGTGTCGGGTCCAATATTTGACTGATTATTGAAGAGTGTGTCGTCCAATATTGGAATGCTTATTGAAGAATGTATGGTCCAATGTTGGACTGATTATTGAAGAATGTGTGGTCCAATGTTGGATCAATTATTGACGAGTGTGGGGTCCAATTTTGGACCGATTATTGAAGAGTGTGGGGTCCAATGTTGGACTGATTTTTGAAAAGTTTTGGGTCCAATGTTGGACTTATTATTGAAGAGTATGGGCTCCAATGTTGGACTGATTATTGAAGAGTGTGGGGTCCAATGTTGGATGAATTATTGAAGAGTGTGGGGTCCACTGTTGGACTGATTATTGAAGAGTGTGGGATCCAATGTTGGACTAATTATTGAAGAGTGTCGGGTCCAACGTTGGACCGATGATTGAAGAGTGTGTGGTCCAATGTTGGATTAATTATTGAAGAGTGTGCGGTCCAATGTTGGATCTATTATTGAAAAGTGTGGGGTCCAATGTTGGACTGAATTTTGAAGAGTGTGCGGTCCAATGTTGGACTGATTATTGAAGAATGTGGGGTCCAATTGTGAACTGAATATTGAAGAGTGTGGACTCCAATGTTGGATCAATTGTTGAAGAGTGTGTGGTCCAATGTTGGACTGATTATTGAAGATTGTGGGGTCCAATGTTGGAACTATTATTGAACAGTATGGTGTCTCATGTTGGATGTATTATGGAAGAGTGTGGGGTCCAATATTGGACTGATTATTGAAGAGTGTGGGGTCCAATGTTGGATCAATTATTGAAGAGTGTGGGGTCTAATGTTGGACTGATTATTGAAGAGTGTGGGTTCCAATGTTGGATTGGTGGTTGAAGAGTTTGGGGTCCAATGTTTCACTGGTTAATAAAGATTGTGGAGTCCAAGGTTGCACTGATCATTGAACAGTATCTTGTCTAATGTTGGAGTGATGATTGGTGCATCAACGGTCCAATTTTGGACTGATGATTGATCAGTGTATGTTCCAATCTTGGAGTGATTCTTGATGAGTGCAGTGTCTTATTGATTATTGAACAGTGCAGGGCCCAATATTGGACTGATTTTTGAAGGGTGTAGGATCCAATCTTGGATTGATTATTGAAGTGTTCAGAGTACATTGTTGGAATCATTATGGGAGAGTGTAGGGTCCAATGTTTCACTGATTAGTAAAGAGTGTAGGGTCCAATAGTTGACTGATTATTGAAGTGTGTGTAGTCCAATATTGGAATGCTTATTGAAGAATGTATGGTCCAATGTTGGATCGATTATTGAAGAGTGTAAGGTCCACTGTTGTATTGATTATTGAGAGAGTGGGGTACAATTTTGGAATGATTGAAGAGAAAAGGGTACTGTTCTGGACTAATTATTGAAGAGTATAGGGTCGAATGTTGGATTATTATCGAAGATTGTAGGATTTACTGTAGGACTTATTATTGAAGAGTGTTTGTTGAAGAGTGTAGGATCCAATTTTGAACTGATTATTGAACAGCGTAGGTTCCAATGTTAGATTGATGGATGAAGATTGTCGGGTCCAATTTTGGAATGAATATTGAAGAGTGTGGGATCCAATGTTGTACTGATGATTGAAGAGCGCAGTGTCCATTGTACTACTGATAATTGAACAGAGCAGGGTTGGGTTGACGATTGATGATTGCCTGGGTCCAATTTTGGAGTGGTTATTGAAGAGTTCAGCATGTCGGGTCCCATGTTGGGCTGATTATTAACGAGTATAGGGACCAACGTTGGACCAATTATTGAAGAGTGTGCGGTCCAATGTTGGACCGATTATTGAAGCGTGTCGGGTCCAACGTTGAACCGATTATTGAAGCGTGTGTGGTCCAATGTTGGATCAATTATTGAAGAGTGTTGGGTCGATTGTTGGACTGATTATTGAAGAGTGTGGGATCCAATATTGGATCTATAATTGAAAAGTGTGGGGTCCAATGTTGGACTGATTATTGAAGAGTGTGGGTCCAATGTTGGATTGATTATTGAAGAGTGTGGGATCCAATGTTGGATCTATTATTGAAGAGTGTGGGGTCCAATGTTGGACTGATTATTGAAGAGTGTGGGATCCAATGTTGGATCTATAATTGAAAAGTGTGGGGTCCAATTTTGGACTGATTATTGAAAAGTGTGGGGTCCAATGTTGGATTGATTATTGAAGAGTGTGTGGTCCAATGTTGGACTGATTATTGAAGAGTGTGGGGTCCAATGTTGGATCGATTATTGAAGAGTGTGTGGTCCAATGTTGGATCGATTATTGAAGAGTGTGGGGTCCAATGTTGGACTGATTATTGAAGAGTGTGGGATCCAATGTTGGATCTATTATTGAAGAGTGTGGGGTCCAATGTTGGACTGATTATTGAAGAGTGTGGGGTCCAATGTTGGATCAAATATTGAACAGTGTGAGGTCCAATGTTGGATCAATTATTGAAGAGTGTGGGGTCCAATTTTGGACTGAATATTGAAGAGTGTGGGGTACAATATTGGACTGATTATTGAAGAGTCTGAGCTCCAACATTGCACCGATTATTAAAGAGTGTGTGGTCCAATTTTGGATCAATTATTGAAGAGTGGTGGTCCAATGTTGGACTGATTATTGAAGAGTGTGCGGTCCAATGTTGGATCGATTATTGATGAGTGTGGGGTCCAACGTTGGTCTGATTATTGAAGAGTGTGGGATCCAATGTTGGATCTATTATTGAAGAGTGTGGGGTCCAATGTTGGACTGATTATTGAAGAGTGTGGGGTCTAATGTTGGACTGATTATTGAAGAGTGTGGGGTCCAATGTTGGATCAATTATTGAACAGTGTGAGGTCAAATGGTGGATCTATTATTGAAGAGTGTGGATTCCAATGTTGGACTGATTGTTGAAGAGTGTGCGGTCCAATGTTGGACTGATTATTGAAGAGTGTGTGGTCCAATGTTGGACTGATTATTGAAGAGTGTGAGGTCCAATGTTGGATCGATTATTGAAGAATGTGGGGTCCAATTTTGGACTGAATATTGAAGAGTGTGGGCTCCAATGTTGGATCAATTATTGAAGAGTGTGTGGTCCAATGTTGGACTGATTATTGAAGATTGTGGGGTCCAATGTTGGAACTATTATTGAAAAGTATGGTGTCCAATGTTGGATGTATTATTGAAGAGTGTGGGATCCAATATTGGACTGATTATTGAAGAGTGTGGTGTCCAATGTTGGATGTATTATTGAAGAGTGTGTGGTCCAATGTTGGACTGATTACTGAAGAGTGTGGGGTCCAATTTTCGATCTATTATTGAAGAATGTGGGGTCCAATGTTGGATCAATTATTGAAGAATGTGGGGTCCAATTTTGGACTGAATATTGAAGAGTGTGGGCTCCAATGTTGGATCAATTATTGAAGAGTGTGTGGTCCAATGTTGGACTGATTATTGAAGATTGTGGGGTCCAATGTTGGAACTATTATTGAAAAGTATGGTGTCCAATGTTGGATGTATTATTGAAGAGTGTGGGATCCAAAGTTGGACTGATTTTTGAAGACTGTGTTGTCCAACGTTAGTCTGATTATTGAAGAGTGTGGGGTCCAATGTTGGAATATATTATTGAAGAGTGTGGGGTCCAATTTTGGTCTGATTATTGAATAGTGTGGGATCCAATGTTGGATCTATTATTAAAAAGTGTGGGGTCCAATGTTGGATCAATTATTGAAGAGTGTGTGGTCCAATGTTGGATCAATTATTGAAGAGTGTGTGGTCCAATGTTGGACTGATTATTGAAGAGTGTGGGTTCCAATATTGGATCTATTGCTGAAATGTCTGAGGTCCAATGTTGGATCTATTATTGAAGAGTGTGGGGTCCAATGTTGGATCAATTATTGAAGAGTGTGGGGTCCAATATTGGATCTATTATTGAAGAGTGTGGGGTCCAACGTTGGTCTGATTATTGAAGAATGTGGGGTCCAATGTTGGACAGATTATTGAAGAGTGTGGGGTCCAATGTTGGATCAATGATTGAAGAGTGTGGGGTCCAATTTTGGACTGAATATTGAAGAGTGTGGGGTACAATATTGGACTGATTATTGAAGAGTCTGAGCTCCAACATTGGACCGATTATTAAAGAGTGTGTGGTCCAATGTTGGATCAATTATTGAAGAGTGGTGGTCCAATGTTGGACTGATTATTGAAGAGTGTGGGGTCCAATGTTGGATCGATTATTGATGAGTGTGGGGTCCAACGTTGGTCTGATTATTGAAGAGTGTGGGATCCAATGTTGGATCTATTATTGAAGAGTGTGGGGTCCAATGTTGGACTGATTATTGAAGAGTGTGGGGTCCAATGTTGGACTGATTATTGAAGAGTGTGGGGTCCAATGTTGGATCAATTATTGAAGAGTGTGAGGTCAAATGGTGGATCTATTATTGAAGAGTGTGGATTCCAATGTTGGACTGATTGTTGAAGAGTGTGCGGTCCAATGTTGGACTGATTATTGAAGAGTGTGTGGTGCAATGTTGGACTGATTATTGAAGAGTGTGAGGTCCAATGTTGGATCGATTATTGAAGAGTGTGGGTCCAATGTTGGACTGATTATTGAAGAGTGTGGGATCCAATGTTGGATCTATTATTGAAGAGTGTGGGGTCCAATGTTGGACTGATTATTGAAGAGTGTGGGATCCAATGTTGGATCTATAATTGAAAAGTGTGGGGTCCAATGTTGGACTGATTATTGAAGAGTGTGGGGTCCAATGTTGGATTGATTATTGAAGAGTGTGTGGTCCAATGTTGGACTGATTATTGAAGAGTGTGGGGTCCAATGTTGGATCAAATATTGAACAGTGTGAGGTCCAATGTTGGATCAATTATTGAAGAGTGTGGGGTCCAATTTTGGACGAATATTGAAGAGTGTGGGGTACAATATTGGACTGATTATTGAAGAGTCTGAGCTCCAACATTGCACCGATTATTAAAGAGTGTGTGGTCCAATTTTGGATCAATTATTGAAGAGTGGTGGTCCAATGTTGGACTGATTATTGAAGAGTGTGTGGTCCAATGTTGGATCGATTATTGATGAGTGTGGGGTCCAACGTTGCTCTGATTATTGAAGAGTGTGGGATCCAATGTTGAATCTATTGTTGAAGAGTGTGGGGTCCAATGTTGGACTGATTATTGAAGAGTGTGGGGTCCAATGTTGGACTGATTATTGAAGAGTGTGGGGTCCAATGTTGGATCAATTATTGAACAGTGTGAGGTCAAATGGTGGATCTATTATTGAAGAGTGTGGATTCCAATGTTGGACTGATTGTTGAAGAGTGTGCGGTCCAATGTTGGACTGATTATTGAAGAGTGTGTGGTCCAATGTTGGACTGATTATTGAAGAGTGTGAGGTCCAATGTTGGATCGATTATTGAAGAATGTGGGGTCCAATTTTGGACTGAATATTGAAGAGTGTGGGGTCCAATGTTGGAACTATTATTGAAAAGTATGGTGTCCAATGTTGGATGTATTATTGAAGAGTGTGGGATCCAATATTGGACTGATTATTGAAGAGTGTGGTGTCCAATGTTGGATGTATTATTGAAGAGTGTGTGGTCCAATGTTGGACTGATTACTGAAGAGTGTGGGGTCCAATTTTGGATCTATTATTGAAGAATGTGGGGTCCAATGTTGGATCAATTATTGAAGAGTGTGGGGTCCAATGTTGGACCGATTATTGAAGAGTGTGGGGTCCAATGTTGGACAGTTTATTGAAGAGTGTGGGCTCCAATGTTGGATCAATTATTGAAGAGTGTGTGGTCCAATGTTGGACTGATTATTGAAGAGTGTGGGGTCCAATGTTGTATCAATTATTGAAGAGTGTGGGGTCCAAAGTTGGACTGATTTTTGAAGAGTGTGTTGTCCAACGTTGGTCTGATTATTGAAGAGTGTGGGGTCCAATGTTGGAATATATTGTTGAAGAGTGTGGGGTCCAATTTTGGTCTGATTATTGAAGAGTGTGGGATCCAATGTTGGATCTATTATTAAAAAGTGTGGGGTCCAATGTTGGATCAATTATTGAAGAGTGTGTGGTCCAATGTTGGATCAATTATTGAAGAGTGTGTGGTCCAATGTTGGACTGATTATTGAAGAGTGTGGGGTCCAATGTTGGATCAATTATTGAAGAATGTGTGGTCCAATGTTGGACTGATTATTGAAGAGTGTGGGGTCCAATATTGGATCTATTATTGAAGAGTCTGAGGTCCAATGTTGGATCTATTATTGAAGAGTGTGGGGTCCAATGTTGGATCAATTATTGAAGAGTGTGGGGTCCAAAGTTGGACTGATTATTGAAGAGTGTGGGGTCCAACGTTGGTCTGATTATTGAAGAATGTGGGGTCCAATGTTGGATCAATTATTGAAGAGTGTGAGGTCCAATGTTGGACCGATTATTGAAGAGTGTGGGGTCCAATGTTGGACTGATTATTAAAGAGTGTGGGGTCCAATGTTGGATCAATTATTGAAGAGTGTGTGGTCCAATGTTGGACTGATTATTTAAGAGTGTGGGGACAATATTGGATGTATTATTGAAGAGTCTGAGGTCCAATGTTGGATCTAATATTGAATAGTGTGGGGTCCTATGTTGGATCAATTATTGAAGAGTGTGGGGTCCAAAGTTGGATCAATTATTGAAGAGTGTGGGGTCCAAAGTTGGACTGATTATTGAAGAGTGTGGATTCCAATGTTGGATCAATTATTGAAGAGTGTGGGGTCCAATGTTGGACCGATTATTGAAGAGTGTGGGATCTAATGTTGGATCAACTATTGAGGGTGTGTGGTACAATGTTGGACTGATTATTGAAGAGTGTGGGATCCAATGTTGGACCGATTATTGAGGAGTGTGGGGTCCAATGTTGGATCGATTATTGAAGAGTGTGGGGTCCAATGTTGGACTGATTATTGAAGAGTGTGGGTTCCAATGTGGGATTGGTGGTTGAAGAGTTTGGGGTCCAATGTTTCACTGGTAAATAAAAATTGTGGAGTCCAAGGTTGCACTGATCATTGAACAGTATATTGTCCAATGTTGGAGTGATGATTGATGCATCAAGGGTCCAATTTTGGACTGATGATTGATCAGTGTATGTTCCAATCTTGGAGTGATTCTTGATGAGTGCAGTGTCTTATTGATTATTGAACAGTGCAGGGCCCAATATTGGACTGATTTTTGAAGGGTGTAGGATCCAATCTTGGATTGATTATTGAAGTGTTCAGAGTACATTGTTGGAATCATTATGCGAGAGTGTACGGTCCAATGTTTCACTGATTAGTAAAGAGTGTCGGGTCCAATATTTGACTGATTATTGAAGAGTGTGTCGTCCAATATTGGAATGCTTATTGAAGAATGTATGGTCCAATGTTGGACTGATTATTGAAGAGTGTGTGGTCCAATGTTGGATCAATTATTGAAGAGTGTGGGGTCCAATGTTGGACCGATTATTGAAGAGTGTGGGGTCCAATGTTGGACTGATTTTTGAAAAGTGTTGGGTCCAATGTTGGACTTATTATTGAAGAGTATGGGCTCCAATGTTGGACTGATTATTGAAGAGTGTGGGGTCCAATGTTGGATGAATTATTGAAGAGTGTGGGGTCCACTGTTGGACTGATTATTGAAGAGTGTGGGATCCAATGTTGGACTAATTATTGAAGAGTGTCGGGTCCAACGTTGGACCGATGATTGAAGAGTGTGTGGTCCAATGTTGGATCAATTATTGAAGAGTGTGGGGTCCAATGTTGGATCGATTATTGAAGAGTGTTGTGTCCATTGTTGGACTGACTATTGAAGAGTGTGGGATCCAATGTTGGATCTATTATTGAAGAGTGTGGGGTCTAATGTTGGATCAAATATTGAAGAATGTGGGGTCCAATGTTGGACTGATTATTGAAGAGTGCGGGGTCCAATGTTGGATCTATTATTGAAAAGTGTGCGGTCCAATGTTGGACTGATTATTGAAGAATGTGGGGTCCAATTGTGAACTGAATATTGAAGAGTGTGGACTCCAATGTTGGATCAATTATTGAAGAGTGTGTGGTCCAATGTTGGACTGATTATTGAAGATTGTGGGGTCCAATGTTGGACTGATTATTGAAGAGTGAGGGGTCCAATATTGGATCTATTATTGAAGAGTCTGAGGTCCAATGTTGGATCTATTATTGAAGAATGTGGGGTCCAATGTTGGATCAATTATTGAAGAGTGTGGGGTCCAAAGTTGGACTGATTATTGAAGAGTGTGGGGTCCAACGTTGGTCTGATTATTGAAGAATGTGGGGTCCAATGTTGGATCAATTATTGAAGAGTGTGAGGTCCAATGTTGGACCGAATATTGAAGAGTGTGGGGTCCAATGTTGGACTGATTATTGAAGAGTGTGGGGTCCAATGTTGGATCAATTATTGAAGAGTGTGTGGTCCAATGTTGGACTGATTATTTAAGAGTGTGGGGACAATATTGGATGTATTATTGAAGAGTCTGAGGTCCAATGTTGGATCTAATATTGAATAGTGTGGGGTCCTATGTTGGATCAATTATTGAAGAGTGTGGGATCCAAAGTTGGACTGATTATTGAAGAGTGTGGGGTCCAACGTTGGTCTGATTATTGAAGAGTGTGGGGTCCAATGTTGGATCAATTATTGAAGAGTGTGGGGTCCAATGTTGGACCGATTATTGAAGAGTGTGGGATATAATGTTGGATCAACTATTGAGGGTGTGTGGTCCAATGTTCGACTGATTATTGAAGAGTGTGGGATCCAATGTTGGACCGATTATTGAAGAGTGCGGGGTCCAATGTTGGATCGATTATTGAAGAGTGTGGGGTCCAATGTTGGACTGATTATTGAAGAGTGTGGGTTCCAATGTTGGATTGGTGGTTGAAGAGTTTGGGGTCCAATGTTTCACTGGTAAATAAAAATTGTGGAGTCCAAGGTTGCACTGATCATTGAACAGTATATTGTCTAATGTTGGAGTGATGATTGATGCATCAAGGGTCCAATTTTGGACTGATGATTGATCAGTGTATGTTCCAATCTTGGAGTGATTCTTGATGAGTGCAGTGTCTTATTGATTATTGAACAGTGCAGGGCCCAATAGTGGACTGATTTTTGAAGGGTGTAGGATCCAATCTTGGATTGATTATTGAAGTGTTCAGAGTACATTGTTGGAATCATTATGCGAGAGTGTATGGTCCAATGTTTCACTGATTAGTAAAGAGTGTCGGGTCCAATATTTGACTGATTATTGAAGAGTGTGTAGTCCAATATTGGAATGCTTATTGACGAATGTATGGTCCAATGTTGGACTGATTATTGAAGAGTGTGTGGTCCAATGTTGGATCAATTATTGAAGAGTGTGGGGTCCAATGTTGGATCAAATATTGAAGAATGTGGGGTCCAATGTTGGACTGATTATTGAAGAGTGTGAGGTCCAATGTTGGATCTATTGTTGAAGAGTATGGGGTCCAATGTTGGACTGTTTATTGAAGAGTGTGTGGTCCAATGTTGGACTGATTATTGAAGACTGTGAGGTCCAATGTTGGATCAATTATTGAAGAATGTGGGGTCCAATATTGGACTGAATATTGAAGAGTGTGGGCTCCAATGTTGGATCAATTATTGAAGAGTGTGGGGTCCAATGTTGGACCGATTATTGAAGAGTGTGGGATCCAACGTTGGACCAATTATTGAAGAGTGTGGGGTCCAATGTTGGACCGATTATTGAAGAGTGTGGGGTCCAATGTTGGACTGATTTTTGAAAAGTGTTGGGTCCAATGTTGGATGAATTATTGAAGAGTGTGGTGTCCACTGTTGGACTGATTATTGAAGAGTGTGGGATCCAAAGTTGGACTAATTATTGAAGAATGTCGGGTCCAACGTTGGACCGATGATTGAAGAGTGTGTGGTCCAATGTTCGATCAATTATTGAAGAGTGTGGGGTCCAATGTTGGATCGATTATTGAAGAGTGTTGTGTCCATTGTTGGACTGACTATTGAAGAGTGTGGGATCCAATGTTGGATCTATTATTGAAGAGTGTGGGGTCTAATGTTGGATCAAATATTGAAGAATGATGGGTCCAATGTTGGACTGATTATTGAAGAGTGCGGGGTCCAATGTTGGATCTATTATTGAAAAGTGTGGGGTCCAATGTTGGACTGAATTTTGAAGAGTGTGCGGTCCAATGTTGGACTGATTATTGAAGAATGTGGGGTCCAATTGTGAACTGAATATTGAAGAGTGTGGACTCCAATGTTGGATCAATTATTGAAGAGTGTGTGGTCCAATGTTGGACTGATTATTGAAGATTGTGGGGTCCAATGTTGGAACTATTATTGAACAGTATGGTGTCTCATGTTGGATGTATTATGGAAGAGTGTGGGGTCCAATATTGGACTGATTATTGAAGAGTGTGGGGTCCAATGTTGGATCAATTATTGAAGAGTGTGGGGTCCAATGTTGGACTGATTATTGAAGAGTGTGGGTTCCAATGTTGGATTGGTGGTTGAAGAGTTTGGGGTCCAATGTTTCATTGGTTAATAAAGATTGTGGAGTCCAAGGTTGCACTGATCATTGAACAGTATCTTGTCTAATGTTGGAGTGATGATTGATGCATCAAGGGTCCAATTTTGGACTGATGATTGATCAGTGTATGTTCCAATCTTGGAGTGATTCTTGATGAGTGCAGTGTCTTATTGATTATTGAACAGTGCAGGGCCCAATATTGGACTGATTTTTGAAAGGTGTAGGATCCAATCTTGGATTGATTATTGAAGTGTTCAGGGTACATTGTTGGACTCATTATGGGAGAGTGTAGGGTCCAATGTTTCACTGATTAGTAAAGAGTGTCGGATCCAATAGTTGACTGATTATTGAAGTGTGTGTAGTCCAATATTGGAATGCTTATTGAAGAATGTATGGTCCAATGTTGGATTGATTATTGAAGAGTGTAAGGTCCACTGTTGTATTGATTATTGAGAGAGTGGGGTACAATTTTGGAATGATTGAAGAGAAAAGGGTACTGTTCTGGACTAATTATTGAAGAGTATAGGGTCGAATGTTGGATTATTATCGAGGATTTTAGGATTTACTGTAGGACTTATTATTGAAGAGTGTTTGTTGAAGAGTGTAGGATCCAATTTTGAACTGATTATTGAACAGCGTAGGTTCCAATGTTAGATTGATGGATGAAGATTGTCGGGTCCAATTTTGGAATGAATATTGAAGAGTGTGGGATCCAATGTTGTACTGATGATTGAAGAGCGCAGTGTCCATTGTACTACTGATAATTGAACAGAGCAGGGTTGGGTTGACGATTGATGATTGCCTGGGTCCAATTTTGGAGTGGTTATTGAAGAGTTCAGCATGTCGGGTCCCATGTTGTGCTGATTATTAACGAGTATAGGGACCAACGTTGGACCAATTATTGAAGAGTGTGGGGTCCAATGTTGGACCGATTATTGAAGAGTGTGTTGTCCAATGTTGGACTGATTATTGAAGAGTGTGGGGTCCAATGTTGGATCGATTATTGAAGAGTGTTGGGTCCATTGTTGGACTGATTATTGAAGAGTGTGGGATACAATGTTGGATCTATAATTGAAAAGTGTGGGGTCCAATGTTGGACTGATTATTGAAGAGTGTGGGGTCCAATGTTGGACTGATTATTGAAGAGTGTGGGATCCAATGTTGGATCTATTATTGAAGAGTGTGTGGTCCAATGTTGGACTGATTATTGAAGAGTGTGGGATCCAATGTTGGATCTATAATTGAAGAGTGTGGGGTCCAATGTTGGATCGATTATTGAAGAGTGTGTGGTCCAATGTTGGATCGATTATTGAAGAGTGTGAGGTCCAATGTTGGACTGATTATTGAAGTGTGTGGGATCCAATGTTGGATCTATTATTGAAGAGTGTGGGGTCCAATGTTGGACTGATTATTGAAGAGTGTGGGGTCCAATGTTGGATCAAATATTGAAGAATGTGGGGTCCAATGTTGGACTGATTATTGAAGAGTGTGAGGTCCAATGTTGGATCTATTGTTGAACAGTATGGGGTCCAATTTTGGACTGATTATTGAAGAGTGTGAGGTCCAATGTTGGATCAATTATTGAAGAATGTGGGGTCCAATTTTGGACTGAATATTGAAGAGTGTGGACTCCAATGTTGGATCAATTATTGAAGAGTGTGGGGTCCAATGTTGGACCGATTATTGAAGAGTGTGGGATCCAACGTTGGACCAATTATTGAAGAGTGTGGGTTCCAATGTTGGACCGATTATTGAAGAGTGTGGGGTCCAATGTTGGACTGATTTTTGAAAAGTGTTGGGACCAATGTTGGACTTATTATTGAAGAGTATGGGCTCCAATGTTGGACTGATTATTGAAGAGTGTGGGGTCCAATGTTGGATGAATTATTGAAGAGTGTGGGGTCCACTGTTCGACTGATAATTGAAGAGTGTGAGATCCAATGTTGGACTAATTATTGAAGAGTGTCGGGTCCAACGTTGGACCGATGATTGAAGAGTGTGTGGTCCAATGTTGGATCAATTATTGAAGAGTGTGGGGTCCAATGTTGGATCGATTATTGAAGAGTGTGGTGTCCATTGTTGGACTGACTATTGAAGAATGTGGGATCCAATGTTGGATCTATTATTGAAGAGTGTGGGGTCTAATGTTGGATCAAATTTGAAGAATGTGGGGTCCAATGTTGGACTGATTATTGAAGAGTCTGCGGTCCAATGTTGGACTGATTTTTGAAGAATGTGGGGTCCAATTGTGAACTGAATATTGAAGAGTGTGGGCTCCAATGTTGGATCAATTATTGAAGAGTGTGTGGTCCAATGTTGGACTGATTATTGAAGATTGTGGGGTCCAATGTTGGAACTATTATTGAACAGTATGGTGTCTCATGTTGGATGTATTGTGGAAGAGTGTGGGGTCCAATATTGGACTGATTATTGAAGAGTGTGTGGTCCAATGTTGGATTGGTGGTTGAAGAGTTTGGGGTCCAATGTTTCACTGTTAAATAAAAATTGTGGAGTCCAAGGTTGCACTGATCATTGAACAGTATATTGTCTCATGTTGGAGTGATGATTGATGCATCAAGGGTCCAATTTTGGACTGATGATTGATCAGTGTATGTTCCAATCTTGGAGTGATTCTTGATGAGTGCAGTGTCTTATTGATTATTGAACAGTGCAGGGCCCAATATTGGACTGATTTTTGAAGGGTGTAGGATCCAATCTTGGATTGATTATTGAAGTGTTCAGGGTACATTGTTGGACTCATTATGGAAGAGTGTAGGGTCCAATGTTTCACTGATTAGTAAAGAGTGTCGGGTCCAATATTTGACTGATTATTGAAGAGTGTGTAGTCCAATATTGGAATGCTTATTGAAGAATGTATGGTCCAATGTTGGATTGATTATTGAAGAGTGTAAGGTCCACTGTTGTATTGATTATTGAGAGAGTGGGGTACAATTTTGGAATGATTGAAGAGAAAAGGGTACTGTTCTGGACTGATTATTGAAGAGTATAAGGTCGAATGTTGGATCATTATCGAAGATTGTAGGATTTACTGTTCGACTTATTATTGAAGAGTGTTTGTTGAAGAGTGTAGGATCCAATTTTGAACAGATTATTGAAGAGCGCAGGGTCCAATGTTAGATTGATTGATGAAGATTGTCGGGTCCAATTTTGGAATGAATATTGAAGAGTGTGGGATCCAATGTTGTACTGATGATTGAAGAGCGCAGTGTCCATTGTACTATTGATAATTGAACAGAGCAGGGTTGGGTTGATGATTGATGATTGCCTGGGTCCAATTTTGGAGTGGTTCTTGATGAGTTCAGCATGTCGGGTCCCATGTTGTGCTGATTATTAACGAGAATAGGGACCAACGTTGGACCAATTATTGAAGAGTGTTGCGTCCAATGTTGGACCGGTTATTGAAGAGTGTGGGCTCCAATGTTGGACTGATTATTGAAAAGTGTGGGGTCCAATGTTGGACTTATTATTGAAGAGTGTGGGCTCCAATGTTGGACTGATTATTGAAGAGTGTGGGGTCCAATGTTGGACTGATTATTGAAGAGTGTGGGGTCCACTGTTGGACTGATTATTGAAGAGTGTGGGATCCAATGTTGGAATGATTATTGAAGAGTGTGGGGTCCAATGTTGGACTGATTATTGAAGAGTGTGGTGTCCAATGTTAGACCGATTATTGAATAATGTGGGATCCAATGTTGGACTGAATATTGAAAAGTGTGGGGTCCAATTTTGGATCAACTATTGAAGAGTGTGGGGTCCAATGTTGGACCGATTATTGAAGAGTGTGTGGTCCAATGTTGGATCAATTATTGAAGAGTGTGTGGTCCAATGTAGGATCGATTATTGAAGAGTGTGGGGTCCAATTTCGGATCGATTATTGAAGAGTGTAGGATCCATTTTTGGTCTGATTATTGAAGAGTGTGGGATCCAATGTTGGATCTATTAATGAAGACTGTGGGATCCAATGTTGGACTGATTATTGAAGAGTGTGGGGTTCAATGTTGGATCAAATATTGAAGAATGTGGTGTCCAATGTTGGACTGATTATTGAAGAGTGTGAGGTCCAATGTTGGATCTATTATTGAAAAGTGTGGGGTCCAATGTTGGACTGAATTTTGAAGAGTGTGCGGTCCAATGTTGGACTGATTATTGAAGAATGTGGCGTCCAATTGTGAACTGAATATTGAAGAGTGTGGACTCCAATGTTGGATCAATTATTGAAGAGTGTGTGGTCCAATGTTGTACTGATTATTGAAGATTGTGGGGTCCAATGTTGGAACTATTATTGAACAGTATGGTGTCTCATGTTGGATGTATTATGGAAGAGTGTGGGGTCCAATATTGGACTGATTATTGAAGAGTGTGGGGTCCAATGTTGGATCAA
The DNA here is from genome assembly GCF_044704955.1 of Pristiophorus japonicus. NCBI lineage: Eukaryota > Metazoa > Chordata > Chondrichthyes > Pristiophoridae > Pristiophorus > Pristiophorus japonicus. The sequence continues at coordinate 78,175,973 of NC_091990.1, forward strand.
TTATTGAAGAGTGTGGGGTCCAATGTTGGACTTATTATTGAAGAGTGTGGGCTCCAATGTTGGACTGATTATTGAAGAGTGTGGGGTCCAATGTTGGACTGATTATTGAAGAGTGTGGGGTCCACTGTTGGACTGATTATTGAAGAGTGTGGGATCCAATGTTGGACTGATTATTGAAGAGTGTTGGGTCCAACGTTGGACCGATTATTGAAGAGTGTGTGGTCCAATGTTGGATCAATTATTGAAGAGTGTGGGGTCCAATTTCGGATCGATTATTGAAGAGTGTAGGATCCATTTTTGGTCTGATTATTGAAGAGTGTGGGATCCAATGTTGGATCTATTAATGAAGACTGTGGGGTCCAATGTTGGACTGATTATTAAAGAGTGTGGGGTCCAATGTTGGATCAAATATTGAAGAATGTGGGGTCCAATGTTGGACTGGTTATTGAAGAGTGTGAGCTCCAATGTTGGATCTATTGTTGAAGAGTGTGGGGTCCAATGTTGGACTGTTTATTGAAGAGTGTGTGGTCCAATGTTGGACTGATTATTGAAGAATGTGAGGTCCAATGTTGGATCAATTATTGAAGAATGTGGGGTCCAATATTGGACTGAATATTGAAGAGTGTGGGCTCCAATGTTGGATCAATTATTGAAGAGTGTGGGGTCCAATGTTGGACCGATTATTGAAGAGTGTGGGATCCAACGTTGTACCAATTATTGAAGAGTGTGGGGTCCAATGTTGGACCGATTATTGAAGAGTGTGGGGTCCAATGTTGGACTGATTTTTGAAAAGTGTTGGGTCCAATGTTGGACTTATTATTGAAGAGTATGGGCTCCAATGTTGGACTGATTATTGAAGAGTGTGGGGTCCAATGTTGGATGAATTATTGAAGAATGTGGGGTCCACTGTTGGACTGATTATTGAAGAGTGTGGGATCCAATGTTGGACTAATTATTGAAGAATGTCGGGTCCAACGTTGGACCGATGATTGAAGAGTGTGCGGTCCAATTTTGGACTGATTATTGAAGAATGTGGGGTCCAATTGTGAACTGAATATTGAAGAGTGTGGACTCCAATGTTGGATCAATTATTGAAGAGTGTGTGGTCCAATGTTGGACTGATTATTGAAGATTGTGGGGTCCAATGTTGGAACTATTATTGAACAGTATGGTGTCTCATGTTGGATGTATTATGGAAGAGTGTGGGGTCCAATATTGGACTGATTATTGAAGTGTGTGGGGTCCAATGTTGGATCAATTATTGAAGAGTGTGGGGTCCAATGTTGGACTGATTATTGAAGAGTGTGGGTTCCAATGTTGGATTGGTGGTTGAAGAGTTTGGGGTCCAATGTTTCACTGGTTAATAAAGATTGTGGAGTCCAAGGTTGCACTGATCATTGAACAGTATCTTGTCTAATGTTGGAGTGATGATTGATGCATCAAGGGTCCAATTTTGGACTGATGATTGATCAGTGTATGTTCCAATCTTGGAGTGATTCTTGATGAGTGCAGTGTCTTATTGATTATTGAACAGTGCAGGGCCCAATATTGGACTGATTTTTGAAGGGTGTAGGATCCAATCTTGGATTGATTATTGAAGTGTTCAGGGTACATTGTTGGACTCATTATGGGAGAGTGTAGGGTCCAATGTTTCACTGATTAGTAAAGAGTGTCGGATCCAATAGTTGACTGATTATTGAAGTGTGTGTAGTCCAATATTGGAATGCTTATTGAAGAATGTATGGTCCAATGTTGGATTGATTATTGAAGAGTGTAAGGTCCACTGTTGTATTGATTATTGAGAGAGTGGGGTACAATTTTGGAATGATTGAAGAGAAAAGGGTACTGTTCTGGACTAATTATTGAAGAGTATAGGGTCGAATGTTGGATTATTATCGAAGATTGGAGGATTTACTGTAGGACTTATTATTGAAGAGTGTTTGTTGAAGAGTGTAGGATCCAATTTTGAACTGATTATTGAACAGCGTAGGTTCCAATGTTAGATTGATGGATGAAGATTGTCGGGTCCAATTTTGGAATGAATATTGAAGAGTGTGGGATCCAATGTTGTACTGATGATTGAAGAGCGCAGTGTCCATTGTACTACTGATAATTGAACAGAGCAGGGTTGGGTTGACGATTGATGATTGCCTGGGTCCAATTTTGGAGTGGTTATTGAAGAGTTCAGCATGTCGGGTCCCATGTTGTGCTGATTATTAACGAGTATAGGGACCAACGTTGGACCAATTATTGAAGAGTGTGGGGTCCAATGTTGGACCGATTATTGAAGAGTGTGTTGTCCAATGTTGGACTGATTATTGAAGAGTGTGGGGTCCAATGTTGGATCGATTATTGAAGAGTGTTGGGTCCATTGTTGGACTGATTATTGAAGAGTGTGGGATACAATGTTGGATCTATAATTGAAAAGTGTGGGGTCCAATGTTGGACTGATTATTGAAGAGTGTGGGGTCCAATGTTGGACTGATTATTGAAGAGTGTGGGATCCAATGTTGGATCTATTATTGAAGAGTGTGTGGTCCAATGTTGGACTGATTATTGAAGAGTGTGGGATCCAATGTTGGATCTATAATTGAAGAGTGTGGGGTCCAATGTTGGATCGATTATTGAAGAGTGTGTGGTCCAATGTTGGATCGATTATTGAAGAGTGTGAGGTCCAATGTTGGACTGATTATTGAAGTGTGTGGGATCCAATGTTGGATCTATTATTGAAGAGTGTGGGGTCCAATGTTGGACTGATTATTGAAGAGTGTGGGGTCCAATGTTGGATCAAATATTGAAGAATGTGGGGTCCAATGTTGGACTGATTATTGAAGAGTGTGAGGTCCAATGTTGGATCTATTGTTGAACAGTATGGGGTCCAATTTTGGACTGATTATTGAAGAGTGTGAGGTCCAATGTTGGATCAATTATTGAAGAATGTGGGGTCCAATTTTGGACTGAATATTGAAGAGTGTGGACTCCAATGTTGGATCAATTATTGAAGAGTGTGGGGTCCAATGTTGGACCGATTATTGAAGAGTGTGGGATCCAACGTTGGACCAATTATTGAAGAGTGTGGGTTCCAATGTTGGACCGATTATTGAAGAGTGTGGGGTCCAATGTTGGACTGATTTTTGAAAAGTGTTGGGACCAATGTTGGACTTATTATTGAAGAGTATGGGCTCCAATGTTGGACTGATTATTGAAGAGTGTGGGGTCCAATGTTGGATGAATTATTGAAGAGTGTGGGGTCCACTGTTCGACTGATAATTGAAGAGTGTGAGATCCAATGTTGGACTAATTATTGAAGAGTGTCGGGTCCAACGTTGGACCGATGATTGAAGAGTGTGTGGTCCAATGTTGGATCAATTATTGAAGAGTGTGGGGTCCAATGTTGGATCGATTATTGAAGAGTGTGGTGTCCATTGTTGGACTGACTATTGAAGAATGTGGGATCCAATGTTGGATCTATTATTGAAGAGTGTGGGGTCTAATGTTGGATCAAATTTGAAGAATGTGGGGTCCAATGTTGGACTGATTATTGAAGAGTCTGCGGTCCAATGTTGGACTGATTTTTGAAGAATGTGGGGTCCAATTGTGAACTGAATATTGAAGAGTGTGGGCTCCAATGTTGGATCAATTATTGAAGAGTGTGTGGTCCAATGTTGGACTGATTATTGAAGATTGTGGGGTCCAATGTTGGAACTATTATTGAACAGTATGGTGTCTCATGTTGGATGTATTGTGGAAGAGTGTGGGGTCCAATATTGGACTGATTATTGAAGAGTGTGTGGTCCAATGTTGGATTGGTGGTTGAAGAGTTTGGGGTCCAATGTTTCACTGTTAAATAAAAATTGTGGAGTCCAAGGTTGCACTGATCATTGAACAGTATATTGTCTCATGTTGGAGTGATGATTGATGCATCAAGGGTCCAATTTTGGACTGATGATTGATCAGTGTATGTTCCAATCTTGGAGTGATTCTTGATGAGTGCAGTGTCTTATTGATTATTGAACAGTGCAGGGCCCAATATTGGACTGATTTTTGAAGGGTGTAGGATCCAATCTTGGATTGATTATTGAAGTGTTCAGGGTACATTGTTGGACTCATTATGGAAGAGTGTAGGGTCCAATGTTTCACTGATTAGTAAAGAGTGTCGGGTCCAATATTTGACTGATTATTGAAGAGTGTGTAGTCCAATATTGGAATGCTTATTGAAGAATGTATGGTCCAATGTTGGATTGATTATTGAAGAGTGTAAGGTCCACTGTTGTATTGATTATTGAGAGAGTGGGGTACAATTTTGGAATGATTGAAGAGAAAAGGGTACTGTTCTGGACTGATTATTGAAGAGTATAAGGTCGAATGTTGGATCATTATCGAAGATTGTAGGATTTACTGTTCGACTTATTATTGAAGAGTGTTTGTTGAAGAGTGTAGGATCCAATTTTGAACAGATTATTGAAGAGCGCAGGGTCCAATGTTAGATTGATTGATGAAGATTGTCGGGTCCAATTTTGGAATGAATATTGAAGAGTGTGGGATCCAATGTTGTACTGATGATTGAAGAGCGCAGTGTCCATTGTACTATTGATAATTGAACAGAGCAGGGTTGGGTTGATGATTGATGATTGCCTGGGTCCAATTTTGGAGTGGTTCTTGATGAGTTCAGCATGTCGGGTCCCATGTTGTGCTGATTATTAACGAGAATAGGGACCAACGTTGGACCAATTATTGAAGAGTGTTGCGTCCAATGTTGGACCGGTTATTGAAGAGTGTGGGCTCCAATGTTGGACTGATTATTGAAAAGTGTGGGGTCCAATGTTGGACTTATTATTGAAGAGTGTGGGCTCCAATGTTGGACTGATTATTGAAGAGTGTGGGGTCCAATGTTGGACTGATTATTGAAGAGTGTGGGGTCCACTGTTGGACTGATTATTGAAGAGTGTGGGATCCAATGTTGGAATGATTATTGAAGAGTGTGGGGTCCAATGTTGGACTGATTATTGAAGAGTGTGGTGTCCAATGTTAGACCGATTATTGAATAATGTGGGATCCAATGTTGGACTGAATATTGAAAAGTGTGGGGTCCAATTTTGGATCAACTATTGAAGAGTGTGGGGTCCAATGTTGGACCGATTATTGAAGAGTGTGTGGTCCAATGTTGGATCAATTATTGAAGAGTGTGTGGTCCAATGTAGGATCGATTATTGAAGAGTGTGGGGTCCAATTTCGGATCGATTATTGAAGAGTGTAGGATCCATTTTTGGTCTGATTATTGAAGAGTGTGGGATCCAATGTTGGATCTATTAATGAAGACTGTGGGATCCAATGTTGGACTGATTATTGAAGAGTGTGGGGTTCAATGTTGGATCAAATATTGAAGAATGTGGTGTCCAATGTTGGACTGATTATTGAAGAGTGTGAGGTCCAATGTTGGATCTATTATTGAAAAGTGTGGGGTCCAATGTTGGACTGAATTTTGAAGAGTGTGCGGTCCAATGTTGGACTGATTATTGAAGAATGTGGCGTCCAATTGTGAACTGAATATTGAAGAGTGTGGACTCCAATGTTGGATCAATTATTGAAGAGTGTGTGGTCCAATGTTGTACTGATTATTGAAGATTGTGGGGTCCAATGTTGGAACTATTATTGAACAGTATGGTGTCTCATGTTGGATGTATTATGGAAGAGTGTGGGGTCCAATATTGGACTGATTATTGAAGAGTGTGGGGTCCAATGTTGGATCAATTATTGAAGAGTGTGGGGTCCAATGTTGGACTTATTATTGAAGAGTGTGGGCTCCAATGTTGGACTGATTATTGAAGAGTGTGGGGTCCAATGTTGGACTGATTATTGAAGAGTGTGGGGTCCACTGTTGGACTGATTATTGAAGAGTGTGGGATCCAATGTTGGACTGATTATTGAAGAGTGTTGGGTCCAACGTTGGACCGATTATTGAAGAGTGTGTGGTCCAATGTTGGATCAATTATTGAAGAGTGTGGGGTCCAATTTCGGATCGATTATTGAAGAGTGTAGGATCCATTTTTGGTCTGATTATTGAAGAGTGTGGGATCCAATGTTGGATCTATTAATGAAGACTGTGGGGTCCAATGTTGGACTGATTATTAAAGAGTGTGGGGTCCAATGTTGGATCAAATATTGAAGAATGTGGGGTCCAATGTTGGACTGGTTATTGAAGAGTGTGAGCTCCAATGTTGGATCTATTGTTGAAGAGTGTGGGGTCCAATGTTGGACTGTTTATTGAAGAGTGTGTGGTCCAATGTTGGACTGATTATTGAAGAATGTGAGGTCCAATGTTGGATCAATTATTGAAGAATGTGGGGTCCAATATTGGACTGAATATTGAAGAGTGTGGGCTCCAATGTTGGATCAATTATTGAAGAGTGTGGGGTCCAATGTTGGACCGATTATTGAAGAGTGTGGGATCCAACGTTGTACCAATTATTGAAGAGTGTGGGGTCCAATGTTGGACCGATTATTGAAGAGTGTGGGGTCCAATGTTGGACTGATTTTTGAAAAGTGTTGGGTCCAATGTTGGACTTATTATTGAAGAGTATGGGCTCCAATGTTGGACTGATTATTGAAGAGTGTGGGGTCCAATGTTGGATGAATTATTGAAGAATGTGGGGTCCACTGTTGGACTGATTATTGAAGAGTGTGGGATCCAATGTTGGACTAATTATTGAAGAATGTCGGGTCCAACGTTGGACCGATGATTGAAGAGTGTGCGGTCCAATTTTGGACTGATTATTGAAGAATGTGGGGTCCAATTGTGAACTGAATATTGAAGAGTGTGGACTCCAATGTTGGATCAATTATTGAAGAGTGTGTGGTCCAATGTTGGACTGATTATTGAAGATTGTGGGGTCCAATGTTGGAACTATTATTGAACAGTATGGTGTCTCATGTTGGATGTATTATGGAAGAGTGTGGGGTCCAATATTGGACTGATTATTGAAGTGTGTGGGGTCCAATGTTGGATCAATTATTGAAGAGTGTGGGGTCCAATGTTGGACTGATTATTGAAGAGTGTGGGTTCCAATGTTGGATTGGTGGTTGAAGAGTTTGGGGTCCAATGTTTCACTGGTTAATAAAGATTGTGGAGTCCAAGGTTGCACTGATCATTGAACAGTATCTTGTCTAATGTTGGAGTGATGATTGATGCATCAAGGGTCCAATTTTGGACTGATGATTGATCAGTGTATGTTCCAATCTTGGAGTGATTCTTGATGAGTGCAGTGTCTTATTGATTATTGAACAGTGCAGGGCCCAATATTGGACTGATTTTTGAAGGGTGTAGGATCCAATCTTGGATTGATTATTGAAGTGTTCAGGGTACATTGTTGGACTCATTATGGGAGAGTGTAGGGTCCAATGTTTCACTGATTAGTAAAGAGTGTCGGATCCAATAGTTGACTGATTATTGAAGTGTGTGTAGTCCAATATTGGAATGCTTATTGAAGAATGTATGGTCCAATGTTGGATTGATTATTGAAGAGTGTAAGGTCCACTGTTGTATTGATTATTGAGAGAGTGGGGTACAATTTTGGAATGATTGAAGAGAAAAGGGTACTGTTCTGGACTAATTATTGAAGAGTATAGGGTCGAATGTTGGATTATTATCGAAGATTGGAGGATTTACTGTAGGACTTATTATTGAAGAGTGTTTGTTGAAGAGTGTAGGATCCAATTTTGAACTGATTATTGAACAGCGTAGGTTCCAATGTTAGATTGATGGATGAAGATTGTCGGGTCCAATTTTGGAATGAATATTGAAGAGTGTGGGATCCAATGTTGTACTGATGATTGAAGAGTGCAGTGTCCATTGTACTACTGATAATTGAACAGAGCAGGGTTGGGTTGACGATTGATGATTGCCTGGGTCCAATTTTGGAGTGGTTATTGAAGAGTTCAGCATGTCGGGTCCCATGTTGTGCTGATTATTAACGAGTATAGGGACCAACGTTGGACCAATTATTGAAGAGTGTGGGGTCCAATGTTGGACCGATTATTGAAGAGTGTGTGGTCCAATGTTGGACTGATTATTGAAGAGTGTGGGGTCCAATGTTGGATCGATTATTGAAGAGTGTTGGGTCCATTGTTGGACTGATTATTGAAGAGTGTGGGATACAATGTTGGATCTATAATTGAAAAGTGTGAGGTCCAATGTTGGAATGATTATTGAATAGTGTGGGGTCCAATGTTGGACTGATTATTGAAGAGTGTGGGATCCAATGTTGGATCTATTATAGAAGAGTGTGGGGTCCAATGTTGGACTGATTATTGAAGAGTGTGGGATCCAATGTTGGATCTATAATTGAAGAGTGTGGGGTCCAATGTTGGATCGATTATTGAAGAGTGTGTGGTCCAATGTTGGATCGATTATTGAAGAGTGTGAGGTCCAATGTTGGACTGATTATTGAAGAGTGTGGGATCCAATGTTGGATCTATTATTGAAGAGTGTGGGGTCCAATGTTGGACTGATTATTGAAGAGTGTGGGGTCGAATGTTGGATCAAATATTGAAGAATGTGGGGTCCAATGTTGGACTGATTATTGAAGAGTGTGAGGTCCAATGTTGGATCTATTGTTGAAGAGTATGGGGTCCAATGTTGGACTGTTTATTGAAGAGTGTGTGGTTCAATGTTGGACTGATTATTGAAGAGTGTGAGGTCCAATGTTGGATCAATTATTGAAGAATGTGGGGTCCAATTTTGGACTGAATATTGAAGAGTGTGGGCTCCAATGTTGGATCAATTATTGAAAAGTGTGGGGTCCAATGTTGGACCGATTATTGAAGAGTGTGGGATCCAACGTTGGACCAATTATTGAAGAGTGTGGGGTCCAATGTTGGACCGATTATTGAAGAGTGTGGGGTCCAATGTTGGACTGATTTTTGAAAAGTGTTGGGTCCAATGTTGGACTTATTATTGAAGAGTATGGGCTCCAATGTTGGACTGATTATTGAAGAGTGTGGGGTCCAATGTTGGATGAATTATTGAAGAGTGTGGGGTCCACTGTTGGACTGATAATTGAAGAGTGTTAGATCCAATGTTGGACTAATTATTGAAGAGTGTCGGGTCCAACGTTGGACCGATGATTGAAGAGTGTGTGGTCCAATGTTGGATCAATTATTGAAGAGTGTGGGGTCCAATGTTGGATCGATTATTGAAGAGTGTGGTGTCCATTGTTGGACTGACTATTGAAGAATGTGTGATCCAATGTTGGATCTATTATTGAAGAGTGTGGGGTCTAATGTTGGATCAAATTTGAAGAATGTGGGGTCCAATGTTGGACTGATTATTGAAGAGGGTGTGGTCCAATGTTGGACTGATTATTGAAGAATGTGGGGTCCAATTGTGAACTGAATATTGAAGAGTGTGGGCTCCAATGTTGGATCAATTATTGAAGAGTGTGTAGTCCAATGTTGGACTGATTATTGAAGATTGTGGGGTCCAATGTTGGAACTATTATTGAACAGTATGGTGTCTCATGTTGGATGTATTATGGAAGAGTGTGGGGTCCAATATTGGACTGATTATTGAAGAGTGTGTGGTCCAATGTTGGATTGGTGGTTGAAGAGTTTGGGGTCCAATGTTTCACTGTTAAATAAAAATTGTGGAGTCCAAGGTTGCACTGATCATTGAACAGTATATTGTCTCATGTTGGAGTGATGATTGATGCATCAAGGGTCCAATTTTGGACTGATGATTGATCAGTGTATGTTCCAATCTTGGAGTGATTCTTGATGAGTGCAGTGTCTTATTGATTATTGAACAGTGCAGGGCCCAATATAGGACTGATTTTTGAAGGGTGCAGGATCCAATCTTGGATTGATTATTGAAGTGTTCAGGGTACATTGTTGGACTCATTATGGAAGAGTGTCGGGTCCAATGTTTCACTGATTAGTAAAGAGTGTAGGGTCCAATATTTGACTGATTATTGAAGAGTGTGTAGTCCAATATTGGAATGCTTATTGAAGAATGTATGGTCCAATGTTGGATTGATTATTGAAGAGTGTAAGGTCCACTGTTGTATTGATTATTGAGAGAGTGGGGTACAATTTTGGAATGATTGAAGAGAAAAGGGTACTGTTCCGGACTGATTATTGAAGAGTATAAGGTCGAATGTTGGATCATTATCGAAGATTGTAGGATTTACTGTTCGACTTATTATTGAAGAGTGTTTGTTGAAGAGTGTAGGATCCAATTTTGAACAGATTATTGAAGAGCGCAGGGTCCAATGTTAGATTGATTGATGAAGATTGTCGGGTCCAATTTTGGAATGAATATTGAAGAGTGTGGGATCCAATGTTGTACTGATGATTGAAGAGCGCAGTGTCCATTGTACTATTGATAATTGAACAGAGCAGGGTTGGGTTGAAGATTGATGATTGCCTGGGTCCAATTTTGGAGTGGTTCTTGATGAGTTCTGCATGTCGGGTCCAATGTTGTGCTGATTATTAACGAGAATAGGGACCAACGTTGGACCAATTATTGAAGAGTGTGGGGTCCAATGTTGGACCGGTTATTGAAGAGTGTGGGCTCCAATGTTGGACTGATTATTGAAAAGTGTGGGGTCCAATGTTGGACTTATTATTGAAGAGTGTGGGCTCCAATGTTGGACTGATTATTGAAGAGTGTGGGGTCCACTGTTGGACTGATTATTGAAGAGTGTGGGATCCAATGTTGGACTGATTATTGAAGAGTGTTGGGTCCAACGTTGGACCGATTATTGAAGAGTGTGTGGTCCAATGTTGGATCAATTATTGAAGAGTGTGTGGTCCAATGTAGGATCGATTATTGAAGAGTGTGGGGTCCAATTTCGGATCGATTATTGAAGAGTGTAGGATCCATTGTTGGTCAGATTATTGAAGAGTGTGGGATCCAATGTTGGATCTATTAATGAAGACTGTGGGATCCAATGTTGGACTGATTATTGAAGAGTGTGGGGTTCAATGTTGGATCAAATATTGAAGAATGTGGTGTCCAATGTTGGACTGATTATTGAAGAGTGCGGGGTCCAATGTTGGATCTATTATTGAAAAGTGTGGGGTCCGATGTTGGACTGAATTTTGAAGAGTGTGGGGTCCAATGTTGGATCAACTATTGAAGAGTGTGGGTCCAATGTAGGACTGATTATTGAAGAGTGTGGGTTCCAATGTTGGATTGGTGGTTGAAGAGTTTGGGGTCCAATGTTTCACTGGTTAATAAAGATTGTGGAGTCCAAGGTTGCACTGATCATTGAACAGTATCTTGTCTAATGTTGGAGTGATGATTGATGCATCAAGGGTCCAATTTTGGACTGATGATTGATCAGTGTATGTTCCAATCTTGGAGTGATTCTTGATGAGTGCAGTGTCTTATTGATTATTGAACAGTGCAGGGCCCAATATTGGAATGATTTTTGAAGGGTGTAGGTTCCAATCTTGGATTGATTATTGAAGTGTTCAGGGTACATTGTTGGACTCATTGTGGGAGAGTGTCGGGTCCAATGTTTCACTGATTAGTAAAGAGTGTGGGGTCCAATGTTGGATCGATTATTGAAGAGTGTTGGGTCCATTGTTGGACTGATTATTGAAGAGTGTGGGATCCAATATTGGATCTATAATTGAAAAGTGTGGGCTCCAATGTTGGACTGATTATTGAAGAGTGTGTGGTCCAATGTTGGACTGATTATTGAAGAGTGTGGGATCCAATGTTGGATCTCTTATTGAAGAGTGTGGGGTCCAATGTTGGACTGATTATTGAAGAATGTGGGATCCAATGTTGGATCTATAATTGAAAGGTGTGGGGTCCAATGTTGGACTGATTATTGAAGAGTGTGGGGTCCAATGTTGGACTGATTATTGAAGAGTGTGTGGTCCAATGTTGGTCTGATTATTGAAGAGTGTAATCCAATGTTGGATCGATTATTGAAGAGTGTGGGCTCCAATGTTGGATCAATTATTGAAGAGTGTGGGGTCCAATGTTGGACTGATTATTGAAGAGTGTGGGATCCAATGTTTGATCTATTATTGAAGAGTGTGGGGTCCAATGTTGGACTGATTATTGAAGAGTGTGGGGTCCAATGTTGGATCAAATATTGAAGAATGTGGGGTCCAATGTTGGACTGATTATTGAAGAGTGTGAGGTCCAATGTTGCATCTATTGTTGAAGAGTGTGGGGTCCAATGTTGGACTGTTTATTGAAGAGTGTGTGGTCCAATGTTGGACTGATTATTGAAGTGTGTGAGGTACAATGTTGGATCAATTATTGAAGAATGGGGGGTCCAATTTTGGATTGAATATTGAAGAGTGTGGGCTCCAATGTTGGATCAATTATTGAAGAGTGTGGGATCCAACGTTGGACCAATTATTGAAGAGTGTGGGGTCCAATGTTGGACCGATTATTGAAGAGTGTGGGGTCCAATGTTGGACTGATTTTTGAAAATTGTTGGGTCCAATGTTAGACTTATTATTGAAGAGTATGGGCTCCAATGTTGGACTGATTATTGAAGAGTGTGGGGTCCAATGTTGGATGAATTATTGAAGAGTGTGGGTCCACTGTTGGACTGATTATTGAAGAGTGTGGGATCCAATGTTGGACTAATTATTGAAGAGTGTCTGGTCCAACGTTGGACCGATGATTGAAGAGTGTGTGGTCCAATGTTGGATCAATTATTGAAGAGTGTGGGGTCCAATGTTGGATCGATTATTGAAGAGTGTGGTGTCCATTGTTGGACTGACTATTGAAGAGTGAGGGACCCAATGTTGGATCTATTATTGAAGAGTGTGGGATCTAATGTTGGATCTATTATTGAAGAGTGTGGGGTCCAATGTTGGACTGATTATTGATGAGTGTTGGGTCCAATGTTGGATCTGTTATTGAAGAATGTGGGGTCCAATGTTGGACTGATTATTGAAGAGTGTGGGGTCCAATTGTGGATCTTTTATTGAAGAATGTGAGGTCCAATGTTGGACCGATTATTGAAGAGTGAGGGGTCCAATGTTGGACTGAGTATTGAAGAGCGTGGGGTCCAATGTTGGATCAATTATTGAAGAGTGTGTGGTCCAATGTTGGATCAATTATTGAAGAGTGTGTTGTCCAATGTTGGACTGATTATTTAAAAGTGTGTGGTCAATGTTGGATCAATTATTGAAGAGTGTGGTGTCCAAAGTTGGACTGATTATTGAAGAGTGTGGGGTCCAATGTTGGACTGATTATTGTAGAGTGTGGGGTCCAATGTTGGAATATATTATTGAAGAGTGTGGTGTCCAAAGTTGGATGTATTATTGAAGAGTGTGGGGTCAAATGTTGGACTGATTATTGAAGAGTGTGGAGTTCAATGTTGGATCAATTATTGAAGAGTGTGTGGTCCAATGTTGGATTGATTATTGAAGAGTGTGGAGTCCAATGTTTGTCTGATTATTGAAGAGCTTGAGGTTCAATATTGGATCAATTATTGAACAGTGTGGGGTCCAATGTTGGGCTGATTATTGAAGAGTGTGGGGTCAAATGTTGGATCTATTATTGAAGAGCGCGGGGTCCAATGTTGGACTGATTATTGAAGAGCGTGGTGTCCAGTCCAATATTGGATGTATTATTGAAGAGTGTGGGGTCAAATGTTGGTCTGATTATTGAAGAGTGTGGAGTTCAATGTTGGGTCAATTAGTGAAGAGTGTGTGGTCCAATGTTGGACTGATTATTGAAGAGTGTGGGATACAATATTGGATCTATAATTGAAAAGTGTGGGCTCCAATATTGGACTGATTATTGAAGAGTGTGTGGTCCAATGTTGGACTGATTATTGAAGAGTGTGGGGTCCAATGTTGGATCGATTATTGAAGAGTGTGGGCTCCAATGTTGGATCAATTATTGAAGAGTGTGGGGTCCAATGTTGGACTGATTATTGAAGAGTGTGGGATCCAATGTTGGACTGATTATTGAAGAGTGTGAGGTACAATGTTGGATCAATTATTGAAGAATAGGTGGTCCAATTTTGGATTGAATATTGAAGAGTGTGGGCTCCAATGTTGGATCAATTATTGAAGAGTGCGGGGTCCAATGTTGGACCGATTATTGAAGAGTGTGGGATCCAACGTTGGACCAATTATTGAAGAGTGTGGGGTCCAATGTTGGACCGATTATTGAAGAGTGTGTGGTCCAATGTTGGACTGATTTTTGAAAATTGTTGGGTCCAATGTTAGACTTATTATTGAAGAGTATGGGCTCCAATGTTGGACTGATTATTGAAGGGTGTGGGGTCCAATGTTGGATGAATTATTGAAGAGTGTGGGGTCCACTGTTGGACTGATTATTGAAGAGTGTGGGATCCAATGTTGGACTAATTATTGAAGAGAGTCTGGTCCAACGTTGGACCGATGATTGAAGAGTGTGTGGTCCAATGTTGGATCAATTATTGAAGAGTGTGGGGTCCAATGTTGGATCGATTATTGAAGAGTGTGGTGTCCATTGTTGGACTGACTATTGAAGAGTGAGGGACCCAATGTTGGATCTATTATTGAAGAGTGTGGGGTCTAATGTTGGATCTATTATTGAAGAGTGTGGGGTCCAATGTTGGACTGATTATTGATGAGTGTTGGGTCAAATGTTGGATCTGTTATTGAAGAATGTGGGGTCCAATGTTGGACTGATTATTAAAGAGTGTGTGGTCCAATTTTGGATCTATTATTGAAGAGTGTGGGGTCCAATGTTAGATGTATTATTGAAGAGTGTGGGGTCCAATGTTGGACTGATTATTGAAGAGTGTGGGGTCCAATTGTGGATCTTTTATTGAAGAATGTGGGGTCCAATGTTGGATCAATTATTGAAGAGTGTGGGGTCCAATGTTGGACCGATTATTGAAGAGTGTGGGGTCCAATGTTGGACTGAGTATTGAAGAGCGTGTGGTCAATGTTGGATCAATTATTGAAGAGTGTGGTGTCCAAAGTTGGACTGATTATTGAAGAGTGTGGGGTCCAATGTTGGACTGATTATTGTAGAGTGTGGGGTCCAATGTTGGAATATATTATTGAAGAGTGTGGTGTCCAAAGTTGGATGTATTATTGAAGAGTGTGGGGTCAAATGTTGGACTGATTATTGAAGAGTGTGGAGTTCAATGTTGGATCAATTATTGAAGAGTGTGTGGTCCAATGTTGGATTGATTATTGAAGAGTGTGGGGCCAACGTTGGACAGATTATTGAAGAGTGTGGGGTCCAAAGTTGGATCAATTATTGAAGAGTGTGTGGTCCAATGTTGGACTGATTATTGAAGAGTGTGGGGTCCAATGTTGGATCTATTATTGAAGAGTGTGTGAATCCAATGTTGGACTGATTATTGAAGAGTGTGGGGTCCAATGTTGGACCGATTATTGAAGAGTGTGGGATCCAATGTTCGACTGAATATTGAAGAATGTGTGGTCCAATGTTGGATCGACTATTGAAGAGTGTGGGATCCAATGTTGGACCGATTATTGAAGAGTGTGGGATCCAAATTTGGACTGAATATTGAAGAGTGTGGGGTCCAATGTTGGATTGGTGGTTGAAGAGTTTGGGGTCCAATGTTTCACTGGTTAATAAAGATTGTGGAGTCCAAGGTTGCACTGATCATTGAACAGTATCTTGTCTAATGTTGGAGTGATGATTGATGCATCAAGGGTCCAATTTTGGACTGATGATTGATGAGTGTAGGTTCCAATCTTGGAGTGATTCTTGATGAGTGCAGTGTCTTATTGATTATTGAACAGTGCAGGGCCCAATATTGGATTGATTTTTGAAGGGTGTAGGATCCAATCTTGGATTGATTATTGAAGTGTTCAGGGTACATTGTTTGATTCATTATGGAAGAGTGCAAGGTCCAATGATTAGTAAAGGGTATAGGGTCCAATATTTGACTGATTATTGAAGAGTGTGTAGTCCAATATTGGAATGCTTATTGAAGAATGTATGGCCCAATGTTGGATTGATTATTGAAGAGTGTTAGGTCCACTGTTGTATTGATTATTGAGAGAGTGAGGACAATTTTGGAATGATTGAAGAGAAAAGGGTCCTGTACTGGACTAATTATTGAAGAGAATAGCGTTGAATGTTAGATTATTATCGAAGATTGTAGGATTTACTGTTGGACTTATAATTGAAGAGTGTTTGTTGAAGAGTGTAGGATCTAATTTTGAACTGGTTATTGAAGAGTGTAGGGTCCAATGTTACATAGATTGATGAAGATTTTCGGGTAGATTTTGGAATAAATATTGAAGAGTGTGGGATCCAATGTTGTACTGATGATTGAAGAGCGCAGTGTCCATTGTACTATTGATTATTGAACAGAGTAGGGTTGGGTTGATGATTGATGAGTGCCTGGGTCCAATTTTGGAGTGGTTCTTGAAGAGTTCAGCGTGTCGGGTCCAATGTTGGGCTGATTATTAACGAGTATAGGGAGCAAATTTGGACCAATTATTGAAGAGCATGGGGTTCAATCTTGGACTGATTATTGAAGAGTGTGGGGTCCAATGTTGGATCGATTATTGAAGAGTGTGGGGTCCAATGTTGGACTGATTATTGAAGAGTGCGGGATCCAATGTTGGATCTATTATTGAAGAGTGTGGGGTCCAATATTGGACTGATTATTGAAGAGTGTGGGGTCCAATGTTGGAATATATTATTGAAGAGTGTGTGGTCCAATGTTGGACTGATTATTGACGAGTATGGGTTCCAACTTTGGACTCAATATTGAAAAGTGTGGGGTCCAATGTTGGATCAACTATTGAAGAGTGTGGGGTCCAATGTTGGATCGATTGTTGAAGAGTGTGGGGTCCCATTTTGGACTGATTATTCAAGAGTGTAAGGTCCACTGTTGTATTGATTATTGAGAGAGTGGGGACAATTTTGGAATGATTGAAGAGAAAAGGGTCCTGTACTGGACTAATTATTGAAGAGTATTGGGTCGAATGTTGGATTATTATCGAAGATTGGAGGATTTACTGTTGGACTTATTATTGAAGAGTGTTTGTTGAAGAGTGTAGGATCCAATTTTGAACTGGTTATTGAAGAGTGTAGGGTCCAATGTTACATTGATTGATGAAGATTTTCGGGTAAATTTTGGAATGAATATTGAAGAGTGTGGGATCCAATGTTGTACTGATGATTGAAGAGCGCAGTGTCCATTGTACTATTGATTATTGAACAGAGTAGAGTTGGGTTGATGATTGATGAGTGCCTGGGTCCAATTTTGGAGTGTTTCTTGAAGAGTTCACCGTGTCGTGTCCCATGTTGGGCGAATTATTAACGAGTATAGGGACCAACGTTGGACCAATTATTGCAGAGTGTGGGGTTCAATGTTGGACCGATTATTGAAGAGTGTGGGGTCCAATGTTGGATCGATTATTGAAAAGTGTGGGGTCCAATGTTAGACTGATTATTGAAGAGTGTGGGATCCAATGTTCGATCTATTATTGAAGAGTGTGAGGTCCAATATTGGACTGATTATTGAAGAATGTGGGGTCCAATGTTGGATCAAATATTGAAGAATGTGGGGTCCAATGTTGGACTGATTGTTGAAGAGTGTGGGGTCCAATGTTGGACTGATTATTGAAGAGTGTGGGGTCCAATGTTGGACCGATTATTGAATCGTGTGGTATCAAATGTTGGACTGAATATTGAAAAGAGTGGGGTCCAATGTTGGATCAACTATTGAAGAGTGTGGTGCCCAATGTTAGATTGATTGATGAAGATTTTCGGGTCTAATTTTGGAATGAATATTGAAGAGTGTGGGATCCAATGTTGTACTGATGATTGAAGAGCGCTGTGTCCTTTGTACTATTGATTATTGAACAGAGTCGGGTTGGGTTCATGATTGATGATTGCCTGGGTCCAATTTTGGAGTGGTTCTTGAAGAGTTCAGCGTGTCGGGTCCCATGTTGGGCTGATTATTAACGAGTATAGGGACCAACGTTGGACCAATTATTACAGAGTGTGGGGTTCAATGTTGGACCGATTATTGAAGAGTGTGGGATCCAAATTAGGACTGAATATTGAAGAGTGTTGTGTCCAATGTGGGACCGATTATTGAAGAGTGTGGGGTCCAATTTTGGACAGATTATTCAAGAGGGTCGGGTCCAACGTTGGACCGATTATTGAAGAGTGTGTGGTCCAATGTTGCATCAATTATTGAAGAGTGTGTGGTCCAATGTTGGACTGATTATTGAAGAGTGTGGGGTCCAAAGATGGATCGATTATTGAAGAGTGTGGGGTCCATTGTTGGACTGATTATTGAAGAGTGTGGGATCCAATGTTGGACTGATTATTGACGAGTGTGGGGTCCAATGTTGGACCAATTATTGAAGAGTGTGTGGTCCAATGTTGGACTGATAAATGAAGAGTGTGGGGCCAATGTTGGATCGATTATTGAAGAGTGTGCGGTCCAATGTTGGATCGATTATTGAAAAGTGTGGTGTCCAATGTTGGATCAAATATTGAAGAATGTGGGGTCCAATGTTGGACTGATTGTTGAAGAGTGTGGGGTCCAATGTTGGAATGATTATTGAAGAGTGTGGGATTCAATGTTGGACCGATTATTGAATAGTGTGGGATCCAATGTTGGACTGAATATTGAAAAGTGTGGGATCCAATGTTGGATCAACTATTGAAGAGTGTGGGGTCCAATGTTGGATCGATTATTGAAGAGTGTGAGGTCCAATTTTGGATCTATTATTGAAGAATGTGGGGTCCAATGTTGGATCAATTATTGAAGAGTGTGGTGTCCAATGTTGGATGTATTATTGAAGAGTGTGCGGTCCAATGTTGGACTGATTATTGAAGAGTGTGGGGTCCAATGTTGGACTGATTATTGAAGAGTGTGCGGTCCAAAGTTGGATCAATAATTGAAGAGTGTGTGGTCCAATGTTGGACTGATTATTGAAGAGTGTGGGGTCCAATGTTGGATCTATTATTGAAGAGTGTGGTTTCCAATGTTGGACTGATTAATGAAGAGTGTGGGGTCCAATGTTGGACCGATTATTGAAGAGTGTGGGATCCAATGTTGGACTGAATATTGAAGAATGTGGGGTCCAATGTTGGATCAACTAATGAAGAGTGTGGGGTCCAATGTTGGATCGATTATTGAAGAGTGTGGGGTCCAAAGTTGGACAGATTATTGAAGAGTGTGGGGTCCAATGTTGGATTGGTTGTTGAAGAGTTTGGGGTCCAATGTTTCACTGGTTAATAAAGATTGTGGAGTCCAAGGTTGTACTGATCATTGAACAGTATCTTGTCTAATGTTGGAGTGATGATTGATGCATCAAGGGTCCAATTTTGGACTGATGGTTGATGAGTCTAGGTTCCAATCTTGGAGTGATTCTTGATGAGTGCAGTGTCTTATTGATTAATGAACAGTGCAGTGCCCAATATTCGATTGATTTTTGAAGGGTGTAGGATCCAATCTTGGATTGATTATTGAGTGTAGGGTCCAATGTTAAATTGATTGATGAAGATTTTCGGGTAAATTTTGGAATGAATATTGAAGAGTGTGGGATCCAATGTTGTACTGATGATTGAAGAGCGCAGTGTCCATTGTACAATTGATTATTGAACAGAGTAGGGTTGGGTTGATGATTGATGAGGGCCTGGGTCCAATTTTGGAGTGGTTCTTGAAGAGTTCAGCGTGTCGGGTCCAATGTTGGGCTGATTATTAACGAGTATAGGGACCAACGTTGGACCAATTAGTGAGGAGCGTGGGGTTCAATGTTGGACCGATTATTGAAGAGTGTGGGGTCCATTGTTGGATCGATTATTGAAGAGTGTAGGGTCCAATGTTGGACTGATTATTGGCGAGTGTGGGGTCCAATGTTGGACCGATTATTGAAGAGTGTGGGGTCCAATATTGGACTGATTATTGAAGAGTGTGGGGTCCAATGTTGGAATATATTATTGAAGAGTGTGTGGTCCAATGTTGGACTGATTATTGAAGAGTGTGGGGTCCAATGTTGGACCGATTATTGAATCGTGTGGTATCAAATGTTGGACTGAATATTGAAAAGAGTGGGGTCCAATGTTGGATCAACTATTGAAGAGTGTGGTGCCCAATGTTAGATTGATTGATGAAGATTTTCGGGTCTAATTTTGGAATGAATATTGAAGAGTGTGGGATCCAATGTTGTACTGATGATTGAAGAGCGCTGTGTCCTTTGTACTATTGATTATTGAACAGAGTCGGGTTGGGTTCATGATTGATGATTGCCTGGGTCCAATTTTGGAGTGGTTCTTGAAGAGTTCAGCGTGTCGGGTCCCATGTTGGGCTGATTATTAACGAGTATAGGGACCAACGTTGGACCAATTATTACAGAGTGTGGGGTTCAATGTTGGACCGATTATTGAAGAGTGTGGGATCCAAATTAGGACTGAATATTGAAGAGTGTTGTGTCCAATGTGGGACCGATTATTGAAGAGTGTGGGGTCCAATTTTGGACAGATTATTCAAGAGGGTCGGGTCCAACGTTGGACCGATTATTGAAGAGTGTGTGGTCCAATGTTGCATCAATTATTGAAGAGTGTGTGGTCCAATGTTGGACTGATTATTGAAGAGTGTGGGGTCCAAAGATGGATCGATTATTGAAGAGTGTGGGGTCCATTGTTGGACTGATTATTGAAGAGTGTGGGATCCAATGTTGGACTGATTATTGACGAGTGTGGGGTCCAATGTTGGACCAATTATTGAAGAGTGTGTGGTCCAATGTTGGACTGATAAATGAAGAGTGTGGGGCTAATGTTGGATCGATTATTGAAGAGTGTGCGGTCCAATGTTGGATCGATTATTGAAAAGTGTGGTGTCCAATGTTGGATCAAATATTGAAGAATGTGGGGTCCAATGTTGGACTGATTGTTGAAGAGTGTGGGGTCCAATGTTGGAATGATTATTGAAGAGTGTGGGATTCAATGTTGGACCGATTATTGAATAGTGTGGGATCCAATGTTGGACTGAATATTGAAAAGTGTGGGATCCAATGTTGGATCAACTATTGAAGAGTGTGGGGTCCAATGTTGGATCGATTATTGAAGAATGTGGGGTCCAATGTTGGATCAATTATTGAAGAGTGTGGTGTCCAATGTTGGATGTATTATTGAAGAGTGTGCGGTCCAATGTTGGACTGATTATTGAAGAGTGTGGGGTCCAATGTTGGACTGATTATTGAAGAGTGTGCGGTCCAAAGTTGGATCAATAATTGAAGAGTGTGTGGTCCAATGTTGGACTGATTATTGAAGAGTGTGGGGTCCAATGTTGGATCTATTATTGAAGAGTGTGGTTTCCAATGTTGGACTGATTAATGAAGAGTGTGGGGTCCAATGTTGGACCGATTATTGAAGAGTGTGGGATCCAATGTTGGACTGAATATTGAAGAATGTGGGGTCCAATGTTGGATCAACTAATGAAGAGTGTGGGGTCCAATGTTGGATCGATTATTGAAGAGTGTGGGGTCCAAAGTTGGACAGATTATTGAAGAGTGTGGGGTCCAATGTTGGAATATATTATTGAAGAGTGTGTGGTCCAATGTTGGACTGATTATTGAAGAGTATGGGTTCCAACTTTGGTCTGATTATTGAAGAGTGTATGGTCCAACGTTGAACTGATTATTGAAGAGTGTGGGATCCAATGTTGGACTGATTATTGAAGAGTGTATGGTCTATAGTTGGACCTAATATTGAGGAGTATAGGATCCAATGTTGGATCAATTATTGAAGAGTGTGAGATCCAATGTTGGACTGAATATTGAAGAATGTGGGGTCCAATGTTGGATCAACTATTGAAGAGTGTGGGGTTCAATGTTGGACTGATTATTGAAGAGTGTGGGATCCAATGTTGGATAAACTATTGAAGAGTGTGGGGTTCAATGTTGGACTGATTATTGAAGAGTGTGGGATCCAATGTTGGACTGAATATTGAAGAGTGTGGGGTCCAATGTTGGATCCACTATTGAAGAGTGTGGGGTTCAATGTTGGACTGATTATTGAAGAGTGTGGGATCCAATGTTGGATCAACTATTGAAGAGTGTGTGGTTCAATGTTGGACTGATTATTGAATAGTGTGGGATCCAATGTTGGACTGATTATTGAAGAGTGTGGGGTCCAATATGGTTCTGATTATTGAAGAGTGTGGGGTCCAATATTGGATCAAATATTGAAGAATGTGGGGTCTAATGTTGGACTGATTGTTGAAGAGTGTAGGGTCCAATGTTGGAATGATTATTGAAGAGTGTGGGGTTCAATGTTGGACCGATTATTGAATAGTATGGGATCCAATGTTGGACTGAATATTGAAAAGTGTGGGGTCCAATGTTGGATCAACTATTGAAGAGTGTGGGGTCCAATGTTGGATCGATTATTGAAGAGTGTGGGGTCCAATTTTGGACTGATTATTGAAGAGTGTAAGGTCCACTGTTGTATTGATTATTGAGAGAGTGGGGACAATTTTGGAATGATTGAAGAGAAAAGGGTCCTGTACTGGACTAATCATTGAAGAGTATAGGGTCGAATGTTGGATTATTATCGAAGATTGGAGGATTTACTGTTGGACTTATTATTGAAGAGTGTTTGTTGAAGAGTGTAGGATCCAATTTTGAACTGGTTATTGCAGAGTGTAGGGTCCAATGTTACATTGATTGATGAAGATTTTCGGGTAAATTTTGGAATGAATATTGAAGAGTGTGGAATCCAATGTTGTACTGATGATTGAAGAGCGCAGTGTCCATTGTACTATTGATTATTGAACAGAGTAGGGTTGGGTTGATGATTGATGAGTGCCTGTGTCCAATTTTGGAGTGGTTCTTGAAGAGTTCACCGAGTCGGGTGCCATGTTAGGCGGATTATTAACGAGTATAGGGACCAACGTTGGACCAATTATTGCAGAGTGTGGGGTTCAATGTTGGACCGATTATTGAAGAGTGTGGGGTCCAATGTTGGATCGATTATTGAAGAGTGTGGTGTCCAATGTTAGACTGATTATTGAAGAGTGTGGGATCCAATGTTGGATCTATTATTGAAGAGTGTGGGGACCAATATTGGACTGATTATTGAAGAATGTGGGGTCCAATGTTGGATCAAATATTGAAGAATGTGGGGTCCAATGTTGGACTGATTGTTGAAGAGTGTGGGGTCCAATGTTGGACTGATTATTGAAGAGTGTGGGGTCCAATGTTGGACCGATTATTGAATAGTGTGGTATCCAATGTTGGATTGAATCTTGAAAAGTGTGGGGTCCAATGTTGGATCAACTATTGAAGAGTGTGGTGTCCAATGTTAGATTGATTGATGAAGATTTTCGGGTCTAATTTTGGAATGAATATTGAAGAGTGTGGGATCCAATGTTGTACTGATGATTGAAGAGTGCAGTGTCCTTTGTACAATTGATTATTGAACAGAGTAGGGTTGGGTTGATGATTGATGATTGCCTGGGTCCAATTTTGGAGTGGTTCTTGAAGAGTTCAGTGTGTCGGGTCCCATGTTGAGCTGATTATTAACGAGTATAGGGACCAACGTTGGACCAATTATTGAAGAGTGTGAGGTTCAATGTTGGACCGATTATTGAAGAGTGTGCGATCCAAATTTGGACTGAATATTGAAGAGTGTGGTGTCCAATGTTGGATCGAATATTGAAGAGTTTGGGGTCCAATTTTGGACTGATTATTGAAGAGTGTGGGATCCAATTTTGCATCTATTATTGAAGAGTGTGCGGTCCAATGTTGGACTGATTATTGAAGAGTGTGGGGTCCAATGTTGGACCGATTATTGAAGATTGTGGGATCCAAATTTGGACATAATATTGAAGAGTGTGGGGTCCAATATTGGGTCAACTATTGAAGAGTGTGGGGTCCAATGTTGGATCGATTATTGAAGAGTGTGGGATCCAATGTTGGACTGATTATTGAACAGTTTGGGGTCCAAAGTTGGATCAACTATTGAAGAGTGTGGGGTCCAATGTTGGATCGATTATTGAAGAGTGTGCGGTCCAATGTTGGACCGATTATTGAAGAGTGTGGGGTCCAATATTGGACTGATTATTGAAGAGTGTGGGGTCCAATGTTGGAATATATTATTGAAGAGTGTGTGGTCCAATGTTGGACTGATTATTGAAGAGTATGGGTTCCAACTTTGGTCTGATTATTGAAGAGTGTATGGTCCAACGTTGAACTGATTATTGAAGAATGTGGGATCCAATGTTGGACTGATTATTGAAGAGTGCATTGTCTTTAGTTGGACCTAATATTGAGGAGTATAGGATCCAATGTTCGATCAATTATTGAATAGTGTGAGATCCAATGTTGGACTGAATATTGAAGAATGTGGGGTCCAATGTTGGATCAACTATTGAAGAGTGTGGGGTTCAATGTTGGACTGATTATTGAAGAGTGTGGGATCCAATGTTGGATCAACTATTGAAGAGTGTGGGGTTCAATGTTGGACTGATTATTGAAGAGTGTGGGATCCAATGTTGGACTGAATATTGAAGAGTGTGGTGTCCAATGTTGGATCAACTATTGAAGAGTGTGGGGTTCAATGTTGGACTGATTATTGAAGAGTGTGGGATCCAATGTTGGATCAACTATTGAAGAGTGTGGGGTTCAATGTTGGACTGATTATTGAAGAGTGTGGGATCCAATGTTGGATCTATTATTGAAGAGTGTGGGGTCCAATATTGTTCTGATTATTGAAGAGTGTGGGGTCCAATATTGGATCAAATATTGAAGAATGTGGGGTCCAATGTTGGACTGATTGTTGAAGAGTGTAGGGTCCAATGTTGGAATGATTATTGAAAAGTGTGGGGTTCAATGTTGGACCGATTATTGAATAGTGTGGGATCCAATGTTGGACTGAATATTGAAAAGTGTGGGGTCCAATGTTGGATCAACTATTGAAGAGTGTGGGGTCCAATGTTGGATCGATTATTGAAGAGTGTGGGGTCCAATTTTGGACTGATTATTGAAGAGTGTAAGGTCCACTG
The DNA here is from genome assembly GCF_044704955.1 of Pristiophorus japonicus. Lineage (NCBI taxonomy): Eukaryota > Metazoa > Chordata > Chondrichthyes > Pristiophoridae > Pristiophorus > Pristiophorus japonicus. Next base: position 78,200,962 of record NC_091990.1, read on the forward strand.
TTGTATTGATTATTGAGAGAGTGGGGACAATTTTGGAATGATTGAAGAGAAAAGGGTCCTGTACTCGACTAATTATTGAAGAGTTTAGGGTCGAATGTTGGATTATTATCGAAGATTGGAGGATTTACTGTTGGACTTATTATTGAAGAGTGTTTGATGAAGAGTGTAGGATCCAATTTTGAACTGGTTATTGAAGAGTGTAGGGTCCAATGTTACATTGATTGATGAAGAATTTCGGGTAAATTTTGGAATGAATATTGAAGAGTGTGGGATCCAATGTTGCACTGATGATTGAAGAGCGCAGTGTCCATTGTACTATTGATTATTGAACAGAGTAGGGTTGGGTTGATGATTGATGAGTGCCTGTGTCCAATTTTGGAGTGGTTCTTGAAGAGTTCACCGTGCCGGGTGCCATGTTGGGCGAATTATTAACGAGTATAGGGACCAACGTTGGATCAATTATTGCAGAGTGTGGGGTTCAATGTTGGACCGATTATTGAAGAGTGTGGAGTCCAATGTTGGATCTATTATTGAAGAGTGTGGGGTCCAATATTGGACTGATTATTGAAGAATGTGGGGTCCAATGTTGGATCAAATATTGAAGAATGTGGGGTCCAATGTTGGACTGATTGTTGAAGAGTGTGGGGTCCAATGTTGGACTGATTATTGAAGAGTATGGGGTCCAATGTTGGACCGATTATTGAATAGTGTGGTATCCAATGTTGGATTGAATCTTGAAAAGTGTGGGGTCCAATGTTGGATCAACTATTGAAGAGTGTGGTGTCCAATGTTAGATTGATTGATGAAGATTTTCGGGTCTAATTTTGGAATGAATATTGAAGAGTGTGGGATCCAATGTTGTACTGATGATTGAAGAGCGCAGGGTCCTTTGTACTATTGATTATTGAACAGAGTAGGGTTGGGTTGATGATTGATGATTGCCTGGGTCCAATTCTGGAGTGGTTCTTGAAGAGTTCAGTGTGTCGGGTCCCATGTTGGGCTGATTATTAACGAGTATAGGGACCAACGTTGGACCAATTATTGAAGAGTGTGGGGTTCAATGTTGGACCGATTATTGAAGAGTGTGGGATCCAAATTTGGACTGAATATTGAAGAGTGTGGTGTCCAATGTTGGATCGATTATTGAAGAGTTTGGGGTCCAATTTTGGACTGATTATTGAAGAGTGTGGGATCCAATTTTGCATCTATTATTGAAGACTGTGGGGTGCAATGCTGCATGTATTATTGAAGAGTGTGGGGTCCAATGTTGGACTGATTATTGAAGAGTGTGGTATCCAATTTTGGACCTATTATTGAAGAATCTGGGGTCCAATGTTGGATCAATTATTGAAGAGTGTGGGGTCCAATGTTGGATGTATTATTGAAGAGTGTGCGGTCCAATGTTGGACTGATTATTGAAGAGTGTGGGATCCAAAGTTGGATCAACTATTGAAGAGTGTGGGGTCCAATGTTGGATCGATTATTGAAGAGTGTGGGGTCCAATGTTAGATGTATTATTGAAGAGTGTGCGGTCCAATGTTGGACTGATTATTGAAGAGTGTGGGATCCAATGTTGGACCGATTATTGAAGAGTGTGGGATCCAATGTTGGACCAACTATTGAAGAGTGTGGGGTCCAATGTTGGACCGATTATTGAAGATTGTGGGATCCAAATTTGGACTTAATATTGAAGAGTGTGGGGTCCAATATTGGGTCAACTATTGAAGAGTGTGGGGTCCAATGTTGGATCGATTATTGAAGAGTGTGGGGTCCAATGTTGGACTGATTATTGAAGAGTGTGGGGTCCAAAGTTGGATCAACTATTGAAGAGTGTGGGGTCCAATGTTGGATCGATTATTGAAGAGTGTGGGGTCCAATGTTGGACAGATTATTGAAGAGTGTGGGGTCCAATGTTGGATTGGTATTTGAAGAGTTTGTGGTCCAATGTTTCACTGGTTAATAAAGATTGTGGAGTCCATGGTTGTACTGATCATTGAACAGTATCTTGTCTAATGTTGGAGTGATGATTGATGCATCAAGGGTCCAATTTTGGATTGATGATTGATGAGTGTAGGTTCCAATCTTGGAGTGATTCTTGATGAGTGCAGTGTCCTATTGATTATTGAACAGTGCAGGACCCAATATTGGATTGATTTTTGAAGGGTGTAGGATCCAATCTTGGATTGATTATTGAAGTTTTCAGGGTACATTGTTGGATTCATTATGGAAGAGTGTAAGGTCCACTTTTTCACTGATTAGTAAAGGGCATATGGTCCAACATTTGACTGCTAATTGAAGAGTGTGTAGTCCAATATTGGAATGCTTATTGAAGAATGTATGGCCCAATGTTGGATTGATTATTGAAGATAGTAAGGTTCACTGTTGTATTGATTATTGAGAGGGTGGGGACAATTTTGGAATGATTCAAGAGAAAAGGGTCCTGTACTGGACTAATTATTGAAGAGTATTGGGTCGAATGTTGTATTATTATCGAAGATTGTAGGATTTACTGTTGGACTTATTATTGAAGAGTGTTTGTTGAAGAGTGTAGGATCCAATTTTGAACTGATTATTGAAGAGTGTAGGGTCCATTGTTAGATTGATTGATGAAGATTTTCGGGTCCAATTTTGGAATGAATATTGAAGAGTGTGGGATCCAATGTTGCACTGATGATTGAAGAGCGCAGTGTCCATTGTACTGTTGATTATTGAACAGAGTAGGGTTGGGTTGATGATTGATAAGTGGCTGGGTCCAATTCTGGAGTAGTTCTTGAAGATTTCAGCGTGTCGGGTCCCATGTTGGGCTGATTATTAACGAATATAGGGACCAACGTTGGACCAATTATTGAAGAGTGTGGGGTTCAATGTTGGACCGATCATTGAAGAGTGTGTGGTCCAATGTTGGACTGATTATTGAAGAGTGTGGGGTCCAATGTTGGATCGATTATTGAAGAGTGTGGGGTCCAATGTTGGACTGATAATTGAAGAGTGTGGGATCCAATGTTGGATCTATTATTGAAGAGTGTGGGGTCCAATATTGGACTGATTATTGAAGAGTGTGGGGTCTAATGTTGGATCAAATATTGAAGAATGTGGGGTCCAATGTTGGACTGATTGTTGAAGAGTGTGGGATCCAATGTTGGATCTATTATTGAAGAGTGTGGGGTCCAATATTGGACTAATTATTGAAGAGTGTGGGGTTCAATGTTGGATCAAATATTGAAGAATGTGGGGTCCAATGTTGGACTGATTGTTGAAGAGTGTGGGGTCCAATGTTGGATCAAATATTAAAGAATGTGGGGTCCAATGTTGGACTGATTGTTGAAGAGTGTGGCCTCCAATGTTGGACTGATTATTGAAGAGTGTGGGGTCCAATGTTCGACCGATTATTGAATAATGTGGGATCCAATGTTGGACTGAATCTTGAAACGTGTGGGGTCCAATGTTGGATCAACTATTGAAGAGTGTGGGGTCCAATGTTGGATCGATTATTGAAGAGTGTGGGGTCCAATTTTGGACTGATTATTGAAGAGTGTGGGATCCAATTTTGGAACTATTATTGAAGAATGTGGGGTCCAATGTTGGATGTATTATTGAAGAGGGTGATATCCAATTTTGGATCTATTATTGAAGAATGTGGTGTCCAATGTTGGACTGATTGTTGAAGAGTGTGGGGTCCAATGTTTGACTGATTATTGAAGAGTGTGGGGTTCAATGTTCGACCGATTATTGAATAATATGGGATCCAATGTTGGACTGAATCTTGAAAAGTGTGGGGTCCAATGTTGGATCAACTATTGAAGAGTGTGGGGTCCAATGTTGGATCGATTATTGAAGAGTGTGGGGTCCAATTTTGGACTGACTATTGAAGAGTGTGGGGTCCAATGTTGGATCGATTATTGAAGAGTGTGGGGTCCAATGTTGGACTGATTATTGAAGAGTGTGGGATCCAATGTTGGATCTATTATTGAAGAATGTGGGGTCCAATGTTGGATGTATTATTGAAGAGGGTGGTATCCAATTTTGGATCTATTATTGAAGAATGTGGGGTCCAATGTTGGATCATTTATTGAAGAGTGTGGGGTCCAATGTTGGATGTATTATTGAAGTGTGTGCGGTCCAATGTTGGACTGATTATTGAAGAGTGTGGGGTCCAATTTTGGATCTATTATTGAAGAATGTGGGGTCCAATGTTGGATCAATTATTGAAGAGTGTGGGGTCCAATGTTGGATCGATTATTGAAGAGTGTGGGGTCCAATTTTGGACTGACTATTGAAGAGTGTGGGGTCCAATGTTGGATCGATTATTGAAGAGTGTGGGGTCCAATGTTGGACTGATTATTGAAGAGTGTGGGATCCAATGTTGGATCTATTATTGAAGAATGTGGGGTCCAATGTTGGATGTATTATTGAAGAGGGTGGTATCCAATTTTGGATCTATTATTGAAGAATGTGGGGTCCAATGTTGGATCATTTATTGAAGAGTGTGGGGTCCAATGTTGGATGTATTATTGAAGTGTGTGCGGTCCAATGTTGGACTGATTATTGAAGAGTGTGGGGTCCAATTTTGGATCTATTATTGAAGAATGTGGGGTCCAATGTTGGATCAATTATTGAAGAGTGTGGGGTCCAATGTTGGACTGATTATTGAAGAGTGTGGGATCCAATTTTGGATCTATTATTGAAGTATGTTGTGTCCAATGTTGGATATATAATTGAAGAGTGTGGGATCCAATGTTGGACTGATTATTGAAGAGTGTGGGATCCAATTTTGGATCTATCATTGAAGAATGTGGGGTCCAATGTTGGACTGATTGTTGAAGAGTGTGGGGTCCAATGTTGGACTGATTATTGAAGAGGGTGGGGTCCAATGTTCGACCGATTATTGAATAATGTGGGATCCAATGTTGGACTGAATCTTGAAAAGTGTGGGGTCCAATGTTGGATCAACTATTGAAGAGTGTGGGGTCCAATGTTGGATCGATTATTGAAGAGTGTGAGGTCCAATATTGGACTGATTATTGAAGAGTGTGGGGCCCAATGTTGGAATATATTATTGAAGAGTGTGTGGTCCAATGTTGGACTGATTATTGAAGAGTATGGGTTCCAACTTTGGTCTGATTATTGAAGAGTGTATGGTCCAACGTTGAACTGATTATTGAAGAGTGTGGGATCCAATGTTGGACTGATTATTGAAGAGTGTGTGGTCCAATGTTGGACTGATTATTGAAGAGTGTGGAATCCAATGTTGTACTGATGATTGAAGAGCGCAGTGTCCATTGTACTATTGATTATTGAACAGAGTAGGGTTGGGTTGATGATTGATGAGTGCCTGGGTCCAATTTTGGAGTGGTTCTTGAAGAGTTCACCGTGTCGGGTGCCATGTTGGGCTGATTATTAACGAGTATAGGGACCAACGTTGGACCAATTATTGAAGAGTGTGGGTTCAATGTTGGACCGATCATTGAAGAGTGTGTGGTCCAATGTTGGACTGATTATTGAAGAGTGTGGGGTCCAATGTTGGATCGATTATTGAAGAGTGTGGGGTCCAATGTTGGACTGATAATTGAAGAGTGTGGGATCCAATGTTGGATCTATTATTGAAGAGTGTGGGGTCCAATATTGGACTGATTATTGAAGAGTGTGGGGTCCAATGTTGGATCAAATATTGAAGAATGTGGGGTCCAATGTTGGACTGATTGTTGAAGAGTGTGGGGTCCAATGTTGGACTGATTATTGAAGAGTGTGGGGTCCAATGTTGGATCAAATATTGAAGAATGTGGGGTCCAATGTTGGACTGATTGTTGACGAGTGTGGGATCCAATGTTGGATCTATTATTGAAGAGTGTAGGGTCCAATATTGGACTGATTATTGAAGAGTGTGGGGTCCAATGTTGGATCAAATATTGAAGAATGTGGGGTCCAATGTTGGACTGATTGTTGAAGAGTGTGGGGTCCAATGTTGGATCAAATATTGAAGAATGTGGGGTCCAATGTTGGACTGATTGCTGAAGAGTGTGGGGTCCAATGTTGGACTGATTATTGAAGAGTGTGGGGTCCAATGTTCGACCGATTATTGAATAATGTGGGATCCAATGTTGGACAGAATCTTGAAACGTGTGGGGTCCAATGTTGGATCAACTATTGAAGAGTGTGGGGTCCAATGTTGGATCGATTATTGAAGAGTGTGGGGTCCAATTTTGGACTGATTATTGAAGAATGTGGGATCCAATTTTGGATCTATTATTGAAGAATGTGGGGTCCAATGTTGGATGTATTATTGAAGAGGGTGATATCCAATTTTGGATCTATTATTGAAGAATGTGGGGTCCAATGTTGGACTGATTATTGAAGAGTGTGGGGTCCAATGTTCGACCGATTATTGAATAATGTGGGATCCAATGTTGGACTGAATCTTGAAAAGTGTGGGGTCCAATGTTGGATCGATTATTGAAGAGTGTGGGGTCCAATTTTGGACTGATTATTGAAGAGTGTGGGGTCCAATGTTGGATCGATTATTGAAGAGTGTGGGGTCCAATGTTGGACTGATTATTGAAGAGTGTGGGATCCAATGTTGGATCTATTATTGAAGAGTGTGGGGTCCAATATTGGACTGATTATTGAAGAGTGTGGGATCCAATTTTGGATCTATTATTGAAGAATGTGGGGTCCAATGTTGGATGTATTATTGAAGAGTGTGGTATCCAATTTTGGATCTATTATTGAAGAATGTGGGGTCCAATGTTGGATCATTTATTGAAGAGTGTGGGGTCCAATGTTGGATGTATTATTGAAGTGTGTGCGGTCCAATGTTGGACTGATTATTGAAGAGTGTGGGGTCCAATTTTGGATCTATTATTGAAGAATGTGGTGTCCAATGTTGGATCAATAATTGAAGAGTGTGGGGTCCAATGTTGGACTGATTATTGAAGAGTGTGGGATCCAATTTTGGATCTATTATTGAAGTATGTTGGGTCCAATGTTGGATATATAATTGAAGAGTGTGGGATCCAATGTTGGACTGATTATTGAAGAGTGTGGGGTCCAATGTTCGACCGATTATTGAATAATGTGGGATCCAATGTTGGACTGAATCTTGAAAAGTGTGGGGTCCAATGTTGGATCAACTATTGAAGAGAGTGGGGTCCAATGTTGGATCGATTATTGAAGAGTGTGAGGTCCAATATTGGACTGATTATTGAAGAGTATGGGTTCCAACTTTGGTCTGATTATTGAAGAGTGTATGGTCCAACGTTGAACTGATTATTGAAGAGTGTGGTATCCAATGTTGGACTGATTATTGAAGAGTGTATGGTCTATAGTTGGACCTAATATTGAGGAGTATAGGATTCAATGTTGGATCAATTATTGAAGAGTGTGAGATCCAATGTTGGACTGAATATTGAAGAATGTGGGGTCCAATGATGGATCAACTATTGAAGAGTGTGGGGTTCAATGTTGGACTGATTATTGAAGAGTGTGGGATCCAATGTTGGATCAACTATTGAAGAGTGTGGGGTTCAATGTTGGACTGATTATTGAAGAGTGTGGGATCCAATGTTGGACTGAATATTGAAGAGTGTGGGGTCCAATGTTGGATCAACTATTGAAGAGTGTGGGGTTCAATGTTGGACTGATTATTGAAGAGTGTGGGATCCAATGTTGGATCAACTATTGAAGAGTGTGGGGTTCAATGTTGGACTGATTATTGAAGAGTGTGGGATCCAATGTTGGACTGATTATTGAATAGTGTGGGATCCAATGTTGTATCTATTATTGAAGAGTGTGGGGTCCAATATTGTTCTGATTATTGAAGAGTGTGGGGTCCAATATTGGATCAAATATTGAAGAATGTGGGGTCCAATGTTGGACTTATTGTTGAAGAGTGTAGGGTCCAATGTTGGAATGATTATTGAAGAGTGTGGGGTTCAATGTTGGACCGATTATTGAATAGTGTGGGATCCAATGTTGGACTGAATATTGAAAAGTGTGGGGTCCAATGTTGGATCAACTATTGAAGAGTGTGGGGTCCAATGTTGGATCGATTATTGAAGAGTGTGGGGTCCAATTTTGGACTGATTATTGAAGAGTGTAAGGTCCACTGTTGTATTGATTATTGAGAGAGTGGGGACAATTTTGGAATGATTGAAGAGAAAAGGGTCCTGTACTGGACTAATTATTGAAGAGTATAGGGTCGAATGTTGGATTATTATCGAAGATTGGAGGATTTACTGTTGGACTTATTATTGAAGAGTGTTTGTTGAAGAGTGTAGGATCTAATTTTGAACTGGTTATTGAAGAGTGTAGGGTCCAATGTTACATTGATGGATGAAGATTTTCGGGTAAATTTTGGAATGAATATTGAAGAGTGTGGAATCCAATGTTGTACTGATGATTGAAGAGCGCAGTGTCCATTGTACTATTGATTATTGAACAGAGTAGGGTTGGGTTGATGATTGATGAGTGCCTGGGTCCAATTTTGCAGTGGTTCTTGAAGAGTTCACCGAGTCGGGTGCCATGTTGGGCAGATTATTAACGAGTATAGGGACCAACGTTGGACCAATTATTGCAGAGTGTGGGGTTCAATGTTGGACCGATTATTGAAGAGTGTGGGGTCCAATGTTGGAGCGATTATTGAAGAGTGTGGGGTCCAATGTTAGACTGATTATTGAAGAGTGTGGGATCCAATGTTGGATCTATTATTGAAGAGTGTGGGGTCCAATATTGGACTGATTATTGAAGAATGTGGGGTCCAATGTTGGATCAAATATTGAAGAATGTGGGGTCCAATGTTGGACTGATTGCTGAAGAGTGTGGGGTCCAATGTTGGACTGATTATTGAAGAGTGTGGGGTCCAATGTTGGACCGATTATTGATTAGTGTGGTATCCAATGTTGGATTGAATCTTGAAAAGTGTGGGGTCCAATGTTGGATCAACTATTGAAGAGTGTGGTGTCCAATGTTAGATTGATTGATGAAGATTTTCGGGTCTAATTTTGGAATGAATATTGAAGAGTGTGGGATCCAATGTTGTACTGATGATTGAAGAGCGCAGTGTCCTTTGTACTATTGATTATTGAACAGAGTAGGGTTGGGTTGAAGATTGATGATTGCCTGGGTCCAATTTTGGAGTGGTTCTCGAAGAATTCAGTGTGTCGGGTCCCATGTTGGGCTGATTATTAACGAGTATAGGGACCAACGTTGGACCAATTATTGAAGAGTGTGGGGTTCAATGTTGGACCGATTATTGAAGAGTGTGGGATCCAAATTTGGACTGAATATTGAAGAGTGTGGTGTCCAATGTTGGATCGATTATTGAAGAGTTTGGGGTCCAATTTTGGACTTATTATTGAAGAGTGTGGGATCCAATTTTGCATCTATTATTGAAGACAGTGGGTTGCAATGTTGCATGTATTATTGAAGAGTGTGGGGTCCAATGTTGGACTGATTATTGAAGAGTGTGTTATCCAATTTTGGATCTATTATTGAAGAATGTGGGGTCCAATGTTGGATCAATTATTGAAGAGTGTGGTGTCCAATGTTAGATTGATTGATGAAGATTTTCGGGTCTAATTTTGGAATGAATATTGAAGAGTGTGGGATCCAATGTTGTACTGATGATTGAAGAGCGCAGTGTCCTTTGTACTATTGATTATTGAACAGAGTAGGGTTGGGTTGAAGATTGATGATTGCCTGGGTCCAATTTTGGAGTGGTTCTTGAAGAATTCAGTGTGTCGGGTCCCATGTTGGGCTGATTATTAACGAGTATAGGGACCAACGTTGGACCAATTATTGAAGAGTGTGGGGTTCAATGTTGGACCGATTATTGAAGAGTGTGGGATCCAAATTTGGACTGAATATTGAAGAGTGTGGTGTCCAATGTTGGATCGATTATTGAAGAGTTTGGGGTCCAATTTTGGACTTATTATTGAAGAGTGTGGGATCCAATTTTGCATCTATTATTGAAGACTGTGGGTTGCAATGTTGCATGTATTATTGAAGAGTGTGGGGTCCAATGTTGGACTGATTATTGAAGAGTGTGTTATCCAATTTTGGATCTATTATTGAAGAATGTGCGGTCCAATGTTGGACTGATTATTGAAGAGTGTGGGGTCCAATGTTGGACCGATTATTGAAGAGTGTGGGATCCAATGTTGGACTGAATATTGAAGAGTGTGGGGTCCAATGTTGGACCAACTATTGAAGAGTGTGGGGTCCAATGTTGGACCGATTATTGAAGATTGTGGGATCCAAATTTGGACTTAATATTGAAGAGTGTGGGGTCCAATATTGGGTCAACTATTGAAGAGTGTGGGGTCCAATGTTGGATCGATAATTGAAGAGTGTGGGGTCCAATGTTGGACTGATTATTGAAGAGTGTGGGGTCCAAAGTTGGATCAACTTTTGAAGAGTGTGGGGTCCAATGTTGGATTGATTATTGAAGAGTGTGGGGTCCAATGTTGGACAGATTATTGAAGAGTGTGGGGTCCAATGTTGGATTGGTATTTGAAGGGTTTGTGGTCCAATGTTTCACTGGTTAATAAAGATTGTGGAGTCCATGGTTGTACTGATCATTGAACAGTATCTTGTCTAATGTTGGAGTGATGATTGATGCATCAAGGGTCCAATTTTGGATTGATGGTTGATGAGTGTAGGTTCCAATCTTGGAGTGATTCTTGATGAGTGCAGTGTCCTATTGATTATTGAACAGTGCAGGACCCAATATTGGATTGATTTTTGAAGGGTGTAGGATCCAATCTTGGATTGATTATTGAAGTGTTCAGGGTACATTGTTGGATTCATTATGGAAGAGTGTAAGGTCCACTTTTTCACTGATTAGTAAAGGGCATGTCGTCCAACATTTGACTGCTAATTGAAGAGTGTGTAGTCCAATATTGGAATGCTTATTGAAGAATGTATGGCCCAATGTTGGATTGATTATTGAAGAGAGTAAGGTTCACTGTTGTATTGATTATTGAGAGAGTGGGGACAATTTCGGAATGATTCAAGAGAAAAGGGTCCTGTACTGGACTAATTATTGAAGAGTATAGGGTCGAATGTTGTATTATTATCGAAGATTGTAGGATTTACTGTTGGACTTATTATTGGAGAGTGTTTGTTGAAGAGTGTAGGATCCAATTTTGAACTGATTATTGAAGAGTGTCGGGTCCAATGTTAGATTGATTGATGAAGATTTTCGGCTCCAATTTTGGAATGTATATTGAAAGTGTGGGATCCAATGTTGCACTGATGATTGAAGAGCGCAGTGTCCATTGTACTGTTGATTATTGAACAGAGTAGGGTTGGGTTGATGATTGATAAGTGGCTGGGTCCAAATTTGGAGTGGTTCTTGAAGATTTCAGCGTGTCGGGTCCCATGTTGGGCTGATTATTAACGAGTATAGGGACCAACGTTGGACCAATTATTGAAGAGTGTGGGGTTCAATGTTGGACCGATCATTGAAGAGTGTGTGGTCCAATGTTGGACTGATTATTGAAGAGGGTGGGGTCCAATGTTGGACTGATTATTGAAGAGTGTGGGATCCAATGTTGGATCTATTATTGAAGAGTGTGGGGTCCAATGTTGGATCAAATATTGAAGAATGTGGGGTCCAATTTTGGACTGATTGCTGAAGAGTGTGGTATCCAATTTTGGATCCATTATTGAAGAATGTGGGGTCCAATATTGGATCAATTATTGAAGAGTGTGGGGTCCAATGTTGGATGTATTATTGAAGAGTGTGCGGTCCAATGTTGGACTGATTATTGAACAGTGTGGGGTCCAATGTTGGACTGATTATTGAAGAGTGTGGGGTCCAATGTTGGATCAATTATTGAAGAGTGTGTGGTCCAATGTTGGACTGATTATTGAAGAGTGTGGGGTCCAATGTTGGATCTATTATTGAAGAGTGTGGGGTCCAATGTTGGACTGATTATTGAAGAGTGTGGGGTCCAATGTTGGACCGATTATTGAAGAGTGTGGGATCCAATGTTGGACTGAATATTGAAGAGTGTGGGGTCCAATGTTGGACCAACTATTGAAGAGTGTGGGGTCCAATGTTGGACCGATTATTGAAGAGTGTGGGATCCAAATTTGGACTGAATATTGAAGAGTGTGGGGTCCAATATTGGGTCAACTATTCAAGAGTGTGGGGTCCAATGTTGGACTGATTGCTGAAGAGTGTGGGGTCCAATGTTGGACTGATTATTGAAGAGTGTGGGGTCCAATGTTGGACCGATTATTGATTAGTGTGGTATCCAATGTCGGATTGAATCTTGAAAAGTGTGGGGTCCAATGTTGGATCAACTATTGAAGAGTGTGGTGTCCAATGTTAGATTGATTGATGAAGATTTTCGGGTCTAATTTTGGAATGAATATTGAAGAGTGTGGGATCCAATGTTGTACTGATGATTGAAGAGTGCAGTGTCCTTTGTACTATTGATTATTGAACAGAGTAGGGTTGGGTTGAAGATTGATGATTGCCTGGGTCCAATTTTGGAGTGGTTCTCGAAGAATTCAGTGTGTCGGGTCCCATGTTGGGCTGATTATTAACGAGTATAGGGACCAACGTTGGACCAATTATTGAAGAGTGTGGGGTTCAATGTTGGACCGATTATTGAAGAGTGTGGGATCCAAATTTGGACTGAATATTGAAGAGTGTGGTGTCCAATGTTGGATCGATTATTGAAGAGTTTGGGGTCCAATTTTGGACTTATTATTGAAGAGTGTGGGATCCAATTTTGCATCTATTATTGAAGACAGTGGGTTGCAATGTTGCATGTATTATTGAAGAGTGTGGGGTCCAATGTTGGACTGATTATTGAAGAGTGTGTTATCCAATTTTGGATCTATTATTGAAGAATGTGGGGTCCAATGTTGGATCAATTATTGAAGAGTGTGGGGTCCAATGTTGGATGTATTATTGAAGAGTGTGCGGTCCAATGTTGGACTGATTATTGAAGAGTGTGGGGTCCAATGTTGGACCGATTATTGAAGAGTGTGGGATCCAATGTTGGACTGAATATTGATGAGTGTGGGGTCCAATGTTGGACCAACTATTGAAGAGTGTGGGGTCCAATGTTGGACCGATTATTGAAGATTGTGGGATCCAAATTTGGACTTAATATTGAAGAGTGTGGGGTCCAATATTGGGTCAACTATTGAAGAGTGTGGGGTCCAATGTTGGATCGATTATTGAAGAGTGTGGGGTCCAATGTTGGACTGATTATTGAAGAGTGTGGGGTCCAAAGTTGGATCAACTTTTGAAGAGTGTGGGGTCCAATGTTGGATTGATTATTGAAGAGTGTGGGGTCCAATGTTGGACAGATTATTGAAGAGTGTGGGGTCCAATGTTGGATTGGTATTTGAAGAGTTTGTGGTCCAATGTTTCACTGGTTAATAAAGATTGTGGAGTCCATGGTTGTACTGATCATTGAACAGTATCTTGTCTAATGTTGGAGTGATGATTGATGCATCAAGGGTCCAATTTTGGATTGATGGTTGATGAGTGTAGGTTCCAATCTTGGAGTGATTCTTGATGAGTGCAGTGTCCTATTGATTATTGAACAGTGCAGGACCCAATATTGGATTGATTTTTGAAGGGTGTAGGATCCAATCTTGGATTGATTATTGAAGTGTTCAGGGTACATTGTTGGATTCATTATGGAAGAGTGTAAGGTCCACTTTTTCACTGATTAGTAAAGGGCATGTCGTCCAACATTTGACTGCTAATTGAAGAGTGTGTAGTCCAATATTGGAATGCTTATTGAAGAATGTATGGCCCAATGTTGGATTGATTATTGAAGAGAGTAAGGTTCACTGTTGTATTGATTATTGAGAGAGTGGGGACAATTTCGGAATGATTCAAGAGAAAAGGGTCCTGTACTGGACTAATTATTGAAGAGTATAGGGTCGAATGTTGTATTATTATCGAAGATTGTAGGATTTACTGTTGGACTTATTATTGGAGAGTGTTTGTTGAAGAGTGTAGGATCCAATTTTGAACTGATTATTGAAGAGTGTCGGGTCCAATGTTAGATTGATTGATGAAGATTTTCGGCTCCAATTTTGGAATGAATATTGAAAGTGTGGGATCCAATGTTGCACTGATGATTGAAGAGCGCAGTGTCCATTGTACTGTTGATTATTGAACAGAGTAGGGTTGGGTTGATGATTGATAAGTGGCTGGGTCCAAATTTGGAGTGGTTCTTGAAGATTTCAGCGTGTCGGGTCCCATGTTGGGCTGATTATTAACGAGTATAGGGACCAACGTTGGACCAATTATTGAAGAGTGTGGGGTTCAATGTTGGACCGATCATTGAAGAGTGTGTGGTCCAATGTTGGACTGATTATTGAAGAGGGTGGGGTCCAATGTTGGACTGATTATTGAAGAGTGTGGGATCCAATGTTGGATCTATTATTGAAGAGTGTGGGGTCCAATGTTGGATCAAATATTGAAGAATGTGGGGTCCAATTTTGGACTGATTGCTGAAGAGTGTGGTATCCAATTTTGGATCCATTATTGAAGAATGTGGGGTCCAATATTGGATCAATTATTGAAGAGTGTGGGGTCCAATGTTGGATGTATTATTGAAGAGTGTGCGGTCCAATGTTGGACTGATTATTGAACAGTGTGGGGTCCAATGTTGGACTGATTATTGAAGAGTGTGGGGTCCAATGTTGGATCAATTATTGAAGAGTGTGTGGTCCAATGTTGGACTGATTATTGAAGAGTGTGGGGTCCAATGTTGGATCTATTATTGAAGAGTGTGGGGTCCAATGTTGGACTGATTATTGAAGAGTGTGGGGTCCAATGTTGGACCGATTATTGAAGAGTGTGGGATCCAATGTTGGACTGAATATTGAAGAGTGTGGGGTCCAATGTTGGACCAACTATTGAAGAGTGTGGGGTCCAATGTTGGACCGATTATTGAAGAGTGTGGGATCCAAATTTGGACTGAATATTGAAGAGTGTGTGGTCCAATATTGGGTCAACTATTGATGAGTGTGGGGTCCAATGTTGGACTGATTGCTGAAGAGTGTGGGGTCCAATGTTGGACTGATTACTGAAGAGTGTGGGGTCCAATGTTGGACCGATTATTGATTAGTGTGGTATCCAATGTTGGATTGAATCTTGAAAAGTGTGGGGTCCAATGTTGGATCAACTATTGAAGAGTGTGGTGTCCAATGTTAGATTGATTGATGAAGATTTTCGGGTCTAATTTTGGAATGAATATTGAAGAGTGTGGGATCCAATGTTGTACTGATGATTGAAGAGCGCAGTGTCCTTTGTACTATTGATTATTGAACAGAGTAGGGTTGGGTTGAAGATTGATGATTGCCTGGGTCCAATTTTGGAGTGGTTCTCGAAGAATTCAGTGTGTCGGGTCCCATGTTGGGCTGATTATTAACGAGTATAGGGACCAACGTTGGACCAATTATTGAAGAGTGTGGGGTTCAATGTTGGACCGATTATTGAAGAGTGTGGGATCCAAATTTGGACTGAATATTGAAGAGTGTGGTGTCCAATGTTGGATCGATTATTGAAGAGTTTGGGGTCCAATTTTGGACTTATTATTGAAGAGTGTGGGATCCAATTTTGCATCTATTATTGAAGACAGTGGGTTGCAATGTTGCATGTATTATTGAAGAGTGTGGGGTCCAATGTTGGACTGATTATTGAAGAGTGTGTTATCCAATTTTGGATCTATTATTGAAGAATGTGGGGTCCAATGTTGGATCAATTATTGAAGAGTGTGGGGTCCAATGTTGGATGTATTATTGAAGAGTGTGCGGTCCAATGTTGGACTGATTATTGAAGAGTGTGGGGTCCAATGTTGGACCGATTATTGAAGAGTGTGGGATCCAATGTTGGACTGAATATTGATGAGTGTGGGGTCCAATGTTGCACCAACTATTGAAGAGTGTGGGGTCCAATGTTGGACCGATTATTGAAGATTGTGGGATCCAAATTTGGACTTAATATTGAAGAGTGTGGGGTCCAATATTGGGTCAACTATTGAAGAGTGTGGGGTCCAATGTTGGATCGATTATTGAAGAGTGTGGGGTCCAATGTTGGACTGATTATTGAAGAGTGTGGGGTCCAAAGTTGGATCAACTTTTGAAGAGTGTGGGGTCCAATGTTGGATTGATTATTGAAGAGTGTGGGGTCCAATGTTGGACAGATTATTGAAGAGTGTGGGGTCCAATGTTGGATTGGTATTTGAAGAGTTTGTGGTCCAATGTTTCACTGGTTAATAAAGATTGTGGAGTCCATGGTTGTACTGATCATTGAACAGTATCTTGTCTAATGTTGGAGTGATGATTGATGCATCAAGGGTCCAATTTTGGATTGATGGTTGATGAGTGTAGGTTCCAATCTTGGAGTGATTCTTGATGAGTGCAGTGTCCTATTGATTATTGAACAGTGCAGGACCCAATATTGGATTGATTTTTGAAGGGTGTAGGATCCAATCTTGGGTTGATTATTGAAGTGTTCAGGGTACATTGTTGGATTCATTATGGAAGAGTGTAAGGTCCACTTTTTCACTGATTAGTAAAGGGCATGTCGTCCAACATTTGACTGCTAATTGAAGAGTGTGTAGTCCAATATTGGAATGCTTATTGAAGAATGTATGGCCCAATGTTGGATTGATTATTGAAGAGAGTAAGGTTCACTGTTGTATTGATTATTGAGAGAGTGGGGACAATTTCGGAATGATTCAAGAGAAAAGGGTCCTGTACTGGACTAATTATTGAAGAGTATAGGGTCGAATGTTGTATTATTATCGAAGATTGTAGGATTTACTGTTGGACTTATTATTGGAGAGTGTTTGTTGAAGAGTGTAGGATCCAATTTTGAACTGATTATTGAAGAGTGTCGGGTCCAATGTTAGATTGATTGATGAAGATTTTCGGCTCCAATTTTGGAATGAATATTGAAAGTGTGGGATCCAATGTTGCACTGATGATTGAAGAGCGCAGTGTCCATTGTACTGTTGATTATTGAACAGAGTAGGGTTGGGTTGATGATTGATAAGTGGCTGGGTCCAAATTTGGAGTGGTTCTTGAAGATTTCAGCGTGTCGGGTCCCATGTTGGGCTGATTATTAACGAGTATAGGGACCAACGTTGGACCAATTATTGAAGAGTGTGGGGTTCAATGTTGGACCGATCATTGAAGAGTGTGTGGTCCAATGTTGGACTGATTATTGAAGAGGGTGGGGTCCAATGTTGGACTGATTATTGAAGAGTGTGGGATCCAATGTTGGATCTATTATTGAAGAGTGTGGGGTCCAATGTTGGATCAAATATTGAAGAATGTGGGGTCCAATTTTGGACTGATTGCTGAAGAGTGTGGTATCCAATTTTGGATCCATTATTGAAGAATGTGGGGTCCAATATTGGATCAATTATTGAAGAGTGTGGGGTCCAATGTTGGATGTATTATTGAAGAGTGTGCGGTCCAATGTTGGACTGATTATTGAACAGTGTGGGGTCCAATGTTGGACTGATTATTGAAGAGTGTGGGGTCCAATGTTGGATCAATTATTGAAGAGTGTGTGGTCCAATGTTGGACTGATTATTGAAGAGTGTGGGGTCCAATGTTGGATCTATTATTGAAGAGTGTGGGGTCCAATGTTGGACTGATTATTGAAGAGTGTGGGGTCCAATGTTGGACCGATTATTGAAGAGTGTGGGATCCAATGTTGGACTGAATATTGAAGAGTGTGGGGTCCAATGTTGGACCAACTATTGAAGAGTGTGGGGTCCAATGTTGGACCGATTATTGAAGAGTGTGGGATCCAAATTTGGACTGAATATTGAAGAGTGTGGGGTCCAATATTGGGTCAACTATTGAAGAGTGTGGGGTCCAATGTTGGATCGATTGTTGAAGAGTGTGGGGTTCAATGTTGGACTGATTATTGAAGAGTGTGGGGTCCAATGTTGGATCAACTATTGAAGACTGTGGGGTCCAATGTTGGATGGATTATTGAAGAGTGTGGGGTCCAATGTTGGACTGATTATTGAAGAGTGTGGGGTCCAATGTTGGATTGGTAGTTGAAGAGTATGGGGTCCAATGTTTCACTGGTTAATAAAGATTGTGGAGTCCATGGTTGTACTGATCATTGAACAATATCTTGTCTAATGTTGGAGTGATGATTGATGCATCAAGGGTCCAATTTTGGATTGATGATTGATGAGTGTAGGTTCCAATCTTGGAGTGATTCTTGATGAGTGCAGTGTCTTATTGATTATTGAACAGTGCAGGACCCAATATTGGACTGATCTTTGAAGGGTGTAGGATCCAATCTTGGATTGATTATTGAAGTGTTCAGGGTACATTGTTGGATTCATTATGGAAGAGTGTATGGTCCAATTTTTCACTGATTAGTAAAGGGTCTAGGGTCCAACATTTGACTGATTATTGAAGAGTGTGTAGTCCAATATTGGAATGCTTATTGAAGAATGTATGGCCCAATGTTGGATTGATTATTGAAGAGAGTAAGGTTCACTGTTGTATTGGTTATTGAGAGGGTGGGGACAATTTTGGAATGATTGACGAGAAAAGGGTCCTGTACTGGACTAGTTATTGACGAGTATAGGGTCGAATGCTGTATTATTATCGAAGATTGTAGGATTTACTGTTGGACTTATTATTAAAGAGTATTTGTTGAAGAGTGTAGGATCCAATTTTGAACTGATTATTGAAGAGTGTAGGGTCCAATGTTCGATTGATTGATGAAGATTTTCGGGTCCAATTTTGGAATGAATATTGAAGAGTTTAGGATCCAATGTTGTACTGATGATTGAAGAGCGCAGTGTCCGTTGTACTGTTGATTATTGAACAGAGTAGGGTTGGGTTAATGATTGATAAGTGCCTGGGTCCAATTTTGGAGTGGTTCTTGAAGAGTTCAGCGTGTCGGGTCCCATGTTGGGCTGATTATTAACGAGTATAGGGACCAACGTTGGACCAATTATTGAAGAGTGTGGGGTTCAATGTTGGACCGATTTTTGAAGAGTGTGGGATCCAAATTTGGACTGAATATTGAAGAGTGTGGTGTCCAATGTTGGATCGATTATTGAAGAGCTTGGGGTCCAATTTTGGACTGATTATTGAAGAGTGTGGGATCCAATTTTGCATCTATTATTGAAGACTGTGGGCTGCAATGTTGCATGTATCATTGAAGAGTGTGGGGTCCAATGTTGGACTGATTATTGAAGAGTGTGGTATCCAATTTTGGATCTATTGTTGAAGAATGTGGGGTCCAATGTTGGATCAATTATTGAAGAGTGTGGGGTTCAATGTTGGACCGATTATTGAAGAGTGTGGGATCCAAATTTGGACTGAATATTGAAGAGTGTGGTGTCCAATGTTGGATGTATTATTGAAGAGTGTGCGGTCCAATGATGGACTGATTATTGAAGAGTGTGGGGTCCAATGTTGGACCGATTATTGAAGAGTGTGGGATCCAATGTTGGAATGAATATTGAAGTGTGTGGGGTCCAATGTTGGACCAACTATTGAAGAGTGTGGGGTCCAATGTTGGACCGATTATTGAAGATTGTGGGATCTAAATTTGGACTGAATATTGAAGAGTGTGGGGTCCAATATTGGGTCAACTATTGAAGAATGTGTGGTCCAATGTTGGATCGATTATTGAAGAGTGTGGGGTCCAATGTTGGACTGATTATTGAAGAGTGTGGGGTCCAAAGTTGGACTGAATATTGAAGAGTATGGGGTCCAATATTGGGTCATCTATTGAAGAATGTGGGGTCCAATGTTGGATCGATTATTGAAGAGTGTGGGGTCCAATGTTGGACTGATTATTGAAGAGTGTGGGGTCCAAAGTTGGATCAACTATTGAAGAGTGTGGGGTCCAATTTTGGACTGATTATTGAAAAGTGTGGGATCCAATTTTGGATCTATTATTGAAGAATGTGGGGTCCAATGTTGGATCAATTATTGAAGAGTGTGGTGTCCAATGTTGGATGTATTATTGAAGAGTGTGCGGTCCAATGATGGACTGATTATTGAAGAGTGTGGGGTCCAATGTTGGACCGATTATTGAAGAGTGTGGGATCCAATGTTGGATTGAATATTGAAGAGTGTGGGGTCCAATGTTGGACCAACTATTGAAGAGTGTGGGGTCCAATGTTGGACCGATTATTGAAGATTGTGGGATCCAAATTTGGACTTAATATTGAAGAGTGTGGGGTCCAATATTGGGTCAACTATTGAAGAGTGTGGGGTCCAATGTTGGATCGATTATTGAAGAGTGTGGGGTCCAATGTTGGACTGATTATTGAAGAGTGTGGGGTCCAAAGTTGGATCAACTTTTGAAGAGTGTGGGGTCCAATGTTGGATTGATTATTGAAGAGTGTGGGGTCCAATGTTGGACAGATTATTGAAGAATGTGGGATCCAATGTTGGACTGAATATTGAAGAGTGTGGGGTCCAATGTTGGACCAACTATTGATGAGTGTGGGGTCCAATGTTGGACCGATTATTGAAGATTGTAGGATCCAAATTTGGACTTAATATTGAAGAGTGTGGGGTCCAATATTGGGTCAACTATTGAAGAGTGTGGGGTCCAATGTTGGATCGATTATTGAAGAGTGTGGGGTCCAATGTTGGACTGATTATTGAAGAGTGTGGGGTCCAAAGTTGGATCAACTTTTGAAGAGTGTGGGGTCCAATGTTGGATTGATTGTTGAAGAGTGTGGGGTCCAATGTTGGACAGATTATTGAAGAGTGTGGGGTCCAATGTTGGATTGGTATTTGAAGAGTTTGTGGTCCAATGTTTCACTGGTTAATAAAGATTGTGGAGTCCATGGTTGTACTGATCATTGAACAGTATCTTGTCTAATGTTGGAGTGATGATTGATGCATCAAGGGTCCAATTTTGGATTGATGGTTGATGAGTGTAGGTTCCAATCTTGGAGTGATTCTTGATGAGTGCAGTGTCCTATTGATTATTGAACAGTGCAGGACCCAATATTGGATTGATTTTTGAAGGGTGTAGGATCCAATCTTGGATTGATTATTGAAGTGTTCAGGGTACATTGTTGGATTCATTATGGAAGAGTGTAAGGTCCACTTTTTCACTGATTAGTAAAGGGCATGTCGTCCAACATTTGACTGCTAATTGAAGAGTGTGTAGTCCAATATTGGAATGCTTATTGAAGAATGTATGGCCCAATGTTGGATTGATTATTGAAGAGAGTAAGGTTCACTGTTGTATTGATTATTGAGAGAGTGGGGACAATTTCGGAATGATTCAAGAGAAAAGGGTCCTGTACTGGACCAATTATTGAAGAGTATAGGGTCGAATGTTGTATTATTATCGAAGATTGTAGGATTTACTATTGGACTTATTATTGGAGAGTGTTTGTTGAAGAGTGTAGGATCCAATTTTGAACTGATTATTGAAGACTGTCGGGTCCAATGTTAGATTGATTGATGAAGATTTTCGGCTCCAATTTTGGAATGAATATTGAAAGTGTGGGATCCAATGTTGCACTGATGATTGAAGAGCGCAGTGTCCATTGTACTGTTGATTATTGAACAGAGTAGGGTTGGGTTGATGATTGATAAGTGGCTGGGTCCAAATTTGGAGTGGTTCTTGAAGATTTCAGCGTGTCGGGTCCCATGTTGGGCTGATTATTAACGAGTATAGGGACCAACGTTGGACCAATTATTGAAGAGTGTTGGGTTCAATGTTGGACCGATCATTGAAGAGTGTGTGGTCCAATGTTGGACTGATTATTGAAGAGGGTGGGGTCCAATGTTGGACTGATTATTGAAGAGTGTGGGATCCAATGTTGGATCTATTATTGAAGAGTGTGGGGTCCAATGTTGGATCAAATATTGAAGAATGTGGGGTCCAATGTTGGACTGATTGCTGAAGAGTGTGGTATCCAATTTTGGATCTATTATTGAAGAATGTGGGGTCCAATATTGGATCAATTATTGAAGAGTGTGGGGTCCAATGTTGGATGTATTATTGAAGAGTGTGCGGTCCAATGTTGGACTGATTATTGAAAAGTGTGGGGTCCAATGTTGGACTGATTATTGAAGAGTGTGGGGTCCAATGTTGGATCAATTATTGAAGAGTGTGTGGTCCAATGTTGGACTGATTATTGAAGAGTGTGGGGTCCAATGTTGGATCTATTATTGAAGAGTGTGGGGTCCAATGTTGGACTGATTATTGAAGAGTGTGGGGTCCTATGTTGGACCGATTATTGAAGAGTGTGGGATCCAATGTTGGACTGAATATTGAAGAGTGTGGGGTCCAATGTTGGACCAACTATTGAAGAGTGTGGGGTCCAATGTTGGACCGATTATTGAAGAGTGTGGGATCCAAATTTGGACTGAATATTAAAGAGTGTGGGGTCCAATATTGGGTCAACTATTGAAGAGTGTGGGGTCCAATGTTGGATCGATTGTTGAAGAGTGTGGGGTCCAATGTTGGACTGATTATTGAAGAGTGTGGGGTCCAATGTTGGATCAACTATTGAAGACTGTGGGGTCCAATGTTGGATGGATTATTGAAGAGTGTGGGGTCCAATGTTGGACTGATTATTGAAGAGTGTGGGGTCCAATGTTGGATTGGTAGTTGAAGAGTATGGGGTCCAATGTTTCACTGGTTAATAAAGATTGTGGAGTCCATGGTTGTACTGATCATTGAACAATATCTTGTCTAATGTTGGAGTGATGATTGATGCATCAAGGGTCCAATTTTGGATTGATGATTGATGAGTGTAGGTTCCAATCTTGGAGTGATTCTTGATGAGTGCAGTGTCTTATTGATTATTGAACAGTGCAGGACCCAATATTGGACTGATCTTTGAAGGGTGTAGGATCCAATCTTGGATTGATTATTGAAGTGTTCAGGGTACATTGTTGGATTCATTATGGAAGAGTGTATGGTCCAATATTTCACTGATTAGTAAAGGGTCTAGGGTCCAACATTTGACTGATTATTGAAGAGTGTGTAGTCCAATATTGGAATGCTTATTGAAGAATGTATGGCCCAATGTTGGATTGATTATTGAAGAGAGTAAGGTTCACTGTTGTATTGGTTATTGTGAGGGTGGGGACAATTTTGGAATGATTGACGAGAAAAGGGTCCTGTACTGGACTAGTTATTGACGAGTATAGGGTCGAATGTTGTATTATTATCGAAGATTGTAGGATTTACTGTTGGACTTATTATTGAAGAGTATTTGTTGAAGAGTGTAGGATCCAATTTTGAACTGATTATTGAAGAGTGTAGGGTCCAATGTTCGAATGATTGATGAAGATTTTCGGGTCCAATTTTGGAATGAATATTGAAGAGTTTGGGATCCAATGTTGTACTGATGACTGAAGAGCGCAGTGTCCGTTGTACTGTTGATTATTGAACAGAGTAGGGTTGGGTTAATGATTGATAAGTGCCTGGGTCCAATTTTGGAGTGGTTCTTGAAGAGTTCAGCGTGTCGGGTCCCATGTTGGGCTGATTATTAACGAGTATAGGGACCAACGTTGGACCAATTATTGAAGAGTGTGGGGTTCAATGTTGGACCGATTTTTGAAGAGTGTGGGATCCAAATTTGGACTGAATATTGAAGAGTGTGGTGTCCAATGTTGGATCGATTATTGAAGAGTTTGGGGTCCAATTTTGGACTGATTATTGAAGATTGTGGGATCCAATTTTGCATCTATTATTGAAGACTGTGGGGTGCAATGTTGCATGTATTATTGAAGAGTGTGGGGTCCAATGTTGGACTGATTATTGAAGAGTGTGGTATCCAATTTTGGATCTATTATTGAAGAATGTGGGGTCCAATGTTGGATCAATTATTGAAGAGTGTGGGGTTCAATGTTGGACCGATTATTGAAGAGTGTGGGATCCAAATTTGGACTGAATATTGAAGAGTGTGGTGTCCAATGTTGGATGTATTATTGAAGAGTGTGCGGTCCAATGTTGGACTGATTATTGAAGAGTGTGGGGTCCAATGTTGGACCGATTATTGAAGAGTGTGGGATCCAATGTTGGACTGAATATTGAAGAGTGTGGGGTCCAATGTTGGACCAACTATTGAAGAGTGTGGGGTCCAATGTTGGACCGATTATTGAAGATTGTGGGATCTAAATTTGGACTGAATATTGAAGAGTGTGGGGTCCAATACTGGGTCAACTATTGAAGAATGTGGGGTCCAATGTTGGATCGATTATTGAAGAGTGTGGGGTCCAATGTTGGATGTATTATTGAAGACTGTGGGGTGCAATGTTGCATGTATTATTGAAGAGTGTGGGGTCCAATGTTGGACTGATTATTGAAGAGTGTGGTATCCAATTTTGGATCTATTATTGAAGAATGTGGGGTCCAATGTTGGATCAATTATTGAAGAGTGTGGGGTTCAATGTTGGACCGATTATTGAAGAGTGTGGGATCCAAATTTGGACTGAATATTGAAGAGTGTGGTGTCCAATGTTGGATGTATTATTGAAGAGTGTGCGGTCCAATGTTGGACTGATTATTGAAGAGTGTGGGGTCCAATGTTGGACCGATTATTGAAGAGTGTGGGATCCAATGTTGGACTGAATATTGAAGAGTGTGGGGTCCAATGTTGGACCAACTATTGAAGAGTGTGGGGTCCAATGTTGGACCGATTATTGAAGATTGTGGGATCTAAATTTGGACTGAATATTGAAGAGTGTGGGGTCCAATACTGGGTCAACTATTGAAGAATGTGGGGTCCAATGTTGGATCGATTATTGAAGAGTGTGGGGTCCAATGTTGGACTGTTTATTGAAGAGTGTGGGGTCCAAAGTTGGATCAACTATTGAAGAGTGTGGGGTCCAATTTTGGACTGATTATTGAAAAGTGTGGGATCCAATTTTGGATCTATTATTGAAGAATGTGGGGTATAATGTTGGATCAATTATTGAAGAGTGTGGGGTCCAATGTTGGATGTATTATTGAAGAGTGTGCGGTCCAATGATGGACTGATTATTGAAGAGTGTGGGGTCCAATGTTGGATCTATTATTGAAGAGTGTGGGGACCAATGTTGGATCGATTATTGAAGAATGTGTGGTCCAATGTTGTACTGATTATTGAAGAGTGTGGAGTCCAATGTTGGATCTTTTATTGAAGAGTGTGGGGTCCAATGTTGGACTGATTATTGAAGAGTGCGGGGTCCAATGTTGGACCGATTATTGAAGAGTGTGGGATCCAATGTTGGATCTTTTATTGAAGAGTGTGGGGTCCAATGTTGGACTGATTATTGAAGAGTGTGGGGTCCAATGTTGGACCGATTATTGAAGAGTGTGGGATCCAATGTTGGACTGAATATTGAAGAGTGTGGGGTCCAATGTTGGACCAACTATTGAAGAGTGTGGGGTCCAATGTTGGACCGATTATTGAAGATTGTAGGATCTAAATTTGGACTGAATATTGAAGAGTGTGGAGTCCAATATTGGGTCAACTATTGAAGAATGTGGGGTCCAATGTTGGATCGATTATTGAAGAGTGTGGAGTCCAATGTTGGACTGATTATTGAAGAGTGTGGCGTCCAAAGTTGGATCAACTATTGAAGAGTGTGGGGTCCAATTTTGGACTGATTATTGAAGAGTGTGGGATCCAATTTTGGATCTATTATTGAAGAATGTGGGGTCCAATGTTGGATCAATTATTGAAGAGTGTGGGGTCCAATGTTGGATGTATTACTGAAGAGTGTGCGGTCCAATGATGGACTGATTATTGAAGAGTGTGGGGTCCAATGTTGGATCTATTATTGAAGAGTGTGGGGTCCAATGTTGGATCGATTATTGAAGAATGTGTGGTCCAATGTTGTACTGATTATTGAAGAGTGTGGAGTCCAATGTTGGATTTTTTATTGAAGAGTGTGGTGTCCAATGTTGGACTGATTATTGAAGAGTGTGGGGTCCAATGTTGGACCGATTATTGAAGAGTGTGGGATCCAATGTTGGACCGATTATTGAAGAGTGTGGGATCCAAATTTGGACTGAATATTGAAGAGTTTTGGGTCCAATGTTGGACTGATTATTGAAGAGTGTGGGGTCCAATGTTAGACCGATTATTGAATAATGTGGGATCCAATGTTGGACTGAATATTGAAACGTGTGGTGTCCAATGTTGGATCAACTATTGAAGAGTGTGGGGTCCAATGTTGGATCGATTATTGAAGAGTGTGGGGTCCAATTTTGGACTGATTATTGAAGTGTGTGGGATCCAATTTTGGATCTATTATTGAAGAATGTGGGGTCCAATGTTGGATCAATTATTGAAGAGTGTGGGGTCCAATGTTGGATGTATTATTGAAGAGTGTGGGGTCCAATGTTGGATCGATTATTGAAGAGTGTGTGGTCCAATGTTGGACTGATTATTGAAGAATGTGGGGTCCAATGTTGGATCTATTATTGAAGAGTGTGCGGTCCAATGTTGGACTGATTATTGAAGAGTGTGGGGTCCAATGTTGGACCGATTATTGAAGAGTGTGGGATCCAATGTTGGACTGAATATTGAAGAATGTGGGGTCCAATGTTGGATCAACTATTGAAGAGTGTGGGATCCAAAGTTGGCCCGGTTATTGAAGAGTGTGGGATCCAATGTTGGACTGAATATTGAAGAGTGTGGGGTCCAATGTTGGATCAACTATTGAAGAGTGTGGGGTCCAATGTTGGATCGATTATTGAAGAATGTGGGGTCCAATGTTGGATGGATTATTGAACAGTGCAGGGCCCAATATTGGATTGATTTTTGAAGGGTATAGGATCCAATCTTGGATTGATTATTGAAGTGTTCAGGGTACATTGTTGGATTCATTATGGAAGAGTGTAAGGTCCAATTTTTCACTGATTAGTAAAGAGTCTAGGGTCCAACATTTGACTGATTATTGAAGAGTGTGTAGTCCAATATTGGAATGCTTATTGAAGAATGTATGGCCCAATGTTGGATTGTTTATTGAAGAGAGTAAGGTTCACTGTTGTATTGGTTATTGAGAGGGTGGGGACAATTTTGGAATGATTGACGAGAAAAGGGTCCTGTACTGGACTAGTTATTGACGAGTATAGGGTCGAATGTTGTATTATTATCGAAGATTGTAGGATTTACTGTTGGACTTATTATTAAAGAGTATTTGTTGAAGAGTGTAGGATCCAATTTTGAACTGATTATTGAAGAGTGTAGGGTCCAATGTTCGATTGATTGATGAAGATTTTCGGGTCCAATTTTGGAATGAATATTGAAGAGTTTGGGATCCAATGTTGTACTGATGATTGAAGAGCGCAGTGTCCATTGTACTGTTGATTATTGAACAGAGTAGGGTTGGGTTAATGATTGATAAGTGCCTGGGTCCAATTTTGGAGTGGTTCTTGAAGAGTGCAGCGTGTCGGGTCCCATGTTGGGCTGATTATTAACGAGTATAGGGACCAACGTTGGACCAATTATTGAAGAGTGTGGGGTTCAATGTTGGACCGATGTTTGAAGAGTGTGGGATCCAAATTTGGACTGAATATTGAAGAGTGTGGTGTCCAATGTTGGATCGATTAATGAAGAACTTGGGGTCCAATTTTGGACTGATTATTGAAGAGTGTGGGATCCAATTTTGCATCTATTATTGAAGACTGTGGGGTGCAATGTTGCATGTATTATTGAAGAGTGTGGGGTCCAATGTTGGACTGATTATTGAAGAGTGTGGTATCCAATTTTGGATCTATTATTGAAGAATGTGGGGTCCAATGTTGGATCAATTATTGAAGAGTGTGGGGTTCAATGTTGGACCGATTATTGAAGAGTGTGGTGTCCAATGTTGGATGTATTATTGAAGAGTGTGCGGTCCAATGTTGGACTGATTATTGAAGAGTGTGGGGTCCAATGTTGGACCGATTATTGAAGAGTGTGGGATCCAATGTTGGACTGAATATTGAAGAGTGTGGGGTCCAATGTTGGACCAACTATTGAAGAGTGTGGGGTCCAATGTTGGATCAATTATTGAAGAGTGTGGGGTCCAATGTTGGATGTATTATTGAAGAGTGTGGGGTCCAATGTTGGACCGATTATTGAAGAGTGTGGGATCCAATGTTGGACTGAATATTGAAGAGTGTGGGGTCCAATGTTGGACCAACTATTGAAGAGTCTGGGGTCCAATGTTGGACCGATTATTGAATATTGTGGGATCTAAATTTGGACTGAATATTGAAGAGTGTGGGGTCCATTATTGGGTCAACTGTTGAAGAATGTGGGGTCCAATGTTGGATCGATTATTGAAGAGTGTGGGGTCCAATGTTGGACTGATTATTGAAGAGTGTGGGGTCCAAAGTTGGATCAACTATTGAAGAGTGTGGGGTCCAATTTTGGACTGATTATTGAAGAGTGTGGGATCTAATTTTGGATCTATTATTGAAGAATGTGGGGTCCAATGTTGGATCAATTATTGAAGAGTGTGGGGTCCAATGTTGGATGTATTATTGAAGAGTGTGCGGTCCAATGATGGACTGATTATTGAAGAGTGTGGGGTCCAATGTTGGATCTATTATTGAAGAGTGTGGGGACCAATGTTGGATCGATTATTGAAGAATGTGTGGTCCAATGTTGTACTGATTATTGAAGAGTGTGGGATCCAATGTTGGACTGAATATTGAAGAATGTGGGGTCCAATGTTGGATCAACTATTGAAGAGTGTGGGAACCAATGTTGGACCGATTATTGAAGAGTGTGGGATCCAAATTTGGACTGAATATTGAAGAGTTTTGGGTCCAATGTTGGACTGATTATTGAAGAGTGTGGGGTCCAATGTTAGACCGATTATTGAATAATGTGGGATCCAATGTTGGACTGAATATTGAAAAGTGTGGGGTCCAATGTTGGATCAACTATTGAAGAGTGTGGGGTCCAATGTTGGATCGATTATTGAAGAGTGTGGGGACCAATTTTGGACTGATTATTGAAGTGTGTGGGATCCAATTTTGGATCTATTATTGAAGAATGTGGGGTCCAATGTTGGATCAATTATTGAAGAGTGTGGGGTCCAATGTTGGATGTATTATTGAAGAGTGTGGGATCCAAAGTTGGACCGATTATTGAAGAGTGTGGGATCCAATGTTGGACTGAATATTGAAGAGTGTGGGGTCCAATGTTGGATCAACTATTGAAGAGTGTGGGGTCCAATGTTGGATCGATTATTGAAGAATGTGGGGTCCAAAGTTGGACAGATTATTGAAGAGTGTGGGGTCCAATGTTGGATTGGTTGTTGAAGAGTTTGGGGTCCAATGTTTCACTGGTTAATAAAGATTGTGGAGTCCAAGGTTGTACTGATCATTGAACAGTATCTTGTCTAATGTTGGAGTGATGATTGATGCATCAAGGGTCCAATTTTGGACTGATCATTGATGAATGTAGGTTCCAATCTTGGAGTGATTCTTGATGAGTGCAGTGTCTTATTGATTATTGAACAGTGCAGGGCCCAATATTGGATTGATTTTTGAAGGGTATAGGATCCAATCTTGGATTGATTATTGAAGTGTTCAGGGTACATTGTTGGATTCATTATGGAAGAGTGTAAGGTCCAATGTTTCACTGATTAGTAAAGGGTATGTGGTCCAATATTTGACTGATTATTGAAGAGTGTGTAGTCCAATATTGGAATGCTTATTGAAGAATGTATGGCCCAATGTTGGATTGATTATTGAAGAGTGTAAGGTCCACTGTTGTATTGATTATTGAGAGAGTGGGGACAATTTTGGAATGATTGACGAGAAAAGGGTCCTGTACTGGACTAGGTATTGATGAGTGTAGGGTCGAATGTAGTATTATTATCGAAGATTGTAGGATTTACTGTTGGACTTATTATTGAAGAGTATTTGTTGAAGAGTGTAGGATCCAATTTTGAACTGGTTATTGAAGAGTGTAGGGTCCAATGTTACATTGATTGATGAAGATTTTCTTGTAAATTTTGGAATGAATATTGAAGAGTGTGGGATCCAATGTTGTACTGATGATTGAAGAGCGCAGTGTCCATTGTACTATTGATTATCGAACAGAGTAGGGTTGGGTTGATGATTGATGAGTGCCTGGGTCCAATTTTGCAGTGGTTCTTGAAGAGTTCACCGTGTCGGGTCCCATGTTGGGCGGAATATTAACGAGTATAGGGACCAACGTTGGTCCAATTATTGCAGAGTGTGGGGTTCAATGTTGGACCAATTATTGAAGAGTGTGGGGTCCAATTTTGGATCGATTATTGAAGAGTGTGAGGTCCAATGTTAGACTGATTATTGAAGAGTGTGGGATCCAATGTTGGATCTATTATTGAAGAGTGTGGGGTCCAATATTGGACTGATTATTGAAGAATGTGGGGTCCAATGTTGGATCAAATATTGAAGAATGTGGTGTCCAATGTTGGACTGATTGTTGAAGAGTGTGGGGTCCAATGTTGGACTGATTATTGAAGAGTGTGGGGTCCAATGTTGGACCGATTATTGAATAGTGTGGGATCCAATGTTGGACTGAATATTGAAAAGTGTGGGGTCCAATGTTGGATCAACTATTGAAGAGTGTGGTGTCCAATGTTAGATTGATTGATGAAGATTTTCGGGTCCAATATTGGAATGAATATTGAAGAGCGCAGTGTCCTTTGTACTATTGATTATTGAACAGAGTAGGGTTGGGTTGATGATTGATGATTGCCGGGGTCCAATTTTGGAGTGGTTCTTGAAGAGTTCTGCGTGTCGGGTCCCATCTTGGGCTGATTATTAACGAGTATAGGGACCAACGTTGGACCAATTATTGAAGAGTGTGGGGTCCAATGTTGGACTGATTATTGAAGAGTGTGGTATCCAATTTTGGATCTATTATTGAAGAATGTGGGGTCCAATATTGGATCAATTATTGAAGAGTGTGTGGTCCAATGTTGGATGTATTATTGAAGAGTGTGCGGTCCAATGTTGGACTGATTATTGAACAGTGTGGGGTCCAATGTTGGACTGATTATTGAAGAGTGTGGGGTGCAATGTTGGATCAATTATTGAAGAGTGTGTGGTCCAATGTTGGACTGATTATTGAAGAGTGTGGGGTCCAATGTTGGATCTATTATTGAAGAGTGTGGGGTCCAATGTTGGACTGATTATTGAAGAGTGTGGGGTCCAATGTTGGACCGATTATTGAAGAGTGTGGGATCCAATGTTGGACTGAATATTGAAGAGTGTGGGGTACAATGTTGGACCAACTATTGAAGAGTGTGGGGTCCAATGTTGGACCGATTATTGAAGAGTGTGGGATCCAAATTTGGACTGAATATTGAAGAGTGTGGGGTCCAATATTGGGTCAACTATTGAAGAGTGTGGGGTCCAATGTTGGATCGATTGTTGAAGAGTGTGGGGTCCAATGTTGGACTGATTATTGAAGAGTGTGGGGTCCAATGTTGGATCAACTATTGAAGACAGTGGGGTCCAATGTTGGATGGATTATTGAAGAGTGTGGGGTCCAATGTTGGACTGATTATTGAAGAGTGTGGGGTCCAATGTTGGATTGGTAGTTGAAGATTTGGGGTCCAATGTTTCACTGGTTAATAAAGATTGTGGAGTCCATGGTTGTACTGATCATTGAACAATATCTTGTCTAATGTTGGAGTGATGATTGATGCATCAAGGGTCCAATTTTGGATTGATGATTGATGAGTGTAGGTTCCAATCTTGGAGTGATTCTTGATGAGTGCAGTGTCTTATTGATTATTGAACAGTGCAGGACCCAATATTGGACTGATCTTTGAAGGGTGTAGGATCCAATCTTGGATTGATTATTGAAGTGTTCAGGGTACATTGTTGGATTCATTATGGAAGAGTGTAAGGTCCAATTTTTCACTGATTAGTAAAGAGTCTAGGGTCCAACATTTGACTGATTATTGAAGAGTGTGTAGTCCAATATTGGAATGCTTATTGAAGAATGTATGGCCCAATGTTGGATTGATTATTGAAGAGAGTAAGGTTCACTGTTGTATTGGTTATTGAGAGGGTGGGGACAATTTTGGAATGATTGACGAGAAAAGGGTCCTGTACTGGACTAGTTATTGACGAGTATAGGGTCGAATGTTGTATTATTATCGAAGATTGTAGGATTTACTGTTGGACTTATTATTGAAGAGTATTTGTTGAAGAGTGTAGGATCCAATTTTGAACTGATTATTGAAGAGTGTAGGGTCCAATGTTCGATTGATTGATGAAGATTTTCGGGTCCAATTTTGGAATGAATATTGAAGAGTTTGGGATCCAATGTTGTACTGATGATTGAAGAGCGCAGTGTCCATTGTACTGTTGATTATTGAACAGAGTAGGGTTGGGTTAATGATTGATAAGTGCCTGGGTCCAATTTTGGAGTGGTTCTTGACAAGTTCAGCGTGTCTAGTCCCATGTTGGGCTGATTATTAACGAGTATAGGGACCAACGTTGGACCAATTATTGAAGAGTGTGGGGTTCAATGTTGGACCGATTTTTGAAGAGTGTGGGATCCAAATTTGGACTGAATATTGAAGAGTGTGGTGTCCAATGTTGGATCGATTATTGAAGAGCTTGGGGTCCAATTTTGGACTGATTATTGAAGAGTGTGGGATCCAATTTTGCATCTATTATTGAAGACTGTGGGGTGCAATGTTGCATGTATTATTGAAGAGTGTGGGGTCCAATGTTGGACTGATTATTGAAGAGTGTGGTATCCAATTTTGGATCTATTATTGAAGAATGTGGGGTCCAATGTTGGATCAATTATTGAAGAGTGTGGGGTTCAATGTTGGACCGATTATTGAAGAGTGTGGGATCCAAATTTGGACTGAATATTGAAGAGTGTGGTGTCCAATGTTGGATGTATTATTGAAGAGTGTGCGGTCCAATGTTGGACTGATTATTGAAGAGTGTGGGGTCCAATGTTGGACCGATTATTGAAGAGTGTGGGATCCAATGTTGGACTGAATATTGAAGAGTGTGGGGTCCAATGTTGGACCAACTATTGAAGAGTGTGGGGTCCAATGTTGGATCAATTATTGAAGAGTGTGGGGTCCAATGTTGGATGTATTATTGAAGAGTGTGGGGTCCAATGTTGGACCGATTATTCAAGAGTGTGGGATCCAATGTTGGACTGAATATTGAAGAGTGTGGGGTCCAATGTTGGACCAACTATTCAAGAGTGTGGGGTCCAATGTTGGACCGATTATTGAATATTGTGGGATCTGAATTTGGACTGAATATTGAAGAGTGTGGGGTCCAATATTGGGTCAACTGTTGAAGAATGTTGGGTCCAATGTTGGATCGATTATTGAAGAGTGTGGGGTCCAATGTTGGACTGATTATTGAAGAGTGTGGGGTCCAAAGTTGGATCAACTATTGAAGAGTGTGGGGTCCAATTTTGGACTGATTATTGAAGAGTGTGGGATCTAATTTTGGATCTATTATTGAAGAATGTGGGGTCCAATGTTGGATCAATTATTGAAGAGTGTGGGGTCCAATGTTGGATGTATTATTGAAGAGTGTGCGGTCCAATGATGGACTGATTATTGAAGAGTGTGGGGTCCAATGTTGGATCTATTATTGAAGAGTGTGGGGTCCAATGTTGGACTGATTATTGAAGAGTGTGGGGTCCAATGTTGGACCGATTATTGAAGAGTGTGGGATCCAATGTTGGACTGAATATTGAAGAATGTGGGGTCCAATGTTGGATCAACTATTGAAGAGTGTGGGATCCAATGTTGGACCGATTATTGAAGAGTGTGGGATCCAAATTTGGACTGAATATTGAAGAGTTTTGGGTCCAATGTTGGACTGATTATTGAAGAGTGTGGGGTCCAATGTTAGACCGATTATTGAATAATGTGGGATCCAATGTTGGACTGAATATTGAAAAGTGTGGGGTCCAATGTTGGATCAACTATTGAAGAGTGTGGGGTCCAATGTTGGATCGATTATTGAAGAGTGTGGGGTCCAATTTTGGACTGATTATTGAAGTGTGTGGGATCCAATTTTGGATCTATTATTGAAGAATGTGGGGTCCAATGTTGGATCAATTATTGAAGAGTGTGGGGTCCAATGTTGGATGTATTATTGAAGAGTGTGGGGTCCAATGTTGGATCGATTATTGAAGAGTGTGGGGTCCAATGTAGGACCGATTATTGAAGAGTGTGGGATCCAATGTTGGACAGAATATTGAAGAATGTGGGGTCCAATGTTGGATCAACTATTGAAGAGTGTGGGATCCAAAGTTGGACCGATTATTGAAGAGTGTGGGATCCAATGTTGGACTGAATATTGAAGAGTGTGGGGTCCAATGTTGGATCAACTATTGAAGAGTGTGGGGTCCAATGTTGGATCGATTATTGAAGAATGTGGGGTCCAAAGTTGGACAGATTATTGAAGAGTGTGGGGTCCAATGTTGGATTGGTTGTTGAAGAGTTTGGGGTCCAATGTTTCACTGGTTAATAAAGATTGTGGAGTCCAAGGTTGTACTGATCATTGAACAGTATCTTGTCTAATGTTGGAGTGATGATTGATGCATCAAGGGTCCAATTTTGGACTGATCATTGATGAATGTAGGTTCCAATCTTGGAGTGATTCTTGATGAGTGCAGTGTCTTATTGATTATTGAACAGTGCAGGGCCCAATATTGGATTGATTTTTGAAGGGTATAGGATCCAATCTTGGATTGATTATTGAAGTGTTCAGGGTACATTGTTGGATTCATTATGGAAGAGTGTAAGGTCCAATGTTTCACTGATTAGTAAAGGGTATGTGGTCCAATATCTGACTGATTATTGAAGAGTGTGTAGTCCAATATTGGAATGCTTATTGAAGAATGTATGGCCCAATGTTGGATTGATTATTGAAGAGTGTGAGGTCCACTGTTGTATTGATTATTGAGAGAGTGGGGACAATTTTGGAATGATTGACGAGAAAAGGGTCCTGTACTGGACTAGGTATTGACGAGTGTAGGGTCGAATGTTGTATTATTATCGAAGATTGTAGGATTTACTGTTGGACTTATTATTGAAGAGTATTTATTGAAGAGTGTAGGATCCAATTTTGAACTGGCTATTGAAGAGTGTAGGGTCCAATGTTACATTGATTGATGAAGATTTTCTTGTAAATTTTGGAATAAATATTGAAGAGTGTGGGATCCAATGTTGTACTGATGATTGAAGAGCGCAGTGTCCATTGTACAATTGATTATCGAACAGAGTAGGATTGGGTTGATGATTGATGAGTGCCTGGGTCCAATTTTGCAGTGGTTTTTGAAGAGTTCACCGTGTCGGGTCCCATGTTGGGCGGATTATTAACGAGTATAGGGACCAACGTTGGTCCAATTATTGCAGAGTGTGGGGTTCAATGTTGGACCAATTATTGAAGAGTGTGGGGTCCAATTTTGGATCGATTATTGAAGAGTGTGAGGTCCAATGTTAGACTGATTATTGAAGAGTGTGGGATCCAATGTTGGATCAATTATTGAAGAGTGTGGGGTCCAATATTGGACTGATTATTGAAGAATGTGGGGTCCAATGTTGGATCAAATATTGAAGAATGTGGTGTCCAATGTTGGACTGATTGTTGAAGAGTGTGGGGTCCAATGTTGGACTGATTATTGAAGAGTGTGGGGTCCAATGTTGGACCGATTATTGAATAGTGTGGGATCCAATGTTGGACTGCATATTGAAAAGTGTGGGGTCCAATGTTGGATCAACTATTGAAGAGTGTGGTGTCCAATGTTAGATCGATTGATGAAGATTTTCGGGTCCAATATTGGAATGAATATTGAAGAGCGCAGTGTCCTTTGTACTATTGATTATTGAACAGAGTAGGGTTGGGTTGATGATTGATGATTGCCTGGGTCCAATTTTGGAGTGGTTCTTGAAGAGTTCTGCGTGTCGGGTCCCATCTTGGGCTGATTATTAACGAGTATAGGGACCAACGTTGGACCAATTATTGAAGAGTGTGGGGTTCAATGTTGGAACGATTATTGAAGAGTTTGGGGTCCAATTTTGGACTGATTATTGAAGAGTGTGGGATCCAATTTTGGATCTATTATTGAAGAATGTGGGGTCCAATGTTGGATGCATTATTGAAGAGTGTGGGGTCCAATGTTGGACTGATTATTGAAGAGTGTGGTATCCAATTTTGGATCTATTATTGAAGAATGTGGGGTCCAATGTTGGATCAATTATTGAAGAGTGTGGGGTCCAATGTTGGATGTATTATTGAAGAGTGTGCGGTCCAATGTTGGACTGATTATTGAAGAGTGTGGGGTCCAATGTTGGACTGATTATTGAAGAATGTTGGGTCCAATGTTGAATCTTATATTGAAGAGTGTGTGGTCCAATGTTGGACTGATTATTAAAGAGTGTGGGGTCCAATGTTGGACCGATTATTGAAGAGTGTGGGATCCAATGTTGGACTGAATATTGAAGAGTGTGGGGTCCAATGTTGGACCAACTATTGAAGAGTGTGGGGTCCAATGTTGGACCGATTATTGAAGAGTGTGGGATCCAAATTTGGACTGAATATTGAAGAGTGTGGGGTCCAATATTGGGTCAACTATTGAAGAGTGTGGGGTCCAATATTGGATCGATTGTTGAAGAGTGTGGGGTCCAATGTTGGACTGATTATTGAAGAGTGTGTGGTCCAATGTTGGATCAACTATTGAAGACTGTGGGGTCCAATGTTGGATCTATTATTGAAGAGTGTGGGGTCCAATGTTGGACTGATTATTGAAGATTGTGGGGTCCAATGTTGGACCGATTATTGAAGAGTGTGGGGTCCAATTTTGGACTGATTATTGAAGAGTGTGGGAACCAATTTTGAATCTATTATTGAAGAGTGTGGGATCCAATGTTGGACTGATTATTGAAGAGTGTGGGGTCCAATGTTAGACCGATTAATAGATAATGTGGGATCCAATGTTGGGCTGAATATTGAAAAGTGTGGGGTCCAATGTGGGATCAACTATTGAAGAGTGTGGGGTCCAATGTTGGATCGATTATTGAAGAGTGTGGGGTCCAATTTTGGACTGATTATTGAAGTGTGTGGGATCCAATTTTGGATCTATTATTGAAGAATGTGGTGTCCAATGTTGGATCAATTATTGAAGAGTGTGGGGTCCAATGTTGGACTGATTATTGTAGAGTGTGGGGTCCAATGTTTGAATTATTATTGAAGAGTGTGGGCTCCAATGTTGGATCGATTATTGAAGAGTGTGTGGTCCAATGTTGGACTGATTATTGAAGAGTGTGGGGTCCAATGTTGGATCTATTATTGAAGAGTGTGGGGTCCAATGTTGGACTGATTATTGAAGAGTGTGGGGTCCAATGTTGGACTGATTATCGAAGAGTGTGGGGTCCAATTTTGGACTGATTATTGAAGAGTGTGGGAACCAATTTTGAATCTATTATTGAAGAGTGTGGGATCCAATGTTGGACTGATTATTGAAGAGTGTGGGGTCCAATGTTAGACCGATTAATAGATAATGTGGGATCCAATGTTGGGCTGAATATTGAAAAGTGTGGGGTCCAATGTGGGATCAACTATTGAAGAGTGTGGGGTCCAATGTTGGATCGATTATTGAAGAGTGTGGGGTCCAATTTTGGACTGATTATTGAAGTGTGTGGGATCCAATTTTGGATCTATTATTGAAGAATGTGGTGTCCAATGTTGGATCAATTATTGAAGAGTGTGGGGTCCAATGTTGGACTGATTATTGTAGAGTGTGGGGTCCAATGTTTGAATTATTATTGAAGAGTGTGGGCTCCAATGTTGGATCGATTATTGAAGAGTGTGTGGTCCAATGTTGGACTGATTATTGAAGAGTGTGGGGTCCAATGTTGGATCTATTATTGAAGAGTGTGGGGTCCAATGTTGGACTGATTATTGAAGAGTGTGGGGTCCAATGTTGGACTGATTATCGAAGAGTGTGGGATCCAATGTTGGACTGAATATTGAAGAGTGTGGGATCCAAAGTTGGACCGATTATTGAAGAGTGTGGGATCCAATGTTGGACTGAATATTGAAGAGTGTGGGGTCCAATGTTGGATCAACTATTGAAGAGTGTGGGGTCCAATGTTGGATCGATTATTGAAGAATGTGGGGTCCAAAGTTGGACAGATTATTGAAGAGTGTGGGGTCCAATGTTGGATTGGTGTTTGAAGAGTTTGGGGTCCAATGTTTCACTGGTTAATAAAGATTGTGGAGTCCAAGGTTGTACTGATCATTGAACAGTATCTTGTCTAATGTTGGAGTGATGATTGATGCATCAAGGGTCCAATTTTGGACTGATGATTGATGAGTGTAGGTTCCAATCTTGGAGTGATTCTTGATGAGTGCAGTGTCTTATTGATTATTGAACAGTGCAGGGCCCAATATTGGATTGATTTTTGAAGGGTGTAGGATCCAATCTTGGATTGATTATTGAAGTGTTCAGGGTACATTGTTGGATTCATTATGGAAGAGTGTAAGGTCCAATGTTTCACTGATTAGTAAAGTGTATATGGTCCAATATTTGACTGATTATTGAAGAGTGTGTAGTCCAATATTGGAATGCTTATTGAAGAATGTATGGCCCAATGTTGGATTGATTATTGAAGAGTGTAAGGTCCACTGTTGTATTGATTATTGAGAGGGTGGGGACAATTTTGGAATGATTGCCGAGAAAAGGGTCCTGTACTGGACTAGTTATTGACGAGTATAGCGTCGAATGTTGTATTATTATCGAAGATTGTTGGATTTACTGTTGGACTTATTATTGAAGAGTATTTGTTGAAGAGTGTAGGATCCAATTTTGAACTGGTTATTGAAGAGTGTAGGGTCCAATGTTACCTTGATTGATGAAGATTTTCGGGTAAATTTTGGAATGAATATTGAAGAGTGTGGTGTCCAATGTTGGACCGATTATTGAATAGTGTGGGATCCAATGTTGGACTGAATATTGAAAAGTGTGGGGTCCAATGTTGGATCAACTATTGAAGAGTGTGTTGTCCAATGTTAGATTGATTGATGAAGATTTTCGGGTCCAATTTTGGAATGAATATTGAAGAGCGCAGTGTCCTTTGTACTATTGATTATTGAACAGAGTAGGGTTGGTTTGATGATTGATGATTGCCTGGGTCCAATTTTGGAGTGGTTCTTGAAGAGTTCTGCGTGTCGGGTCCAATCTTGGGCTGATTATTAACGAGTATAGGGACCAACGTTGGATCAATTATTTAAGAGTGTGGGGTTCAATGTTGGACCGATTATTGAAGAGTGTGGGGTCCAATGTTGGACTGATTATTGAAGAGTGTTGTATCCAATTTTGGATCTATTATTGAAGAATGTGGGGTCCAATGTTGGATCAATTATTGAAGAGTGTGGGGTCCAATGTTGGATGTATTATTGAAGAGTGTGCGGTCCAATGTTGGACTGATTATTGAAGAGTGTGGGGTCCAATGTTGGACTGATTATTGAAGAGTGTGGGGTCCAATGTTGGATCAATTATTGAAGAGTGTGTGGTCCAATGTTGGACCGATTATTGAAGAGTGTGGGGTCCAATGTTGGATCTATTATTGAAGAGTGTGGGGTCCAATGTTGGATGTATTATTGAAGAGTGTGCGGTCCAATGTTGGACTGATTATTGAAGAGTGTGGGGTCCAATGTTGGACTGATTATTGAAGAGTGTGGGGTCCAATGTTGGATCAATTATTGAAGAGTGTGTGGTCCAATGTTGGACCAATTATTTAAGAGTGTGGGGTTCAATGTTGGACCGATTATTGAAGAGTGTGGGGTCCAATGTTGGACTGATTATTGAAGAGTGTTGTATCCAATTTTGGATCTATTATTGAAGAATGTGGGGTCCAATGTTGGATCAATTATTGAAGAGTGTGGGGTCCAATGTTGGATGTATTATTTAAGAGTGTGCGGTCCAATGTTGGACTGATTATTGAAGAGTGTGGGGTCCAATGTTGGACTGATTATTGAAGAGTGTGGGGTCCAATGTTGGATCAATTATTGAAGAGTGTGTGGTCCAATGTTGGACCGATTATTGAAGAGTGTGGGGTCCAATGTTGGATCTATTGTTGAAGAGTGTGTGGTCCAATGTTGGACTGATTATTGAAGAGTGTGGGGTCCAATGTTGGACCGATTATTGAAGAGTGTGGGATCCAATGTTGGACTGAATATTGACGAGTGTGGGGTCCAATGTTGGACCAACTATTGAAGAGTGTGGGGTCCAATGTTGGACCGATTATTGAAGAGTGTGGGATCCAAATTTGGACTGAATATTGAAGAGTGTGGGGTCAAATGTTGGATCAACTATTGAAGACTGTGGGGTCCAATGTTGGATCGATTATTGAAGAGTGTGGGGTCCAATGTTGGACTGATTATTGAAGAGTGTGGGGTCCAATGTCGGATTGGTAGTTGAAGAGTTTGGGGTCCAATGTTTCACTGGTTAATAAAGATTGTGGAGTCCATGGTTGTACTGATCATTGAACAGTATCTTGTCTAATGTTGGAGTGATGATTGATGCATCAAGGGTCCAATTTTGGATTGATGATTGATGAGTGTAGGTTCCAATCTTGGAGTGATTCTTGATGAGTGCAGTGTCTTATTGATTATTGAACAGTGCAGGACCCAATATTGGACTGATCTTTGAAGGGTGTAGGATCCAATCTTGGATTGATTATTGAAGTGTTCAGGGTACATTGTTGGATTCATTATGGAAGAGTGTAAGGTCCAATTTTTCACTGATTAGTAAAGGGTATAGGGTCCAACATTTGACTGATTATTGAAGAGTGTGTAGTCCAATATTGGAATGCTTATTGAAGAATGTATGGCCCAATGTTGGATTGATTATTGAAGAGAGTAAGGTTCACTGTTGTATTGATTATTGAGAGGGTGGGGACAATTTTGGAATGATTGACGAGAAAAGGGTCCTGTACTGGACTAGTTATTGAAGAGTATAGGGTCGAATGTTGTATTATTATCGAAGATTGTAGGATTTACTGTTGGACTTATTATTGAAGAGTAATTGTTGAAGAGTGTAGGATTCAATTTTGAACTGATTATTGAAGAGTGTGGGGTCCAATGTTAGATTGATTGATGAAGATTTTCGGGTCCAATTTTGGAATGAATATTGAAGAGTGTGGGATCCAATGTTGTAATGATGATTGAACAGCGCAGTGTCCATTGTACTGTTGATTATTGAACAGAGTAGGGTTGGGTTAATGATTGATAAGTGCCTGGGTCCAATTTAGGAGTGGTTCTTGAAGAGTTCAGCGTGTCGGGTCCCATGTTGGGCTGATTATTAACGAGTATAGGGACCAACGTTGGACCAATTATTGGAGAGTGTGGGGTTCAAGGTTGGACTGATTATTGAAGAGTGTGGGGTCCAATGTTAGACCGATTATTGAATAATGTGGGATCCAATGTTGGACTGAATATTGAAAAGTGTGGGGTCCAATGTTGGATCAACTATTGAAGAGTGTGGGGTCCAATGTTGGATCGATTATTGAAGAATGTGGGATCCAATTTTGGACTGATTATTGAAGAGTGTGGGATCCAATTTTGGATCTATTATTGAAGAATGTGGAGTCCAATGTTGGATGTATTATTGAAGAGTGTGGGGTCCAATGTTGGACTGATTATTGAAGAGGGTGATATCCAATTTTGGATCTATTATTGAAGAATGTGGGGTCCAATGTTGGATCAATTATTGAAGAGTGTGGGGTCCAATGTTGGATGTATTATTGAAGAGTGTGCGGTTCAATGTTGGACTGATTATTGAAGAGTGTGGGGTCCAATTTTGGATCTATTATTGAAGTATGTGGGGTCCAATGTTGGATCAATTATTGAAGAGTGTGGTGTCCAATTTTAGATTGATTGATGAAGATTTTCGGGTCCAATTCTGGAATGAATATTGAAGAGTGGGGGATCCAATGTTGTACTGATGATTGAAGAGCGCAGTGTCCATTGTACTGTTGATTATTGAACAGAGTAGGGTTGGGTTAATGATTGATAAGTGCCTGGGTCCAATTTAGGAGTGGTTCTTGAAGAGTTCAGCGTGTCGGGTCCCATGTTGGGCTGATTATTAACGAGTATAGGGACCAACGTTGGACCAATTATTGAAGAGTGTGGGGTTCAATGTTGGACTGATTATTGAAGAGTGTGGGGTCCAATGTTAGACCGATTATTGAATAATGTGGGATCCAATGTTGGACTGAATATTGAAAAGTGTGGGGTCCAATGTTGGATCAACTATTGAAGAGTGTGGGGTCCAATGTTGGATCTATTATTGAAGAATGTGGGGTCCAATTTTGGACTGATTATTGAAGAGTGTGGGATCCAATTTTGGATCTATTATTGAAGAATGTGGAGTCCAATGTTGGATGTATTATTGAAGAGTGTGGGGTCCAATGTTGGACTGATTATTGAAGAGGGTGGTATCCAATTTTGGATCTATTATTGAAGAATGTGGGGTCCAATGTTGGACCGATTATTGAAGAGTGTGTGGTCCAATGTTGGACTGATTATTGAAGAGTGTGGGGTCCAATGTTGGATCGATTATTGAAGAATGTGGGGTCCAATGATGGACTGATTATTGAAGAGTGTGGGGTCCAATGTTGGATCTATTATTGAAGAGTGTGGGGTCCAATATTGGACTGATTATTGAAGAGTGTTGGGTCCAATGTTGGATCAAATATTGAAGAATGTGGGGTCCAATGTTGGACTGATTGTTGAAGAGTGTGGGGTCCAATGTTGGAATGATTATTGAAGAGTGTGGGGTCCAATGTTGGACTGATTATTGAAGAGTGTGGGTTCCAATGTTAGACCGATTATTGAATAATGTGGGATCCAATGTTGGACTGAATATTGAAAAGTGTGGGGTCCAATGTTGGATCATCTATTGAAGAGTGTGGGGTCCAATATTGGACTGATTATTGAAGAGTGTGGGGTCCAATGTTGGATCAACTATTGAAGATTGTGGGGTCTAATGTTGGACTGATTGTTGAAGAGTATGGGGTCCAATGTTGGAATGATTATTGAAGAGTGTGGGGTCCAATGTTGGATCGATTATTGAAGAGTGTGGGGTCCAATTTTGGACTGATTATTGAAGAGTGTGGGATCCAATTTTGGATCTATTATTGAAGAATGTGGGGTCCAATGTTGGATGTATTATTGAAGAGTGTGGGGTCCAATGTTGGACTCATTATTGAAGAGGGTGGTATCCAATTTTGGATCTATTATTGAAGAATGTGGGGTCCAATGTTGGATCAATTATTGAAGAGTGTGGGGTCAAATGTTGGATGTATTATTGAAGAGTGTGGGGTCCAATGTTGGATCGATTATTGAAGAGTGTGGGGTACAATGTTGGACTGATTATTGAAGAGTTTGTGGTCCAATGTTTCACTGGTTAATAAAGATTGTGGAGTCCATGGTTGTACTGATCATTGAACAATATCTTGTCTAATGTTGGAGTGATGATTGATGCATCAAGGGTCCAATTTTGGATTGATGATTGATGAGTGTAGGTTCCAATCTTGGAGTGATTCTTGATGAGTGCAGTGTCTTATTGATTATTGAACAGTGCAGGGCCCAATATTGGATTGATTTTTGAAGGCTGTAGGATCCAATCTTGGATTGATTATTGAAGTGTTCAGGGTACATTGTTGGATTCATTATGGAAGAGTGTAAGGTCCAATTTTTCACTGATTAGTAAAGGGTATAGGGTCCAACATTTGACTGATTATTGAAGAGTGTGTAGTCCAATATTGGAATGCTTATTGAAGAATGTATGGCCCAATGTTGGATTGATTATTGAAGAGAGTAAGGTTCACTGTTGTATTGATTATTGAGAGGGTGGGGACAATTTTGGAATGATTGACGAAAAAAGGGTCCTGTACTGGACTAATTATTGAAGAGTATAGGGTCGAATGTTGTATTATTATCGAAGATTGTAGGATTTACTGTTGGACTTATTATTGAAGAGTCTTTGTTGAAGAGTGTAGAATCCAATTTTGAACTGATTATTGAAGAGTGTAGGGTCCAATGTTAGATTGATTGATGAAGATTTTCGGGTCCAATTTTGGAATGAATATTGAAGAGTGTGGGATCCAATGTTGTACTGATGATTGAAGAGCGCAGTGTCCATTGTACTGTTGATTATTGAACAGAGTAGGGTTGGGTTAATGATTGATAAGTGCCTGGGTCCAATTTTGGAGTTGTTCTTGAAGAGTTCAGCTTGTCGGGTCCCATTTTGGGCTGATTATTAACGAGTATAGGGACCAACGTTGGACCAATTATTGAAGAGTGTGGGTTTCAAAGTTGGACCGATCATTGAAGAGTGTGGGGTCCAATGTTGGACCGATTATTGAAGAGTGTGGGATCCAATGTTGGACTGAATATTGACGAGTGTGGGGTCCAATGTTGGACCAACTATAGAAGAGTGTGGGGTCCAATGTTG
This sequence comes from Pristiophorus japonicus, assembly GCF_044704955.1. Lineage (NCBI taxonomy): Eukaryota > Metazoa > Chordata > Chondrichthyes > Pristiophoridae > Pristiophorus > Pristiophorus japonicus. The sequence goes on from NC_091990.1 coordinate 78,245,421, forward strand.
GACCGATTATTGAAGAGTGTTGGATCCAAATTTGGACTGAATATTGAAGAGTGTGGGGTCCAATATTGGATCAACTATTGAAGAGTGTGGGGTCCAATGTTGGATCGATTATTGAAGAGTGTGGGGTCCAATGTTGGAGTGATTATTGAAGAGTGTGGGGTCCAATGTTGGATCAACTATTGAAGAGTATGGGGTCCAATGTTGGATCGATTATTGAAGAGTGTGGGGTCCAATGTTGGAATGATTATTGAAGAGTGTGTGGTCCAATGTCGGATTGGTAGTTGAAGAGTTTGGGGTCCAATGTTTCACTGGTTAATAACGATTGTGGAGTCCATGGTTGTACTGATCATTGAACAATATCTTGTCTAATGTTGGAGTGATGATTGATGCATCAAGGGTCCAATTTTGGATTGATGATTGATGAGTGTAGGTTCCAATCTTGGAGTGATTCTTGATGAGTGCAGTGTCTTATTGATTATTGAACAGTGCAGGGCCCAATATTGGATTGATTTTTGAAGGGTGTAGGATCCAATCTTGGATTGATTATTGAAGTGTTCAGGGTACATTGTTGGATTCATTATGGAAGAGTGTAAGGTCCAATTTTTCACTGATTAGTAAAGGGTATAGGGTCCAACATTTGACTGATTATTGAAGAGTGTGTAGTCCAATATTGGAATGCTTATTGAAGAATGTATGGCCCAATGTTGGATTGATTATTGAAGAGAGTAAGGTTCACTGTTGTATTGATTATTGAGAGGGTGGGGACAATTTTGGAATGATTGACGAAAAAAGGGTCCTGTACTGGACTAATTATTGAAGAGTATAGGGTCGAATGTTGTATTATTATCGAAGATTGTAGGATTTACTGTTGGACTTATTATTGAAGAGTCTTTGTTGAAGAGTGTAGAATCCAATTTTGAACTGATTATTGAAGAGTGTAGGGTCCAATGTTAGATTGATTGATGAAGATTTTCGGGTCCAATTTTGGAATGAATATTGAAGAGTGTGGGATCCAATGTTGTACTGATGATTGAAGAGCGCAGTGTCCATTGTACTGTTGATTATTGAACAGAGTAGGGTTGGGTTAATGATTGATAAGTGCCTGGGTCCAATTTTGGAGTTGTTCTTGAAGAGTTCAGCTTGTCGGGTCCCATTTTGGGCTGATTATTAACGAGTATAGGGACCAACTTTGGACCAATTATTGAAGAGTGTGGGTTTCAAAGTTGGACCGATCATTGAAGAGTGTGGGGTCCAATGTTGGACCGATTATTGAAGAGTGTGGGATCCAATGTTGGACTGAATATTGACGAGTGTGGGGTCCAATGTTGGACCAACTATAGAAGAGTGTGGGGTCCAATGTTGGACCGATTATTGAAGAGTGTTGGATCCAAATTTGGACTGAATATTGAAGAGTGTGGGGTCCAATATTGGATCAACTATTGAAGAGTGTGGGGTCCAATGTTGGATCGATTATTGAAGAGTGTGGGGTCCAATGTTGGAGTGATTATTGAAGAGTGTGGGGTCCAATGTTGGATCAACTATTGAAGAGTATGGGATCCAATGTTGGATCGATTATTGAAGAGTGTGGGGTCCAATGTTGGAATGATTATTGAAGAGTGTGTGGTCCAATGTCGGATTGGTAGTTGAAGAGTTTGGGGTCCAATGTTTCACTGGTTAATAAAGATTGTGGAGTCCATGGTTGTACTGATCATTGAACAATATCTTGTCTAATGTTGGAGTGATGATTGATGCATCAAGGGTCCAATTTTGGATTGATGATTGATGAGTGTAGGTTCCAATCTTGGAGTGATTCTTGATGAGTGCAGTGTCTTATTGATTATTGAACAGTGCAGGGCCCAATATTGGATTGATTTTTGAAGGGTGTAGGATCCAATCTTGGATTGATTATTGAAGTGTTCAGGGTACATTGTTGGATTCATTATGGAAGAGTGTAAGGTCCAATTTTTCACTGATTAGTAAAGGGTATAGGGTCCAACATTTGACTGATTATTGAAGAGTGTGTAGTCCAATATTGGAATGCTTATTGAAGAATGTATGGCCCAATGTTGGATTGATTATTGAAGAGAGTAAGGTTCACTGTTGTATTGATTATTGAGAGGGTGGGGACAATTTTGGAATGATTGACGAAAAAAGGGTCCTGTACTGGACTAATTATTGAAGAGTATAGGGTCGAATGTTGTATTATTATCGAAGATTGTAGGATTTACTGTTGGACTTATTATTGAAGAGTCTTTGTTGAAGAGTGTAGAATCCAATTTTGAACTGATTATTGAAGAGTGTAGGGTCCAATGTTAGATTGATTGATTAAGATTTTCGGGTCCAATTTTGGAATGAATATTGAAGAGTGTGGGATCCAATGTTGTACTGATGATTGAAGAGCGCAGTGTCCATTGTACTGTTGATTATTGAACAGAGTAGGGTTGGGTTAATGATTGATAAGTGCCTGGGTCCAATTTTGGAGTTGTTCTTGAAGAGTTCAGCTTGTCGGGTCCCATTTTGGGCTGATTATTAACGAGTATAGGGACCAACGTTCGACCAATTATTGAAGAGTGTGGGTTTCAAAGTTGGACCGATTATTGAAGAGTGTGTGGTCCAATTTTGGACTGATTATTGAACAGTGTGGGGTCCAATGTTGGATCGATTATTGAAGAGTGCGGGGTCCAATGTTGGACTGATTATTGACGAGTGTGGGGTCCAATGTTGGACCGATTATTGAAGAGTGTTGGATCCAAATTTGGACTGAATATTGAAGAGTGTGGGGTCCAATATTGGATCAACTATTGAAGAGTGTGGGGTCCAATGTTGGATCGATTATTGAAGAGTGTGGGGTCCAATGTTGGAGTGATTATTGAAGAGTGTGGGGTCCAATGTTGGATCAACTATTGAAGAGTATGGGATCCAATGTTGGATCGATTATTGAAGAGTGTGGGGTCCAATGTTGGAATGATTATTGAAGAGTGTGTGGTCCAATGTCGGATTGGTAGTTGAAGAGTTTGGGGTCCAATGTTTCACTGGTTAATAAAGATTGTGGAGTCCATGGTTGTACTGATCATTGAACAATATCTTGTCTAATGTTGGAGTGATGATTGATGCATCAAGGGTCCAATTTTGGATTGATGATTGATGAGTGTAGGTTCCAATCTTGGAGTGATTCTTGATGAGTGCAGTGTCTTATTGATTATTGAACAGTGCAGGGCCCAATATTGGATTGATTTTTGAAGGGTGTAGGATCCAATCTTGGATTGATTATTGAAGTGTTCAGGGTACATTGTTGGATTCATTATGGAAGAGTGTAAGGTCCAATTTTTCACTGATTAGTAAAGGGTATAGGGTCCAACATTTGACTGATTATTGAAGAGTGTGTAGTCCAATATTGGAATGCTTATTGAAGAATGTATGGCCCAATGTTGGATTGATTATTGAAGAGAGTAAGGTTCACTGTTGTATTGATTATTGAGAGGGTGGGGACAATTTTGGAATGATTGACGAAAAAAGGGTCCTGTACTGGACTAATTATTGAAGAGTATAGGGTCGAATGTTGTATTATTATCGAAGATTGTAGGATTTACTGTTGGACTTATTATTGAAGAGTCTTTGTTGAAGAGTGTAGAATCCAATTTTGAACTGATTATTGAAGAGTGTAGGGTCCAATGTTAGATTGATTGATGAAGATTTTCGGGTCCAATTTTGGAATGAATATTGAAGAGTGTGGGATCCAATGTTGTACTGATGATTGAAGAGCGCAGTGTCCATTGTACTGTTGATTATTGAACAGAGTAGGGTTGGGTTAATGATTGATAAGTGCCTGGGTCCAATTTTGGAGTTGTTCTTGAAGAGTTCAGCTTGTCGGGTCCCATTTTGGGCTGATTATTAACGAGTATAGGGACCAACGTTCGACCAATTATTGAAGAGTGTGGGTTTCAAAGTTGGACCGATTATTGAAGAGTGTGTGGTCCAATTTTGGACTGATTATTGAACAGTGTGGGGTCCAATGTTGGATCGATTATTGAAGAGTGCGGGGTCCAATGTTGGACTGATTATTGACGAGTGTGGGGTCCAATGTTGGATCTATTATTGAAGAGTGTGGGGTCCAATATTGGACTGATTATTCAAGAGTGTGGGGTCCAATGTTGGATCACATATTGAAGAATGTGGGGTCCAATGTTGGACTGATGATTGAAGAGCGCAGTGTCCATTGTACTGTTGATTATTGAACAGAGTAGGGTTGGGTTAATGATTGATAAGTGCCTGGGTCCAATTTGGGAGTGGTTCTTGAAGAGTTCAGCGTGTCGGGTCCCATGTTGGGCTGATTATTAACGAGTATAGGGACCAACGTTGGACCAATTATTGAAGAGTGTGGGGTCCAATGTTGGACTGATTATTGAAGAGTGTGGGGTCCAATGTCAGACCGATTATTGAATAATGTGGGATCCAATGTTGGACTGAATATTGAAAAGTGTGGGGTCCAATGTTGGATCTATTATTGAAGAATGTGGGGTCCAATTTTGGACTGATTATTGAAGAGTGTGGGGTCCAATTCTGGATCTATTATTGAAGAATGTGGGGTCCAATGTTGGATAAATTATTGAAGAGTGTGGGGTCCAATGTTAGATTGATTGATGAAGATTTTCGGGTCCAATTTTGGAATGAATATTGAAGAGTGTGGGATCCAATGTTGTACTGATGATTGAAGAGCGCAGTGTCCATTGTACTGTTGATTATTGAACAGAGTAGGGTTGGGTTAATGATTGATAAGTGCCTGGGTCCAATTTTGGAATGGTTCTTGAAGAGTTCAGCGTTTCGGGTCCCATGTTGGGCTGATTATTAACGAGTATAGGGACCAACGTTGGACCAATTATTGAAGAATGTGAGGTCCAATATTGGACTGATTATTGAAGAGTGTGGGGTCCAATGTTGGATCTATTATTGAAGAGTGTGGGGTCCAATATTGGACTGATTATTGAAGAGTGTGGGGTCCAATGTTGGATCAACTATTGAAGATTGTGGGGTCTAATGTTGGACTGATTGTTGAAGAGTATGGGGTCCAATGTTGGAATGATTATTGAAGAGTGTGGGGTCCAATGTTGGATCGATTATTGAAGAGTGTGGGGTCCAATTTTGGACTGATTATTGAAGAGTGTGGGGTCCAATGTTGGATCAACTATTGAAGATTGTGGGGTCGAATGTTGGACTGATTGTTGAAGAGTATGGGGTCCAATGTTGGATCAATTATTGAAGAGTGTGGGGTCAAATATTGGATGTATTATTGAAGAGTGTGGGGTCCAATGTTGGATCGATTATTGAAGAGTGTGGGGTTCAATGTTGGACCGATTATTGAAGAGTGTGTGGTCCAATGTTGGACTGATTATTGAAGAGTGTGGGGTCCAATGTTGAATCGATTATTGAAGAATGTGAGGTCCAATATTGGACTGATTGTTGAAAAGTGTGGGGTCCAATGTTGGATCTATTATTGAAGAGTGTGGGGTCCAATATTGGACTGATTATTGAAGAGTGTGGGGTCCAATGTTGGATCAACTATTGAAGATTGTGGGGTCTAATGTTGGACTGATTGTTGAAGAGTATGGGGTCCAATGTTGGAATGATTATTGAAGAGTGTGGGGTCCAATGTTGGATCGATTATTGAAGAGTGTGGGGTCCAATTTTGGACTGATTATTGAAGAGTGTGGGATCCAATTTTGGATCTATTATTGAAGAATGTGGGGTCCAATGTTGGATGTATTATTGAAGAGTGTGGGGTCCAATGTTGGACTCATTATTGAAGAGGGTGGTATCCAATTTTGGATCTATTATTGAAGAATGTGGGGTCCAATGTTGGATCAATTATTGAAGAGTGTGGGGTCAAATGTTGGATGTATTATTGAAGAGTGTGGGGTCCAATGTTGGATCGATTATTGAAGAGTGTGGGGTACAATGTTGGACTGATTATTGAAGAGTTTGTGGTCCAATGTTTCACTGGTTAATAAAGATTGTGGAGTCCATGGTTGTACTGATCATTGAACAATATCTTGTCTAATGTTGGAGTGATGATTGATGCATCAAGGGTCCAATTTTGGATTGATGATTGATGAGTGTAGGTTCCAATCTTGGAGTGATTCTTGATGAGTGCAGTGTCTTATTGATTATTGAACAGTGCAGGGCCCAATATTGGATTGATTTTTGAAGGGTGTAGGATCCAATCTTGGATTGATTATTGAAGTGTTCAGGGTACATTGTTGGATTCATTATGGAAGAGTGTAAGGTCCAATTTTTCACTGATTAGTAAAGGGTATAGGGTCCAACATTTGACTGATTATTGAAGAGTGTGTAGTCCAATATTGGAATGCTTATTGAAGAATGTATGGCCCAATGTTGGATTGATTATTGAAGAGAGTAAGGTTCACTGTTGTATTGATTATTGAGAGGGTGGGGACAATTTTGGAATGATTGACGAAAAAAGGGTCCTGTACTGGACTAATTATTGAAGAGTATAGGGTCGAATGTTGTATTATTATCGAAGATTGTAGGATTTACTGTTGGACTTATTATTGAAGAGTCTTTGTTGAAGAGTGTAGAATCCAATTTTGAACTGATTATTGAAGAGTGTAGGGTCCAATGTTAGATTGATTGATGAAGATTTTCGGGTCCAATTTTGGAATGAATATTGAAGAGTGTGGGATCCAATGTTGTACTGATGATTGAAGAGCGCAGTGTCCATTGTACTGTTGATTATTGAACAGAGTAGGGTTGGGTTAATGATTGATAAGTGCCTGGGTCCAATTTTGGAGTTGTTCTTGAAGAGTTCAGCTTGTCGGGTCCCATTTTGGGCTGATTATTAACGAGTATAGGGACCAACGTTGGACCAATTATTGAAGAGTGTGGGTTTCAAAGTTGGACCGATTATTGAAGAGTGTGTGGTCCAATTTTGGACTGATTATTGAACAGTGTGGGGTCCAATGTTGGATCGATTATTGAAGAGTGCGGGGTCCAATGTTGGACTGATTATTGACGAGTGTGGGGTCCAATGTTGGATCTATTATTGAAGAGTGTGGGGTCCAATATTGGACTGATTATTCAAGAGTGTGGGGTCCAATGTTGGATCACATATTGAAGAATGTGGGGTCCAATGTTGGACTGATGATTGAAGAGCACAGTGTCCATTGTACTGTTGATTATTGAACAGAGTAGGGTTGGGTTAATGATTGATAAGTGCCTGGGTCCAATTTGGGAGTGGTTCTTGAAGAGTTCAGCGTGTCGGGTCCCATGTTGGGCTGATTATTAACGAGTATAGGGACCAACGTTGGACCAATTATTGAAGAGTGTGGGGTCCAATGTTGGACTGATTATTGAAGAGTGTGGGGTCCAATGTCAGACCGATTATTGAATAATGTGGGATCCAATGTTGGACTGAATACTGAAAAGTGTGGGGTCCAATTCTGGATCTATTATTGAAGAATGTGGGGTCCAATGTTGGATAAATTATTGAAGAGTGTGGGGTCCAATGTTAGATTGATTGATGAAGATTTTCGGGTCCAATTTTGGAATGAATATTGAAGAGTGTGGGATCCAATGTTGCACTGATGATTGAAGAGCGCAGTGTCCATTGTACTGTTGATTATTGAACAGAGTAGGGTTGGGTTAATGATTGATAAGTGCCTGGGTCCAAATTTGGAATGGTTCTTGAAGAGTTCAGCGTTTCGGGTCCCATGTTGGGCTGATTATTAACGAGTATAGGGACCAACGTTAGACCAATTATTGAAGAGTGTGGGGTTCAATGTTGGACCGATTATTGAAGAGTGTGTGGTCCAATGTTGGACTGATTATTGAAGAGTGTGGGGTCCAATGTTGGATCGATTATTGAAGAATGTGAGGTCCAATATTGGACTGATTATTGAAGAGTGTGGGGTCCAATGTTGGATCTATTATTGAAGAGTGTGGGGTCCAATATTGGACTGATTATTGAAGAGTGTGGGGTCCAATGTTGGATCAACTATTGAAGATTGTGGGGTCTAATGTTGGACTGATTGTTGAAGAGTATGGGGTCCAATTTTGGATCTATTATTGAAGAATGTGGGGTCCAATGTTGGATGTATTATTGAAGAGTGTGGGGTCCAATGTTGGACTCATTATTGAAGAGGGTGGTATCCAATTTTGGATCTATTATTGAAGAATGTGGGGTCCAATGTTGGATCAATTATTGAAGAGTGTGGGGTCAAATGTTGGATGTATTATTGAAGAGTGTGGGGTCCAAAGTTTGATCGATTATTGAAGAGTGTGGGGTACAATGTTGGACTGATTATTGAAGAGTGTGGGGTCCAATATTGGATCTATTATTGAAGAATGTGGGGTCCAATATTGGACTGATTATTGAAGAGTGTGGGGTCCAATGTTGGATCAACTATTGAAGATTGTGGGGTCGAATGTTGGACTGATTGTTGAAGAGTGTGGGGTCCAATGTTGGACCGATTATTGAAGAGTGTGGGATCCAATGTTGGACTGAATATTGAAGAGTGTGGGGTCCAATGTTGGACCAACTATTGAAGAGTGTGGGGTCCAATGTTGGACCGATTATTGAAGAGTGTGGGATCCAAATTTGGACTGAATATTGAAGAGTGTGGGGTCCAATATTGGGTCAACTATTCAAGAGTGTGGGGTCCAATGTTGGACTGATTGCTGAAGAGTGTGGGGTCCAATGTTGGACTGATTATTGAAGAGTGTGGGGTCCAATGTTGGACCGATTATTGATTAGTGTGGTATCCAATGTCGGATTGAATCTTGAAAAGTGTGGGGTCCAATGTTGGATCAACTATTGAAGAGTGTGGTGTCCAATGTTAGATTGATTGATGAAGATTTTCGGGTCTAATTTTGGAATGAATATTGAAGAGTGTGGGATCCAATGTTGTACTGATGATTGAAGAGTGCAGTGTCCTTTGTACTATTGATTATTGAACAGAGTAGGGTTGGGTTGAAGATTGATGATTGCCTGGGTCCAATTTTGGAGTGGTTCTCGAAGAATTCAGTGTGTCGGGTCCCATGTTGGGCTGATTATTAACGAGTATAGGGACCAACGTTGGACCAATTATTGAAGAGTGTGGGGTTCAATGTTGGACCGATTATTGAAGAGTGTGGGATCCAAATTTGGACTGAATATTGAAGAGTGTGGTGTCCAATGTTGGATCGATTATTGAAGAGTTTGGGGTCCAATTTTGGACTTATTATTGAAGAGTGTGGGATCCAATTTTGCATCTATTATTGAAGACAGTGGGTTGCAATGTTGCATGTATTATTGAAGAGTGTGGGGTCCAATGTTGGACTGATTATTGAAGAGTGTGTTATCCAATTTTGGATCTATTATTGAAGAATGTGGGGTCCAATGTTGGATCAATTATTGAAGAGTGTGGGGTCCAATGTTGGATGTATTATTGAAGAGTGTGCGGTCCAATGTTGGACTGATTATTGAAGAGTGTGGGGTCCAATGTTGGACCGATTATTGAAGAGTGTGGGATCCAATGTTGGACTGAATATTGATGAGTGTGGGGTCCAATGTTGGACCAACTATTGAAGAGTGTGGGGTCCAATGTTGGACCGATTATTGAAGATTGTGGGATCCAAATTTGGACTTAATATTGAAGAGTGTGGGGTCCAATATTGGGTCAACTATTGAAGAGTGTGGGGTCCAATGTTGGATCGATTATTGAAGAGTGTGGGGTCCAATGTTGGACTGATTATTGAAGAGTGTGGGGTCCAAAGTTGGATCAACTTTTGAAGAGTGTGGGGTCCAATGTTGGATTGATTATTGAAGAGTGTGGGGTCCAATGTTGGACAGATTATTGAAGAGTGTGGGGTCCAATGTTGGATTGGTATTTGAAGAGTTTGTGGTCCAATGTTTCACTGGTTAATAAAGATTGTGGAGTCCATGGTTGTACTGATCATTGAACAGTATCTTGTCTAATGTTGGAGTGATGATTGATGCATCAAGGGTCCAATTTTGGATTGATGGTTGATGAGTGTAGGTTCCAATCTTGGAGTGATTCTTGATGAGTGCAGTGTCCTATTGATTATTGAACAGTGCAGGACCCAATATTGGATTGATTTTTGAAGGGTGTAGGATCCAATCTTGGATTGATTATTGAAGTGTTCAGGGTACATTGTTGGATTCATTATGGAAGAGTGTAAGGTCCACTTTTTCACTGATTAGTAAAGGGCATGTCGTCCAACATTTGACTGCTAATTGAAGAGTGTGTAGTCCAATATTGGAATGCTTATTGAAGAATGTATGGCCCAATGTTGGATTGATTATTGAAGAGAGTAAGGTTCACTGTTGTATTGATTATTGAGAGAGTGGGGACAATTTCGGAATGATTCAAGAGAAAAGGGTCCTGTACTGGACTAATTATTGAAGAGTATAGGGTCGAATGTTGTATTATTATCGAAGATTGTAGGATTTACTGTTGGACTTATTATTGGAGAGTGTTTGTTGAAGAGTGTAGGATCCAATTTTGAACTGATTATTGAAGAGTGTCGGGTCCAATGTTAGATTGATTGATGAAGATTTTCGGCTCCAATTTTGGAATGAATATTGAAAGTGTGGGATCCAATGTTGCACTGATGATTGAAGAGCGCAGTGTCCATTGTACTGTTGATTATTGAACAGAGTAGGGTTGGGTTGATGATTGATAAGTGGCTGGGTCCAAATTTGGAGTGGTTCTTGAAGATTTCAGCGTGTCGGGTCCCATGTTGGGCTGATTATTAACGAGTATAGGGACCAACGTTGGACCAATTATTGAAGAGTGTGGGGTTCAATGTTGGACCGATCATTGAAGAGTGTGTGGTCCAATGTTGGACTGATTATTGAAGAGGGTGGGGTCCAATGTTGGACTGATTATTGAAGAGTGTGGGATCCAATGTTGGATCTATTATTGAAGAGTGTGGGGTCCAATGTTGGATCAAATATTGAAGAATGTGGGGTCCAATTTTGGACTGATTGCTGAAGAGTGTGGTATCCAATTTTGGATCCATTATTGAAGAATGTGGGGTCCAATATTGGATCAATTATTGAAGAGTGTGGGGTCCAATGTTGGATGTATTATTGAAGAGTGTGCGGTCCAATGTTGGACTGATTATTGAACAGTGTGGGGTCCAATGTTGGACTGATTATTGAAGAGTGTGGGGTCCAATGTTGGATCAATTATTGAAGAGTGTGTGGTCCAATGTTGGACTGATTATTGAAGAGTGTGGGGTCCAATGTTGGATCTATTATTGAAGAGTGTGGGGTCCAATGTTGGACTGATTATTGAAGAGTGTGGGGTCCAATGTTGGACCGATTATTGAAGAGTGTGGGATCCAATGTTGGACTGAATATTGAAGAGTGTGGGGTCCAATGTTGGACCAACTATTGAAGAGTGTGGGGTCCAATGTTGGACCGATTATTGAAGAGTGTGGGATCCAAATTTGGACTGAATATTGAAGAGTGTGTGGTCCAATATTGGGTCAACTATTGAAGAGTGTGGGGTCCAATGTTGGACTGATTGCTGAAGAGTGTGGGGTCCAATGTTGGACTGATTACTGAAGAGTGTGGGGTCCAATGTTGGACCGATTATTGATTAGTGTGGTATCCAATGTTGGATTGAATCTTGAAAAGTGTGGGGTCCAATGTTGGATCAACTATTGAAGAGTGTGGTGTCCAATGTTAGATTGATTGATGAAGATTTTCGGGTCTAATTTTGGAATGAATATTGAAGAGTGTGGGATCCAATGTTGTACTGATGATTGAAGAGCGCAGTGTCCTTTGTACTATTGATTATTGAACAGAGTAGGGTTGGGTTGAAGATTGATGATTGCCTGGGTCCAATTTTGGAGTGGTTCTCGAAGAATTCAGTGTGTCGGGTCCCATGTTGGGCTGATTATTAACGAGTATAGGGACCAACGTTGGACCAATTATTGAAGAGTGTGGGGTTCAATGTTGGACCGATTATTGAAGAGTGTGGGATCCAAATTTGGACTGAATATTGAAGAGTGTGGTGTCCAATGTTGGATCGATTATTGAAGAGTTTGGGGTCCAATTTTGGACTTATTATTGAAGAGTGTGGGATCCAATTTTGCATCTATTATTGAAGACAGTGGGTTGCAATGTTGCATGTATTATTGAAGAGTGTGGGGTCCAATGTTGGACTGATTATTGAAGAGTGTGTTATCCAATTTTGGATCTATTATTGAAGAATGTGGGGTCCAATGTTGGATCAATTATTGAAGAGTGTGGGGTCCAATGTTGGATGTATTATTGAAGAGTGTGCGGTCCAATGTTGGACTGATTATTGAAGAGTGTGGGGTCCAATGTTGGACCGATTATTGAAGAGTGTGGGATCCAATGTTGGACTGAATATTGATGAGTGTGGGGTCCAATGTTGCACCAACTATTGAAGAGTGTGGGGTCCAATGTTGGACCGATTATTGAAGATTGTGGGATCCAAATTTGGACTTAATATTGAAGAGTGTGGGGTCCAATATTGGGTCAACTATTGAAGAGTGTGGGGTCCAATGTTGGATCGATTATTGAAGAGTGTGGGGTCCAATGTTGGACTGATTATTGAAGAGTGTGGGGTCCAAAGTTGGATCAACTTTTGAAGAGTGTGGGGTCCAATGTTGGATTGATTATTGAAGAGTGTGGGGTCCAATGTTGGACAGATTATTGAAGAGTGTGGGGTCCAATGTTGGATTGGTATTTGAAGAGTTTGTGGTCCAATGTTTCACTGGTTAATAAAGATTGTGGAGTCCATGGTTGTACTGATCATTGAACAGTATCTTGTCTAATGTTGGAGTGATGATTGATGCATCAAGGGTCCAATTTTGGATTGATGGTTGATGAGTGTAGGTTCCAATCTTGGAGTGATTCTTGATGAGTGCAGTGTCCTATTGATTATTGAACAGTGCAGGACCCAATATTGGATTGATTTTTGAAGGGTGTAGGATCCAATCTTGGATTGATTATTGAAGTGTTCAGGGTACATTGTTGGATTCATTATGGAAGAGTGTAAGGTCCACTTTTTCACTGATTAGTAAAGGGCATGTCGTCCAACATTTGACTGCTAATTGAAGAGTGTGTAGTCCAATATTGGAATGCTTATTGAAGAATGTATGGCCCAATGTTGGATTGATTATTGAAGAGAGTAAGGTTCACTGTTGTATTGATTATTGAGAGAGTGGGGACAATTTCGGAATGATTCAAGAGAAAAGGGTCCTGTACTGGACTAATTATTGAAGAGTATAGGGTCGAATGTTGTATTATTATCGAAGATTGTAGGATTTACTGTTGGACTTATTATTGGAGAGTGTTTGTTGAAGAGTGTAGGATCCAATTTTGAACTGATTATTGAAGAGTGTCGGGTCCAATGTTAGATTGATTGATGAAGATTTTCGGCTCCAATTTTGGAATGAATATTGAAAGTGTGGGATCCAATGTTGCACTGATGATTGAAGAGCGCAGTGTCCATTGTACTGTTGATTATTGAACAGAGTAGGGTTGGGTTGATGATTGATAAGTGGCTGGGTCCAAATTTGGAGTGGTTCTTGAAGATTTCAGCGTGTCGGGTCCCATGTTGGGCTGATTATTAACGAGTATAGGGACCAACGTTGGACCAATTATTGAAGAGTGTGGGGTTCAATGTTGGACCGATCATTGAAGAGTGTGTGGTCCAATGTTGGACTGATTATTGAAGAGGGTGGGGTCCAATGTTGGACTGATTATTGAAGAGTGTGGGATCCAATGTTGGATCTATTATTGAAGAGTGTGGGGTCCAATGTTGGATCAAATATTGAAGAATGTGGGGTCCAATTTTGGACTGATTGCTGAAGAGTGTGGTATCCAATTTTGGATCCATTATTGAAGAATGTGGGGTCCAATATTGGATCAATTATTGAAGAGTGTGGGGTCCAATGTTGGATGTATTATTGAAGAGTGTGCGGTCCAATGTTGGACTGATTATTGAACAGTGTGGGGTCCAATGTTGGACTGATTATTGAAGAGTGTGGGGTCCAATGTTGGATCAATTATTGAAGAGTGTGTGGTCCAATGTTGGACTGATTATTGAAGAGTGTGGGGTCCAATGTTGGATCTATTATTGAAGAGTGTGGGGTCCAATGTTGGACTGATTATTGAAGAGTGTGGGGTCCAATGTTGGACCGATTATTGAAGAGTGTGGGATCCAATGTTGGACTGAATATTGAAGAGTGTGGGGTCCAATGTTGGACCAACTATTGAAGAGTGTGGGGTCCAATGTTGGACCGATTATTGAAGAGTGTGGGATCCAAATTTGGACTGAATATTGAAGAGTGTGTGGTCCAATATTGGGTCAACTATTGAAGAGTGTGGGGTCCAATGTTGGACTGATTGCTGAAGAGTGTGGGGTCCAATGTTGGACTGATTACTGAAGAGTGTGGGGTCCAATGTTGGACCGATTATTGATTAGTGTGGTATCCAATGTTGGATTGAATCTTGAAAAGTGTGGGGTCCAATGTTGGATCAACTATTGAAGAGTGTGGTGTCCAATGTTAGATTGATTGATGAAGATTTTCGGGTCTAATTTTGGAATGAATATTGAAGAGTGTGGGATCCAATGTTGTACTGATGATTGAAGAGCGCAGTGTCCTTTGTACTATTGATTATTGAACAGAGTAGGGTTGGGTTGAAGATTGATGATTGCCTGGGTCCAATTTTGGAGTGGTTCTCGAAGAATTCAGTGTGTCGGGTCCCATGTTGGGCTGATTATTAACGAGTATAGGGACCAACGTTGGACCAATTATTGAAGAGTGTGGGGTTCAATGTTGGACCGATTATTGAAGAGTGTGGGATCCAAATTTGGACTGAATATTGAAGAGTGTGGTGTCCAATGTTGGATCGATTATTGAAGAGTTTGGGGTCCAATTTTGGACTTATTATTGAAGAGTGTGGGATCCAATTTTGCATCTATTATTGAAGACAGTGGGTTGCAATGTTGCATGTATTATTGAAGAGTGTGGGGTCCAATGTTGGACTGATTATTGAAGAGTGTGTTATCCAATTTTGGATCTATTATTGAAGAATGTGGGGTCCAATGTTGGATCAATTATTGAAGAGTGTGGGGTCCAATGTTGGATGTATTATTGAAGAGTGTGCGGTCCAATGTTGGACTGATTATTGAAGAGTGTGGGGTCCAATGTTGGACCGATTATTGAAGAGTGTGGGATCCAATGTTGGACTGAATATTGATGAGTGTGGGGTCCAATGTTGCACCAACTATTGAAGAGTGTGGGGTCCAATGTTGGACCGATTATTGAAGATTGTGGGATCCAAATTTGGACTTAATATTGAAGAGTGTGGGGTCCAATATTGGGTCAACTATTGAAGAGTGTGGGGTCCAATGTTGGATCGATTATTGAAGAGTGTGGGGTCCAATGTTGGACTGATTATTGAAGAGTGTGGGGTCCAAAGTTGGATCAACTTTTGAAGAGTGTGGGGTCCAATGTTGGATTGATTATTGAAGAGTGTGGGGTCCAATGTTGGACAGATTATTGAAGAGTGTGGGGTCCAATGTTGGATTGGTATTTGAAGAGTTTGTGGTCCAATGTTTCACTGGTTAATAAAGATTGTGGAGTCCATGGTTGTACTGATCATTGAACAGTATCTTGTCTAATGTTGGAGTGATGATTGATGCATCAAGGGTCCAATTTTGGATTGATGGTTGATGAGTGTAGGTTCCAATCTTGGAGTGATTCTTGATGAGTGCAGTGTCCTATTGATTATTGAACAGTGCAGGACCCAATATTGGATTGATTTTTGAAGGGTGTAGGATCCAATCTTGGATTGATTATTGAAGTGTTCAGGGTACATTGTTGGATTCATTATGGAAGAGTGTAAGGTCCACTTTTTCACTGATTAGTAAAGGGCATGTCGTCCAACATTTGACTGCTAATTGAAGAGTGTGTAGTCCAATATTGGAATGCTTATTGAAGAATGTATGGCCCAATGTTGGATTGATTATTGAAGAGAGTAAGGTTCACTGTTGTATTGATTATTGAGAGAGTGGGGACAATTTCGGAATGATTCAAGAGAAAAGGGTCCTGTACTGGACTAATTATTGAAGAGTATAGGGTCGAATGTTGTATTATTATCGAAGATTGTAGGATTTACTGTTGGACTTATTATTGGAGAGTGTTTGTTGAAGAGTGTAGGATCCAATTTTGAACTGATTATTGAAGAGTGTCGGGTCCAATGTTAGATTGATTGATGAAGATTTTCGGCTCCAATTTTGGAATGAATATTGAAAGTGTGGGATCCAATGTTGCACTGATGATTGAAGAGCGCAGTGTCCATTGTACTGTTGATTATTGAACAGAGTAGGGTTGGGTTGATGATTGATAAGTGGCTGGGTCCAAATTTGGAGTGGTTCTTGAAGATTTCAGCGTGTCGGGTCCCATGTTGGGCTGATTATTAACGAGTATAGGGACCAACGTTGGACCAATTATTGAAGAGTGTGGGGTTCAATGTTGGACCGATCATTGAAGAGTGTGTGGTCCAATGTTGGACTGATTATTGAAGAGGGTGGGGTCCAATGTTGGACTGATTATTGAAGAGTGTGGGATCCAATGTTGGATCTATTATTGAAGAGTGTGGGGTCCAATGTTGGATCAAATATTGAAGAATGTGGGGTCCAATTTTGGACTGATTGCTGAAGAGTGTGGTATCCAATTTTGGATCCATTATTGAAGAATGTGGGGTCCAATATTGGATCAATTATTGAAGAGTGTGGGGTCCAATGTTGGATGTATTATTGAAGAGTGTGCGGTCCAATGTTGGACTGATTATTGAACAGTGTGGGGTCCAATGTTGGACTGATTATTGAAGAGTGTGGGGTCCAATGTTGGATCAATTATTGAAGAGTGTGTGGTCCAATGTTGGACCGATTATTGAAGAGTGTGGGATCCAATGTTGGACTGAATATTGAAGAGTGTGGGGTCCAATGTTGGACCAACTATTGAAGAGTGTGGGGTCCAATGTTGGACCGATTATTGAAGATTGTGGGATCTAAATTTGGACTGAATATTGAAGAGTGTGGGGTCCAATACTGGGTCAACTATTGAAGAATGTGGGGTCCAATGTTGGATCGATTATTGAAGAGTGTGGGGTCCAATGTTGGACTGTTTATTGAAGAGTGTGGGGTCCAAAGTTGGATCAACTATTGAAGAGTGTGGGGTCCAATTTTGGACTGATTATTGAAAAGTGTGGGATCCAATTTTGGATCTATTATTGAAGAATGTGGGGTATAATGTTGGATCAATTATTGAAGAGTGTGGGGTCCAATGTTGGATGTATTATTGAAGAGTGTGCGGTCCAATGATGGACTGATTATTGAAGAGTGTGGGGTCCAATGTTGGATCTATTATTGAAGAGTGTGGGGACCAATGTTGGATCGATTATTGAAGAATGTGTGGTCCAATGTTGTACTGATTATTGAAGAGTGTGGAGTCCAATGTTGGATCTTTTATTGAAGAGTGTGGGGTCCAATGTTGGACTGATTATTGAAGAGTGCGGGGTCCAATGTTGGACCGATTATTGAAGAGTGTGGGATCCAATGTTGGATCTTTTATTGAAGAGTGTGGGGTCCAATGTTGGACTGATTATTGAAGAGTGTGGGGTCCAATGTTGGACCGATTATTGAAGAGTGTGGGATCCAATGTTGGACTGAATATTGAAGAGTGTGGGGTCCAATGTTGGACCAACTATTGAAGAGTGTGGGGTCCAATGTTGGACCGATTATTGAAGATTGTAGGATCTAAATTTGGACTGAATATTGAAGAGTGTGGAGTCCAATATTGGGTCAACTATTGAAGAATGTGGGGTCCAATGTTGGATCGATTATTGAAGAGTGTGGAGTCCAATGTTGGACTGATTATTGAAGAGTGTGGCGTCCAAAGTTGGATCAACTATTGAAGAGTGTGGGGTCCAATTTTGGACTGATTATTGAAGAGTGTGGGATCCAATTTTGGATCTATTATTGAAGAATGTGGGGTCCAATGTTGGATCAATTATTGAAGAGTGTGGGGTCCAATGTTGGATGTATTACTGAAGAGTGTGCGGTCCAATGATGGACTGATTATTGAAGAGTGTGGGGTCCAATGTTGGATCTATTATTGAAGAGTGTGGGGTCCAATGTTGGATCGATTATTGAAGAATGTGTGGTCCAATGTTGTACTGAGTATTGAAGAGTGTGGAGTCCAATGTTGGATTTTTTATTGAAGAGTGTGGTGTCCAATGTTGGACTGATTATTGAAGAGTGTGGGGTCCAATGTTGGACCGATTATTGAAGAGTGTGGGATCCAATGTTGGACCGATTATTGAAGAGTGTGGGATCCAAATTTGGACTGAATATTGAAGAGTTTTGGGTCCAATGTTGGACTGATTATTGAAGAGTGTGGGGTCCAATGTTAGACCGATTATTGAATAATGTGGGATCCAATGTTGGACTGAATATTGAAACGTGTGGTGTCCAATGTTGGATCAACTATTGAAGAGTGTGGGGTCCAATGTTGGATCGATTATTGAAGAGTGTGGGGTCCAATTTTGGACTGATTATTGAAGTGTGTGGGATCCAATTTTGGATCTATTATTGAAGAATGTGGGGTCCAATGTTGGATCAATTATTGAAGAGTGTGGGGTCCAATGTTGGATGTATTATTGAAGAGTGTGGGGTCCAATGTTGGATCGATTATTGAAGAGTGTGTGGTCCAATGTTGGACTGATTATTGAAGAATGTGGGGTCCAATGTTGGATCTATTATTGAAGAGTGTGCGGTCCAATGTTGGACTGATTATTGAAGAGTGTGGGGTCCAATGTTGGACCGATTATTGAAGAGTGTGGGATCCAATGTTGGACTGAATATTGAAGAATGTGGGGTCCAATGTTGGATCAACTATTGAAGAGTGTGGGATCCAAAGTTGGCCCGGTTATTGAAGAGTGTGGGATCCAATGTTGGACTGAATATTGAAGAGTGTGGGGTCCAATGTTGGATCAACTATTGAAGAGTGTGGGGTCCAATGTTGGATCGATTATTGAAGAATGTGGGGTCCAATGTTGGATGGATTATTGAACAGTGCAGGGCCCAATATTGGATTGATTTTTGAAGGGTATAGGATCCAATCTTGGATTGATTATTGAAGTGTTCAGGGTACATTGTTGGATTCATTATGGAAGAGTGTAAGGTCCAATTTTTCACTGATTAGTAAAGAGTCTAGGGTCCAACATTTGACTGATTATTGAAGAGTGTGTAGTCCAATATTGGAATGCTTATTGAAGAATGTATGGCCCAATGTTGGATTGTTTATTGAAGAGAGTAAGGTTCACTGTTGTATTGGTTATTGAGAGGGTGGGGACAATTTTGGAATGATTGACGAGAAAAGGGTCCTGTACTGGACTAGTTATTGACGAGTATAGGGTCGAATGTTGTATTATTATCGAAGATTGTAGGATTTACTGTTGGACTTATTATTAAAGAGTATTTGTTGAAGAGTGTAGGATCCAATTTTGAACTGATTATTGAAGAGTGTAGGGTCCAATGTTCGATTGATTGATGAAGATTTTCGGGTCCAATTTTGGAATGAATATTGAAGAGTTTGGGATCCAATGTTGTACTGATGATTGAAGAGCGCAGTGTCCATTGTACTGTTGATTATTGAACAGAGTAGGGTTGGGTTAATGATTGATAAGTGCCTGGGTCCAATTTTGGAGTGGTTCTTGAAGAGTTCAGCGTGTCGGGTCCCATGTTGGGCTGATTATTAACGAGTATAGGGACCAACGTTGGACCAATTATTGAAGAGTGTGGGGTTCAATGTTGGACCGATTTTTGAAGAGTGTGGGATCCAAATTTGGACTGAATATTGAAGAGTGTGGTGTCCAATGTTGGATCGATTAATGAAGAACTTGGGGTCCAATTTTGGACTGATTATTGAAGAGTGTGGGATCCAATTTTGCATCTATTATTGAAGACTGTGGGGTGCAATGTTGCATGTATTATTGAAGAGTGTGGGGTCCAATGTTGGACTGATTATTGAAGAGTGTGGTATCCAATTTTGGATCTATTATTGAAGAATGTGGGGTCCAATGTTGGATCAATTATTGAAGAGTGTGGGGTTCAATGTTGGACCGATTATTGAAGAGTGTGGTGTCCAATGTTGGATGTATTATTGAAGAGTGTGCGGTCCAATGTTGGACTGATTATTGAAGAGTGTGGGGTCCAATGTTGGACCGATTATTGAAGAGTGTGGGATCCAATGTTGGACTGAATATTGAAGAGTGTGGGGTCCAATGTTGGACCAACTATTGAAGAGTGTGGGGTCCAATGTTGGATCAATTATTGAAGAGTGTGGGGTCCAATGTTGGATGTATTATTGAAGAGTGTGGGGTCCAATGTTGGACCGATTATTGAAGAGTGTGGGATCCAATGTTGGACTGAATATTGAAGAGTGTGGGGTCCAATGTTGGACCAACTATTGAAGAGTCTGGGGTCCAATGTTGGACCGATTATTGAATATTGTGGGATCTAAATTTGGACTGAATATTGAAGAGTGTGGGGTCCATTATTGGGTCAACTGTTGAAGAATGTGGGGTCCAATGTTGGATCGATTATTGAAGAGTGTGGGGTCCAATGTTGGACTGATTATTGAAGAGTGTGGGGTCCAAAGTTGGATCAACTATTGAAGAGTGTGGGGTCCAATTTTGGACTGATTATTGAAGAGTGTGGGATCTAATTTTGGATCTATTATTGAAGAATGTGGGGTCCAATGTTGGATCAATTATTGAAGAGTGTGGGGTCCAATGTTGGATGTATTATTGAAGAGTGTGCGGTCCAATGATGGACTGATTATTGAAGAGTGTGGGGTCCAATGTTGGATCTATTATTGAAGAGTGTGGGGACCAATGTTGGATCGATTATTGAAGAATGTGTGGTCCAATGTTGTACTGATTATTGAAGAGTGTGGGATCCAATGTTGGACTGAATATTGAAGAATGTGGGGTCCAATGTTGGATCAACTATTGAAGAGTGTGGGAACCAATGTTGGACCGATTATTGAAGAGTGTGGGATCCAAATTTGGACTGAATATTGAAGAGTTTTGGGTCCAATGTTGGACTGATTATTGAAGAGTGTGGGGTCCAATGTTAGACCGATTATTGAATAATGTGGGATCCAATGTTGGACTGAATATTGAAAAGTGTGGGGTCCAATGTTGGATCAACTATTGAAGAGTGTGGGGTCCAATGTTGGATCGATTATTGAAGAGTGTGGGGTCCAATTTTGGACTGATTATTGAAGTGTGTGGGATCCAATTTTGGATCTATTATTGAAGAATGTGGGGTCCAATGTTGGATCAATTATTGAAGAGTGTGGGGTCCAATGTTGGATGTATTATTGAAGAGTGTGGGATCCAATGTTGGATCAATTATTGAAGAGTGTGGGATCCAATGTTGGACTGAATATTGAAGAATGTGGGGTCCAATGTTGGATCAACTATTGAAGAGTGTGGGAACCAATGTTGGACCGATTATTGAAGAGTGTGGGATCCAAATTTGGACTGAATATTGAAGAGTTTTGGGTCCAATGTTGGACTGATTATTGAAGAGTGTGGGGTCCAATGTTAGACCGATTATTGAATAATGTGGGATCCAATGTTGGACTGAATATTGAAAAGTGTGGGGTCCAATGTTGGATCAACTATTGAAGAGTGTGGGGTCCAATGTTGGATCGATTATTGAAGAGTGTGGGGTCCAATTTTGGACTGATTATTGAAGTGTGTGGGATCCAATTTTGGATCTATTATTGAAGAATGTGGGGTCCAATGTTGGATCAATTATTGAAGAGTGTGGGGTCCAATGTTGGATGTATTATTGAAGAGTGTGGGATCCAAAGTTGGACCGATTATTGAAGAGTGTGGGATCCAATGTTGGACTGAATATTGAAGAGTGTGGGGTCCAATGTTGGATCAACTATTGAAGAGTGTGGGGTCCAATGTTGGATCGATTATTGAAGAATGTGGGGTCCAAAGTTGGACAGATTATTGAAGAGTGTGGGGTCCAATGTTGGATTGGTTGTTGAAGAGTTTGGGGTCCAATGTTTCACTGGTTAATAAAGATTGTGGAGTCCAAGGTTGTACTGATCATTGAACAGTATCTTGTCTAATGTTGGAGTGATGATTGATGCATCAAGGGTCCAATTTTGGACTGATCATTGATGAATGTAGGTTCCAATCTTGGAGTGATTCTTGATGAGTGCAGTGTCTTATTGATTATTGAACAGTGCAGGGCCCAATATTGGATTGATTTTTGAAGGGTATAGGATCCAATCTTGGATTGATTATTGAAGTGTTCAGGGTACATTGTTGGATTCATTATGGAAGAGTGTAAGGTCCAATGTTTCACTGATTAGTAAAGGGTATGTGGTCCAATATTTGACTGATTATTGAAGAGTGTGTAGTCCAATATTGGAATGCTTATTGAAGAATGTATGGCCCAATGTTGGATTGATTATTGAAGAGTGTAAGGTCCACTGTTGTATTGATTATTGAGAGAGTGGGGACAATTTTGGAATGATTGACGAGAAAAGGGTCCTGTACTGGACTAGGTATTGATGAGTGTAGGGTCGAATGTAGTATTATTATCGAAGATTGTAGGATTTACTGTTGGACTTATTATTGAAGAGTATTTGTTGAAGAGTGTAGGATCCAATTTTGAACTGGTTATTGAAGAGTGTAGGGTCCAATGTTACATTGATTGATGAAGATTTTCTTGTAAATTTTGGAATGAATATTGAAGAGTGTGGGATCCAATGTTGTACTGATGATTGAAGAGCGCAGTGTCCATTGTACTATTGATTATCGAACAGAGTAGGGTTGGGTTGATGATTGATGAGTGCCTGGGTCCAATTTTGCAGTGGTTCTTGAAGAGTTCACCGTGTCGGGTCCCATGTTGGGCGGAATATTAACGAGTATAGGGACCAACGTTGGTCCAATTATTGCAGAGTGTGGGGTTCAATGTTGGACCAATTATTGAAGAGTGTGGGGTCCAATTTTGGATCGATTATTGAAGAGTGTGAGGTCCAATGTTAGACTGATTATTGAAGAGTGTGGGATCCAATGTTGGATCTATTATTGAAGAGTGTGGGGTCCAATATTGGACTGATTATTGAAGAATGTGGGGTCCAATGTTGGATCAAATATTGAAGAATGTGGTGTCCAATGTTGGACTGATTGTTGAAGAGTGTGGGGTCCAATGTTGGACTGATTATTGAAGAGTGTGGGGTCCAATGTTGGACCGATTATTGAATAGTGTGGGATCCAATGTTGGACTGAATATTGAAAAGTGTGGGGTCCAATGTTGGATCAACTATTGAAGAGTGTGGTGTCCAATGTTAGATTGATTGATGAAGATTTTCGGGTCCAATATTGGAATGAATATTGAAGAGCGCAGTGTCCTTTGTACTATTGATTATTGAACAGAGTAGGGTTGGGTTGATGATTGATGATTGCCGGGGTCCAATTTTGGAGTGGTTCTTGAAGAGTTCTGCGTGTCGGGTCCCATCTTGGGCTGATTATTAACGAGTATAGGGACCAACGTTGGACCAATTATTGAAGAGTGTGGGGTCCAATGTTGGACTGATTATTGAAGAGTGTGGTATCCAATTTTGGATCTATTATTGAAGAATGTGGGGTCCAATATTGGATCAATTATTGAAGAGTGTGTGGTCCAATGTTGGATGTATTATTGAAGAGTGTGCGGTCCAATGTTGGACTGATTATTGAACAGTGTGGGGTCCAATGTTGGACTGATTATTGAAGAGTGTGGGGTGCAATGTTGGATCAATTATTGAAGAGTGTGTGGTCCAATGTTGGACTGATTATTGAAGAGTGTGGGGTCCAATGTTGGATCTATTATTGAAGAGTGTGGGGTCCAATGTTGGACTGATTATTGAAGAGTGTGGGGTCCAATGTTGGACCGATTATTGAAGAGTGTGGGATCCAATGTTGGACTGAATATTGAAGAGTGTGGGGTACAATGTTGGACCAACTATTGAAGAGTGTGGGGTCCAATGTTGGACCGATTATTGAAGAGTGTGGGATCCAAATTTGGACTGAATATTGAAGAGTGTGGGGTCCAATATTGGGTCAACTATTGAAGAGTGTGGGGTCCAATGTTGGATCGATTGTTGAAGAGTGTGGGGTCCAATGTTGGACTGATTATTGAAGAGTGTGGGGTCCAATGTTGGATCAACTATTGAAGACAGTGGGGTCCAATGTTGGATGGATTATTGAAGAGTGTGGGGTCCAATGTTGGACTGATTATTGAAGAGTGTGGGGTCCAATGTTGGATTGGTAGTTGAAGATTTGGGGTCCAATGTTTCACTGGTTAATAAAGATTGTGGAGTCCATGGTTGTACTGATCATTGAACAATATCTTGTCTAATGTTGGAGTGATGATTGATGCATCAAGGGTCCAATTTTGGATTGATGATTGATGAGTGTAGGTTCCAATCTTGGAGTGATTCTTGATGAGTGCAGTGTCTTATTGATTATTGAACAGTGCAGGACCCAATATTGGACTGATCTTTGAAGGGTGTAGGATCCAATCTTGGATTGATTATTGAAGTGTTCAGGGTACATTGTTGGATTCATTATGGAAGAGTGTAAGGTCCAATTTTTCACTGATTAGTAAAGAGTCTAGGGTCCAACATTTGACTGATTATTGAAGAGTGTGTAGTCCAATATTGGAATGCTTATTGAAGAATGTATGGCCCAATGTTGGATTGATTATTGAAGAGAGTAAGGTTCACTGTTGTATTGGTTATTGAGAGGGTGGGGACAATTTTGGAATGATTGACGAGAAAAGGGTCCTGTACTGGACTAGTTATTGACGAGTATAGGGTCGAATGTTGTATTATTATCGAAGATTGTAGGATTTACTGTTGGACTTATTATTGAAGAGTATTTGTTGAAGAGTGTAGGATCCAATTTTGAACTGATTATTGAAGAGTGTAGGGTCCAATGTTCGATTGATTGATGAAGATTTTCGGGTCCAATTTTGGAATGAATATTGAAGAGTTTGGGATCCAATGTTGTACTGATGATTGAAGAGCGCAGTGTCCATTGTACTGTTGATTATTGAACAGAGTAGGGTTGGGTTAATGATTGATAAGTGCCTGGGTCCAATTTTGGAGTGGTTCTTGACAAGTTCAGCGTGTCTAGTCCCATGTTGGGCTGATTATTAACGAGTATAGGGACCAACGTTGGACCAATTATTGAAGAGTGTGGGGTTCAATGTTGGACCGATTTTTGAAGAGTGTGGGATCCAAATTTGGACTGAATATTGAAGAGTGTGGTGTCCAATGTTGGATCGATTATTGAAGAGCTTGGGGTCCAATTTTGGACTGATTATTGAAGAGTGTGGGATCCAATTTTGCATCTATTATTGAAGACTGTGGGGTGCAATGTTGCATGTATTATTGAAGAGTGTGGGGTCCAATGTTGGACTGATTATTGAAGAGTGTGGTATCCAATTTTGGATCTATTATTGAAGAATGTGGGGTCCAATGTTGGATCAATTATTGAAGAGTGTGGGGTTCAATGTTGGACCGATTATTGAAGAGTGTGGGATCCAAATTTGGACTGAATATTGAAGAGTGTGGTGTCCAATGTTGGATGTATTATTGAAGAGTGTGCGGTCCAATGTTGGACTGATTATTGAAGAGTGTGGGGTCCAATGTTGGACCGATTATTGAAGAGTGTGGGATCCAATGTTGGACTGAATATTGAAGAGTGTGGGGTCCAATGTTGGACCAACTATTGAAGAGTGTGGGGTCCAATGTTGGATCAATTATTGAAGAGTGTGGGGTCCAATGTTGGATGTATTATTGAAGAGTGTGGGGTCCAATGTTGGACCGATTATTCAAGAGTGTGGGATCCAATGTTGGACTGAATATTGAAGAGTGTGGGGACCAATGTTGGACCAACTATTCAAGAGTGTGGGGTCCAATGTTGGACCGATTATTGAATATTGTGGGATCTGAATTTGGACTGAATATTGAAGAGTGTGGGGTCCAATATTGGGTCAACTGTTGAAGAATGTTGGGTCCAATGTTGGATCGATTATTGAAGAGTGTGGGGTCCAATGTTGGACTGATTATTGAAGAGTGTGGGGTCCAAAGTTGGATCAACTATTGAAGAGTGTGGGGTCCAATTTTGGACTGATTATTGAAGAGTGTGGGATCTAATTTTGGATCTATTATTGAAGAATGTGGGGTCCAATGTTGGATCAATTATTGAAGAGTGTGGGGTCCAATGTTGGATGTATTATTGAAGAGTGTGCGGTCCAATGATGGACTGATTATTGAAGAGTGTGGGGTCCAATGTTGGATCTATTATTGAAGAGTGTGGGGTCCAATGTTGGACTGATTATTGAAGAGTGTGGGGTCCAATGTTGGACCGATTATTGAAGAGTGTGGGATCCAATGTTGGACTGAATATTGAAGAATGTGGGGTCCAATGTTGGATCAACTATTGAAGAGTGTGGGATCCAATGTTGGACCGATTATTGAAGAGTGTGGGATCCAAATTTGGACTGAATATTGAAGAGTTTTGGGTCCAATGTTGGACTGATTATTGAAGAGTGTGGGGTCCAATGTTAGACCGATTATTGAATAATGTGGGATCCAATGTTGGACTGAATATTGAAAAGTGTGGGGTCCAATGTTGGATCAACTATTGAAGAGTGTGGGGTCCAATGTTGGATCGATTATTGAAGAGTGTGGGGTCCAATTTTGGACTGATTATTGAAGTGTGTGGGATCCAATTTTGGATCTATTATTGAAGAATGTGGGGTCCAATGTTGGATCAATTATTGAAGAGTGTGGGGTCCAATGTTGGATGTATTATTGAAGAGTGTGGGGTCCAATGTTGGATCGATTATTGAAGAGTGTGGGGTCCAATGTAGGACCGATTATTGAAGAGTGTGGGATCCAATGTTGGACAGAATATTGAAGAATGTGGGGTCCAATGTTGGATCAACTATTGAAGAGTGTGGGATCCAAAGTTGGACCGATTATTGAAGAGTGTGGGATCCAATGTTGGACTGAATATTGAAGAGTGTGGGGTCCAATGTTGGATCAACTATTGAAGAGTGTGGGGTCCAATGTTGGATCGATTATTGAAGAATGTGGGGTCCAAAGTTGGACAGATTATTGAAGAGTGTGGGGTCCAATGTTGGATTGGTTGTTGAAGAGTTTGGGGTCCAATGTTTC
This sequence comes from Pristiophorus japonicus, assembly GCF_044704955.1. NCBI lineage: Eukaryota > Metazoa > Chordata > Chondrichthyes > Pristiophoridae > Pristiophorus > Pristiophorus japonicus. The sequence continues at coordinate 78,272,754 of NC_091990.1, forward strand.
ACTGGTTAATAAAGATTGTGGAGTCCAAGGTTGTACTGATCATTGAACAGTATCTTGTCTAATGTTGGAGTGATGATTGATGCATCAAGGGTCCAATTTTGGACTGATCATTGATGAATGTAGGTTCCAATCTTGGAGTGATTCTTGATGAGTGCAGTGTCTTATTGATTATTGAACAGTGCAGGGCCCAATATTGGATTGATTTTTGAAGGGTATAGGATCCAATCTTGGATTGATTATTGAAGTGTTCAGGGTACATTGTTGGATTCATTATGGAAGAGTGTAAGGTCCAATGTTTCACTGATTAGTAAAGGGTATGTGGTCCAATATCTGACTGATTATTGAAGAGTGTGTAGTCCAATATTGGAATGCTTATTGAAGAATGTATGGCCCAATGTTGGATTGATTATTGAAGAGTGTGAGGTCCACTGTTGTATTGATTATTGAGAGAGTGGGGACAATTTTGGAATGATTGACGAGAAAAGGGTCCTGTACTGGACTAGGTATTGACGAGTGTAGGGTCGAATGTTGTATTATTATCGAAGATTGTAGGATTTACTGTTGGACTTATTATTGAAGAGTATTTATTGAAGAGTGTAGGATCCAATTTTGAACTGGCTATAGAAGAGTGTAGGGTCCAATGAAACATTGATTGATGAAGATTTTCTTGTAAATTTTGGAATAAATATTGAAGAGTGTGGGATCCAATGTTGTACTGATGATTGAAGAGCGCAGTGTCCATTGTACAATTGATTATCGAACAGAGTAGGATTGGGTTGATGATTGATGAGTGCCTGGGTCCAATTTTGCAGTGGTTTTTGAAGAGTTCACCGTGTCGGGTCCCATGTTGGGCGGATTATTAACGAGTATAGGGACCAACGTTGGTCCAATTATTGCAGAGTGTGGGGTTCAATGTTGGACCAATTATTGAAGAGTGTGGGGTCCAATTTTGGATCGATTATTGAAGAGTGTGAGGTCCAATGTTAGACTGATTATTGAAGAGTGTGGGATCCAATGTTGGATCAATTATTGAAGAGTGTGGGGTCCAATATTGGACTGATTATTGAAGAATGTGGGGTCCAATGTTGGATCAAATATTGAAGAATGTGGTGTCCAATGTTGGACTGATTGTTGAAGAGTGTGGGGTCCAATGTTGGACTGATTATTGAAGAGTGTGGGGTCCAATGTTGGACCGATTATTGAATAGTGTGGGATCCAATGTTGGACTGCATATTGAAAAGTGTGGGGTCCAATGTTGGATCAACTATTGAAGAGTGTGGTGTCCAATGTTAGATCGATTGATGAAGATTTTCGGGTCCAATATTGGAATGAATATTGAAGAGCGCAGTGTCCTTTGTACTATTGATTATTGAACAGAGTAGGGTTGGGTTGATGATTGATGATTGCCTGGGTCCAATTTTGGAGTGGTTCTTGAAGAGTTCTGCGTGTCGGGTCCCATCTTGGGCTGATTATTAACGAGTATAGGGACCAACGTTGGACCAATTATTGAAGAGTGTGGGGTTCAATGTTGGAACGATTATTGAAGAGTTTGGGGTCCAATTTTGGACTGATTATTGAAGAGTGTGGGATCCAATTTTGGATCTATTATTGAAGAATGTGGGGTCCAATGTTGGATGCATTATTGAAGAGTGTGGGGTCCAATGTTGGACTGATTATTGAAGAGTGTGGTATCCAATTTTGGATCTATTATTGAAGAATGTGGGGTCCAATGTTGGATCAATTATTGAAGAGTGTGGGGTCCAATGTTGGATGTATTATTGAAGAGTGTGCGGTCCAATGTTGGACTGATTATTGAAGAGTGTGGGGTCCAATGTTGGACTGATTATTGAAGAATGTTGGGTCCAATGTTGAATCTTATATTGAAGAGTGTGTGGTCCAATGTTGGACTGATTATTAAAGAGTGTGGGGTCCAATGTTGGACCGATTATTGAAGAGTGTGGGATCCAATGTTGGACTGAATATTGAAGAGTGTGGGGTCCAATGTTGGACCAACTATTGAAGAGTGTGGGGTCCAATGTTGGACCGATTATTGAAGAGTGTGGGATCCAAATTTGGACTGAATATTGAAGAGTGTGGGGTCCAATATTGGGTCAACTATTGAAGAGTGTGGGGTCCAATATTGGATCGATTGTTGAAGAGTGTGGGGTCCAATGTTGGACTGATTATTGAAGAGTGTGTGGTCCAATGTTGGATCAACTATTGAAGACTGTGGGGTCCAATGTTGGATCTATTATTGAAGAGTGTGGGGTCCAATGTTGGACTGATTATTGAAGATTGTGGGGTCCAATGTTGGACCGATTATTGAAGAGTGTGGGGTCCAATTTTGGACTGATTATTGAAGAGTGTGGGAACCAATTTTGAATCTATTATTGAAGAGTGTGGGATCCAATGTTGGACTGATTATTGAAGAGTGTGGGGTCCAATGTTAGACCGATTAATAGATAATGTGGGATCCAATGTTGGGCTGAATATTGAAAAGTGTGGGGTCCAATGTGGGATCAACTATTGAAGAGTGTGGGGTCCAATGTTGGATCGATTATTGAAGAGTGTGGGGTCCAATTTTGGACTGATTATTGAAGTGTGTGGGATCCAATTTTGGATCTATTATTGAAGAATGTGGTGTCCAATGTTGGATCAATTATTGAAGAGTGTGGGGTCCAATGTTGGACTGATTATTGTAGAGTGTGGGGTCCAATGTTTGAATTATTATTGAAGAGTGTGGGCTCCAATGTTGGATCGATTATTGAAGAGTGTGTGGTCCAATGTTGGACTGATTATTGAAGAGTGTGGGGTCCAATGTTGGATCTATTATTGAAGAGTGTGGGGTCCAATGTTGGACTGATTATTGAAGAGTGTGGGGTCCAATGTTGGACTGATTATCGAAGAGTGTGGGGTCCAATTTTGGACTGATTATTGAAGAGTGTGGGAACCAATTTTGAATCTATTATTGAAGAGTGTGGGATCCAATGTTGGACTGATTATTGAAGAGTGTGGGGTCCAATGTTAGACCGATTAATAGATAATGTGGGATCCAATGTTGGGCTGAATATTGAAAAGTGTGGGGTCCAATGTGGGATCAACTATTGAAGAGTGTGGGGTCCAATGTTGGATCGATTATTGAAGAGTGTGGGGTCCAATTTTGGACTGATTATTGAAGTGTGTGGGATCCAATTTTGGATCTATTATTGAAGAATGTGGTGTCCAATGTTGGATCAATTATTGAAGAGTGTGGGGTCCAATGTTGGACTGATTATTGTAGAGTGTGGGGTCCAATGTTTGAATTATTATTGAAGAGTGTGGGCTCCAATGTTGGATCGATTATTGAAGAGTGTGTGGTCCAATGTTGGACTGATTATTGAAGAGTGTGGGGTCCAATGTTGGATCTATTATTGAAGAGTGTGGGGTCCAATGTTGGACTGATTATTGAAGAGTGTGGGGTCCAATGTTGGACTGATTATCGAAGAGTGTGGGATCCAATGTTGGACTGAATATTGAAGAGTGTGGGATCCAAAGTTGGACCGATTATTGAAGAGTGTGGGATCCAATGTTGGACTGAATATTGAAGAGTGTGGGGTCCAATGTTGGATCAACTATTGAAGAGTGTGGGGTCCAATGTTGGATCGATTATTGAAGAATGTGGGGTCCAAAGTTGGACAGATTATTGAAGAGTGTGGGGTCCAATGTTGGATTGGTGTTTGAAGAGTTTGGGGTCCAATGTTTCACTGGTTAATAAAGATTGTGGAGTCCAAGGTTGTACTGATCATTGAACAGTATCTTGTCTAATGTTGGAGTGATGATTGATGCATCAAGGGTCCAATTTTGGACTGATGATTGATGAGTGTAGGTTCCAATCTTGGAGTGATTCTTGATGAGTGCAGTGTCTTATTGATTATTGAACAGTGCAGGGCCCAATATTGGATTGATTTTTGAAGGGTGTAGGATCCAATCTTGGATTGATTATTGAAGTGTTCAGGGTACATTGTTGGATTCATTATGGAAGAGTGTAAGGTCCAATGTTTCACTGATTAGTAAAGGGTATATGGTCCAATATTTGACTGATTATTGAAGAGTGTGTAGTCCAATATTGGAATGCTTATTGAAGAATGTATGGCCCAATGTTGGATTGATTATTGAAGAGTGTAAGGTCCACTGTTGTATTGATTATTGAGAGGGTGGGGACAATTTTGGAATGATTGCCGAGAAAAGGGTCCTGTACTGGACTAGTTATTGACGAGTATAGCGTCGAATGTTGTATTATTATCGAAGATTGTTGGATTTACTGTTGGACTTATTATTGAAGAGTATTTGTTGAAGAGTGTAGGATCCAATTTTGAACTGGTTATTGAAGAGTGTAGGGTCCAATGTTACCTTGATTGATGAAGATTTTCGGGTAAATTTTGGAATGAATATTGAAGAGTGTGGTGTCCAATGTTGGACCGATTATTGAATAGTGTGGGATCCAATGTTGGACTGAATATTGAAAAGTGTGGGGTCCAATGTTGGATCAACTATTGAAGAGTGTGTTGTCCAATGTTAGATTGATTGATGAAGATTTTCGGGTCCAATTTTGGAATGAATATTGAAGAGCGCAGTGTCCTTTGTACTATTGATTATTGAACAGAGTAGGGTTGGTTTGATGATTGATGATTGCCTGGGTCCAATTTTGGAGTGGTTCTTGAAGAGTTCTGCGTGTCGGGTCCAATCTTGGGCTGATTATTAACGAGTATAGGGACCAACGTTGGATCAATTATTTAAGAGTGTGGGGTTCAATGTTGGACCGATTATTGAAGAGTGTGGGGTCCAATGTTGGACTGATTATTGAAGAGTGTTGTATCCAATTTTGGATCTATTATTGAAGAATGTGGGGTCCAATGTTGGATCAATTATTGAAGAGTGTGGGGTCCAATGTTGGATGTATTATTGAAGAGTGTGCGGTCCAATGTTGGACTGATTATTGAAGAGTGTGGGGTCCAATGTTGGACTGATTATTGAAGAGTGTGGGGTCCAATGTTGGATCAATTATTGAAGAGTGTGTGGTCCAATGTTGGACCGATTATTGAAGAGTGTGGGGTCCAATGTTGGATCTATTATTGAAGAGTGTGGGGTCCAATGTTGGATGTATTATTGAAGAGTGTGCGGTCCAATGTTGGACTGATTATTGAAGAGTGTGGGGTCCAATGTTGGACTGATTATTGAAGAGTGTGGGGTCCAATGTTGGATCAATTATTGAAGAGTGTGTGGTCCAATGTTGGACCAATTATTTAAGAGTGTGGGGTTCAATGTTGGACCGATTATTGAAGAGTGTGGGGTCCAATGTTGGACTGATTATTGAAGAGTGTTGTATCCAATTTTGGATCTATTATTGAAGAATGTGGGGTCCAATGTTGGATCAATTATTGAAGAGTGTGGGGTCCAATGTTGGATGTATTATTTAAGAGTGTGCGGTCCAATGTTGGACTGATTATTGAAGAGTGTGGGGTCCAATGTTGGACTGATTATTGAAGAGTGTGGGGTCCAATGTTGGATCAATTATTGAAGAGTGTGTGGTCCAATGTTGGACCGATTATTGAAGAGTGTGGGGTCCAATGTTGGATCTATTGTTGAAGAGTGTGTGGTCCAATGTTGGACTGATTATTGAAGAGTGTGGGGTCCAATGTTGGATCGATTATTGAAGAGTGTGGGATCCAATGTTGGACTGAATATTGACGAGTGTGGGGTCCAATGTTGGACCAACTATTGAAGAGTGTGGGGTCCAATGTTGGACCGATTATTGAAGAGTGTGGGATCCAAATTTGGACTGAATATTGAAGAGTGTGGGGTCAAATGTTGGATCAACTATTGAAGACTGTGGGGTCCAATGTTGGATCGATTATTGAAGAGTGTGGGGTCCAATGTTGGACTGATTATTGAAGAGTGTGGGGTCCAATGTCGGATTGGTAGTTGAAGAGTTTGGGGTCCAATGTTTCACTGGTTAATAAAGATTGTGGAGTCCATGGTTGTACTGATCATTGAACAGTATCTTGTCTAATGTTGGAGTGATGATTGATGCATCAAGGGTCCAATTTTGGATTGATGATTGATGAGTGTAGGTTCCAATCTTGGAGTGATTCTTGATGAGTGCAGTGTCTTATTGATTATTGAACAGTGCAGGACCCAATATTGGACTGATCTTTGAAGGGTGTAGGATCCAATCTTGGATTGATTATTGAAGTGTTCAGGGTACATTGTTGGATTCATTATGGAAGAGTGTAAGGTCCAATTTTTCACTGATTAGGAAAGGGTATAGGGTCCAACATTTGACTGATTATTGAAGAGTGTGTAGTCCAATATTGGAATGCTTATTGAAGAATGTATGGCCCAATGTTGGATTGATTATTGAAGAGAGTAAGGTTCACTGTTGTATTGATTATTGAGAGGGTGGGGACAATTTTGGAATGATTGACGAGAAAAGGGTCCTGTACTGGACTAGTTATTGAAGAGTATAGGGTCGAATGTTGTATTATTATCGAAGATTGTAGGATTTACTGTTGGACTTATTATTGAAGAGTAATTGTTGAAGAGTGTAGGATTCAATTTTGAACTGATTATTGAAGAGTGTGGGGTCCAATGTTAGATTGATTGATGAAGATTTTCGGGTCCAATTTTGGAATGAATATTGAAGAGTGTGGGATCCAATGTTGTAATGATGATTGAACAGCGCAGTGTCCATTGTACTGTTGATTATTGAACAGAGTAGGGTTGGGTTAATGATTGATAAGTGCCTGGGTCCAATTTAGGAGTGGTTCTTGAAGAGTTCAGCGTGTCGGGTCCCATGTTGGGCTGATTATTAACGAGTATAGGGACCAACGTTGGACCAATTATTGGAGAGTGTGGGGTTCAAGGTTGGACTGATTATTGAAGAGTGTGGGGTCCAATGTTAGACCGATTATTGAATAATGTGGGATCCAATGTTGGACTGAATATTGAAAAGTGTGGGGTCCAATGTTGGATCAACTATTGAAGAGTGTGGGGTCCAATGTTGGATCGATTATTGAAGAATGTGGGATCCAATTTTGGACTGATTATTGAAGAGTGTGGGATCCAATTTTGGATCTATTATTGAAGAATGTGGAGTCCAATGTTGGATGTATTATTGAAGAGTGTGGGGTCCAATGTTGGACTGATTATTGAAGAGGGTGATATCCAATTTTGGATCTATTATTGAAGAATGTGGGGTCCAATGTTGGATCAATTATTGAAGAGTGTGGGGTCCAATGTTGGATGTATTATTGAAGAGTGTGCGGTTCAATGTTGGACTGATTATTGAAGAGTGTGGGGTCCAATTTTGGATCTATTATTGAAGTATGTGGGGTCCAATGTTGGATCAATTATTGAAGAGTGTGGTGTCCAATTTTAGATTGATTGATGAAGATTTTCGGGTCCAATTCTGGAATGAATATTGAAGAGTGGGGGATCCAATGTTGTACTGATGATTGAAGAGCGCAGTGTCCATTGTACTGTTGATTATTGAACAGAGTAGGGTTGGGTTAATGATTGATAAGTGCCTGGGTCCAATTTAGGAGTGGTTCTTGAAGAGTTCAGCGTGTCGGGTCCCATGTTGGGCTGATTATTAACGAGTATAGGGACCAACGTTGGACCAATTATTGAAGAGTGTGGGGTTCAATGTTGGACTGATTATTGAAGAGTGTGGGGTCCAATGTTAGACCGATTATTGAATAATGTGGGATCCAATGTTGGACTGAATATTGAAAAGTGTGGGGTCCAATGTTGGATCAACTATTGAAGAGTGTGGGGTCCAATGTTGGATCTATTATTGAAGAATGTGGGGTCCAATTTTGGACTGATTATTGAAGAGTGTGGGATCCAATTTTGGATCTATTATTGAAGAATGTGGAGTCCAATGTTGGATGTATTATTGAAGAGTGTGGGGTCCAATGTTGGACTGATTATTGAAGAGGGTGGTATCCAATTTTGGATCTATTATTGAAGAATGTGGGGTCCAATGTTGGACCGATTATTGAAGAGTGTGTGGTCCAATGTTGGACTGATTATTGAAGAGTGTGGGGTCCAATGTTGGATCGATTATTGAAGAATGTGGGGTCCAATGATGGACTGATTATTGAAGAGTGTGGGGTCCAATGTTGGATCTATTATTGAAGAGTGTGGGGTCCAATATTGGACTGATTATTGAAGAGTGTTGGGTCCAATGTTGGATCAAATATTGAAGAATGTGGGGTCCAATGTTGGACTGATTGTTGAAGAGTGTGGGGTCCAATGTTGGAATGATTATTGAAGAGTGTGGGGTCCAATGTTGGACTGATTATTGAAGAGTGTGGGTTCCAATGTTAGACCGATTATTGAATAATGTGGGATCCAATGTTGGACTGAATATTGAAAAGTGTGGGGTCCAATGTTGGATCATCTATTGAAGAGTGTGGGGTCCAATATTGGACTGATTATTGAAGAGTGTGGGGTCCAATGTTGGATCAACTATTGAAGATTGTGGGGTCTAATGTTGGACTGATTGTTGAAGAGTATGGGGTCCAATGTTGGAATGATTATTGAAGAGTGTGGGGTCCAATGTTGGATCGATTATTGAAGAGTGTGGGGTCCAATTTTGGACTGATTATTGAAGAGTGTGGGATCCAATTTTGGATCTATTATTGAAGAATGTGGGGTCCAATGTTGGATGTATTATTGAAGAGTGTGGGGTCCAATGTTGGACTCATTATTGAAGAGGGTGGTATCCAATTTTGGATCTATTATTGAAGAATGTGGGGTCCAATGTTGGATCAATTATTGAAGAGTGTGGGGTCAAATGTTGGATGTATTATTGAAGAGTGTGGGGTCCAATGTTGGATCGATTATTGAAGAGTGTGGGGTACAATGTTGGACTGATTATTGAAGAGTTTGTGGTCCAATGTTTCACTGGTTAATAAAGATTGTGGAGTCCATGGTTGTACTGATCATTGAACAATATCTTGTCTAATGTTGGAGTGATGATTGATGCATCAAGGGTCCAATTTTGGATTGATGATTGATGAGTGTAGGTTCCAATCTTGGAGTGATTCTTGATGAGTGCAGTGTCTTATTGATTATTGAACAGTGCAGGGCCCAATATTGGATTGATTTTTGAAGGCTGTAGGATCCAATCTTGGATTGATTATTGAAGTGTTCAGGGTACATTGTTGGATTCATTATGGAAGAGTGTAAGGTCCAATTTTTCACTGATTAGTAAAGGGTATAGGGTCCAACATTTGACTGATTATTGAAGAGTGTGTAGTCCAATATTGGAATGCTTATTGAAGAATGTATGGCCCAATGTTGGATTGATTATTGAAGAGAGTAAGGTTCACTGTTGTATTGATTATTGAGAGGGTGGGGACAATTTTGGAATGATTGACGAAAAAAGGGTCCTGTACTGGACTAATTATTGAAGAGTATAGGGTCGAATGTTGTATTATTATCGAAGATTGTAGGATTTACTGTTGGACTTATTATTGAAGAGTCTTTGTTGAAGAGTGTAGAATCCAATTTTGAACTGATTATTGAAGAGTGTAGGGTCCAATGTTAGATTGATTGATGAAGATTTTCGGGTCCAATTTTGGAATGAATATTGAAGAGTGTGGGATCCAATGTTGTACTGATGATTGAAGAGCGCAGTGTCCATTGTACTGTTGATTATTGAACAGAGTAGGGTTGGGTTAATGATTGATAAGTGCCTGGGTCCAATTTTGGAGTTGTTCTTGAAGAGTTCAGCTTGTCGGGTCCCATTTTGGGCTGATTATTAACGAGTATAGGGACCAACGTTGGACCAATTATTGAAGAGTGTGGGTTTCAAAGTTGGACCGATCATTGAAGAGTGTGGGGTCCAATGTTGGACCGATTATTGAAGAGTGTGGGATCCAATGTTGGACTGAATATTGACGAGTGTGGGGTCCAATGTTGGACCAACTATAGAAGAGTGTGGGGTCCAATGTTGGACCGATTATTGAAGAGTGTTGGATCCAAATTTGGACTGAATATTGAAGAGTGTGGGGTCCAATATTGGATCAACTATTGAAGAGTGTGGGGTCCAATGTTGGATCGATTATTGAAGAGTGTGGGGTCCAATGTTGGAGTGATTATTGAAGAGTGTGGGGTCCAATGTTGGATCAACTATTGAAGAGTATGGGGTCCAATGTTGGATCGATTATTGAAGAGTGTGGGGTCCAATGTTGGAATGATTATTGAAGAGTGTGTGGTCCAATGTCGGATTGGTAGTTGAAGAGTTTGGGGTCCAATGTTTCACTGGTTAATAACGATTGTGGAGTCCATGGTTGTACTGATCATTGAACAATATCTTGTCTAATGTTGGAGTGATGATTGATGCATCAAGGGTCCAATTTTGGATTGATGATTGATGAGTGTAGGTTCCAATCTTGGAGTGATTCTTGATGAGTGCAGTGTCTTATTGATTATTGAACAGTGCAGGGCCCAATATTGGATTGATTTTTGAAGGGTGTAGGATCCAATCTTGGATTGATTATTGAAGTGTTCAGGGTACATTGTTGGATTCATTATGGAAGAGTGTAAGGTCCAATTTTTCACTGATTAGTAAAGGGTATAGGGTCCAACATTTGACTGATTATTGAAGAGTGTGTAGTCCAATATTGGAATGCTTATTGAAGAATGTATGGCCCAATGTTGGATTGATTATTGAAGAGAGTAAGGTTCACTGTTGTATTGATTATTGAGAGGGTGGGGACAATTTTGGAATGATTGACGAAAAAAGGGTCCTGTACTGGACTAATTATTGAAGAGTATAGGGTCGAATGTTGTATTATTATCGAAGATTGTAGGATTTACTGTTGGACTTATTATTGAAGAGTCTTTGTTGAAGAGTGTAGAATCCAATTTTGAACTGATTATTGAAGAGTGTAGGGTCCAATGTTAGATTGATTGATGAAGATTTTCGGGTCCAATTTTGGAATGAATATTGAAGAGTGTGGGATCCAATGTTGTACTGATGATTGAAGAGCGCAGTGTCCATTGTACTGTTGATTATTGAACAGAGTAGGGTTGGGTTAATGATTGATAAGTGCCTGGGTCCAATTTTGGAGTTGTTCTTGAAGAGTTCAGCTTGTCGGGTCCCATTTTGGGCTGATTATTAACGAGTATAGGGACCAACTTTGGACCAATTATTGAAGAGTGTGGGTTTCAAAGTTGGACCGATCATTGAAGAGTGTGGGGTCCAATGTTGGACCGATTATTGAAGAGTGTGGGATCCAATGTTGGACTGAATATTGACGAGTGTGGGGTCCAATGTTGGACCAACTATAGAAGAGTGTGGGGTCCAATGTTGGACCGATTATTGAAGAGTGTTGGATCCAAATTTGGACTGAATATTGAAGAGTGTGGGGTCCAATATTGGATCAACTATTGAAGAGTGTGGGGTCCAATGTTGGATCGATTATTGAAGAGTGTGGGGTCCAATGTTGGAGTGATTATTGAAGAGTGTGGGGTCCAATGTTGGATCAACTATTGAAGAGTATGGGATCCAATGTTGGATCGATTATTGAAGAGTGTGGGGTCCAATGTTGGAATGATTATTGAAGAGTGTGTGGTCCAATGTCGGATTGGTAGTTGAAGAGTTTGGGGTCCAATGTTTCACTGGTTAATAAAGATTGTGGAGTCCATGGTTGTACTGATCATTGAACAATATCTTGTCTAATGTTGGAGTGATGATTGATGCATCAAGGGTCCAATTTTGGATTGATGATTGATGAGTGTAGGTTCCAATCTTGGAGTGATTCTTGATGAGTGCAGTGTCTTATTGATTATTGAACAGTGCAGGGCCCAATATTGGATTGATTTTTGAAGGGTGTAGGATCCAATCTTGGATTGATTATTGAAGTGTTCAGGGTACATTGTTGGATTCATTATGGAAGAGTGTAAGGTCCAATTTTTCACTGATTAGTAAAGGGTATAGGGTCCAACATTTGACTGATTATTGAAGAGTGTGTAGTCCAATATTGGAATGCTTATTGAAGAATGTATGGCCCAATGTTGGATTGATTATTGAAGAGAGTAAGGTTCACTGTTGTATTGATTATTGAGAGGGTGGGGACAATTTTGGAATGATTGACGAAAAAAGGGTCCTGTACTGGACTAATTATTGAAGAGTATAGGGTCGAATGTTGTATTATTATCGAAGATTGTAGGATTTACTGTTGGACTTATTATTGAAGAGTCTTTGTTGAAGAGTGTAGAATCCAATTTTGAACTGATTATTGAAGAGTGTAGGGTCCAATGTTAGATTGATTGATGAAGATTTTCGGGTCCAATTTTGGAATGAATATTGAAGAGTGTGGGATCCAATGTTGTACTGATGATTGAAGAGCGCAGTGTCCATTGTACTGTTGATTATTGAACAGAGTAGGGTTGGGTTAATGATTGATAAGTGCCTGGGTCCAATTTTGGAGTTGTTCTTGAAGAGTTCAGCTTGTCGGGTCCCATTTTGGGCTGATTATTAACGAGTATAGGGACCAACGTTCGACCAATTATTGAAGAGTGTGGGTTTCAAAGTTGGACCGATTATTGAAGAGTGTGTGGTCCAATTTTGGACTGATTATTGAACAGTGTGGGGTCCAATGTTGGATCGATTATTGAAGAGTGCGGGGTCCAATGTTGGACTGATTATTGACGAGTGTGGGGTCCAATGTTGGATCTATTATTGAAGAGTGTGGGGTCCAATATTGGACTGATTATTCAAGAGTGTGGGGTCCAATGTTGGATCACATATTGAAGAATGTGGGGTCCAATGTTGGACTGATGATTGAAGAGCGCAGTGTCCATTGTACTGTTGATTATTGAACAGAGTAGGGTTGGGTTAATGATTGATAAGTGCCTGGGTCCAATTTGGGAGTGGTTCTTGAAGAGTTCAGCGTGTCGGGTCCCATGTTGGGCTGATTATTAACGAGTATAGGGACCAACGTTGGACCAATTATTGAAGAGTGTGGGGTCCAATGTTGGACTGATTATTGAAGAGTGTGGGGTCCAATGTCAGACCGATTATTGAATAATGTGGGATCCAATGTTGGACTGAATATTGAAAAGTGTGGGGTCCAATGTTGGATCTATTATTGAAGAATGTGGGGTCCAATTTTGGACTGATTATTGAAGAGTGTGGGGTCCAATTCTGGATCTATTATTGAAGAATGTGGGGTCCAATGTTGGATAAATTATTGAAGAGTGTGGGGTCCAATGTTAGATTGATTGATGAAGATTTTCGGGTCCAATTTTGGAATGAATATTGAAGAGTGTGGGATCCAATGTTGTACTGATGATTGAAGAGCGCAGTGTCCATTGTACTGTTGATTATTGAACAGAGTAGGGTTGGGTTAATGATTGATAAGTGCCTGGGTCCAATTTTGGAATGGTTCTTGAAGAGTTCAGCGTTTCGGGTCCCATGTTGGGCTGATTATTAACGAGTATAGGGACCAACGTTGGACCAATTATTGAAGAATGTGAGGTCCAATATTGGACTGATTATTGAAGAGTGTGGGGTCCAATGTTGGATCTATTATTGAAGAGTGTGGGGTCCAATATTGGACTGATTATTGAAGAGTGTGGGGTCCAATGTTGGATCAACTATTGAAGATTGTGGGGTCTAATGTTGGACTGATTGTTGAAGAGTATGGGGTCCAATGTTGGAATGATTATTGAAGAGTGTGGGGTCCAATGTTGGATCGATTATTGAAGAGTGTGGGGTCCAATTTTGGACTGATTATTGAAGAGTGTGGGGTCCAATGTTGGATCAACTATTGAAGATTGTGGGGTCGAATGTTGGACTGATTGTTGAAGAGTATGGGGTCCAATGTTGGATCAATTATTGAAGAGTGTGGGGTCAAATATTGGATGTATTATTGAAGAGTGTGGGGTCCAATGTTGGATCGATTATTGAAGAGTGTGGGGTTCAATGTTGGACCGATTATTGAAGAGTGTGTGGTCCAATGTTGGACTGATTATTGAAGAGTGTGGGGTCCAATGTTGAATCGATTATTGAAGAATGTGAGGTCCAATATTGGACTGATTGTTGAAAAGTGTGGGGTCCAATGTTGGATCTATTATTGAAGAGTGTGGGGTCCAATATTGGACTGATTATTGAAGAGTGTGGGGTCCAATGTTGGATCAACTATTGAAGATTGTGGGGTCTAATGTTGGACTGATTGTTGAAGAGTATGGGGTCCAATGTTGGAATGATTATTGAAGAGTGTGGGGTCCAATGTTGGATCGATTATTGAAGAGTGTGGGGTCCAATTTTGGACTGATTATTGAAGAGTGTGGGATCCAATTTTGGATCTATTATTGAAGAATGTGGGGTCCAATGTTGGATGTATTATTGAAGAGTGTGGGGTCCAATGTTGGACTCATTATTGAAGAGGGTGGTATCCAATTTTGGATCTATTATTGAAGAATGTGGGGTCCAATGTTGGATCAATTATTGAAGAGTGTGGGGTCAAATGTTGGATGTATTATTGAAGAGTGTGGGGTCCAATGTTGGATCGATTATTGAAGAGTGTGGGGTACAATGTTGGACTGATTATTGAAGAGTTTGTGGTCCAATGTTTCACTGGTTAATAAAGATTGTGGAGTCCATGGTTGTACTGATCATTGAACAATATCTTGTCTAATGTTGGAGTGATGATTGATGCATCAAGGGTCCAATTTTGGATTGATGATTGATGAGTGTAGGTTCCAATCTTGGAGTGATTCTTGATGAGTGCAGTGTCTTATTGATTATTGAACAGTGCAGGGCCCAATATTGGATTGATTTTTGAAGGGTGTAGGATCCAATCTTGGATTGATTATTGAAGTGTTCAGGGTACATTGTTGGATTCATTATGGAAGAGTGTAAGGTCCAATTTTTCACTGATTAGTAAAGGGTATAGGGTCCAACATTTGACTGATTATTGAAGAGTGTGTAGTCCAATATTGGAATGCTTATTGAAGAATGTATGGCCCAATGTTGGATTGATTATTGAAGAGAGTAAGGTTCACTGTTGTATTGATTATTGAGAGGGTGGGGACAATTTTGGAATGATTGACGAAAAAAGGGTCCTGTACTGGACTAATTATTGAAGAGTATAGGGTCGAATGTTGTATTATTATCGAAGATTGTAGGATTTACTGTTGGACTTATTATTGAAGAGTCTTTGTTGAAGAGTGTAGAATCCAATTTTGAACTGATTATTGAAGAGTGTAGGGTCCAATGTTAGATTGATTGATGAAGATTTTCGGGTCCAATTTTGGAATGAATATTGAAGAGTGTGGGATCCAATGTTGTACTGATGATTGAAGAGCGCAGTGTCCATTGTACTGTTGATTATTGAACAGAGTAGGGTTGGGTTAATGATTGATAAGTGCCTGGGTCCAATTTTGGAGTTGTTCTTGAAGAGTTCAGCTTGTCGGGTCCCATTTTGGGCTGATTATTAACGAGTATAGGGACCAACGTTGGACCAATTATTGAAGAGTGTGGGTTTCAAAGTTGGACCGATTATTGAAGAGTGTGTGGTCCAATTTTGGACTGATTATTGAACAGTGTGGGGTCCAATGTTGGATCGATTATTGAAGAGTGCGGGGTCCAATGTTGGACTGATTATTGACGAGTGTGGGGTCCAATGTTGGATCTATTATTGAAGAGTGTGGGGTCCAATATTGGACTGATTATTCAAGAGTGTGGGGTCCAATGTTGGATCACATATTGAAGAATGTGGGGTCCAATGTTGGACTGATGATTGAAGAGCACAGTGTCCATTGTACTGTTGATTATTGAACAGAGTAGGGTTGGGTTAATGATTGATAAGTGCCTGGGTCCAATTTGGGAGTGGTTCTTGAAGAGTTCAGCGTGTCGGGTCCCATGTTGGGCTGATTATTAACGAGTATAGGGACCAACGTTGGACCAATTATTGAAGAGTGTGGGGTCCAATGTTGGACTGATTATTGAAGAGTGTGGGGTCCAATGTCAGACCGATTATTGAATAATGTGGGATCCAATGTTGGACTGAATATTGAAAAGTGTGGGGTCCAATTCTGGATCTATTATTGAAGAATGTGGGGTCCAATGTTGGATAAATTATTGAAGAGTGTGGGGTCCAATGTTAGATTGATTGATGAAGATTTTCGGGTCCAATTTTGGAATGAATATTGAAGAGTGTGGGATCCAATGTTGCACTGATGATTGAAGAGCGCAGTGTCCATTGTACTGTTGATTATTGAACAGAGTAGGGTTGGGTTAATGATTGATAAGTGCCTGGGTCCAAATTTGGAATGGTTCTTGAAGAGTTCAGCGTTTCGGGTCCCATGTTGGGCTGATTATTAACGAGTATAGGGACCAACGTTGGACCAATTATTGAAGAGTGTGGGGTTCAATGTTGGACCGATTATTGAAGAGTGTGTGGTCCAATGTTGGACTGATTATTGAAGAGTGTGGGGTCCAATGTTGGATCGATTATTGAAGAATGTGAGGTCCAATATTGGACTGATTATTGAAGAGTGTGGGGTCCAATGTTGGATCTATTATTGAAGAGTGTGGGGTCCAATATTGGACTGATTATTGAAGAGTGTGGGGTCCAATGTTGGATCAACTATTGAAGATTGTGGGGTCTAATGTTGGACTGATTGTTGAAGAGTATGGGGTCCAATTTTGGATCTATTATTGAAGAATGTGGGGTCCAATGTTGGATGTATTATTGAAGAGTGTGGGGTCCAATGTTGGACTCATTATTGAAGAGGGTGGTATCCAATTTTGGATCTATTATTGAAGAATGTGGGGTCCAATGTTGGATCAATTATTGAAGAGTGTGGGGTCAAATGTTGGATGTATTATTGAAGAGTGTGGGGTCCAAAGTTTGATCGATTATTGAAGAGTGTGGGGTACAATGTTGGACTGATTATTGAAGAGTGTGGGGTCCAATATTGGATCTATTATTGAAGAATGTGGGGTCCAATATTGGACTGATTATTGAAGAGTGTGGGGTCCAATGTTGGATCAACTATTGAAGATTGTGGGGTCGAATGTTGGACTGATTGTTGAAGAGTATGGGGTCCAATGTTGGATCAATTATTGAAGAGTGTGGGGTCAAATATTGGATGTATTATTGAAGAGTGTGGGGTCCAATGTTGGATCGATTATTGAAGAGTGTGGGGTTCAATGTTGGACCGATTATTGAAGAGTGTGTGGTCCAATGTTGGACTGATTATTGAAGAGTGTGGGGTCCAATGTTGAATCGATTATTGAAGAATGTGAGGTCCAATATTGGACTGATTGTTGAAAAGTGTGGGGTCCAATGTTGGATCTATTATTGAAGAGTGTGGGGTCCAATATTGGACTGATTATTGAAGAGTGTGGGGTCCAATGTTGGATCAACTATTGAAGATTGTGGGGTCTAATGTTGGACTGATTGTTGAAGAGTATGGGGTCCAATGTTGGAATGATTATTGAAGAGTGTGGGGTCCAATGTTGGATCGATTATTGAAGAGTGTGGGGTCCAATTTTGGACTGATTATTGAAGAGTGTGGGATCCAATTTTGGATCTATTATTGAAGAATGTGGGGTCCAATGTTGGATGTATTATTGAAGAGTGTGGGGTCCAATGTTGGACTCATTATTGAAGAGGGTGGTATCCAATTTTGGATCTATTATTGAAGAATGTGGGGTCCAATGTTGGATCAATTATTGAAGAGTGTGGGGTCAAATGTTGGATGTATTATTGAAGAGTGTGGGGTCCAATGTTGGATCGATTATTGAAGAGTGTGGGGTACAATGTTGGACTGATTATTGAAGAGTTTGTGGTCCAATGTTTCACTGGTTAATAAAGATTGTGGAGTCCATGGTTGTACTGATCATTGAACAATATCTTGTCTAATGTTGGAGTGATGATTGATGCATCAAGGGTCCAATTTTGGATTGATGATTGATGAGTGTAGGTTCCAATCTTGGAGTGATTCTTGATGAGTGCAGTGTCTTATTGATTATTGAACAGTGCAGGGCCCAATATTGGATTGATTTTTGAAGGCTGTAGGATCCAATCTTGGATTGATTATTGAAGTGTTCAGGGTACATTGTTGGATTCATTATGGAAGAGTGTAAGGTCCAATTTTTCACTGATTAGTAAAGGGTATAGGGTCCAACATTTGACTGATTATTGAAGAGTGTGTAGTCCAATATTGGAATGCTTATTGAAGAATGTATGGCCCAATGTTGGATTGATTATTGAAGAGAGTAAGGTTCACTGTTGTATTGATTATTGAGAGGGTGGGGACAATTTTGGAATGATTGACGAAAAAAGGGTCCTGTACTGGACTAATTATTGAAGAGTATAGGGTCGAATGTTGTATTATTATCGAAGATTGTAGGATTTACTGTTGGACTTATTATTGAAGAGTCTTTGTTGAAGAGTGTAGAATCCAATTTTGAACTGATTATTGAAGAGTGTAGGGTCCAATGTTAGATTGATTGATGAAGATTTTCGGGTCCAGTTTTGGAATGAATATTGAAGAGTGTGGAACCAATGTTGTACTGATGATTGAAGAGCGCAGTGTCCATTGTACTGTTGATTATTGAACAGAGTAGGGTTGGGTTAATGATTGATAAGTGCCTGGGTCCAATTTTGGAGTTGTTCTTGAAGAGTTCAGCTTGTCGGGTCCCATTTTGGGCTGATTATTAACGAGTATAGGGACCAACTTTGGACCAATTATTGAAGAGTGTGGGTTTCAAAGTTGGACCGATCATTGAAGAGTGTGGGGTCCAATGTTGGACCGATTATTGAAGAGTGTGGGATCCAATGTTGGACTGAATATTGACGGGTGTGGGGTCCAATGTTGGACCAACTATAGAAGAGTGTGGGGTCCAATGTTGGACCGATTATTGAAGAGTGTTGGATCCAAATTTGGACTGAATATTGAAGAGTGTGGGGTCCAATATTGGATCAACTATTGAAGAGTGTGGGGTCCAATGTTGGATCGATTATTGAAGAGTGTGGGGTCCAATGTTGGAGTGATTATTGAAGAGTGTGGGGTCCAATGTTGGATCAACTATTGAAGAGTATGGGATCCAATGTTGGATCGATTATTGAAGAGTGTGGGGTCCAATGTTGGAATGATTATTGAAGAGTGTGTGGTCCAATGTCGGATTGGTAGTTGAAGAGTTTGGGGTCCAATGTTTCACTGGTTAATAAAGATTGTGGAGTCCATGGTTGTACTGATCATTGAACAATATCTTGTCTAATGTTGGAGTGATGATTGATGCATCAAGGGTCCAATTTTGGATTGATGATTGATGAGTGTAGGTTCCAATCTTGGAGTGATTCTTGATGAGTGCAGTGTCTTATTGATTATTGAACAGTGCAGGGCCCAATATTGGATTGATTTTTGAAGGGTGTAGGATCCAATCTTGGATTGATTATTGAAGTGTTCAGGGTACATTGTTGGATTCATTATGGAAGAGTGTAAGGTCCAATTTTTCACTGATTAGTAAAGGGTATAGGGTCCAACATTTGACTGATTATTGAAGAGTGTGTAGTCCAATATTGGAATGCTTATTGAAGAATGTATGGCCCAATGTTGGATTGATTATTGAAGAGAGTAAGGTTCACTGTTGTATTGATTATTGAGAGGGTGGGGACAATTTTGGAATGATTGACGAAAAAAGGGTCCTGTACTGGACTAATTATTGAAGAGTATAGGGTCGAATGTTGTATTATTATCGAAGATTGTAGGATTTACTGTTGGACTTATTATTGAAGAGTCTTTGTTGAAGAGTGTAGAATCCAATTTTGAACTGATTATTGAAGAGTGTAGGGTCCAATGTTAGATTGATTGATGAAGATTTTCGGGTCCAATTTTGGAATGAATATTGAAGAGTGTGGGATCCAATGTTGTACTGATGATTGAAGAGCGCAGTGTCCATTGTACTGTTGATTATTGAACAGAGTAGGGTTGGGTTAATGATTGATAAGTGCCTGGGTCCAATTTTGGAGTTGTTCTTGAAGAGTTCAGCTTGTCGGGTCCCATTTTGGGCTGATTATTAACGAGTCTCGGGACCAACGTTCGACCAATTATTGAAGAGTGTGGGTTTCAAAGTTGGACCGATTATTGAAGAGTGTGTGGTCCAATTTTGGACTGATTATTGAACAGTGTGGGGTCCAATGTTGGATCGATTATTGAAGAGTGCGGGGTCCAATGTTGGACTGATTATTGACGAGTGTGGGGTCCAATGTTGGATCTATTATTGAAGAGTGTGGGGTCCAATATTGGACTGATTATTCAAGAGTGTGGGGTCCAATGTTGGATCACATATTGAAGAATGTGGGGTCCAATGTTGGACTGATGATTGAAGAGCGCAGTGTCCATTGTACTGTTGATTATTGAACAGAGTAGGGTTGGGTTAATGATTGATAAGTGCCTGGGTCCAATTTGGGAGTGGTTCTTGAAGAGTTCAGCGTGTCGGGTCCCATGTTGGGCTGATTATTAACGAGTATAGGGACCAACGTTGGACCAATTATTGAAGAGTGTGGGGTCCAATGTTGGACTGATTATTGAAGAGTGTGGGGTCCAATGTCAGACCGATTATTGAATAATGTGGGATCCAATGTTGGACTGAATATTGAAAAGTGTGGGGTCCAATGTTGGATCTATTATTGAAGAATGTGGGGTCCAATTTTGGACTGATTATTGAAGAGTGTGGGGTCCAATTCTGGATCTATTATTGAAGAATGTGGGGTCCAATGTTGGATAAATTATTGAAGAGTGTGGGGTCCAATGTTAGATTGATTGATGAAGATTTTCGGGTCCAATTTTGGAATGAATATTGAAGAGTGTGGGATCCAATGTTGTACTGATGATTGAACAGCGCAGTGTCCATTGTACTGTTGATTATTGAACAGAGTAGGGTTGGGTTAATGATTGATAAGTGCCTGGGTCCAATTTTGGAATGGTTCTTGAAGAGTTCAGCGTTTCGGGTCCCATGTTGGGCTGATTATTAACGAGTATAGGGACCAACGTTGGACCAATTATTGAAGAGTGTGGGGTTCAATGTTGGACCGATTATTGAAGAGTGTGTGGTCCAATGTTGGACTGATTATTGAAGAGTGTGGGGTCCAATGTTGGATCGATTATTGAAGAATGTGAGGTCCAATATTGGACTGATTATTGAAGAGTGTGGGGTCCAATGTTGGATCTATTATTGAAGAGTGTGGGGTCCAATATTGGACTGATTATTGAAGAGTGTGGGGTCCAATGTTGGATCAACTATTGAAGATTGTGGGGTCTAATGTTGGACTGATTGTTGAAGAGTATGGGGTCCAATGTTGGAATGATTATTGAAGAGTGTGGGGTCCAATGTTGGATCGATTATTGAAGAGTGTGGGGTCCAATTTTGGACTGATTATTGAAGAGTGTGGGATCCAATTTTGGATCTATTATTGAAGAATGTGGGGTCCAATGTTGGATGTATTATTGAAGAGTGTGGGGTCCAATGTTGGACTCATTATTGAAGAGGGTGGTATCCAATTTTGGATCTATTATTGAAGAATGTGGGGTCCAATGTTGGATCAATTATTGAAGAGTGTGGGGTCAAATGTTGGATGTATTATTGAAGAGTGTGGGGTCCAAAGTTTGATCGATTATTGAAGATTGTGGGGTCCAATGTTGGATCGATTATTGAAGAGTGCTGGGTCCAATTTTGGATCTATTATTGAAGAATGTTGGGTCCAATGTTGGATTTTAATTATTGAAGAGTGTGCGGTCCAATGTTGGACAGATTATTGAAGAGTGTGGGGTTCAACGTTGGTATGATTATTGAAGAGTGTTGGGTCCAATGTAGGACTGATTATTGAAGAGTGTGGGGTCCAATTTTGGATCAACTATTGAAGAGTGTGGGGTCCAATGTTGGATCGATTATTGAAGAGTGTGGGGTCCAATTTTGGACTGATTATTGAAGAGTGTGGGATCCAATTTTGGATCTATTATTGAAGAATGTGGGGTCCAATGTTGGATGTATTATTGAAGAGTGTGGGGTCCAATGTTGGACTCATTATTGAAGAGGGTGGTATCCAATTTTGGATCTATTATTGAAGAATGTGGGGTCCAATGTTGGATCAATTATTGAAGAGTGTGGGGTCAAATGTTGGATGTATTATTGAAGAGTGTGGTCTCCAAAGTTTGATCGATTATTGAAGAGTGTGGGGTACAATGTTGGACTGATTATTGAAGAGTGTGGGGTCCAATATTGGATCTATTATTGAAGAATGTGGGGTCCAATATTGGACTGATTATTGAAGAGTGTGGGGTCCAATGTTGGATCAACTATTGAAGATTGTGGGGTCTAATGTTGGACTGATTGTTGAAGAGTATGGGGTCCAATGTTGGATCAATTATTGAAGAGTGTGGGGTCAAATATTGGATGTATTATTGAAGAGTGTGGGGTCCAATGTTGGATCGATTATTGAAGAGTGTGGGGTTCAATGTTGGACCGATTATTGAAGAGTGTGTGGTCCAATGTTGGACTGATTATTGAAGAGTGTGGGGTCCAATGTTGAATCGATTATTGAAGAATGTGAGGTCCAATATTGGACTGATTGTTGAAGAGTGTGGGGTCCAATGTTGGATCTATTATTGAAGAGTGTGGGGTCCAATATTGGACTGATTATTGAAGAGTGTGGGGTCCAATGTTGGATCAACTATTGAAGATTGTGGGGTCTAATGTTGGACTGATTGTTGAAGAGTATGGGGTCCAATGTTGGAATGATTATTGAAGAGTGTGGGGTCCAATGTTGGATCGATTATTGAAGAGTGTGGGGTCCAATTTTGGACTGATTATTGAAGATTGTGGGATCCAATTTTGGATCTATTATTGAAGAATGTGGGGTCCAATGTTGGATGTATTATTGAAGAGTGTGGGGTCCAATGTTGGACTCATTATTGAAGAGGGTGGTATCCAATTTTGGATCTATTATTGAAGAATGTGGGGTCCAATGTTGGATCAATTATTGAAGAGTGTGGGGTCAAATGTTGGATGTATTATTGAAGAGTGTGGGGTCCAATGCTGGATCGATTATTGAAGAGTGTGGGGTACAATGTTGGACTGATTATTGAAGAGTGTGGGGTCCAATGTTGGATCTATTATTGAAGAATGTGGGGTCCAATATTGGACTGATTATTGAAGAGTGTGGGGTCCAATTTTGGATCTATTATTGAAGAATGTGGGGTCCAATGTTGGATCAATTATTGAAGAGTGTGGGGTCCAATGTTGGATCAAATATTGAAGAATGTGGGGTCCAATGTTGGACTGATTATTGAAGAGTGTGGGGTCCAATGTTGGACTGATTATTGAAGAGTGTGGGGTCCAATGTTGGATGTATTATTGAAGAGTGTGGGGTCCAATGTTGGATCGATTATTGAAGAGTGTGGGGTACAATGTTGGACTGATTATTGAAGAGTGTGGGGTCCAATGTTGGATCTATTATTGAAGAATGTGGGGTCCAATATTGGACTGATTATTGAAGAGTGTGGGGTCCAATGTTGGATCTATTATTGAAGAGTGTGGGGTCCAATGTTCGACCGATTATTGAATAATGTGTGATCCAATGTTGGACTGAATATTGAAAAGTGTGGGGTCCAATGTTGGATCAACTATTGAAGAGTGTGGGGTCCAATGTTGGATCGATTATTGAAGAGTGTGGGGTCCAATTTTGGACTGATTATTGAAGAGTGTGGGATCCAATTTTGGATCTATTATTGAAGAATGTGGGGTCCAATGTTGGATGTATTATTGAAGAGTGTGGGGTCCAATGTTGGACTGATTATTGAAGAGGGTGGTATCCAATTTTGGATCTATTATTGAAGAATGTGGGGTCCAATGTTGGATCAATTATTGAAGAGTGTGTGGTCCAATGTTGGATGTATTATTGAAGTGTGTGCGGTCCAATGTTGGACTGACTATTGAAGAGTGTGGGGTCCAATTTTGTATTTATTATTGAAGAATGTGGGGTCCAATGTTGGATCAATTATTGAAGATTGTGGGGTCCAATGTTGGATCGATTATTGAAGAGTGCTGGGTCCAATTTTGGATCTATTATTGAAGAATGTTGGGTCCAATGTTGGATTTTAATTATTGAAGAGTGTGCGGTCCAATGTTGGACAGATTATTGAAGAGTGTGGGGTTCAACGTTGGTATGATTATTGAAGAGTGTTGGGTCCAATGTAGGACTGATTATTGAAGAGTGTGGGGTCCAATTTTGGATCAACTATTGAAGAGTGTGGGGTCCAATGTTGGATCGATTATTGAAGAGTGTGGGGTCCAATTTTGGACTGATTATTGAAGAGTGTGGGATCCAATTTTGGATCTATTATTGACGAATGTGGGGTCCAATGTTGGATGTATTATTGAAGAGTGTGGGGTCCAATGTTGGACTGATTATTGACGGGGGTGGTATCCAATTTTGGATCTATTATTGAAGAATGTGGGGTCCAATGTTGGATCAATTATTGAAGAGTGTGTGGTCCAATGTTGGATGTATTATTGAAGAGTGTGGGGTCCAATGTTGGACTGATTATTGAAGAGTGTGGGATCCAATTTTGGATCTATTATTGAAGAATGTGGGGTCCAATGTTGGACTGATTATTGAAGAGTGTGTGGTCCAATGTAGGACTGATTATTGAAGAGTGTGGGATCCAATGTTGGATGTATTATTGAAGAGTGTGGGTCCAATGTTGGACAGATTATTGAAGAGTGTGGGGTTCAACGTTGGTCTGATTATTGAAGAGTGTGGGGTCCAATGTAGGACTGATTATTGAAGAGTGTGGTCTCCAATTTTGGATCAACTATTGAAGAGTGTGGGGTCCAATGTTGGATCGATTATTGAAGAGTGTGGGGTCCAATTTTGGACTGATTATTGAAGAGTGTGGGATCCAATTTTGGATCTATTATTGAAGAATGTGGGGTCCAATGTTGGATGTATTATTGAAGAGTGTGAGGTCCAATGTTGGACTGATTATTGAAGAGGGTTGTATCCAATTTTGGATCTATTATTGAAAATGTGGGGTCCAATGTTGGATCAATTATTGAAGAGTGTGTGGTCCAATGTTGGATGTATTATTGAAGAGTGTGGGGTCCAATGTTGGACTGATTATTGAAGAGTGTGGGATCCAATTTTGGATCTATTATTGAAGAATGTGGGGTCCAATGTTGGACTGATTATTGAAGAGTGTGTGGTCCAATGTAGGACTGATTATTGAAGAGTGTGGGGTCCAATGTTGGATGTATTATTGAAGAGTGTGGGTCCAATGTTGGATTTTAATTATTGAAGAGTGTGCGGTCCAATGTTGGACAGATTATTGAAGAGTGTGGGGTTCAACGTTGGTCTGATTATTGAAGAGTGTGGGGTCCAATGTTGGAATATATTATTGAAGCGTGTGGGGTCCATTGTTGGTCTGATTATTGAAGAGTGTGGGATCCAATGTTGAACTGAATATTGAAGAGTGTGGGGTCCAATGTTGGATCAACTATTGAAGCTTGTGGGGTCTAATGTTAGATCATATATTGAAGAATGTGGGGTCCAATGTTGGACTATTTATTGAAGAGTGTGGGGTCCAATGTTGGACTGATGATTGAAGAGCGCAGTGTCCATTGTACTGTTGATTATTGAACAGAGTAGGGTTGGGTTAATGATTGATAAGTTCCTGGGTCCAATTTGGGAGTGGTTCTTGAAGAGATCAGCATGTCGTGTCCCATGTTGGACTGATTGTTGAAGAGTATGGGGACCAATGTTGGAATGATTGTTGAAGAGTGTGGGGTCCAATGTTGGACTGATTATTGAAGAGTGTGGGGTCCAATGTTAGACCGATTATTGAAGAGTGTGGGATCCAATTTTGGATCTATTATTGAAGAATGTGGGGTCCAATGTTGGACTGATTATTGAAGAGTGTGTGGTCCAATGTAGGACTGATTATTGAAGAGTGTGGGGTCCAATGTTGGATGTATTATTGAAGAGTGTGGGTCCAATGTTGGACAGATTATTGAAGAGTGTGGGGTTCAACGTTGGTCTGATTATTGAAGAGTGTGGGGTCCAATGTAGGACTGATTATTGAAGAGTGTGGTCTCCAATTTTGGATCAACTATTGAAGAGTGTGGGGTCCAATGTTGGATCGATTATTGAAGAGTGTGGGGTCCAATTTTGGACTGATTATTGAAGAGTGTGGGATCCAATTTTGGATCTATTATTGAAGAATGTGGGGTCCAATGTTGGATGTATTATTGAAGAGTGTGGGGTCCAATGTTGGACTGATTATTGAAGAGGGTTGTATCCAATTTTGGATCTATTATTGAAGAATGTGGGGTCCAATGTTGGATCAATTATTGAAGAGTGTGTGGTCCAATGTTGGATGTATTATTGAAGAGTGTGGGGTCCAATGTTGGACTGATTATTGAAGAGTGTGGGATCCAATTTTGGATCTATTATTGAAGAATATGGGGTCCAATGTTGGACTGATTATTGAAGAGTGTGTGGTCCAATGTAGGACTGATTATTGAAGAGTGTGGGGTCCAATGTTGGATGTATTATTGAAGAGTGTGGGTCCAATGTTGGATTTTAATTATTGAAGAGTGTGCGGTCCAATGTTGGACAGATTATTGAAGAGTGTGGGGTTCAACGTTGGTCTGATTATTGAAGAGTGTGGGGTCCAATGTTGGAATATATTATTGAAGAGTGTGGGGTCCATTGTTGGTCTGATTATTGAAGAGTGTGGGATCCAATGTTGGACTGAATATTGAAGAGTGTGGGGTCCAATGTTGGATCAACTATTGAAGCTTGTGGGGTCTAATGTTAGATCATATATTGAAGAATGTGGGGTCCAATGTTGGACTATTTATTGAAGAGTGTGGGGTCCAATGTTGGACTGATGATTGAAGAGCGCAGTGTCCATTGTACTGTTGATTATTGAACAGAGTAGGGTTGGGTTAATGATTGATAAGTTCCTGGGTCCAATTTGGGAGTGGTTCTTGAAGAGATCAGCATGTCGTGTCCCATGTTGGACTGATTGTTGAAGAGTATGGGGACCAATGTTGGAATGATTGTTGAAGAGTGTGGGGTCCAATGTTGGACTGATTATTGAAGAGTGTGGGGTCCAATGTTAGACCGATTATTGAAGAGTGTGGGATCCAATTTTGGATCTATTATTGAAGAATGTGGGGTCCAATGTTGGACTGATTATTGAAGAGTGTGTGGTCCAATGTAGGACTGATTATTGAAGAGTGTGGGGTCCAATGTTGGATGTATTATTGAAGAGTGTGGGTCCAATGTTGGACAGATTATTGAAGAGTGTGGGGTTCAACGTTGGTCTGATTATTGAAGAGTGTGGGGTCCAATGTAGGACTGATTATTGAAGAGTGTGGTCTCCAATTTTGGATCAACTATTGAAGAGTGTGGGGTCCAATGTTGGATCGATTATTGAAGAGTGTGGGGTCCAATTTTGGACTGATTATTGAAGAGTGTGGGATCCAATTTTGGATCTATTATTGAAGAATGTGGGGTCCAATGTTGGATGTATTATTGAAGAGTGTGGGGTCCAATGTTGGACTGATTATTGAAGAGGGTTGTATCCAATTTTGGATCTATTATTGAAGAATGTGGGGTCCAATGTTGGATCAATTATTGAAGAGTGTGTGGTCCAATGTTGGATGTATTATTGAAGAGTGTGGGGTCCAATGTTGGACTGATTATTGAAGAGTGTGGGATCCAATTTTGGATCTATTATTGAAGAATGTGGGGTCCAATGTTGGACTGATTATTGAAGAGTGTGTGGTCCAATGTAGGACTGATTATTGAAGAGTGTGGGGTCCAATGTTGGATGTATTATTGAAGAGTGTGGGTCCAATGTTGGATTTTAATTATTGAAGAGTGTGCGGTCCAATGTTGGACAGATTATTGAAGAGTGTGGGGTTCAACGTTGGTCTGATTATTGAAGAGTGTGGGGTCCAATGTTGGAATATATTATTGAAGAGTGTGGGGTCCATTGTTGGTCTGATTATTGAAGAGTGTGGGATCCAATGTTGGACTGAATATTGAAGAGTGTGGGGTCCAATGTTGGATCAACTATTGAAGCTTGTGGGGTCTAATGTTAGATCATATATTGAAGAATGTGGGGTCCAATGTTGGACTATTTATTGAAGAGTGTGGGGTCCAATGTTGGACTGATGATTGAAGAGCGCAGTGTCCATTGTACTGTTGATTATTGAACAGAGTAGGGTTGGGTTAATGATTGATAAGTTCCTGGGTCCAATTTGGGAGTGGTTCTTGAAGAGATCAGCATGTCGTGTCCCATGTTGGACTGATTGTTGAAGAGTATGGGGACCAATGTTGGAATGATTATTGAAGAGTGTGGGGTCCAATGTTGGACTGATTATTGAAGAGTGTGGGGTCCAATGTTAGACCGATTATTGAATAATGTGGGATCCAATGTTGGACTGAATATTGAAAAGTGTGGGGTCCAATGTTAGACTGATTATTGAAGAGTGTGGGATCCAATGTTGGATCGATTATTGAAGAGTGTGGGGTCCAATTTTGGACTGATTATTGAAGAGTGTGGGATCCAATTTTGGATCTATTATTGAAGAATGTGGGGTCCAATGTTGGATGTATTATTGAAGAGTGTAGGGTCCAATGTTGGACTGATTATTGAAGAGGGTGGTATCCAATTTTGGATCTATTATTGAAGAATGTGGGGTCCAATGTTGGATCAATTATTGAAGAGTGTGGGGTCCAATGTTGGATGTATTATTGAAGAGTTTGCGGTCCAATGTTGGACTGATTATTGAAGAGTGTGGGGTCCAATTTTGGATCTGTTAATGAAGAATGTGGGGTCCAATGTTGGCTCAATTATTGAAGAGTGTGGGGTCCAATGTTAGACTGATTATTGAAGAGTGTGGGATCCAATTTTGGATCTATTATTGAAGAATGTTGGGTCATGTTGGATGTATAATTGATGAGTGTGGGGTCCAATGTTGGACTGATTATTGAAGAGTGTGGGACCCAATTTTGAATCTATTATTGAAGAATGTGGGGTCCAATGTTGGAATGATTATTGAAGAGTGTGTGGTCCAATGTTGGACTGATTATTGAAGAGTGTGGGGTCCAATGTTGGATCTATTATTGAAGAGTGCGGGGTCCAATATTTGACTGATTATTGAAGAGTGTGGGGTCCAATGTTGGATCAATTATTGAAAAGTGTGGGGTCCAATGTTAGATTGATTGATGAAGATTTTCGGGTCCAATTTTGGAATGAATATTGAAGAGTGTGGGATCCAATGTTGTACTGATGATTGAAGAGCGCAGTGTCCATTGTACTGTTGATTATTGAACAGAGTAGGGTTGGGTTAATGATTGATAAGTGCCTGGGTCCAATTTTGGAGTGGTTCTTGAAGAGTTCAGCATGTCGGGTCCCATGTTGGGCTGATTATTAACGAGTATAGGGACCAATGTTGGACCAATTATTGAAGAGTGTGGGGTTCAATGTTGGACCGATTATTGAAGAGTGTGTGGCCCAATGTTGGACTGATTATTGAAGAGTGTGGGGTCCAATGTTGGATCGATTATTGAAGAGTGTGGGGTCCAATGTTGGACTGATTATTGAAGAGGGTGGGGTCCAATGTTGGATCTATTATTGAAGAGTGTGGGGTC
Source organism: Pristiophorus japonicus (assembly GCF_044704955.1). Taxonomy (NCBI): domain Eukaryota; kingdom Metazoa; phylum Chordata; class Chondrichthyes; family Pristiophoridae; genus Pristiophorus; species Pristiophorus japonicus. The sequence goes on from NC_091990.1 coordinate 78,302,492, forward strand.
CAATATTGGACTGATTATTGAAGAGTGTGGGGTCCAATGTTGGATCAAATATTGAAGAATGTGGTGTCCAATGTTGGACTGATTGTTGAAGAGTATGGGATCCAATGTTGGAATGATTATTGAAGAGTGTGGGTTCCAATGTTGGACTGATTATTGAAGAGTGTGGGGTCCAATGTTAGACCGATTATTGAATAATGTGGGATCCAATGTTGGACTGAATATTGAAAAGTGTGGGGTCCAATTTTGGATCAACTATTGAAGAGTGTGGGGTCCAATGTTGGATCGATTATTGAAGAGTGTGGGGACCAATTTTGGACTGATTATTGAAGAGTGTGGGAACCAATTATGGATCTATTGTTGAAGAATGTGGGGTCCAATGTTGGATGTATTATTGAAGAGTGTGGGGTCCAATGTTGGACTGATTATTGAAGATGGTGGTATCCAATTTTGGATCTATTATTGAAGAATGTGGGGTCCAATGTTGGATCAATTATTGAAGAGTGTGGGGTCCAATGTTGGACTGATTATTGAAGAGTGTGGGGTCCAATTTTGGATCTATTATTGAAGAATGTGGTGTCCAATGTTGGATCAATTATTGAAGAGTGTGGGGTCCAATGTTGGATCGATTATTGAAGAGTGTGGGGTCCAATGTTGGACTGATTATTGAAGAGTGTGGGGTCCAATGTTGGATCAAATATTGAAGAATGTGGGGTCCAATGTTGGACTGATTGTTGAAGAGTATGGGGTCCAATGTTGGAATGATTATTGAAGAGTGTGGGGTCCAATGTTGGACTGATTATTGAAGAGTGTGGGGTCCAATGTTAGACCGATTATTGAATAATGTGGGATCCAATGTTGGACTGAATATTGAAAAGTGTGGGGTCCAATGTTGGATCAACTATTGAAGAATGTGGGGTCCAATGTTGGATCGATTATTGAAGAGTGTGGGGACCAATTTTGGACTGATTATTGAAGAGTGTGGGAACCAATTTTGGATCTATTATTGAAGAATGTGGGGTCCAATGTTGGATGTATTATTGAAGAGTGTGGGGTCCAATGTTGGACTGATTATTGAAGAGGGTGGTATCCAATTTTGGATCTATTATTGAAGAATGTGGGGTCCAATGTTGGATCAATTATTGAAGAGTGTGGGGTCCAATGTTGGACTGATTATTGAAGAGTGTGGGGTCCAATTTTGGATCTATTATTGAAGAATGTGGGGTCCATTGTTGGATCAATTATTGAAGAGTGTGGGGTCCAATGTTGGATCGATTATTGAAGAGTGTGGGGTCCAATGTTGGACTGATTATTGAAGAGTGTGGGGTCCAATGTTGGATCTATTATTGAAGAGTGCGGGGTCCAATATTGGACTGATTATTGAAGAGTGTGTTGTCCAATGTTGTATCAAATATTGAAGAATGTGGGGTCCAATGTTGGACTGATTGTTGAAGAGTATGGGGTTCAATGTTGGAATGATTATTGAAGAGTGTGGGGTCCAATGTTGGACTGATTATTGAAGAGTGTGGGGTCCAATGTTAGACCGATTATTGAATAATGTGGGATCCAATGTTGGACTGAATATTGAAAAATGTGGGGTCCAATGTTGGATCCCCTATTGAAGAGTGTGGGGTCCAATGTTGGATCGATTATTGAAGAATGTGGGGTCCAATCTTGGACTGATTATTGAAGAGTGTGGGATCCAATTTTGGATCTATTATTGAAAAATGTGGGGTCCAATGTTGGTTGTATTATTGAAGAGTGTGGGGTCCAATGTTGGATGTATTATTGAAGAATGTGCGTTCCAATGTTGGACTGATTATTGAAGAGTGTGGGCTCCAATTTTGGATCTGTTATTGACGAATGTGGGGTCCAATGTTGGATCAATTATTGAAGAGTGTGGGGTCCAATGTTGGACTGATTATTGAAGAGTGTGGGCTCCAATTTTGGATCTATTATTGAAGAATGTTGGGTCCAATGTTGTATGTATAATTGAAGAGTGTGGGCTCCAATGTTGGACTGATTATTGAAGAGTGTGGGATCCAATTTTGGATCATTATTGAAGAATGTAGGGTCCAATGTTGGACTGATTATTGAAGAGTGTGTGGTCCAATGTAGGACTGATTATTGAAGAGTGTGGGGTCCAATGTTGGATCAATTATTGAAGAGTGTGGGGTCCAATGTTAGATTGATTGATGAAGATTTTCGGGTCCAATTTTGGAATGAATATTGAAGAGTGTGGGATCCAATGTTGTACTGATGATTGAAGAGCGCAGTGTCCATTGTACTGTTGATTATTGAACAGAGTAGGGTTGGGTTAATGATTGATAAGTGCCTGGGTCCAATTTTGGAGTGGTTCTTGAAGAGTTCAGCGTGTCGGGTCCCATGTTGGGCTGGTTATTAACGAGTATAGGGACCAACGTTGGACCAATTATTGAAGAGTGTGGGGTTCAATGTTGGACCGATTATTGAAGAGTGTGTGGTCCAATGTTGGACTGATTATTGAAGAGTGTGGGGTCCAATGTTGGATCGATTATTGAAGAGTGTGGGGTCCAATGTTGGAGTGATTATTGAAGAGTGTGGGGTCCAATGTTGGATCTATTATTGAAGAGTGTGGGGTCCAATGTTGGACTGATTATTGAAGAGTGTGGGGTCCAATGTTAGGCCGATTATTGAATAATGTGGGATCCAATGTTGGACTGAATATTGAAAAGTGGGGGGTCCAATTTTGGATCAACTATTGAAGAGTGTGGGGTCCAATGTTGGATCGATTATTGAAGAGTGTGGGGTCCAATTTTGGACTGATTATTGAAGAGTGTGGGATCCAATTTTGGATCTATTATTGAAGAATGTGGGGTCCAATGTTGGATGTATTATTGAAGAGTGTGGGGTCCAATGTTGGACTGATTATTGAAGAGGGTGGTATTCAATTTTGGATCTATTATTGAAGAATGTGGGGTCCAATGTTGGATCAATTATTGAAGAGTGTGGGGTCCAATGTTGGACTGATTATTGAAGAGTGTGGGGTCCAATTTTGGATCTATTATTGAAGAATGTGGGGTCCAATGTTGGATCAATTATTGAAGAGTGTGGGGTCCAATGTTGGATCGATTATTGAAGAGTGTGGGGTCCAATGTTGGACTGATTATTGAAGAGTGTGGGGTCCAATGTTGGATCTATTATTGAAGAGTGCGGGGTCCAATATTGGACTGATTATTGAAGAGTGTGGGGTCCAATGTTGGATCAAATATTGAAGAATGTGGGGTCCAATGTTGGACTGATTGTTGAAGAGTATGGGGTCCAATGTTGGAATGATTATTGAAGAGTGTGGGGTCCAAGGTTGGACTGATTATTGAAGTGTGTGGGGTCCAATGTTAGACCGATTATTGAATAATGTGGGATCCAATGTTGGACTGAATATTGAAAAGTGTGGGGTCCAATGTTGGATCAACTATTGAAGAATGTGGGGTCCAATGTTGGATGTATTATTAAAGAGTGTAGGGTCCAATGTTGGACTGATTATTGAAGAGGGTGGTATCCAATTTTGGATCTATTATTGAAGAATGTGGGATCCAATGTTGGCTCAATTATTGAAGAGTGTGGGGTCCAATGTTGGATGTATTATTGAAGAGTGTGCGGTCCAATGTTGGACTGATTATTGAAGAGTGTGGGGTCCAATTTTGGATCTGTTATTGAAGAATGTGTGGTCCAATGTTGGATCAATTATTGAAGAGTGTGGGGTCCAATGTTGGACTGATTATTGAAGAGTGTGGGATCCAATTTTGGATCTATTATTGAAGAATGTTGGGTCCAATGTTGGATGTATAATTGAAGAGTGTGCGGTCCAATGTTGGACTGATTATTGAAGAGTGTGGGATCCAATTTTGGATCTATTATTGAAGAATGTGGGGTCCAATGTTGGACTGATTATTGAAGAGTGTGGGATCCAATGTTGGATCAATTATTGAAGAGTGTGTGGTACAATGTTGGAGTGATTATTGAAGAGTGTGGGGTCCAATGTTGGATGTATTATTGAAGAGTGTGGGTCCAATGTTGGATTTTAATTATTGAAGAGTGTGCGGTCCAATGTTGAACTGATTATTGAAGAGTGGGGGGTTCAACGTTGGTCTGATTATTGAAGAGTGTGGGTTCCAATGTTGGAACATATTATTGAAGAGTGTGGGGTCCATTGTTGGTCTGATTATTTAAGAGTGTGGGATCCAATGTTGGACTGAATATTGAATAGTGTGGAGTCCAATGTTGGCTCAACTATTGAAGATTGTGGGGTCTAATGTTGGACTATTTATTGAAGAGTGTGGGGTCCAATGTTGGACTGATGATTGAAGAGTGCAGTGTCCATTGTACTGTTGATTATTGAACAGAGTAGGGTTGGGTTAATGATTGATAAGTGCCTGGGTCCAATTTGGGAGTGGTTCTTGAAGAGTTCAGCGTGTCGGGTCCCATGTGGGCTGATTATTAACGAGTATAGGGACCAACGTTGGACCAATTATTGAAGAGTGTGGGGTCCAATGTTGGACTGATTATTGAAGAGTGTGGGGTCCAATGTAAGACCGATTATTGAATAATGTGGGATCCAATGTTGGACTGAATATTGAAAAGTGTGGGGTCCAATGTTGGATCAACTATTGAAGAGTGTGGGGTCCAATGTTGGATCGATTATTGAAGAGTGTGGGGTCCAATGTTGGACTGATTATTGAAGAGGGTGGTATCCAATTTTGGATCTATTATTGAAGAATGTGGGGTCCAATGTTGGATCAATTATTGAAGAGTGTGGGGTCCAATGTTGGATGTATTATTGAAGAGTGTGCGGTCCAATGTTCTACTGATTATTGAAGAGTGTGTGGTCCAATTTTGCATCTATTATTGAAGAATGTGGGGTCCAATGTTGGATCAATTATTGAAGAGTGTGGGGTCCAATGTTGGATCGATTATTGAAGAGTGTGGGGTCCAATGTTGGACTGATTATTGAAGAGTGTGGGGACTAAAGTTGGATCTATTATTGAAGAGTGTGGGGTCCAATATTGGACTGATTATTGAAGAGTGTGGGGTCCAATGTTGGATCTATTATTGAAGAATGTGGGGTCCAATGTTGGACTGATTGTTGAAGAGTATGGGGTCCAATGTTGGAATGATTATTGAAGAGTGTGGGGTCCAATGTTGGACTGATTATTGAAGAGTGTGGGGTCCAATGTTAGACCGATTATTGAATAATGTGGGATCCAATGTTGGACTGAATATTGAAAAGTGTGGGGTCCAATTTTGGATCAACTATTGAAGAGTGTGGGGTCCAATGTTGGATCGATTATTGAAGAGTGTGGGGTCCAATTTTGGAATGATTATTGAAGAGTGTGGAATCCAATTTTGTATCTATTATTGAAGAATGTGGGGTCCAATGTTGGATGTATTATTGAAGAGTGTGGGGTCCAATGTTGGACTGATTATTGAAGAGGGTGGTATCCAATTTTGTATCTATTATTGAAGAATGTGGGGTCCAATGTTGGATCAATTATTGAAGAGTGTGGGGTCCAATGTTGGATGTATTATTGAAGAGTGTGCGGTCCAATGTTGGACTGATTATTGAAGTGTGTGGAGTCCAATTTTGGATCTATTATTGAAGAATGTGGTGTCCAATGTTGTATCAATTATTGAAGAGTGTGGGGTCCAATGTTGGACAGATTATTGAAGAGTGTGGGATCCAATTTTGGATCTATTATTGAAGAATGTTGGGTCCAATGTTGGATGTATAATTGAAGAGTGTGGGGTCCAATGTTGGACTGATTATTGAAGAGTGTGGGATCCAATTTTGGATCTATTATTGAAGAATGTGGGGTCCAATGTTGGACTGATTATTGAAGAGTGTGTGGTCCAATGTAGGACTGATTATTGAAGAGTGTGGGGTCCAATGTTGGATCAATTATTGAAGAGTGTGGGGTCCAATGTTAGATTGATTGATGAAGATTTTCGGGTCCAATTTTGGAATGAATATTGAAGAGTGTGGGATCCAATGTTGTACTGATGATTGAAGAGCGCGGTGTCCATTGTACTGTTGATTATTGAACAGAGTAGGGTTGGGTTAATGATTGATAAGTGCCTGGGTCCAATTTTGGAGTGGTTCTTGAAGAGTTCAGCGTGTCGGGTCCCATGTTGGGCTGATTATTAACGAGTATAGGGACCAACGTTGGACCAATTATTGAAGAGTGTGGGGTTCAATGTTGGACCGATTATTGAAGAGTGTGTGGTCCAATGTTGGACTGATTATTGAAGAGTGTGGGGTCCAATGTTGGATCGATTATTGAAGAGTGTGGGGTCCAATGTTGGAGTGATTATTGAAGAGTGTGGTGTCCAATGTTGGATCTATTATTGAAGAGTGTGGGGTCCAATGTTGGATCGATTATTGAAGAGTGTGGGGTCCAATTTTGGAATGATTATTGAAGAGTGTGGAATCCAATTTTGTATCTATTATTGAAGAATGTGGGGTCCAATGTTGGATGTATTATTGAAGAGTGTGGGGTCCAATGTTGGACTGATTATTGAAGAGGGTGGTATCCAATTTTGTATCTATTATTGAAGAATGTGGGGTCCAATGTTGGATCAATTATTGAAGAGTGTGGGGTCCAATGTTGGATGTATTATTGAAGAGTGTGCGGTCCAATGTTGGACTGATTATTGAAGTGTGTGGAGTCCAATTTTGGATCTATTATTGAAGAATGTGGTGTCCAATGTTGGATCAATTATTGAAGAGTGTGGGGTCCAATGTTGGACAGATTATTGAAGAGTGTGGGATCCAATTTTGGATCTATTATTGAAGAATGTTGGGTCCAATGTTGGATGTATAATTGAAGAGTGTGGGGTCCAATGTTGGACTGATTATTGAAGAGTGTGGGATCCAATTTTGGATCTATTATTGAAGAATGTGGGGTCCAATGTTGTACTGATTATTGAAGAGTGTGTGGTCCAATGTAGGACTGATTATTGAAGAGTGTGGGGTCCAATGTTGGATCAATTATTGAAGAGTGTGGGGTCCAATGTTAGATTGATTGATGAAGATTTTCGGGTCCAATTTTGGAATGAATATTGAAGAGTGTGGGATCCAATGTTGTACTGATGATTGAAGAGCGCGGTGTCCATTGTACTGTTGATTATTGAACAGGGTAGGGTTGGGTTAATGATTGATAAGTGCCTGGGTCCAATTTTGGAGTGGTTCTTGAAGAGTTCAGCGTGTCGGGTCCCATGTTGGGCTGATTATTAACGAGTATAGGGACCAACGTTGGACCAATTATTGAAGAGTGTGGGGTTCAATGTTGGACCGATTATTGAAGAGTGTGTGGTCCAATGTTGGACTGATTATTGAAGAGTGTGGGGTCCAATGTTGGATCGATTATTGAAGAGTGTGGGGTCCAATGTTGGAGTGATTATTGAAGAGTGTGGTGTCCAATGTTGGATCTATTATTGAAGAGTGTGGGGTCCAATGTTGGACTGATTATTGAAGAGTGTGGGGTCCAATGTTAGACCGATTATTGAATAATGTGGGATCCAATGTTGGACTGAATATTGAAAAGTGGGGGGTCCAATTTTGGATCAACTATTGAAGAGTGTGGGGTCCAATGTTGGATCGATTATTGAAGAGTGTGGGGTCCAATTTTGGACTGATTATTGAAGAGTGTGGGATCCAATTTTGGATCTATTATTGAAGAATGTGGGGTCCAATGTTGGATGTATTATTGAAGAGTGTGGGGTCCAATGTTGGACGGATTATTGAAGAGGGTGTTATCCAATTTTGGATCTATTATTGAAGAATGTGTGGTCCAATGCTGGATCAATTATTGAAGAGTGTGGGGTCCAATGTTGGACTGATTATTGAAGAGTGTGGGGTCCAATTTTGGATCTATTATTGAAGAATGTGGGGTCCAATGTTGGTTCAATTATTGAAGAGTGTTGGGTCAATGTTGGATCGATTATTGAAGAGTGTGGGGTCCAATGTTGGACTGATTATTGAAGAGTGTGGGGTCCAATGTTGGATCTATTATTGAAGAGTGCGGGGTCCAATATTGGACTGATTATTGAAGAGTGTGGGGTCCAATGTTGGATCAAATATTGAAGAATGTGGGGTCCAATGTTGGACTGATTGTTGAAGAGTGTGGGGTCCAATGTTGGACTGATTATTGAAGAGTGTGGGGTCCAATGTTAGACCGATTATTGAATAATGTGGGATCCAATGTTGGACTAAATATTGAAAAATGTGGGGTCCAATGTTGGATCCCCTATTGAAGAGTGTGGGGTCCAATGTTGGATCGATTATTGAAGAGTGTGGGGTCCAATTTTGGACTGATTATTGAAGAGTGTGGGATCCAATTTTGGATCTATTATTGAAAAATGTGGGGTCCAATGTTGGTTGTATTATTGAAGAGTGTGGGGTCCAATGTTGGATGTATTATTGAAGAATGTGCGTTCCAATGTTGGACTGATTATTGAAGAGTGTGGGCTCTAATTTTGGATCTGTTATTGAAGAATGTGGGGTCCAATGTTGGATCAATTATTGAAGAGTGTGGGGTCCAATGTTGGACTGATTATTGAAGAGTGTGGGCTCCAATTTTGAATCTATTATTGAAGAATGTTGGGTCCAATGTTGTATGTATAATTGAAGAGTGTGGGGTCCAATGTTGGACTGATTATTGAAGAGTGTGGGATCCAATTTTGGATCTATTATTGAAGAATGTAGGGTCCAATGTTGGACTGATTATTGAAGAGTGTGTGGTCCAATGTAGGACTGATTATTGAAGAGTGTGGGGTCCAATGTTGGATCAATTATTGAAGAGTGTGGGGTCCAATGTTAGATTGATTGATGAAGATTTTCGGGTCCAATTTTGGAATGAATATTGAAGAGTGTGGGATCCAATGTTGTACTGATGATTGAAGAGCGCAGTGTCCATTGTACTGTTGATTATTGAACAGGGTAGGGTTGGGTTAATGATTGATAAGTGCCTGGGTCCAATTTTGGAGTGGTTCTTGAAGAGTTCAGCGTGTCGGGTCCCATGTTGGGCTGATTATTAACGAGTATAGGGACCAACGTTGGACCAATTATTGAAGAGTGTGGGGTTCAATGTTGGACCGATTATTGAAGAGTGTGTGGTCCAATGTTGGACTGATTATTGAAGAGTGTGGGGTCCAATGTTGGATCGATTATTGAAGAGTGTGGGGTCCAATGTTGGAGTGATTATTGAAGAGTGTGGGGTCCAATGTTGGATCTATTATTGAAGAGTGTGGGGTCCAATGTTGGACTGATTATTGAAGAGTGTGGGGTCCAATGTTAGACCGATTATTGAATAATGTGGGATCCAATGTTGGACTGAATATTGAAAAGTGGGGGGTCCAATTTTGGATCAACTATTGAAGAGTGTGGGGTCCAATGTTGGTTCGATTATTGAAGAGTATGGGGTCCAATTTTGGACTGATTATTGAAGAGTGTGGGATCCAATTTTGGATCTATTATTGAAGAATGTGGGGTCCAATGTTGGATGTATTATTGAAGAGTGTGGGGTCCAATGTTGGACTGATTATTGAAGAGGGTGGTATCCAATTTTGGATCTATTATTGAAGAATGTGGGGTCCAATGTTGGATCAATTATTGAAGAGTGCGGGGTCCAATGTTGGACTGATTATTGAAGAGTGTGGGGTCCAATTTTGGATCTATTATTGAAGAATGTGGGGTCCAATGTTGGATCAATTATTGAAGAGTGTGGGGTCCAATGTTGGATCGATTATTGAAGAGTGTGGGGTCCAATGTTGGACTGATTATTGAAGAGTGTGGGGTCCAATGTTGGATCTATTATTGAAGAGTGCGGGGTCCAATATTGGACTGATTATTGAAGAGTGTGGGGTCCAATGTTGGATCAAATATTGAAGAATGTGGGGTCCAATGTTGGACTGATTGTTGAAGAGTATGGGGTCCAATGTTGGAATGATTATTGAAGAGTGTGGGGTCCAAGGTTGGACTGATTATTGTAGAGTGTGGGGTCCAATGTTAGACCGATTATTGAATAATGTGGGATCCAATGTTGGACTGAATATTGAAAAGTGTGGGGTCCAATGTTGGATCAACTATTGAAGAGTGTGGGGTCCAATGTTGGATCGATTATTGAAGAGTGTGGGGTCCAATTTTGGACTGATTATTGAAGAGTTTGGGATCCAATTTTGGATCTATTATTGAAGAATGTGGGGTCCAATGTTGGATGTATTATTGAAGAGTGTAGGGTCCAATGTTGGACTAATTATTGAAGAGAGTTATATCCAATTTTGGATCTATTATTGAAGAATGTGGGATCCAATGTTGGATCAATTATTGAAGAGTGTGGGGTCCAATGTTGGATGTATTACTGAAGAGTGTGCGGTCCAATGTTGGACTGATTATTGAAGAGTGTGGGGTCCAATTTTGGATCTGTTATTGAAGAATGTGTGGTCCAATGTTGAATCAATTATTGAAGAGTGTGGGGTCCAATGTTGGACTGATTATTGAAGAGTGTGGGATCCAATTTTGGATCTATTATTGAAGAATGTTGGGTCCAATGTTAGATGTATAATTGAAGAGTGTGCGGTCCAATGTTGGACTGATTATTGAAGAGTGTGGGGTCCAATGTTGGATCAATTATTGAAGAGTGTGTGGTACAATGTTGGAGTGATTATTGAAGAGTGTGGGGTCCAATGTTGGATGTATTATTGAAGAGTGTGGGTCCAATGTTGGATTTTAATTATTGAAGAGTGTGGGGTCCAATGTTGGATGTATTATTGAAGAGTGTGGGTCCAATGTTGGATTTATTTATTGAAGAGTGTGCGGTCCAATGTTGAACTGATTATTGAAGAGTGGGGGGTTCAACGTTGGTCTGATTATTGAAGAGTGTGTGTTCCAATGTTGGAACATATTATTGAAGAGTGTGGGGTCCATTGTTGGTCTGATTATTTAAGAGTGTGGGATCCAATGTTGGACTGAATATTGAAGAGTGTGGAGTCCAATGTTGGCTCAACTGTTGAAGATTGTGGGGTCTAATGTTAGATCATATATTGAAGAATGTGGGGTCCAATGTTGGACTATTTATTGAAGAGTGTGGGGTCCAATGTTGGACTGATGATTGAAGAGCGCAGTGTCCATTGTACTGTTGATTATTGAACAGAGTAGGGTTGGGTTAATGATTGATAAGTGCCTGGGTCCAATTTGGGAGTGGTTCTTGAAGAGTTCAGCGTGTCGGGTCCCATGTTGGGCTGATTATTAACGAGTATAGGGACCAACGTTGGACCAATTATTGAAGAGTGTGGGGTCCAATGTTGGACTGATTATTGAAGAGTGTGGGGTCCAAGGTTAGACCGATTATTGAATAATGTGGGATCCAATGTTGGACTGAATATTGAAAAGTGTGGGGTCCAATGTTGGATCAACTATTGAAGAGTGTGGGGTCCAATGTTGGATCGATTATTGAAGAGTGTGGGGTCCAATGTTGGACTGATTATTGAAGAGGGTGGTATCCAATTTTGGATCTATTATTGAAGAATGTGGGGTCCAATGTTGGATCAATTATTGAAGAGTGTGGGGTCCAATGTTGGATGTATTATTGAAGAGTGTGCGGTCCAATGTTGGACTGAATATTGAAAAGTGTGGGGTCCAATTTTGGATCAACTATGGAAGAGTGTGGGGTCCAATGTTGGATCGATTATTGAAGAGTGTGGGGTCCAATTTTGGAATGATTATTGAAGAGTGTGGAATCCAATTTTGTATCTATTATTGAAGAGTGTGGGGACCAAAGTTGGATCTATTATTGAAGAATGTGGGGTCCAATATTGGACTGATTATTGAAGAGTGTGGGGTCCAATGTTGGATCTTTTATTGAAGAATGTGGGGTCCAATGTTGGACTGATTGTTGAAGAGTATGGGGTCCAATGTTGGAATGATTATTGAAGAGTGTGGGGTCCAATGTTGGACTGATTATTGAAGAGTGTGGGGTCCAATGTTAGACCGATTATTGAATAATGTGGGATCCAATGTTGGACTGAATATTGAAAAGTGTGGAATCCAATTTTGTATCTATTATTGAAGAATGTGGGGTCCAATGTTGGATGTATTATTGAAGAGTGTGCGGTCCAATGTTGGACTGATTATTGAAGAGTGTGGGGTCCAATTTTGGATCTGTTTTTGAAGAATGTGTGGTCCAATGTTGAATCAATTATTGAAGAGTGTGGGGTCCAATGTTGGACTGATTATTGAAGAGTGTGGGATCCAATTTTGGATCTATTATTGAAGAATGTTGGGTCCAATGTTAGATGTATAATTGAAGAGTGTGCGGTCCAATGTTGGACTGATTATTGAAGAGTGTGGGGTCCAATGTTGGATCTATTATTGAAGAGTGTGTGGTACAATGTTGGAGTGATTATTGAAGAGTGTGGGGTCCAATGTTGGATGTATTATTGAAGAGTGTGGGTCCAATGTTGGATTTTAATTATTGAAGAGTGTGGGGTCCAATGTTGGATGTATTATTGAAGAGTGTGGGTCCAATGTTGGATTTTAATTATTGAAGAGTGTGCGGTCCAATGTTGAACTGATTATTGAAGAGTCGGGGGTTCAACGTTGGTCTGATTATTGAAGAGTGTGGGTTCCAATGTTGGAACATATTATTGAAGAGTGTGGGGTCCATTGTTGGTCTGATTATTTAAGAGTGTGGGATCCAATGTTGGACTGAATATTGAATAGTGTGGAGTCCAATGTTGGCTCAACTATTGAAGATTGTGGGGTCTAATGTTAGATCATATATTGAAGAATGTGGGGTCCAATGTTGGACTATTTATTGAAGATTGTGGGGTCCAATGTTGGACTGATGATTGAAGAGCGCAGTGTCCATTGTACTGTTGATTATTGAACAGAGTAGGGTTGGGTTAATGATTGATAAGTGCCTGGGTCCAATTTGGGAGTGGTTCTTGAAGAGTTCAGCGTGTCGGGTCCCATGTTGGGCTGATTATTAACGAGTATAGGGACCAACGTTGGACCAATTATTGAAGAGTGTGGGGTCCAATGTTGGACTGATTATTGAAGAGTGTGGGGTCCAATGTTAGACCGATTATTGAATAATGTGGGATCCAATGTTGGACTGAATATTGAAAAGTGTGGGGTCCAATGTTGGATCAACTATTGAAGAGTGTGGGGTCCAATGTTGGATCGATTATTGAAGAGTGTGGGGTCCAATGTTGGACTGATTATTTGAAGAGGGTGGTATCCAATTTTGGATCTATTATTGAAGAATGTGGGGTCCAATGTTGGATCAATTATTGAAGAGTGTGGGGTCCAATGTTGGATGTATTATTGAAGAGTGTGCGCTCCAATGTTGGACTGATTATTGAAGAGTGTGGGGTCCAATTTTGCATCTATTATTGAAGAATGTGGGGTCCAATGTTGGATCAATTATTGAAGAGTGTGGGGTCCAATGTTGGATCGAATATTGAAGAGTGTGGGGTCCAATGTTGGACTGATTATTGAAGAGTGTGGGGACCAAAGTTGGATCTATTATTGAAGAGTGTGGGGTCCAATATTGGACTGATTATTGAAGAGTGTGGGGTCCAATGTTGGATCTATTATTGAAGAATGTGGGGTCCAATGTTGGACTGATTGTTGAAGAGTATGGGGTCCAATGTTGGAATGATTATTGAAGAGTGTGGGGTCCAATGTTGGACTGATTATTGAAGAGTGTGGGGTCCAATGTTAGACCGATTATTGAATAATGTGGGATCCAATGTTGGACTGAATATTGAAAAGTGTGGGGTCCAATTTTGGATCAACTATTGAAGAGTGTGGGGTCCAATGTTGGATCGATTATTGAAGAGTGTGGGGTCCAATTTTGGAATGATTATTGAAGAGTGTGGAATCCAATTTTGTATCTATTATTGAAGAATGTGGGGTCCAATGTTGGATGTATTATTGAAGAGTGTGGGGTCCAATGTTGGACTGATTATTGAAGAGGGTGGTATCCAATTTTGTATCTATTATTGAAGAATGTGGGGTCCAATGTTGGATCAATTATTGAAGAGTGTGGGGTCCAATGTTGGATGTATTATTGAAGAGTGTGCGGTCCAATGTTGGACTGATTATTGAAGTGTGTGGAGTCCAATTTTGGATCTATTATTGAAGAATGTGGTGTCCAATGTTGGATCAATTATTGAAGAGTGTGGGGTCCAATGTTGGACAGATTATTGAAGAGTGTGGGATCCAATTTTGGATCTATTATTGAAGAATGTTGGGTCCAATGTTGGATCAATTATTGAAGAGTGTGGGGTCCAATGTTAGATTGATTATTGAAGAGAGTAAGGTTCACTGTTGTATTGATTATTGAGAGGGTGGGGACAATTTTGGAATGATTGACGAAAAAAGGGTCCTGTACTGGACTAATTATTGAAGAGTATAGGGTCGAATGTTGTATTATTATCGAAGATTGTAGGATTTACTGTTGGACTTATTATTGAAGAGTCTTTGTTGAAGAGTGTAGAATCCAATTTTGAACTGATTATTGAAGAGTGTAGGGTCCAATGTTAGATTGATTGATGAAGATTTTCGGGTCCAATTTTGGAATGAATATTGAAGAGTGTGGGATCCAATGTTGTACTGATGATTGAAGAGCGCAGTGTCCATTGTACTGTTGATTATTGAACAGAGTAGGGTTGGGTTAATGATTGATAAGTGCCTGGGTCCAATTTGGGAGTGGTTCTTGAAGAGTTCAGCGTGTCGGGTCCCATGTTGGGCTGATTATTAACGAGTATAGGGACCAACGTTGGACCAATTATTGAAGAGTGTGGGGTCCAATGTTGGACTGATTATTGAAGAGTGTGGGGTCCAATGTTAGACCGATTATTGAATAATGTGGGATCCAATGTTGGACTGAATATTGAAAAGTGTGGGGTCCAATGTTGGATCAACTATTGAAGAGTGTGGGGTCCAATGTTGGATCGATTATTGAAGAGTGTGGGGTCCAATGTTGGACTGATTATTTGAAGAGGGTGGTATCCAATTTTGGATCTATTATTGAAGAATGTGGGGTCCAATGTTGGATCAATTATTGAAGAGTGTGGGGTCCAATGTTGGATGTATTATTGAAGAGTGTGCGCTCCAATGTTGGACTGATTATTGAAGAGTGTGGGGTCCAATTTTGCATCTATTATTGAAGAATGTGGGGTCCAATGTTGGATCAATTATTGAAGAGTGTGGGGTCCAATGTTGGATCGAATATTGAAGAGTGTGGGGTCCAATGTTGGACTGATTATTGAAGAGTGTGGGGACCAAAGTTGGATCTATTATTGAAGAGTGTGGGGTCCAATATTGGACTGATTATTGAAGAGTGTGGGGTCCAATGTTGGATCTATTATTGAAGAATGTGGGGTCCAATGTTGGACTGATTGTTGAAGAGTATGGGGTCCAATGTTGGAATGATTATTGAAGAGTGTGGGGTCCAATGTTGGACTGATTATTGAAGAGTGTGGGGTCCAATGTTAGACCGATTATTGAATAATGTGGGATCCAATGTTGGACTGAATATTGAAAAGTGTGGGGTCCAATTTTGGATCAACTATTGAAGAGTGTGGGGTCCAATGTTGGATCGATTATTGAAGAGTGTGGGGTCCAATTTTGGAATGATTATTGAAGAGTGTGGAATCCAATTTTGTATCTATTATTGAAGAATGTGGGGTCCAATGTTGGATGTATTATTGAAGAGTGTGGGGTCCAATGTTGGACTGATTATTGAAGAGGGTGGTATCCAATTTTGTATCTATTATTGAAGAATGTGGGGTCCAATGTTGGATCAATTATTGAAGAGTGTGGGGTCCAATGTTGGATGTATTATTGAAGAGTGTGCGGTCCAATGTTGGACTGATTATTGAAGTGTGTGGAGTCCAATTTTGGATCTATTATTGAAGAATGTGGTGTCCAATGTTGGATCAATTATTGAAGAGTGTGGGGTCCAATGTTGGACAGATTATTGAAGAGTGTGGGATCCAATTTTGGATCTATTATTGAAGAATGTTGGGTCCAATGTTGGATCAATTATTGAAGAGTGTGGGGTCCAATGTTAGATTGATTGATGAAGATTTCCGGGTCCAATTTTGGAATGAATATTGAAGAGTGTGGGATCCAATGTTGTACTGATGATTGAAGAGCGCGGTGTCCATTGTACTGTTGATTATTGAACAGAGTAGGGTTGGGTTAATGATTGATAAGTGCCTGGGTCCAATTTTGGAGTGGTTCTTGAAGAGTTCAGCGTGTCGGGTCCCATGTTGGGCTGATTATTAACGAGTATAGGGACCAACGTTGGACCAATTATTGAAGAGTGTGGGGTTCAATGTTGGACCGATTATTGAAGAGTGTGTGGTCCAATGTTGGACTGATTATTGAAGAGTGTGGGGTCCAATGTTGGATCGATTATTGAAGAGTGTGGGGTCCAATGTTGGAGTGATTATTGAAGAGTGTGGGGTCCAATGTTGGATCTATTATTGAAGAGTGTGGGGTCCAATGTTGGACTGATTATTGAAGAGTGTGGGGTCCAATGTTAGACCGATTATTGAATAATGTGGGATCCAATGTTGGACTGAATATTGAAAAGTGGGGGGTCCAATTTTGGATCAACTATTGAAGAGTGTGGGGTCCAATGTTGGATCGATTATTGAAGAGTGTGGGGTCCAATTTTGGACTGATTATTGAAGAGGGTGTTATCCAATTTTGGATCTATTATTGAAGAATGTGTGGTCCAATGCTGGATCAATTACTGAAGAGTGTGGGGTCCAATGTTCGACTGATTATTGAAGAGTGTGGGGTCCAATTTTGGATCTATTATTGAAGAATGTGGGGTCCAATGTTGGATCAATTATTGAAGAGTGTGGGGTCCAATGTTGGATCGATTATTGAAGAGTGTGGGGTCCAATGTTGGACTGATTATTGAAGAGTGTGGGGTCCAATGTTGGATCTATTATTGAAGAGTGCGGGGTCCAATATTGGACTGATTATTGAAGAGTGTGGGTCCAATGTTGGATCAAATATTGAAGAATGTGGGGTCCAATGTTGGACTGATTGTTGAAGAGTATGGGGTCCAATGTTGGAATGATTATTGAAGAGTGTGGGGTCCAAGGTTGGACTGATTATTGAAGAGTGTGGGGTCCAATGTTAGACCGATTATTGAATAATGTGGGATCCAATGTTGGACTGAATATTGAAAAGTGTGGGGTCCAATGTTGGATCAACTATTGAAGAGTGTGGGGTCCAATGTTGGATCGATTATTGAAGAGTGTGGGGTCCAATTTTGGACTGATTATTGAAGAGTTTGGGATCCAATTTTGGATCTATTATTGAAGAATGTGGGGTCCAATGTTGGATGTATTATTGAAGAGTGTGGGGTCCAATGTTGGACTGATTATTGAAGAGGGTGTTATCCAATTTTGGATCTATTATTGAAGAATGTGTGGTCCAATGCTGGATCAATTATTGAAGAGTGTGGGGTCCAATGTTGGACTGATTATTGAAGAGTGTGGGGTCCCATTTTGGATCTATTATTGAAGAATGTGGGGTCCAATGTTGGACTGATTGTTGAAGAGTATGGGGTCCAATGTTGGAATGATTATTGAAGAGTGTGGGGTCCAAGGTTGGACTGATTATTGAAGAGTGTGGGGTCCAATGTTCGACCGATTATTGAATAATGTGGGATCCAATGTTGGACTGAATATTGAAAAGTGTGGGGTCCAATGTTGGATCAACTATTGAAGAGTGTGGGGTCCAATGTTGGATCGATTATTGAAGAGTGTGGGGTCCAATTTTGGACTGATTATTGAAGAGTTTGGGATCCAATTTTGGATCTATTATTGAAGAATGTGGGGTCCAATGTTGGACTGATTATTGAAGAGAGTTATATCCAATTTTGGATCTATTATTGAAGAATGTGGGATCCAATGTTGGATCAATTATTGAAGAGTGTGGGGTCCAATGTTGGATGTATTATTGAAGAGTGTGCGGTCCAATGTTGGACTGATTATTGAAGAGTGTGGGGTCCAATTTTGGATCTGTTATTGAAGAATGTGTGGTCCAATGTTGAATCAATTATTGAAGAGTGTGGGGTCCAATGTTGGACTGATTATTGAAGAGTGTGGGATCCAATTTTGGATCTATTATTGAAGAATGTTGGGTCCAATGTTAGATGTATAATTGAAGAGTGTGCGGTCCAATGTTGGACTGATTATTGAAGAGTGTGGGGTCCAATGTTGGATCAATTATTGAAGAGTGTGGGGTCCAATGTTGGACTGATTATTGAAGAGTGTGGGCTCCAATTTTGGATCTATTATTGAAGAATGTTGGGTCCAATGTTGGATGTATAATTGAAGAGTGTGGGGTCCAATGTTGGACTGATTATTGAAGAGTGTGGGATCCAATTTTGGATCTATTATTGAAGAATGTAGGGTCCAATGTTGGACTGATTATTGAAGAGTGTGTGGTCCAATGTAGGACTGATTATTGAAGAGTGTGGGGTCCAATGTTGGATCAATTATTGAAGAGTGTGGGGTCCAATGTTAGATTGATTGATGAAGATTTTCGGGTCCAATTTTGGAATGAATATTGAAGAGTGTGGGATCCAATGTTGTACTGATGATTGAAGAGCGCAGTGTCCATTGTACTGTTGATTATTGAACAGAGTAGGGTTGGGTTAATGATTGATAAGTGCCTGGGTCCAATTTTGGAGTGGTTCTTGAAGAGTTCAGCGTGTCGGGTCCCATGTTGGGCTGATTATTAACGAGTATAGGGACCAACGTTGGACCAATTATTGAAGAGTGTGGGGTTCAATGTTGGATCGATTATTGAAGAGTGTGTGGTCCAATGTTGGACTGATTATTGAAGAGTGTGGGGTCCAATGTTGGATCGATTATTGAAGAGTGTGGGGTCCAATGTTGGAGTGATTATTGAAGAGTGTGGGGTCCAATGTTGGATCTATTATTGAAGAGTGTGGGGTCCAATGTTGGACTGATTATTGAAGAGTGTGGGGTCCAATGTTAGACCGATTATTGAATAATGTGGGATCCAATGTTGGACTGAATATTGAAAAGTGGGGGGTCCAATTTTGGATCAACTATTGAAGAGTGTGGGGTCCAATGTTGGATCGATTATTGAAGAGTGTGGGGTCCAATTTTGGACTGATTATTGAAGAGTGTGGGATCCAATTTTGGATCTATTATTGAAGAATGTGGGGTCCAATGTTGGACTGATTATTGAAGAGGGTGGTATCCAATTTTGGATCTATTATTGAAGAATGTGGGGTCCAATGTTGGATCAATTATTGAAGAGTGTGGGGTCCAATGTTGGACTGATTATTGAAGAGTGTGGGGTCCAATTTTGGATCTATTATTGAAGAATGTGGGGTCCAATGTTGGATCAATTATTGAAGAGTGTGGGGTCCAATGCTGGATCGATTATTGAAGAGTGTGGGGTCCAATGTTGGACTGATTATTGAAGAGTGTGGGGTCCAATGTTGGATCTATTATTGAAGAGTGCGGGGTCCAATATTGGACTGATTATTGAAGAGTGTGGGGTCCAATGTTGGATCAAATATTGAAGAATGTGGGGTCCAATGTTGGACTGATTGTTGAAGAGTATGGGGTCCAATGTTGGAATGATTATTGAAGAGTGTGGGGTCCAAGGTTGGACTGATTATTGAAGAGTGTGGGGTCCAATGTTAGACCGATTATTGAATAATGTGGGATCCAATGTTGGACTGAATATTGAAAAGTGTGGGGTCCAATGTTGGATCAACTATTGAAGAGTGTGGGGTCCAATGTTGGATCGATTATTGAAGAGTGTGGGGTCCAATTTTGGACTGATTATTGAAGAGTTTGGGATCCAATTTTGGATCTATTATTGAAGAATGTGGGGTCCAATGTTGGATGTATTATTGAAGAGTGTAGGGTCCAATGTTGGACTGATTATTGAAGAGTGTGGGGTCCAATTTTCGATCTGTTGTCGAAGAATGTGTGGTCCAATGTTGGATCAATTATTGAAGAGTGTGGGTCCAATGTTGGACTGATTATTGAAGAGTGTGGGATCCAATTTTGGATCTATTATTGAAGAATGTGGGATCCAATGTTGGATCAATTATTGAAGAGTGTGGGGTCCAATGTTGGATGTATTATTGAAGAGTGTGCGGTCCAATGTTGGACTGATTATTGAAGAGTGTGGGGTCCAATTTTGGATCTGTTATCGAAGAATGTGTGGTCCAATGTTGGATCAATTATTGAAGAGTGTGGGGTCCAATGTTGGACTGATTATTGAAGAGTGTGGGATCCAATTTTGGATCTATTATTGAAGAATGTTGGGTCCAATGTTGGATGTATAATTGAAGAGTGTGCGGTCCAATGTTGGACTGATTATTGAAGAGTGTGGGATCCAATTTTGGATCTATTATTGAAGAATGTGGGGTCCAATGTTGGACTGATTATTGAAGAGTGTGGGGTCCAATGTTGGATCAATTATTGAAGAGTGTGTGGTACAATGTTGGAGTGATTATTGAAGAGTGTGGGGTCCAATGTTGGATGTATTATTGAAGAGTGTGGGTCCAATGTTGGATTTTAATTATTGAAGAGTGTGCGGTCCAATGTTGAACTGATTATTGAAGAGTGGGGGGTTCAACGTTGGTCTGATTATTGAAGAGTGTGGGTTCCAATGTTGGAACATATTATTGAAGAGTGTGGGATCCAATGTTGGACTGAATATTGAAGAGTGTGGAGTCCAATGTTGGATCAACTATTGAAGATTGTGGGGTCTAATGTTAGATCATATATTGAAGAATGTGGGGTCCAATGTTGGACTATTTATTGAAGAGTGTGGGGTCCAATGTTGGACTGATGATTGAAGAGCGCAGTGTCCATTGTACTGTTGATTATTGAACAGAGTAGGGTTGGGTTAATGATTGATAAGTGCCTGGGTCCAATTTGGGAGTGGTTCTTGAAGAGTTCAGCGTGTCGGGTCCCATGTTGGGCTGATTATTAACGAGTATCGGGACCAACGTTGGACCAATTATTGAAGAGTGTGGGGTCCAATGTTGGACTGATTATTGAAGAGTGTGGGGTCCAATGTTAGACCGATTATTGAATAATGTGGGATCCAATGTTGGACTGAATATTGAAAAGTGTGGGGTCCAATGTTGGATCAACTATTGAAGAGTGTGGGGTCCAATGTTGGATCGATTATTGAAGAGTGTGGGGTCCAATGTTGGACTGATTATTGAAGAGGGTGGTATCCAATTTTGGATCTATTATTGAAGAATGTGGGGTCCAATGTTGGATCAATTATTGAAGAGTGTGGGGTTCAATGTTGGATGTATTATTGAAGAGTGTGCGGTCCAATGTTGGACTGATTATTGAAGAGTGTGGGGTCCAATTTTGCATCTATTATTGAAGAATGTGGGGTCCAATGTTGGATCAATTATTTAAGAGTGTGGGGTCCAATGTTGGATCGATTATTGAAGAGTGTGGGGTCCAATGTTGGACTGATTATTGAAGAGTGTGGGGACCAAAGTTGGATCTATTATTGAAGAGTGTGGGGTCCAATATTGGACTGATTATTGAAGAGTGTGGGGTCCAATGTTGGATCTATTATTGAAGAATGTGGGGTCCAATGTTGGACTGATTGTTGAAGAGTATGGGGTCCAATGTTGGAATGATTATTGAAGAGTGTGGGGTCCAATGTTGGACTGATTATTGAAGAGTGTGGGGTCCAATGTTAGACCGATTATTGAATAATGTGGGATCCAATGTTGGACTGAATATTGAAAAGTGTGGGGTCCAATTTTGGATCAACTATTGAAGAGTGTGGGGTCCAATGTTGGATCGATTATTGAAGAGTGTGGGGTCCAATTTTGGAATGATTATTGAAGAGTGTGGAATCCAATTTTGTATCTATTATTGAAGAATGTGGGGTCCAATGTTGGATGTATTATTGAAGTGTGTGGGGTCCAATGTTGGACTGATTATTGAAGAGGGTGGTATCCAATTTTGTATCTATTATTGAAGAATGTAGGGTCCAATGTTGGATCAATTATTGAAGAGTGTGGGGTCCAATGTTGGATGTATTATTGAAGAGTGTGCGGTCCAATGTTGGACTGATTATTGAAGTGTGTGGAGTCCAATTTTGGATCTATTATTGAAGAATGTGGTGTCCAATGTTGGATCAATTATTGAAGAGTGTGGGGTCCAATGTTGGACAGATTATTGAAGAGTGTGGGATCCAATTTTGGATCTATTATTGAAGAATGTTGGGTCCAATGTTGAATGTATAATTGAAGAGTGTGGGGTCCAATGTTGGACTGATTATTGAAGAGTGTGGGATCCAATTTTGGATCTATTATTGAAGAATGTGGGGTCCAATGTTGGACTGATTATTGAAGAGTGTGTGGTCCAATGTAGGACTGATTATTGAAGAGTGTGGGGTTCAATGTTGGATCAATTATTGAAGAGTGTGGGGTCCAATGTTAGATTGATTGATGAAGATTTTCGGGTCCAATTTTGGAATGAATATTGAAGAGTGTGGGATCCAATGTTGTTCTGATGATTGAAGAGCGCGGTGTCCATTGTACTGTTGATTATTGAACAGAGTAGGGTTGGGTTAATGATTGATAAGTGCCTGGGTCCAATTTAGGAGTGGTTCTTGAAGAGTTCAGCGTGTCGGGTCCCATGTTGGGCTGATTATTAACGAGTATAGGGACCAACGTTGGACCAATTATTGAAGAGTGTGGGGTTCAATGTTGGACTGATTATTGAAGAGTGTGGGGTCCAATGTTGGATCGATTATTGAAGAGTGTGGGGTCCAATGTTGGACAGATTATTGAAGAGTGTGGGGTCCAATGTTGGATTTATTATTGAAGAGTGTGGGGTCCAAAGTTGGACTGATTATTGAAGAGTGTGGGGTCCAATGTTAGACCGATTATTGAATAATGTGGGATCCAATGTTGGACTGAATATTGAAAAGTGGGGGGTCCAATTTTGGATCAACTATTGAAGAGTGTGGGGTCCAATGTTGGATCGATTATTGAAGAGTGTGGGGTCCAATTTTGGACTGATTATTGAAGAGTGTGGGATCCAATTTTGGATCTATTATTGAAGAATGTGGGGTCCAATGTTGGATGTATTATTGAAGAGTGTGGGGTCCAATGTTGGACTGATTATTGAAGAGGGTGTTATCCAATTTTGGATCTATTATTGAAGAATGTGTGGTCCAATGTTGGATCAATTATTGAAGAGTGTGGGGTCCAATGTTGGACTGATTATTGAAGAGTGTGGGGTCCAATTTTGGATCTATTATTGAAGAATGTGGGGTCCAATGTTGGATCAATTATTGAAGAGTGTGGGGTCCAATGTTGGATCGATTATTGAAGAGTGTGGGGTCCAATGTTGGACTGATTATTGAAGAGTGTGGGGTCCAATGTTGGATCTATTATTGAAGAGTGCGGGGTCCAATATTGGACTGATTATTGAAGAGTGTGGGGTCCAATGTTGGATCAAATATTGAAGAATGTGGGGTCCAATGTTGGACTGATTGTTGAAGAGTATGGGGTCCAATGTTGGAATGATTATTGAAGAGTGTGGGGTCCAAGGTTGGACTGATTATTGAAGAGTGTGGGGTCCAATGTTAGACCGATTATTGAATAATGTGGGATCCAATGTTGGACTGAATATTGAAAAGTGTGGGGTCCAATGTTGGATCAACTATTGAAGAGTGTGGGGTCCAATGTTGGATCGATTATTGAAGAGTGTGGGGTCCAATTTTGGACTGATTATTGAAGAGTTTGGGATCCAATTTTGGATCTATTATTGAAGAATGTGGGGTCCAATGTTGGATGTATTATTGAAGAGTGTAGGGTCCAATGTTGGACTGATTATTGAAGAGAGTTATATCCAATTTTGGATCTATTATTGAAGAATGTGGGATCCAATGTTGGATCAATTATTGAAGAGTGTGTGGTCCAATGTTGGATGTATTATTGAAGAGTGTGCGGTCCAATGTTGGACTGATTATTGAAGAGTGTGGGGTCCAATTTTGGATCTGTTATTGAAGAATGTGTGGTCCAATGTTGAATCAATTATTGAAGAGTGTGGGGTCCAATGTTGGACTGATTATTGAAGAGTGTGGGATCCAATTTTGGATCTATTATTGAAGAATGTTGGGTCCAATGTTAGATGTATAATTGAAGAGTGTGCGGTCCAATGTTGGACTGATTATTGAAGAGTGTGGGGTCCAATGTTGGATCAATTATTGAAGAGTGTGTGGTACAATGTTGGAGTGATTATTGAAGAGTGTGGGGTCCAATGTTGGATGTATTATTGAAGAGTGTGGGTCCAATGTTGGATTTTAATTATTGAAGAGTGTGCGGTCCAATGTTGAACTGATTATTGAAGAGTGCGGGGTTCAACGTTGGTCTGATTATTGAAGAGTGTGGGTTCCAATGTTGGAACATATTATTGAAGAGTGTGGGGTCCATTGTTGGTCTGATTATTTAAGAGTGTGGGATCCAATGTTGGACTGAATATTGAAGAGTGTGGGGTCCAATGTTGGATCAACTATTGAAGATTGTGGGGTCTAATGTTAGATCATATATTGAAGAATGTGGGATCCAATGTGGACTATTTATTGAAGAGTGTGGGGTCCAATGTTGGACTGATGATTGAAGAGCGCAGTGTCCATTGTACTGTTAATTATTGAACAGAGTAGGGTTGGGTTAATGATTGATAAGTGCCTGGGTCCAATTTTGGAGTGGTTCTTGAAGAGTTCAGCGTGTCGGGTCCCATGTTGGGCTGATTATTAACGAGTATAGTGACCAACGTTGGACCAATTATTGAAGAGTGTGGGGTCCAATGTTGGACTGATTATTGAAGAGTGTGGGGTTCAATGTTGGACCGATTATTGAAGAGTGTGTGGTCCAATGTTGGACTGATTATTGAAGAGTGTGGGGTCCAATGTTGGATCGATTATTGAAGAGTGTGGGGTCCAATGTTGGACTGATTATTGAAGAGTGTGGGGTCCAATGTTAGACCGATTATTGAATAATGTGGGATCCAATGTTGGACTGAATATTGAAAAGTGGGGGGTCCAATTTTGGATCAACTATTGAAGAGTGTGGGGTCCAATGTTGGATCGATTATTGAAGAGTGTGGGGTCCAATTTTGGACTGATTATTGAAGAGTGTGGGATCCAATTTTGGATCTATTATTGAAGAATGTGGGGTCCAATGTTGGATGTATTATTGAAGAGTGTGGGGTCCAATGTTGGACTGATTATTGAAGAGGGTGTTATCCAATTTTGGATCTATTATTGAAGAATGTGTGGTCCAATGTTGGATCAATTATTGAAGAGTGTGGGGTCCAATGTTGGACTGATTATTGAAGAGTGTGGGGTCCAATTTTGGATCTATTATTGAAGAATATGGGGTCCAATGTTGGATCAATTATTGAAGAGTGTGGGGTCCAATGTTGGATCGATTATTGAAGAGTGTGGGGTCCAATGTTGGACTGATTATTGAAGAGTGTGGGGTCCAATGTTGGATCTATTATTGAAGAGTGCGGGGTCCAATATTGGACTGATTATTGAAGAGTGTGGGGTCCAATGTTGGATCAAATATTGAAGAATGTGGGGTCCAATGTTGGACTGATTGTTGAAGAGTATGGGCTCCAATGTTGGAATGATTATTGAAGAGTGTGGGGTCCAAGGTTGGACTGATTATTGAAGAGTGTGGGGTCCAATGTTAGACCGATTATTGAATAATGTGGGATCCAATGTTGGACTGAATATTGAAAAGTGTGGGGTCCAATGTTGGATCAACTATTGAAGAGTGTGGGGTCCAATGTTGGATCGATTATTGAAGAGTGTGGGGTCCAATTTTGGACTGATTATTGAAGAGTTTGGGATCCAATTTTGGATCTATTATTGAAGAATGTGGGGTCCAATGTTGGATGTATTATTGAAGAGTGTAGGGTCCAATGTTGGACTGATTATTGAAGAGAGTTATATCCAATTTTGGATCTATTATTGAAGAATGTGGGATCCAATGTTGGATCAATTATTGAAGAGTGTGGGGTCCAATGTTGGATGTATTATTGAAGAGTGTGCGGTCCAATGTTGGACTGATTATTGAAGAGTGTGGCGTCCAATTTTGGATCTGTTATTGAAGAATGTGTGGTCCAATGTTGAATCAATTATTGAAGAGTGTGGGGTCCAATGTTGGACTGATTATTGAAGAGTGTGGGATCCAATTTTGGATCTATTATTGAAGAATGTTGGGTCCAATGTTAGATGTATAATTGAAGAGTGTGCGGTCCAATGTTGGACTGATTATTGAAGAGTGTGGGGTCCAATGTTGGATCCATTATTGAAGAGTGTGTGGTACAATGTTGGAGTGATTATTGAAGAGTGTGGGGTCCAATGTTGGATGTATTATTGAAGAGTGTGGGTCCAATGTTGGATTTTAATTATTGAAGAGTGTGCGGTCCAATGTTGAACTGATTATTGAAGAGTGCGGGGTTCAACGTTGGTCTGATTATTGAAGAGTGTGGGTTCCAATGTTGGAACATATTATTGAAGAGTGTGGGGTCCATTGTTGGTCTGATTATTTAAGAGTGTGGGATCCAATGTTGGACTGAATATTGAAGAGTGTGGGATCCAATGTTGGATCAACTATTGAAGATTGTGGGGTCTAATGTTAGATCATATATTGAAGAATGTGGGATCCAATGTTGGACTATTTATTGAAGAGTGTGGGGTCCAATGTTGGACTGATGATTGAAGAGCGCAGTGTCCATTGTACTGTTAATTATTGAACAGAGTAGGGTTGGGTTAATGATTGATAAGTACCTGGGTCCAATGTTGGATCGATTATTGAAGAGTGTGGGGTCCAATTTTGGACTGATTATTGAAGAGTTTGGGATCCAATTTTGGATCTATTATTGAAGAATGTGGGGTCCAATGTTGGATGTATTATTGAAGAGTGTAGGGTCCAATGTTGGACTGATTATTGAAGAGAGTTATATCCAATGTTGGATCGATTATTGAAGAGTGTCGGGTCCAATGTTGGACTGATTATTGAAGAGAGTTATATCCAATTTTGGATCTATTATTGAAGAATGTGGGATCCAATGTTGGATCAATTATTGAAGAGTGTGGGGTCCAATGTTGGACTGATTATTGAAGAGTGTGGGGTCCAATTTTGGATCTGTTATTGAAGAATGTGTGGTCCAATGTTGAATCAATTATTGAAGAGTGTGGGGTCCAATGTTGGACTGATTATTGAAGAGTGTGGGATCCAATTTTGGATCTATTATTGAAGAATGTTGGGTCCAATGTTAGATGTATAATTGAAGAGTGTGCGGTCCAATGTTGGACTGATTATTGAAGAGTGTGGGGTCCAATGTTGGATGTATTATTGAAGAGTGTGGGTCCAATGTTGGATTTTAATTATTGAAGAGTGTGCGGTCCAATGTTGAACTGATTATTGAAGAGTGCGGGGTTCAACGTTGGTCTGATTATTGAAGAGTGTGGGTTCCAATGTTGGAACATATTATTGAAGAGTGTGGGGTCCATTGTTGGTCTGATTATTTAAGAGTGTGGGATCCAATGTTGGACTGAATATTGAAGAGTGTGGGGTCCAATGTTGGATCAACTATTGAAGATTGTGGGGTCTAATGTTAGATCATATATTGAAGAATGTGGGATCCAATGTTGGACTATTTATTGAAGAGTGTGGGGTCCAATGTTGGACTGATGATTGAAGAGCGCAGTGTCCATTGTACTGTTAATTATTGAACAGAGTAGGGTTGGGTTAATGATTGATATGTGCCTGGGTCCAATTTGGGAGTGGTTCTTGAAGAGTTCAGCGTGTCGGGTCCCATGTTGGGCTGATTATTAACGAGTATAGGGACCAACGTTGGACCAATTATTGAAGAGTGTGGGGTCCAATGTTGGACTGATTATTGAAGAGTGTGGGGTCCAATGTTAGACCGATTATTGAATAATGTGGGATCCAATGTTGGACTGAATATTGAAAAGTGTGGGGTCCAATGTTGGATCAACTATTGAAGAGTGTGGGGTCCAATGTTGGATCGATTATTGAAGAGTGTGGGGTCCAATTTTGGACTGATTATTGAAGAGTGTGGGATCCAATTTTGTATCTATTATTGAAGAATGTGGGGTCCAATGTTGGATGTATTATTGAAGAGTGTGGGGTCCAATGTTGGACTGATTATTGAAGAGGGTGGTATCCAATTTTGTATCTATTATTGAAGAATGTGGGGTCCAATGTTGGATCAATTATTGAAGAGTGTGGGGTCCAATGTTGGATGTATTATTGAAGAGTGTGCGGTCCAATGTTGGACTGATTATTGAAGTGTGTGGGGTCCAATTTTGGATCTATTATTGAGGAATGTGGGGTCCAATGTTGGATCAATTATTGAAGAGTGTGGGATCTAATGTTGGACAGATTATTGAAGAGTGTGGGATCCAATTTTGGATCTATTATTGAAGAATGTTGGGTCCAATGTTGGATGTATAATTGAAGAGTGTGGGGTCCAATGTTGGACTGATTATTGAAGAGTGTGGGATCCAATTTTGGATCTATTATTGAAGAATGTGGGGTCCAATGTTGGACTGATTATTGAAGAGTGTGTGGTCCAATGTAGGACTGATTATTGAAGAGTGTGGGGTCCAATGTTGGATCAATTATTGAAGAGTGTGTGGTACAATGTTGGAGTGATTATTGAAGAGTGTGGGGTCCAATGTTGGAATATATTATTGACGAGTGTGGGGTCCATTGTTGGTCTGATTATTTAAGAGTGTGGGATCCAATGTTGGACTGAATATTGAAGAGTGTGGGGTCCAATGTTGGATCAACTATTGAAGATTGTGGAGTCTAATGTTAGATCATATATTGAAGAATGTTGGGTCCAATGTTGGACTATTTATTAAAGAGTGTGGGGTCCAATGTTGGACTGACGATTGAAGAGCGCAGTGTCCATTGTACTGTTGATTATTGAACAGAGTAGGGTTGGGTTAAGGATTGATAAGTGCCTGGGTCCAATTTTGGAGTGGTTCTTAAAGAGTTCAGCGTGTCGGGTCCCATGTTGGGCTGATTATTAACGAGTATAGGGACCAACGTTGGACCAATTATTGAAGAGTGTGGTGTTCAATGTTGGACCGATTATTGAAGAGTGTGTGGTCCAATGTTGGACTGATTATTGAAGAGTGTGGGGTCCAATGTCGGATCGATTATTGAAGAGTGTGGGGTCCAATGTTGGACTGATTATTGAAGAGTGTGGGATCCAATGTTGGATCTATTATTGAAGAGTGTGGTGTCCAATATTGGACTGATTATTGAAGAGTGTGGCGTCCAATGTTGGATCAAATATTGAAGAATGTGGGGTCCAATGTTGGACTGATTGTTGAAGAGTATGGGGTCCAATGTTGGAATGATTATTGAAGAGTGTGGGGTCCAATGTTGGACTGATTATTGAAGAGTGTGTGGTCCATTGTTGGTCTGATTATTTAAGAGTGTGGGATCCAATGTTGGACTGAATAATTAAAAGTGTGGGGTCCAATGTTGGATCAACTATTGAAGAGTGTGGGTTCCAATGTTGGATCGATTATTGAAGAGTGTAGGGTCCAATTTTGGACTGATTATTGAAGAGTGTGGGATCCAATTTTGGATCTATTATTGAAGAATGTGGGATCCAATGTTGGATGTATTATTGAAGAGTGTGGGGTCCAATGTTGGACTGATTATTGAAGAGGGTGGTATCCAATTTTGGATCTATTATTGAAGAATGTGGGGTCCAATGTTGGATCAATTATTGAAGAGTGTGGGGTCCAATGTTGGATGTATTATTGAAGAGTGTGCGGTCCAATGTTGGACTGATTATTGAAGAGTGTGGGGTCCAATTTTGGATCTATTATTGAAGAATGTGGGGTCCAATGTTGGATCAATAATTGAAGAGTGTGGGTTCAATGTTGGACTGATTATTGAAGAGTGTGGGATCCAATTTTGGATCTATTATTGAAGAATGTTGGGTCCAATGTTGGATGTATAATTGAAGAGTGTGGGGTCCAATGTTGGACTGATTATTGAAGAGTGTGGGATCCAATTTTAGATCTATTATTGAAGAGTGTGGGTCCAATGTTGGATTTTAATTATTGAAGAGTGTGTGGTCCAATGTAGGACTGATTATTGAAGAGTGTGGGGTCCAATGTTGGATCAATTATTGAAGAGTGTGTGGTACAATGTTGGAGTGATTATTGAAGAGTGTAGGGTCCAATGTTGGATGTATCATTGAAGAGTGTGGGTCCAATGTTGGATTTTAATTATTGAAGAATGTGTGGTCCAATGTTGGACTATTTATTGAAGAGTGTGGGGTCCAATGTTGGACTGTTTATTGACGAGTGTAGGGTCCAATGTTGGATCAATTATTGAAGAGTGTGTGGTCCAATGTTGGACTGATTATTGAAGAGTGTGGGGTCCAATGTTGGATCTATTATTGAACAGTGTGGGGACCAATTTTGGACCGATTATTGAAGAGTGTGGGATCCAATGTTGGACTGAATATTGAAGAGTGTGGGGTCCAATGTTGGATCTACTATTGAAGAGTGTGGGGTCCAATGTTGGACCGATTATTGAAGAGTGTGGGGTACAAATTTGCACTGATTATTGAAGAGTGTTGGGTCCAATGTTGGATTGGTAGTTGAAGAGTTTGGGGTCCAATGTTTCACTGGTTAATAAAGATTGTGGAGTCCAAGTTTGTACTGATCATTGAACAGTATCTTGTCTAATGTTGGAGTGATGATTGATGCATCAATGGTCCAATTTTGGACTGATGATTGATGAGTGTAGGTTCCAATCTTGGAGTGATGCTTGATGAGTGCAGTGTCTTATTGATTATTGAACAGTGCAGGGCCCAATATTGGATTGATTTTTGAAAGGAGTAGGATCCAATCTTGGATTGATTATTGATGTGTTCAGGGTACATTGTTGGATTCACTATGGAAGAGTGTAAGGTCCAATGTTTCACTGATTAGTAAAGGGTATAGGGTCCAATATTTGACTGATTATTGAAAAGTGTGTCGTCCAATATTGGAATGCTTATTGAAGAATGTATGGCCCAATGTTGGATTGATTATTGAAGAGTGTAAGGTCCACTGTTGTATTGATTATTGAGAGAGTGGGGACAATTTTGGAATGATTGAAGAGAAAAGGGTCCTGTACTGGATTAATTATTGAAGAGTATCGGGTCGAATGTTGTATATTATCGAAGATTGTAGGATTTACTGTTGGACTTATTATTGAAGAGTGTTTGTTGAAGAGTGTAGGATCCAATTTTGAACTGATTATTGAAGAGTGTAGGGTCCAATGTTAGATTGATTGATGAAGATTTTCGGGTCCAATTTTGGAATGAATATTGAAGAGTGTGGGATCGAATGTTGTACTGATGATTGAAGAGCGCAGTGTCCATTGTACTATTGATTAGTGAACAGAGTAGGGTTGGGTTGATGATTGATGAGTGCCTGGGTCCAATTTTGGAGTGTTTCTTGAAGAGTTCAGCGTGTCGGGTCCCATGTTGGGCTGATTATTAACGAGTATAGGGACCAACGTTGGACCAATTATTGAAGAGTGTGGGGTTCAATGTTGGACCGATTATTGAAGAGTGTGTGGTCCAATGTTGGACTGATTATTGAAGAGTGTGGGGTCCAATGTTGGATCGATTATTGAAGAGTGTGGGGTCCAATGTTGGACTGATTATTGAAGAGTGTGGGGTCCAATGTTGGATCGATTATTGAAGAGTGTGGGGTCCAATGTTGGACTGATTATTGAAGAGTGTGGGGTCCAATGTTGGAAAGATTATTGAAGAGTGTGGGGTCCAATGTTGGACTGATTATTGAATAGTGTGTGGTCCAATGTTGGACTGAATGTTAAAAAGTGTGGGGTCCAATGTTGGATCAACTATTGAAGAGTGTGGGGTTCAATGTTGGATCGATTATTGAAGAGTGTGGCGTCCAATTTTGGACTGATTATTGAAAAGTGTATGATCCAATTTTGGATCTATTATTGAAGAATTTGGGGTCCAATGTTGGATGTATTATTGAAGAGTGTGCGGTCCAATGTTGGACTGATTATTGAAGAGTGTGGTATCCAATTTTGGATCTATTATTAAAGAATGTGGGGTCCAATGTTGGATCAATTGTTGAAGAGTGTGGGGTCCAATGTTGGACTGATTATTGAAGAGTGTGGGATCCAATTTTGGATCTATTATTGAAGAATGTTGGGTCCAATGTTGGATGTATAATTGAAGAGTGTGGGGTCCAATGTTGGACTGATTATTGAAGAGTGTGGGATCCAATTTTGGATCTATTATTGAAGAATGTGGGGTCCAATGTTGGACTGGTTATTGAAGAGTGTGTGGTCCAATGTTGGACTGATTATGGAAGGTTGAAGGGTCCAATGTTGGATGTATTATTGAAGAGTGTGGGGTCCAATGTTGGTCTGATTATTTAAGAGTGTGGAATCCAATGTTGGACTGAATATTTAAGAGTGTGGGGTCCAATGTTGGATCAACTATTGAAGATTGTGGGGTCTAATGTTGGATCATATATTGAAGAATGTGGGGTAATGTTGGACTATTTATTGAAGAGTGTGGGATCCAATGTTGGACTCATTATTGAATAGTGTAGGATCCAACGTTGGACCGATTATTGAAGAGTGTGTGGTCCAATGTTGGATCAATTATTGAAGAGTGTGTGGTCCAATGTTGGACTGATTGTTGAAGAGTGTGGCGTCGAATGTTGGATCTATTATTGAAGAGTGTGGGGTACAATGTTGGACTGATTATTGAAAAGTGTGGGATCCAATGTTCGATCTATTATTGAAGAGTGTGGGGTCCAATGTTGGACTGATTATTGAAGATTGTGGGATCCAATTTTGGACTGATTATTGAAGAATGTGGGGTCCAATGTTGGACTGGTTATTGAAGAATGTGGGGTCCAATGTTGGACTGATTATTGAAGAGTGTGTAATCCAATGTTGGATCTATTATTGAAGAGTGTGGGGTCCAATGTTGGACTGATTATTGAAGAGTGTGGGGTCCAATTTTGGACTGATTATTGAAGAGTGTGGGGTCCAATGTTGGATCAAATAGTGAAGAATGTGGGGTCCAATGTTGGACTGATTATTGAGGCATATGGGGTCCAATGGTGTACCGATAATTGAAGAGTGTGGGGTCCAAAGTTGGACTGATTATTGAAGAGTGTTGTGCCCAATGTTGGACTGATTATTGAAGAATATGAGTTCCAATGTTGGACTGATTATTGAAGAGTGTGGGATCCAATGTTGGACCGATTATTGAAGAGTGTGGGATCCAATGTTGGACTGATTATTGAGAAGTGTTGTGTCCAATTGTGTCCGGATTATTGAAGAGTGTTGGGTCCAAAGTTGGACTGATTATTGAAGAGTGTGGTGTTCAAAGTTGGAGTGATTCTTGATGAGTGCAGGGTACATTGTTGGACTCATTATGGAAGAGCGTAGGGTTCGATGTTTCACTGATTAGTAAAGAGTGCAGGGTGCAATATTTGACTGATTATTGATAAGTATGTCATCCAATATTGGAATGATTATTGAAGAATGTGGGGTCCAATGTTGGATTGATGGTTGAAGAGTGTGGGGTCCAATGTTTCACTGATTATTGAAGAGTGTGAGGTCCAATGTTGGACTGATTATTGAAGAGTGTGAGGTCCAAAGTTGGACCGATTATTGAAGAGTGTGGGGTCCAATGTTTCACTTATTATTGTCGAGTGTGAGGTCCAATGTTGGACCGATTATTGAAGAGTGTGAGGTCCAATGTTGGACCGATTATTGAAGAGTGTGGGGTCCAATGTTGGACCGATTATTGAAGAGTGTGGGGTCCAATGTTGGATTGGTGGTTGATAAGTGTGGGGTCCAATGTTTCACTGATTAGTCAAGAGTGTGGAGTCCAAGGTTGTACTGATGATTGAACAGTTTCTTGTCTAATGTTGGAGTGATGATTGATGCATCATTGATCCAATTTTGGACTGATGATTGATGAGTTTAGATTCCAATGTTGGAGTGATTCTTGATGAGTGCAATGTCTTATTGATTATTGAACAGTGCAGGACCCAATATTGGATTGATTTTTGAATGGTGTAGGATCCAATCTTGGATTGATTATTGAAGTGTTCAGGGTACATTGTTGGACTCATTATGGAAGAGTGTAGGGTCCAATGTTTCACTGATTAGTAAAGAGTGTACGGTCCAATATTTGACTGATTATTGAAGTGTGTGTAGTCCAATATTGGAATGCTTATTGAAGAATGTATTGCCCAATGTTGGATTGATTATTGAAGATTGTCGGGTCCACTGTTGTATTGATTATTGAGAGTGTGGGGTACAATTTTGGAATGATTGAAGAGAAAAGGGTACTGTACTGGACTAATTATTGAAGAGTATAGAGTCGAATGTTGGATTATTATCGAAGATTGTAGGATTTACTGTTGGACTTATTATTGAAGAGTGTTTGTTGAAGAGTGTAGGATCCAATTTTGAACTGATTATTGAAGAGTGTAGGGTCCAATGTTAGATTGATTGATGAAGATTGTCGGGTCCAATGTTGGACCGATTATTGCAGAGTGTGGGATCCAATGTTGTACTGATGATTGAAGAGCGCAGTGTCCATTGTACTATTGATTATTGAACAGAGTAGGGTTGGGTTGATGATTGATGAGTGCCTGGGTCCAATTTGGGAGTGGTTATTGAAGAGTTCAGCGTGTCGGGTCCCATGTTGGGCTGATTATTAACGAGTATAGGGACCAACGTTGGACCCATTATTGAAGAGTGTGGTGTCCAATTTGGACTGATTATTGAAGAGTGTGGGGTCCAATGTTGGACTTTTAAATGGGCAGTCTCTTATTCTGGGACTATGTCCCCTAGTTTTAGTTTCCTCTATGAATGGAAATATCCTCTCTGCATCACCTTGTTGAGCCCTCTCATTATCTTATAAGTTTCAATAAGATCACCTCTCATTCTTCTAAATTCCAATATGTATAGGCCCAATCTACTCAACCTATCCTCATAAGTCAACCCCTCATCTCCGGAATCAACATTGTGAACCTTCTCTGAACAGCCTCCAATGCAAGTATATCCTTCCTTAAATACAGAGACCAAAACTATGCGCAGTACTCTAGGTGTGGCCTCACCAATACCCTGTACAGTTGCAGCAGGACTTCTCTGCTTTTATACTCCATCCCCCTTGCAATAAAGGCCAACATTCCATTTGCCTTCCTGATCACTTGCTGTACCTGCATACTAACTTTTAGTGTTTCATGCACAAGGACCCCCAGGTCCCTCTGTACTGCAGCACTTTGAAATATTTCTCCATTTAAATTATAATTTGCTTTTCTATTATTTCTGCCAAAGTGGATAACGTCACACTTTCCCACATTATATTCCATCTGCCAAATGTTTGCTTACTCACTTAGCCTGTCTATATCCCTTTGCAGATTTTTTGTGTCCTCCTCACAAATTGCTTTTCCACTCATCTTTGTATCATCAGCAAACTTGGCTACATTATACTCTGTCCCTTCATCCAAGTCATTAATATAGATTGTAAATAGTTGAGGACCCAGCACCGATCCCTGCTGCACCTGATTGCCAACCTGAGAATGAACCATTTATCCCTACTCTGTTTTCTGTTAGTTAGCCAATCCTCTATCCATGCTAATATATTATCCCCAGCCCTATGAGCTTTTATCTTGTGCAGTAACCTTTTATGTGGTGCCATATCGAATGCCTTCTGGAAATTCAAATATACCACATCCACTGGTTCCCCCTTATCCACAAGGTGCCACATTATGCCGCAGCAGGCCGAGTGTCGGAGCGGGCCCAGCGGGCTGAGTGGCGGTGGGGTGGAGATCGGCTGCGTTCTGCGCATGCGCCCCCCCGGCCTCCGGAATCATGGTGGATGAGGGGTGGTGCTGGATAAGGGAGTCCTGAATAATGGAGGTCCAACCTTAAAATTATTGCTCATCATTCCAAAAAGTGAAGGATGCCATTTTTTTAACATTTTGTATAAAAACATTTTTTACTGAAATTCAATCAGACAAAAAGTAACACGGTGTTTTATTTTTGCTAAAAGCTGCTTTAATGCAAGAACCTAAAAGTCTCCATTCTGTTTACTTCAAAGGTGGGAAGGACCCTTGATGTGGTGCTGCCCTCAGTCTTTTAACTGGCTCCCCCATTGTACATCCTGGTATGTCACACATCAAGCAGCAGCACACAGAGAGATTTATATAAGAACTGGAACTCTGAGCAATAAATAACCAAATCCACTTGGGCTGCAACAGTGACGTCTCGATGAACAAGGTCAGTGTGAACTGTGTGTTTTTTAATGCTGAGAGCGAATGCAAACACATTTCGCAAAGGCCAATTTATCTGCTCAGACCCAGTTAGTGACATTTATGCTTATCTGATGATACACACAATGTAATGTTGTCTGAATAAATGTGTTATTTTGTAGCTATAATACTCCTTTCCCCTTATCATTTGCCAGTATATCCCAAGATAATACAAAGAAAGCATAATACATAATACAAGCCCTGCACAACATACTGGTCATCACAGTGACATATCATGGGAAGCACACCGAGTATAGCGAAATCAACATCTGATCATTCAATGTTTCTGGTTAATGAACTTCCATTTTCCATCTGTATGCAGTGCATGTGTTAATTCAATCATTTAGTCCTTTAACTCTTATTCTCCTTACCTCCGAACATATAATGACCCTTTTACAGACTGCTGTGACAGCCAGACTAACACGGAAACCCTGAATGAAGAGAAATGGAGCATACTACTGTAAAAAGGTGGATCATTTTCTTCTCAGCTTGAAAAGGGAATCTTTGCCTAATGCTTTGACTTTAACAGGGGTAATAATTGGTTTAACCATATTTTTACATAAAGCTGTAAAGCAGAGAGGAAACGTTTGAGGTATATAGCACACATATGCCAATATAAGCAAAGTTTCCAACATTATACTCCATCTGCCAAATTTTTGCCCAATCACTTAGCCTGTCTATGTCCTTTTGCAAATTTTTTGTGTCCTCCTCACACAATGCTTTTCCTCCCATCTTTGTATCATCAGCAAATTGGCTATGTTACACTCAGTCCCTTCTTCCAAGTCGTTAATATAGATTGTAAATAGTTGGGGTCCCAGCACTGATCCCTGCGGCGCCCCACTAGTTACTGGTTGCCAACCAGAGAATGAACCATTTATCCCAACTCTCTGTTTTCTGTTAGTTAGCCAATCCTCTATCCATGCCAATATATTACCCCCAACCCCGTGAACTTTTATCTTGTGCAGTAACCTTTTATGTGGCACCTTGTCAAATGCCTTCTGGGAGTCCAAATACACCACACCCACTGGTTCCCCTTTATCCACCCTGTTCATTACATCCTCAAAGAACTCCAGCAAATTTGTCAAACATAACTTCCCCTTCATAAATCCATGCTGACTCTGCCTGACCGAATTTTGCTTTTCCAAATGTCCTGCTACTGCGTCTTTAATAATTATCCAACATTTTCCCAACCACAGATGTTAGACTAACTGGTCTATTGCTTCCTGCTTTTTGTCTGCCATCTTTTTTAAATAAGGGCGTCACATTTGCAGTTTTCCAATCTGCTGGGACCTCCCCAG
Organism: Pristiophorus japonicus; assembly: GCF_044704955.1. Taxonomy (NCBI): domain Eukaryota; kingdom Metazoa; phylum Chordata; class Chondrichthyes; family Pristiophoridae; genus Pristiophorus; species Pristiophorus japonicus. Next base: position 78,340,289 of record NC_091990.1, read on the forward strand.
GATCCAGGGAATTTTGGCAAATTAGAACTAATGCATCCACAATCCCTGCTGCTACTTCTCTTAAGACCCTAGGATGCAAGCCATCAGGTGCAGGGGATTTATCTGCCTTTAGTCCCATTATCTTATTGAGTACCACCTCCTTAGCAATTGTGATTGTGCTAAGTTCCTCCCCCACTTGACTATCCACTGTCAGAATATTGTTAGTGTCCTCTACCGTAAAGACTGATACAAAATATTTGTTCAGTTGTTCAGAGTTCCTGCCTTCTCCATGTTTCCCATTACTAATTCCCCGATCTTGTCCTCCAAGGGACCAACATTTACTTGAGCCACTCTTTTCCTTTTTATATACCAATAGAAAATCTTGCTATGTGTTTTTATATTTTGCGCCAATTTACTTTCATAGTCTATCTTCCCTTTCTTAATCATTTTTTTAGTCATGCCGGTAAAGAGGATAGGATACATAAGGGCACCCTGTTTATATGATGAGGCCAGTGACTGATAGGTCCTGGAGATGGCCATTCAGGCCCTCAAGACTGTTCCACCATTGGCTGATCTGAACCTGAACTTCATTTACCCACAGCTCCATATCCTGTGATAACCTTGCCTAAAATAAATCTATTGAAATCATTCTTGAAAGTTCCAATTGTCCCAGAATCCATAGCTTTTTGGGAAAAGAACTAGATTGCTACGACCCTTATTGTGAGAAAGTGATTCCTAATTCTAGTCCTGAATGGCTCAGCTGTTTTTACGTCCCGTCCTTCTTGATTCTCTTATGGTTTCTCTTATCTACCCTATAGAATACTTTTAACATTTTAAACACAGTGGTTAGACATCCATCCATTATCTTAATTCATTCCTGGGATGCGGGCATCATTGGCAAGGCCAGCATTTATTGCCCATCCCGAATTGCCCTTGAGAAGGTGGTGGTGAGCCGCCTTCTTGAACCGCTGCAGTCGGTGTGGTGAAGGTTCTCCCACAGTGCTGTTAGGGAGGGAGTTCCAGGATTGTGACCCAGTGACGATGAAGGAACGATGATATATTTCCAAGTCACAATGTTGTGTGACTTGGAGCGGAAGGTGGAAGTGATGGTGTTCCCATGCGCCTGCTGCCCTTGTCCTTCTAGATGGTAGAGGTCACGGGTTTGGGAGTGCATCTTGTAGATGGTACACACTGCAGCCACGGTGCACCGGTGGTGGAGGGAGTGAATGTTTAAGAAGGTGGATGAGGTGCCAATCAAACGAGCTGCTTTGTCCTGGATGGTGTCGAGCTTCTTGAGTGTTGTTGGAGCTGCACTCATCCAGGCAAGTGGAGGGTATTCCATCTCACTCCTGACTTGTACCTTGTAGATGGTGGAAAGGCTTTGAGGAGTCAGGAGATGAGACACTCACCGCAGAATACCCAGCCTCTGACTCGCTCTTGTTGCCACAGTATTTATGTGGCTGATCCAGTTAAGTTTCAGGTCAATGGTGACCCCCAGGATGTTGATGGTGGAGAATTCAGCGATGGTAATACTGTTGATTGTCAAGGGGCGGTTGTTAGACTCTCACTTGTTGGAGATAGTCATTGCCTGGCACTTGTGTGGCGTGAATGTTACTTGCCACTTATCAGCCCAAGCCTGAATGTTGTCGAGGTCTTGCTGCATGCGGGCATGGACTGCTTCATTATCTGAGGAGTTGCGAATGGCACTGAACACTGTGCAATCATCAGCGAACATCCCCACTTCTGACATTAATCTTCCATACTCAAGGCAATACAAGCCAAGATTATGCAACCTGACCTCATAAATTAATCCTCTAAGCCGCAGTAATGTTCTGGAAGATCGGTGCTGCATCCCCTCCAAAGTTAATATACCTTCATGAGGTGCAGTGCCCAAAACTGAACACAGTACTCCCAATGGCGCCTGATCAAGGCTCCATACAACTGAAGCATTACTCCCTTTCCTTTGTATTCTAGTCCCCTTGAGAGAAAAGCCAACATTACATTAGCCTTTTAGATTGTTTCTGTTCCTTTCTCCTAATTTTAAATGATTTCTGCATTTGAACTCCCAAAATGTTGTTCCTCCACAGTTTCTAGTTTCTCACCATTTAGAAAATACCCTGATTTGTCTTTCCTGTGTCCAAAGTGCATGGGTGCAGTCCTCTCCACTATGGCAGAAAATACATGGCACACAGGACATGGCTGAAACCATCAACGGCAGCAGCACCATGCCAAGGATTTGGGAGCAATGCCAAAAGAAGTTTAATAAGCTCACCAGGAGGAGGAACGTAAGTGTGAACATTTACAGGGACTAAAAAATGTTCCTGAGCCTTGTGGCGATTATCCAGTGTTTCCCATCACTCAGTGTAATACGTTAGTTAAAATAGTACCATGCGAGGATCGTAACCACACCTGCACAATAACCATTGACTCACTAATCATACGTCACAATTTAACCGCACAAACATCTGCAAGGAGTTAATGCATGAAAATAAAGCAGCACTACATCCACAGTGACTGCAACTATTGCTGAATACAAAGGGACAAGATACTGCCAATGTTGTAGAGGGGAATGATGCTGCAGTAAGACATGGATGTCTAATAGGTCCCTACATGAGAAGGCGGTATTTAACAGAAGGCAGACCACAGCATCAGGTAGAGGATGTGCTACAGTTCAGGAAGCCAGCCCATCTGTGGAAAGGGCCATAGAGTTCTAGAGACACAACTTGAGAGAGGTGGCACGCCATGATGAAGCAGGCAAGCATGTCCTTATTGAAGGTTCAGTGCTGTACAGCTCAGCTGCATTCCTACATGAATGGTGTGGGCATGCATGCAAAATATTTAAATGTTTCTGACCTTGGGAGTAGTAACTAGTTCAGGGCACAGCTAGTGAGCAGATTAAAGTCCCGCCCCAACATATTTCCTATTTTGATATCATCTGCACATTTAACAAGCCTATGCAGCACGTCCGTGACAAAGAAATAGCTAGAAGTTACAACACAGGCCACTTAACTCATCCAGTCCATGTTGGTGTTTCTCCTGCACGAGAGCAAATAGTCCCAATCACATTTATCAACCTGTTCATATATCTCATCGGCTTTTCCTTAATCCATCTACTCACACTCACCTAGAATGTTGACATAGGCCCTGAATGCCCTTGGACTGTCAGCCGCTACACTACCATAAATTTATTGGGAGTGTAGCAGAATCTCCATTTACACAGGTAAACAGGGTCTCTGCTCCCCGTCTGACAATGTTATGGCAGTGCAGTGAGAGAAAGTACAAAGAAATTCAGGGTCATTGTTTCTGCCTCAACCAGTAACCCGACGAATGTATTCTACAGCACCACTCTGTTTCCTGTTTCTTTCTACCCAACTTGTTGTCCAGTCCTATTTCTGACCCTGTATTCCCATGGATTTTGTTTTTCTGGGAATCTTTCCCATGGAACCTTGGCAAAGACTCTCCGAAAGCCCAAATAGAATGTCATTGACAGTGCCGCCATCTATTTGGAATTAGCTCTAGCACTAAAATATTCTCCAGTTATGATCTTTATTAATAAACAGGTTTGTCTTGACAACTTCTGCTATCAGAAGCATTAGCACAAAGAGCAGCCAACACCAGTAAAGCACACCACTTTGAGATTATTCCAAAACACTTTGCTGTCAATATCTCCCCCATGTGAGAAGGATCTGTAACACAGGTAACACCTTTTTTACAATTCCAAACAGACTGGGCCGTAATTTGAAGCCCCTATGTGTGTGTGCAAGGTGTACATATGCCCGTAGGCCCCACACAAGTTCTGGGATTAGGCATGCGAAGCACATGCGTTAAAATGGAACTTGCGACAGATTTCCGCATTCCCGAGAAAAGGGCCTCCGCGGGAAGAGACTTGGGCTATTTGCCCAACTTCTGCCCAGCGAATGTCCGTGTAATACTTACGCCTTGTGTTTTTATTCATTTAAATATTAAAACACTAGCCCGCTGATGTGTAGGCCATGTGTCGAAAGTTGCGGTGGGCGATCACCTCGGTGATGTGAAATTCTTGTGTGACGAAAGTTGTGCCGGCTATGTTTGGCCGATGTCCCGGCCCAACTTTCCACGTAAAATGGGCGATAGCCTGCCTATTTGGGCGATAAATGGGTGCTAGCCCAGCGATCTTAAGTGGAAAGTGTAGCCCAGGTAAAATAAGGTGGGTTAATTTTTAGACCCCTTAAAATATATACATTTGTTTTTTTTTTAATTCAATTTTTGTTTTAAACAATTAATTCAATGCCATTTTGATTAATTTTAAATATGTGATGATTTTTAAAAATGTATTAAGTGTATGTATATCTTGGGGGTTACGGAATCCACATAATTATGAATGGGGAACCCCCTTTTTTCAGAGGTGCTTGCAAACCGTATGCACCCGTGGGATATGTGAGCCTCCAGGCAGGCCTATACATTGAGGCCCAGGAGCACAAGTATCTGAACCTCCAGGACCATCATGTAGGTGCGTAGAATTTTTGCAGGTCGGAAGCATCCGCCCACGGGAAGCCTCTGTAAGAATACACAATTTCCTGCTTTATTTTTGACGTAACTATGCTTTAACATGGCCGCACTTAAATATTGACCAAATTCTTAGAACCCAGTATACCTTGCGAGGCCAAGAGACCTCTTTGTTGAACTTTAAGATCTGCTGCAGCTGCGAAAATGTTTATCACTGATAAGAGCCTGGGAAAGTCTGTGAATGCAGAACTATTCAACTGGTACTCTTTCTTACAGAAGTTACACTGAATTGAAACAAAACAGATTTTTAATTAAAGAATGGGAAAAAAAAACAACTGCAGAACGTTTGATAAGGGGGAACTGAAGACCAATGATTCCACCATTATTGGTATAGTTTGGGACACGCACACAGTAGGTCAGGTGCCAAATACTTAGGTATAAGTGGACTGTGAAAAAACAATACACAGTTGCAGTCGGAGGAGCAACCTGGTCAGTTGCCAACGAAAGACCCATGAATGAATTGCTGGGCGCTTGACCACCGCTAGTGTTAGTTATGTGTGAGTTTTTGCTTAAAATTGCGTGAGTGTAGGGTAAATAAACTATTAGACGGCACGTCTCACGGGATAGACCTTTGCAGGTTTATGAACTAATCAGAAGCTATTACTCTTTGATTACTTGTACTCTTTTGTTGATATTTAAGTAAAGGTTACCTCATGAGGAGAAACGAGATCTCCGTGTCTTGAGTTGTCTGTTCCACGAGTCTGAACTCAATAAACTGTTAGACAGCAAGTCTTACACCTCCGACCGTAATTTCAGGCCCAATCTTCTTATTGACGGTAGCAATAGTTAGGTAGTAACCCTGTGGAAAGCCCTCAAGTCCAATCAGTGGAATGGCACTTATTTGATTTAACAATTCACATCCTACACAAAAGCAAAATACTGCAGAGGCTGGAATCTGAAATAAAGACAGAGAATGCTGGAAATCTCAGCGGGTCAGGCAGCATCTGTGGAGAGAAAAAAATAGAGTTAGCGTTTTGGGTCGACGACCCTTCGTCAGAACCGCTGAATGTTCAAAAAGAGCACATTATTAAGCACTGAAAGAGGCAGGGGAAGAACGAAAGGGAAGGTCTGTGATAGAGTGGAAGGCAGGAGAGATTAGAGAGACAAAAGGGATGATGGGCCGAATTTAAGTGGTAATGATAGAGTTTAGAAAGGTTAATCTGGATAGGGTATGAATGGCGTAGTAATGACCAGCTGCCATTAGAGACAAAGAGAAAAAAAAAGAGAAGAAAGAAGAAAAAAAACATAAGATGGCGGGGGGAGGGAAATGGAGCCAAGATGGGCAGAGGTTCTGCTCTGAAATTGTTGAACTCGATGCTGAGTCCAGAAGGCTGTAAAGTGCCTGAACGAAAGATGAGCTGCTGTTCCTTAAAAACTGAGGCAGACAACAAGCAGGAAACTATAGATCGGTTAGCCTAACATCTGTCGTTGGGAAAATGCTGGAGTCCATTATTAAGGAAGCAGTAGCAGGACATTTGAAAAAGCATAATTCACTCAAGCAGAGTCAGCATGGTTTTATGAAAGGGAAATCATGTTTGACAAATTTGCTGAAGTTCTTCGAGGATGTAACGAGCAGGGTGGATAAAGGGGGAAACCAGTGGATGTGGTGTATTTGGATTTCCAGAAGGCATTCGATAAGATGCCACATAAGAGGTCACTGCACAAGATAAAAGTTCACGGGGTTGGGGGTAATATACTAGCATGGATAGAGGATTAGCTAACTAACAAACAGTGAGTCGGGATAAATGGGTCATTTTCTGGTTGGCAAATAATGACTAGTGGGGTGCCACAGGGATCGGTGCTGGGGCCTCAACTATTTGCAATCTATATTAATGACTTGGATGAAGGGACCGAGTGTAATGTAGCCAAATTTGCTGATGATACAAAGATGGGTGAGAAAGCAAATTGTGAGGAGGACACAAAATATCTGCAAAGGGATATAGACAGGCTAAGTGAGTGGGGAAAAAAATGGCAGATGGAGTATAATGTGGGAAAATGTGAGGTTATCCACTTTGGCAGAAATAATGGAAAAGCAAATTATAATTTAAATGGAGAAAAATTGCAAAGTGCTGCAGTAGAGAGAGACCTGGGGGTCCTTGTACATGATACACAAAAGGTTAGTATGCAGGTACAGCAAGTAATCAGGATGGCAAATGGAATGTTGGCCTTTATTGCAAGGGGGTAGAGTATAAAAGCAGATAAGTCCTACTATAACTGTACAGGGTATTGGTGAGGCCACACCTGGAGTACTGTGTACAGTTTTGGTCTCCGTATTTAAGGAAGGATATACTTGCATAGGAGGCTGTTCAGAGAAGGTTCACTAGGTTGATTCCAGAGCTGAGGGGGTTGACTTATGAGGATAGGTTGAGTACGTTGAGTCGATAGACATTAGAGTTCAGAAGAATGAGAGGTGATCTTATTGAAACTTATAAGGTAATGAGGAGGCTCAACAAGATGATGCAGAGAGGATATTTCCACTCATAGGGGAAACCATAACTAGGGGACATAGTCTCAGAATAAGGGACCGCCCATTTAAAACTGAGATGAGGAGGAATTTCTTATCTGAGGGTTATAAATCTGTGGAATTCTCTGCCCCAGAGAGCTGTGGAGGCTGGGTCATTGAATATATTTAAGGCGGAGATAGACAGATTTTTGAGCGATAAGGGAGCGGGGAAGGAAGTGGAGCTGAGTCCATGATCAGATCAGCCATGATCTTATTGAATGGCGGAGCAGGCTCGAGGGGCCAAATGGCCTACTCCTGCTCCTATTTCTTATGTTCTAAAGTTGTAGTGAGGAAGAGATACCCTGTAAATTGCCAATCACCACAAGTTGCTGGATGATTTGTGCCGTTCTACTGTTAGCTTTGCAAAAATGGCTTCTCGCCCTTAACCACCCCGTGATTTCCATGAAGTTTTTTCCAAGAGGAGACCTCATTGAGGTGTACAAAATATTGAGGGGCCTGGACATAGTGGATAGTAAGGGCCTATTTCCATTGGTGGAGGGGTCTATAACAAGGGGGCATAGTTTTAAGGTGGTTGGTGGAAGGCTTAGAGGGGATTTGAAGGGGGGCTTCTTTACGCAGAGGGTTGTGGGGATCTGGAACTTACTGCCTGGAAGAGTGATGGATGCAGAAACCCTCACCACTTTTAAGAGATGATTGGATGGGCATTTAAAGTGCAGTAACCTGCAGGGTTATGGACTTAGAGCTGGTAATTGGGATTAGACTGGATAACCTCTTGTTGGACGACGCAGATATAATGGTAAGTACTGCAGGGAATAGAATACGGCCAGGGTGATCTCCTGGACTAGTTTTGATTGCCTGGATGGTCGGAGAGGAATTTTCCCAGATTTTTTCTGCCTAAATTGGCCTGGGTTTTTATTTGGTTTTTGCCTCTCCCAGGAGATCACATGGCTCCGGTTTGGTGGTGTAGAATGTTTCAGTATAAGGGGTGTCGTAGTGGTGTGAGGCGGACTGGTTGGGCTGGGTGCTCTTTGACTTTCCATCATTGTTCATAGGTTTATATGTAACTTTTAGGGCTGTTGACCAAGGGCTGTGCGGCTCTTTGTCAGCCGGCGCGGACACGATGGGCCGAAATGGCCTCCTTCTGCGCTGTAAATTTCTATGTTTCTATGTTTCCAAGTTGCTGCATTTTCACATTAATTGCCTGTTAAATGGTCCGAGCATCTCAACATTCAGGACTGTACACATATTGCCCAACATCTAACTATATGATAGTGTCGCCTGAGGTTGTAACAATAGGCCTCCCTTGGGATCTGAACTGGATAATGTGTCTTTCGCAATTCTCCACTCTTTTCAAAGATGGATGGAAATGCCCGATAAGACAAGGCCACATTCGAATCGTTAACTTCCTTTGGATCACAAACAGCAAGTGAACATACAGAGGAGCAGTCAAAGCAAATTCCACTTACTCAATTTCAACTCACTTTCCCTTCTCTCCTCGAAGTCTACCCAGAGGGCCTTGGCATCCAACGTTCAATAAGGACAAATCGCTAAAAATACTACAGCGAATGTATTCTTCTTATTTAAAGTTTTGCCCGCATATCGAGCTTCAATTTGCTTGATATCAGCAACACATGATGGGACTGGATGCAGTTTGATTGACAGCATCATTGAGCAGTGAGCTATGAGGATTGACACGTTTGGTCAAATGTTGACGCTTTAGGCAGACTTCCTGGGTAAGGTTTCAGTAATTGGCCCTCACTACAATCCTGACTATAGAGTCACACGATACACCCTTGATATATCTTGGCTGGGAGCAGAATGAAACTGGGCAGGGACGAGTTATTGATGCAACTGAACATAAAGTCTGGAGTGAGCAAAAGCCATTGGGCTCATCAATCCTGCTTATTCAGGGTCTGGGTATACTTAATCAAGATCGCGGTATTTACCCATATCTTGCCCAGCAAATGTCCTGAAAACTCTTGCTCATGATAAAAGCAGGCGTATATAGCCTACTATTACAGGCATAAAAGTTTTAAAATACACAAAAAACATAATAAAATAAAAATTTTAAAACATTTTATTGTTAAAAACCCTCCCCACTACGGTAAGTTTATTTTAAACCATAATTTAAAAAACTTTTTTTTTAAATTGGAAAAATATTTTTTTTTATAATACATAAATAAATTTAATTTAAATTAATAAAAATATGTGGTGTATTTTTTCTAATTTTTATTAGTGTTTGGGGGGGGGTTCTCAATCATAATAATGATTACTCCAACTTACGGAGTTCCTATTACTATGAATGAGAATATACTTTACCTGATTGGCTGCCCAGAGCCATGTGACTGCAGTTCCAGCCCTGCGCATGTCCCAACGTGCACGTGCTGCAACGCACAGTCAGAGGCCTCAGGACCGGGAACTCGCGTGGATGCAGCAGGAACAGGTAAGTGCGCATCTTTTAAAACTTTTTTACTTGATCGCCCGCGGGAAGCAGCCGACTGGGATTTCTGGGCCATTATGTTTTTGGGTTTTCTCTTTATTCAGCATACCCCCCACCCCCCAATAAGAAAGCCCTTGATCCCTATGACCCAGTGTGTAACCTTATCTGCCCAATATCTGCGTATTTGCATTGAGCCCAGGGGTTGAATACAAAACCCTTGTTACTATATTTTGGCTTACCGGTTATTGTCAGTTTAACATCAGTGGTGAGGAAACCTTTAGAAATAATAAGCTGGGAGGAAATTAACACCCACTTGGACAAGCAGTGACTAATAAAAGAGAGTCAATAGTTAAGGGAAAATCGTATTTGACTAACTTTTTTGATGAGGTAACAGAGAAGGTGGATGACGACAGTGTAGTTGATGTGTATATGTAGTTTCAAAAGGCTTTTGATAAAATAAGACATATTGGGCTTGTTTGCAAAATTGAAGCCCATGGCATAAAAGGTGCTGTAGCAGCATGGATGTCCATGACTGCATAAGTTCTACTGTAGACAGAACAGCCTATTTTCTAATTTATGCCTCTTTGCTTGTGTTTGATTACTGGAGATCTTGAAGTTCCCCTCCCCCACCCCAATCCACCAGATTGTTTTGTAAGTCATACAGACCGAGAAGGCTTCAGGTTTGCTGTTGGTCTATTTTGGGTTAGCCAATCTCAGCTGGGATAGCCTCAGCATCTCTGAAGAATTGGCCCAAGTCTACTCTGCTGCAGAATATTGCTGTGTCTCACGGTCCTGCAGGCACACAAAGAATGTGGATGTGCAGCTAACCAGCGCCGTGAGGGTGGTATCAGGGACACAGAGGTCCAGTCCAACTGAGCGGCTCCCGGTGCTGTCCCCCATCGGCCCGCCTGCAGTTCGCCGCAACCCCACCGTGCTCCGTACGATGGAAAAAATCAGCAGCAACAGCGACCTTCCCATTCGGCAAGACTTGAAAAACCCAGCACCAAAGTGCTTAAAATCACCCGGCCATTGTGGGAAACAGCGGCCAATATTCAGACAGCTGGGATCAACCCACTGTCCAGTAGGAGGGAATTGTGGGGGTGCTCACAATATAAATAACCAGCACCCCATCACTGAACCAGCAGCACAGATCCCTAGCCTCCACCTCCCTCGAAGGCCGTGGGTAGCGCTCAGCCCAATCCGCACGGGGCACAGATGCTGTGCCCACCCGCCCCACACGTGGACGGTGAGAGACGGCCCAAAGTGTGACTGTGACACTGAGTCCCAGACCCTGTAACACCTCACATCGACCGGCCCACAGAGATCTGTGTGTCCCAGACCCTGGAACACCTCACGTCGACCGGCCCACTGAGATCTGTGTGTCCCAGACCCTGGAACACCTCACGTCGACCGGCCCACTGAGATCTGTGGGTCCCAGACCCTGGAACACCTCACATCGACCGGCCCACTGAGAGCTGTTGCGGGATCTCAGCCAACCATCGAATGGAGAGCTAAACTAGACATCCCATAATAAGCTTTTCCTGTCATACGAAAGAAGAATAGGTAGTGAAAATGAAAATTGTCATGGGTTCCTGCTTGTGATAGTGATCCAGTGACCCTGCGGTTATTTCTTCTCCACCAGTGGCAAACAACTGCTCTCTTAGCCAACATGAGAAAATTAAGAAACGATCTGGGATCAAACTTTGTCTGAGTGTCTCATTACCATATCAAATTTTGTATTTGCCGATTTTAGCCATTTTGGGATTTTCCTGCAATATTTATAGAAACATAGAAATTTACAGCGCAGAAGGAGGCCATTTCGGCCCATCGTGTCCACACCAGCCGACAAAGAGCCACAAGGCCCTCAGTCAGCAGCCCTGAAGGTTACATATAAACCTATGAACAATGGTGGAATGGTAAAAAGCACCCCGCCCAACCAGTCTGCCCCACACAACTGCGACACCCCTTACACTGAAACCTTCTACACTCCACCCCAACTGGAGCCGGCCGACAAAAGGTCATCCAGTCTAATCCCAATTACCAGCTCTAAGTCCGTAGCACTACAGGTTACGGCACTTTACGTGCCCATCCAACCATCTTTTAAAAGTGGTGAGGGTTTCTGCATCCACCACTCTTCCAGGCAGCGATTTTCAGATCCCCATGGTTAGATGAAGAAGGGTGGGAGGAGGATCCTGTGGATCATAAACACTGCCGTTATTGGGCCGAAATTTCAGCTTGTTATTCATACATGTATTACATAAACTCCATTGTTAAGATCCGGACAGGGCTCTGAACCTGGGACAGTGTAGAGGGAGCTTTACTCTGTATCTAACCCATGCTGTACCTGCCCTGGGAGTGTTTGGGATGGAAGTCTCTCTGGCTGCTGCAGTATAGAGAGATGTATATGTGTCAAGCTGTAGCATGTAACATTTTAAACTGTTGTGTCTCCATGATGCTACCTAGTCAATTAGCTTATGCTATGCTCTTTTCTCGTTTGCAGAAGATATCTAACAACCGCGTTGAGCAGAGGCACACCGGAGGGGGCTTTGCTCAGCTTCAACCTTTGACCGACCTGGAGGAGCGTGCAGCCGCGCTGGTGGGCCATGAATGCTGTTTGGCCACCACCTGTGGTCTGGCGGAGCCCAGCTATGCGTCTCGTGTGTGTAATGTGTGTAAGCTTGTAATGTTTGTAGCCTCACACTGTGGATGTGGACGTATTGTGTACTGCAACTACAGAATTAATAATTAAACAGAACCAGGCATGTTCCGGAGGCTTCCGAGAGCTGCCTGCCATGTTAGAAAGAACTGTGTGTGCTGTGCTCTGTGAGTATATCACATTTGGCGGCAAGATGGGATTTTTCAGATGATTTAAAGCTGAAATTTTGTTGGTGAAGGATTCAGCCAGCCGACAGAGACACTTTGGGAGCTTCTCTATCTTTGGAAAAAGCTACAAAATCCGAGGTAAAAAACGAGCAAACTAATTACTGCAGAGTTTAAAATGGCGGCACCCGTAGCAGTAATGGGACATTTGGGTGAATATAGAGATGACCGGGAATGTTTTTAAAGCATATGTGGACCGGCTAGAAATGTATTTCACTGCAAATAACATAATCAAAGTTCCAGAGAATGTAGATCAGAACCAGGCTGTGTTGGAACGGAAGCGAGCTATCTTCTTATCGGAGGCGGGTCCGGCATTGTATGAAACGCTGAAAAATCTGCTTGTGCCTGACGAGCCAAAGGACACAACGCTTAAAGAGATTTTAACGAAGCTGGAGCAGCACTATAACCCCAAACTGTTAGAAATTGCTGAAAGCTATCGTTTCAGTATACAAAATCAAAAGACTGATGAACGTATCAGTGATTACATTGTAGCATTAAAAAAGCTGTCGTTGCACTGTAATTTTGGAAATTTTCAAAACCGAGCATTGCGGGATCGTTTTGTTTGTGGGGTGAAAAATGATGTGATCAGAAGAAAGTTATTGATGATGGATGACTTGACTTTTGAGATTGCTTGTCAGACAGTGAGATCGATGGGCATGGCCGATCAATATTCCCGAGAATTTCTTATTAATTACAGTCGTCAGACAACCGAGGTGAATCGCCTGCAGGTTCAAAGTAAAAGGTGGTGGGGGCCCAAAGTCTCAGAAATGGGAAATTATAACAGAGCATTGAAGTTGTGCCATCGGTGCTTGGGACAACACATTGCTCAAAGTTGTCCATATGTGAAGGCAGCGTGTTTTTTCTGCAGAAAGACTGGACATCTTGCGAAAGCATGCCGACTGAAGGGTAAACCAGCTTTTAAAGCTATGAGTAGAAATCTCCAGAGACTACATAGCATGGAAGAACAATAACAGGACATGGAGATGTTAGAGTTACACATCATCAGCAGCACGAGGTTAATGGACAGCGATTCGGAAAGTATGAAAATCCACATAGATGTTGCGGGATTCAAGATACCAATGGAAATCAACACAGGTGCATCCATGAATGTAGTACCGGAGTCGCTGTACCTCGACAAATTGCGTGATTTCCAACTGGAGGAATCCAAGATAGAGCTGCGAGGCTACTCGGGAGAGAAAATTCCTGGGGTAGGTCGTATCACCGTACCGATGAAATATAAAGATCAATTTCAGAACTTGCCTCTAATAGTAGTGAAAGGAGACAAGTCTGCCTTACTGGGAAGAATTTTGTTGAGATCACTGAAGCTGGATTGGAGTAAGATTTTCTGTGTGGAAGCGAGATTTTCATCAACGGATGATGTTATCAAGAAGTATCCGAAGGTGTTCTGTGAAACGGGCAGTCCGATCAAAAGACTAGAGACTGAGAACATTATTTCTAAGATAGATCGATGTAATTGGACTACACCCATTGTTGTTGTACCTAAGCCCGATGGTAAAGTAAGATTGTATGGTGATTATAAAGTAACCGTAAACCAGGTTCTAGAGGGCAATATCCCCAATACATTGCCGAATATAGAAAATTTGTTCACAACACTGACAGGTGGTCAGATCTTCTCAAAACTGGATCTTACGAATGCCTACTTACAGCTTGAACTAGATGAGGAGTCCAAGTCATGCTTGACTATAAATACTCATCTAGGCCTATATCAATTTAATAGGCTACCGTTTGGAGTGGTCTTCCACTCCTGCCATATTCCAAGGGGTGATGAACCAGATTTTGCAAGGTATTGTAGGGGTAGTATGTTATTTGGATGACATACTAATTTCAGCACCAAATAGGCAAATTCATAATAACATATTGAATGAAGTCCTCAAATAGCTAGAGAAGCACAGAGTACGAGTGTCTGCTCGTAAGTGTGAGTTATTTCAAAACTCAGTGGAGTAATTAGGGTACAGAGTAGACAAAGATGGTTTACATCCAAACATGAGAAAGCTGGATGCAAACAGAAATGCTCCCACTCCCAGGAATGTCACTGAACTTCGTTCATTCTTGGGTCTTTTGAACTATTATGGGAAGTTCCTACCAAATTTGGCTACAGTATTACATTCACTGAATGAACTATTGAAAAAACAGGTCCATTGGAAGTGGTCAAAAGAATGCGATACAGCATTCAAGGAGTGTAAAAGCAAATTGGTAGAGAGCACCATGTTAGTTCACTATGACATAGCTAAGGAGATTAAGCTAGCATGTGATGCCTCTCCGTATGGAGTTGGGGCAGTAATCTCTCATGTATTACGTAGTGGGGAGGAGAGACCAATTGCTTTTGCTTCACGCACTCTCAGTGCCAGTGAGAGTAATTATGAGCAAATTGAAAAGAAAGCTTTGGCATTAATTTTGGGGGTCAAGAAGTTCCACAAATACTTGTATGGTCGTAAGTTTACCATCGTTACAGACCATAAGCCCTTAACAGCGATCCTCCATTCAAAGTCCCCAGTTCCAGCATTAGCTGCAGCCTGAATGCAGAGATGGGCTTTGATTTTGTCAGCATATACATATGATATTGAATACAGATGCTCAGCTGATCACAGTAATGCTGATGCAATGTCTAGATTGCCTTCCCCATCACAAGTTACACCAGAGAGAGAAGAAATGATTTATTTTTCATACATTGATGAACTGCCAGTCACAGCTGAAGAGATTGGTAGAGCAACCAAACATGACCAGTGATGTCAAAGGTGTATGAGTATATTGCAAATGGATGGCCAAACCAGGTAACAGACAAAGATATTTATCTATTCTTCATTCGAAGGAATTAATTATCAGTCGCTAAAGATTGTATCATGTGGGGTGCAAGAGTGGTTATAACAAATAAATTCGGGTACAAATTATTAGGAGACCTCCATGACCAGCACCTGGGAATGTGCTTGACCAACAGTTTTGCACGCAGTTATTTATGGTGGCCAGGTCTTGATAAAGATATAGAGTACATCGTAAGTCAGTGTACGACATGTCAATCGGTAAGCAAGCAAACACCACCAATACCATTACAGCCATGGAAATGGCCGCCCAGGGTGTGGCAAAGGCTACATATTGATTTTGCTGAGCTAGAAGGACAACAATTGTCCGAAGTGGGTTGAGGTGTTTCCAATGTGGAAAATAACAAGTAAAACATTGGACATTTTGCGAAGTTTATTTTCTTCATTTGGCCTCCCAGAAGAAATTGTTTCGGATAATGGACCACAATTTCGTTCAGAAGACTTTGCATAGTTCATGAGCAAAAATGATGTGAAACATACCGTACCACCCTGCCTCAAATGGTGCAGCAGAGCGCACTGTACAAATTATAAAACATGCCCTCAGAAAACAAATGTTAGATCCAAATCCAAAGAAACGACAGTTGTCATTGGATCACAAATTGGCTAAGTTTCTAATTACATATCGTAATACTCCTCACAAAACTACTGGTAGAACACCAGCAGAGTTGTTTCTCAAACGACAGCCACGAACCAGATTCTCGTTGTTAAAACCAAATTTCGCACAGTCCATAGAAGAGACACAATTAAGACAGAAAGAGAATCATGATAGAGGTAGAGTAAAAGAGAGAAGTGTGAAATTAAACCAGAAGGTGAGAGTGAAGAACCATCACCATAAATGGTTAAAGTGGTTACCAGGAAGAGTGGTGAAGATATGTGGTCCTCGCACATATTTGGTCAAGATGTTTGATAATGGACAGGTTAGGTTTGTTCATATTGATCATATTTTACCTACAGACATGGAAAGAGTTGAATGTGGGAATGATTCAATTATTTCTGACTCATCAGATAGTTTTTATACATCAGTAGCAAATCCTACATCCAGTGTACTGGAAACAAATCCAGGAGAAAATCAGAATGTAAGTCTGAGTCCGAGTCAGGAAAACAAACAGCCTGAAGTTAGAGTGAGTTCAAATGAAAATCAAGGAAATTCTGTGGAGGAAAACGTTCCTGAGGATGAGCCTCGAATATGTGTGAAATCGACACCATGTTTGGAAGGTTCTGTTCGAGAGTGAAGGTATCGTCTGCGAAACAGAAAACAAGTGGCTAAGTTAAATTTGTAAATATGGAAAAAAAATGAGTCTATATCCTGCGTTATGTATAAACATACAAGTTATGTATGATGTTTATTAATAATTTCTTCATTAAGGAGGGAGAAGTGTAATGTCTGTAAGCTTGCAATGTTTGTAGCTCCACACTGTGGATGTGGACGTATTGTGTACTGCAACTGCAGAGTTAATAATTAAACAGAAGCAGCAGGTTCTGGAGACTTCCGAGAACTGCCTGCCATGTTAGAAAGACCTGTGTGTGCTGTGCTCTGTGAATATATCACAGTGAGTAATGTGTCAAACAGTATTAAAAAGTAATGTAATGTCCTGTAATTATAATGCAATATGCAATATACGAATGATATCATGTCATGTCATGCAGCCTTTGTGCATAAGAAGCAATAAGAGCAGGGGATGCAGCTGCTACAGCTTTTTGGGGTAGTAAAATGTATTGATATGTATCGTCTCTCGTTAATGTGTACTGTTATGTTCAAATAAGCTCTGTAATAAGCTCAAGTGTGCTTTTAAAGTCATCCTAAGTTGCTGGTCGAGGTGCAACCAGCACCTGGTGAACAGGAGGAGGAGGAGGAGCGCGACACCAGCACCACCGCTGAGCCCGAGGAGGAGGAGGAGGAGGAGCAGCAGCCAATTATGGAGGGGGATGAACCTGCGGTCATCTCAACTGAGATTGAAGGGGCACCGGGACCAAGCGGCATGCAGTCGGCAACACCAAAGCGCATTATATTGCGCACGCCGACCCCACGGAGGCCAGGTCAGCGAGGTCAGTCAGCGCTTCCCTCGGACGATCAGTTGGAGGGCTTGATCTCCCTGTGCTCGATAGGTCGCGAACTTCTCCAGGGTTTTACTCAGTTTACGCATGACTTTTCACAGGTGCCTGCTGTGCAAGTCGAGCTATTGGAGTTAGCATGGCAGATACTGGAAGGGGTGCGTGAACAGACTGCCGCAACAAATGCCCTGCGGCATACGCTGTTGGCTGAACACGGCGCTGCACCCCAAGGTGTCGTGTTAGGTCGGAGTATCACCCCGAGCACTCAAGCGAGTACGGAGGAACCACTTCCTCCTGACTCGGAAGACGAACCGCCAGCTTTGTCTTCCACTCCAACACCCCCACCACAGCATGAAGTCTTTCCGTCGCCTGCTGCACGCCAGCTTTGTCTCGGTCTGTGGGGACCAAAATGGGCAGTGGGCCTAAGATACGGGGGGGGAGAAATGATCTGGAGGGAAACGTGGCTGCAGGTAGGGAGGGGGGCTGTTTTTGCAATGTTATCTTATTCTGTTACTGTTAATTTTTTTTGTGTTAATGTTAAAGTGTTAAATTGTTACTGTTAATGTGCATTTATGTTGTGGGTGGTGGGGGGTTATTGATAAAAAATTTTCAATTACTTGTTGCATTAAAATATTTTATTGAATTTAACAATTGTTGTGCATTGGCTTATAATAACATAAGTTTAGTTAAGTTAAACATTAATGCAAATGTTGTACAACAATGGACAGGCCAGGGCAGCGCAGGCAAGTCTAAAATGTAACTCAATGTAACTCAACACAAATCCAACTTTTATTTAACCATAACTGTAACTGTAAATGTGACTGTCCCCAATGTAAGTTCGTGCAAAGCGTTCATTTGTGAGCTGCTGACGCAACAGCTTTGCAGCCGCGTAACTCCCACAGCGTATCTCTTGTCTTCTGTGGCGGTGGGGGCGGGGGAGGGGGGGGCGGTGTGGTGGTGAGACCATGGCTTTATGGCCAGGCTGATTGTCCTCCCCGAGGTCCTCACTAGCCTCCTCCTCTTCCTCCTGCTACTCGCCATCTGGCTCTTCCGCCTCCCCTCCTTCTGGAGGTGGACCTGCAGCCCCATCTGGCATTTGTTGTCCTCTCCTTATATCTAGGTTATGCAACATGGAACACACCAAAATAAACTCAGTGACCTGGTCAGGGTGGTACTGTAGGCTGCCACCAGAATGATCCAGGCATCTGAAGTGCTGCTTTAGGACTCCAATTGTCTTTTCAACGATGTTACGTGTAGCTATATGGCTTTCATTGTAACGTTTCTCAGCTTCAGTGACGGGATTATGCAGAGGGGTCATCAGCCAGCTGGCAAAGCCATATTCCTTATCCCCCAGCATCCAACCATGACCTTCTGGCTGATTGACAAACAGGTCAGGGATAGCACTCTCATGCAGGATGTGTGCATCATGGATGCTGCCTGGAAATGTAGCATTTACTGTCATAATAATTTGATTGTGGTCGACAGCAAGCTGCACATTCAGGGAGTGGAATCCATTTCTGCTATGAAACACCTCTGGGTTCTGTAAAGGTGCTTTCAGGGTGATGTGCGTGCAGTCTATTGCTCCCTGCACCTTGGGGAAGTTTGCTATTCTTGAGAAACCCAAAGATTCCCTGGTCTGTGCCTCCCTTGTCATAGGGAAGTTCATAAAATCCATCCTGCGAGCGTAAAGGGCTTCAGTCACCTGTTGAATGCAGCAGTGTGTGGCGTTGCGAGATATACCACAGATGTCGCCAGCTGAAGCCTGAAAGGAGCCCACTGAGTAGAAGGATAGTGCTGCAGTAACCTTTACCTCAACGGGCAGTGCGGTTTTGATGGTGCTGGAATGCTGCAGATCCCTGTTGATGAGCTGGCATATCTCATCGATGACCTCCTTCCAGAAGCGCAGCCTCCTAAGACACACGTTTTCAGACAAGTTGAGGCAAGATTGCTTTTCCTTGTACCTTTGTTGGCTGTACGCTTGCCTCCTCTGTCTACGCATTACTCTGCGACCTCTTCAATTGATCCTTTCAGAAACCAGTGTGTGAGCAGTTACGAGTAATGATAGAGAACACATAGGCCCCATCGCTATCAATAATTATTTTCACCTGCTATAAATGCACTTTTTAGTTAAAAAATGCCTAATCTACTAAGCTAATATTAGTATAATTAAATATAAGTATAAATGTGATTGGTTCTATCTGTAAAAGACCCTTAAATAACTCACAATTTATAAGCTAGAGTTTTTTAGCAACCTCCTCCATTCCTCCGAAATTTAAAATGGCGTCCGTGGTGCCCAGTTCTGTGAGGAAGGCTCGGGAAAAGCAACTATTCTCCAGCGATGTTCTCGGTGAGCGAAAGTTCCACTCGCCGATGTGTGGGCGATCACCTCGGCGATCAGCTCGGCGATGTGAGCCAAAACTTGGGGGCTTAATTTTCCGGTGATGTTCCAGCCTGAGTTTCCACTTTTTTCTCCAAATGGCCGATAGCCGGCCATTTTGGGCGATATATGGATGACGTGAAGTGGAAAGTCTAGCCCATGTTATTTACTCTTTATTCCCCCCTCCCTGACTCTTGTCCACTCTGTACCAATCTCAAATTGTGGTGGCCTATTTAAAAGGCCTTTGCCAGTGGAGCTGCAAATGATCCACTGGGAGTTGTGCAGGAACACGCTGAGAATTTAACTGTTATTTTCCCTTCCCCTCAAACCATATGAGTAAGGTCAAGATTTTGTGTGGGTGGAGGTGGCTGTGACTCCGACCTCTAACTCAACCGTTTAGTGGTGCCACAAAGTGCATTTCTATTTGCAGATTTGAGGGGAATTGTTCCTCCGCTCCAGTTTTCTCCTCGTCCTAGGGGTACTGAATTATAGCACCCCTATTCCTATCTCAAACCTGGACCTTCCTGTGGGTCAGCTATTTACTGCATAAACTCAGCGAGCCACTGGATGATCTGGGCGTTCTTAAATAAAAGCAATATTGATTGGCTGTCGACAAATAGAAGCTGTTCAGTTGTCATTTCCATTTAGTCTTGAAGACAGGAGTGTAACAGACTTGTTTCTGTAAGTGATGTCCATTCAGGCCTCCAACCGTGAGGTGAAGAATTGTGGACAGGGCTGCCTATCATACATGAATTGATCGTTAAGGATGCAGCTATAAACCAAGCTTTATATCAGTAACTTCCTCTCGTCATACTCTTGTTCTTTTTGAAAATTGATACCTGTATACTGGAAACGTTTCTTTGCATCTAGAACATATGTTTATGTCTGTCTTTTAATAAACTTGTCAGACTTCTGTAATCTCTGAACAATAGATGCTAAACCCTTGCAGATTGATATACCTTTGCAGCAAAATACCAGAAAACCGTACACTCGAGCTTTTCAGATATTTGTGGGTTTTGTTTCTTTGTCAAGTCTGTTTTGGAAAGTTTAGAAATGCTTCTTCGCTCAGTCTTGATGTAGAAATATTCAAAATTAGTTTTCAATTTTATCAAAAATTAATGGCCCTGAAATTCCGGTTTGGCCTTCCCACGGACATTTTAGAGAAAAAATACGCACCTACCTTAAGCTGGTGCCCACGTTGGATCTTCCCATGCTGTGGCCTCCTTCGACTGCGATTCGCAGCACGTGCACGTCGACGCGTGCGCAGGTCTCGAGCTGCACTCACATGGCTTTGGGCAGCCAATCAGGTAAGGTATCATAGTAATAGGAGTTCCACAGGATCCTAAACTCCTATTACTATGATTGTGATAGAGCCCGAAACACCCAAAACACTAAAAAAAGAAAATAATTACACTACATTCATTTAAATTAAAGTTATTAATATCTTTAAAAGAAAATGTCTTGTTTTTTTTAAAGTTTTTAAAAATAAACTTACCATTGTGGGAAGGGCTTTTAATGATAATATGTTTTAATAACTTTATTTTTATATGTTTTTTTAAAACACTTGCACCTGTAAAAGTGGACTATGCGCCTGCTTTTTCAGACGCAAGATTTTTGAGGACATTTGGAAGCGTAAATATCGGAAATTTCCACTTGCAAGTGTCCTCACTCCTGATCTGGCTACGATCTGTCAAGCCAGAAACTTGACAGATCGGAAATGCCAGTTTCCAGCGCATGCGTATTGCATGTTGAAAACCGGCTTTTCCGATGCCTTCCCAGGTCCATAGAAACTTCATACGGATCCGGGGAGGCCAGAATTTCAGGGCCATTATTTCCATGCTTTAAATATTAGAATGCAACTATGATCAATTTCTTCATGGAATTTTATTGGAATAAAATTGTGGTCCAATTGTCAAACTAAAATTTATTTTAGTCAGCTGTGGGTGTGCTCAGTGGGCAGCACACTCGCCTCTGGGTCAGAAAGTTGTGGGTTCAGGTCCCACTCCAGGGACTTGGCACAAAAGTCTAGGCTAACACTCCAGTACAGTGCTGAGGGAGTGTTGCACTGTCGGAGGTGCCATCTTTCAGATGAGATGTTAAACCAAGGACCCGTCTGCTCTCTCAGGTGGACGTAAAAGATCCCATGGCACTATTTTGAAAAAGAGCAGGGGAGTTATCTCCGGTGACCTGGCCAATATTTATCGCTCAATCAACACAACAAAAAAACAGATTATCTGGTCATTTTCACATTACTGTTTGTGGGAGCTTGTTGTGTGCAAATTGGCTGCCACGTTTCCCACATTACAACAGTGATTATACGCCAAAAGTACTTCATTGGCTGTCAAGCTCTTTGAGACATCCGGTGGTCGTGGTAGGCGCTATATAAATGCAAGTCTTTTTGTTAAAATTTGATCCTGGGATGTGGCAAGGCCAGCATTTATTGCCCATCCCTAATTGCCCTTGAGAAGGTGGTGGTGAGCCGTGTTTTTGAACTGCTGCAGTCCGTGTGCTGAACGTTCTCCCAAAATGCTGTTCAGGAGGAAGTTCCAGGATTTTGACCCAACGACGATGAAGGAACAGCGATATATTTCCAAGTCAGGATAGTGTGTGACTTGGAGGTTAACTTGGAGGTGATGGTGTTCCCATGCGCCTGCTGCCCTTGTCCTTCTAGATGGTCGAGGTGGTGGGTTTGTGAGGTGCTGTCAAAGAAGCCTTGGCGAGTTGCTGCAGTGCATCTTGTAGATGGTACACACTGCAGCCAGGGTATGTCAGTGATGGAGGGAGTGAATGTTTAAGGTGGTGGATGGGGTACCAATCAAGCAAGTGGGCTGTTTTGTCCTGGATGTTGTTGAGCTTCTTGAATGTTGTTGGAGCTGCACTCATCCAGGCAAGTGGAGAGTATTCCATCACACTCCTGACTTGTGCCCTGTAGATGGTGGAAAGACTTTGGGGAGTCATGAGGTGAGATACTCACCGCAGAATACCCAGCCTCTGACCCGCTCTTGTTGCCATAGTATTTATGAAGCTTGTGCAGTTAAGTTTCTGGTCAATGGTGACCCCTAGGATATTGATGGGGTACTTGGTGATGGTAATGTTGTTGAATGTCAAGGGGAGGTGGTCAGACTCTTGCTTGTTGTAGATAGTCTGCCCAGCACTTGAGTGGCAAGTAACAGTCAGACCACACATCAGCCCAAGCCTGAATGTCGTCGATGGAAGAGTCTGGGATATTGGACGAAGGTATGATTCTGTGACTATGACTATGTCAGGCTGTTGGTTGACTAGACTGTGGGACAGCTCTCCCAATTTTGCCGCAAGTCTCCAGATGCTGGTGAGGAGGATTTCGCAGGGTTAACTGGGCTGGGTGTGCCGTTGTCGTGTCCGAAGCCAGTGCCGAGGTCGATGCCGGGTGGTCCAGCTGGTTTTATTATTATTATTATTTCTCATAGCCGTTTATTACAACTGAATGGCTCGCTCAGCCATTTCGGAGGGCAGTTAAGAATCAACCATATTGCATCGGGTCTGGAGTCACTTATAGGCCAGACTTTCTTCTCTAAAGGACATCAATGAACCAGATGGGTTTTTCCGACAATCCGATAGTTTCATGGTCACCATTAATGATACTAGCTTTTTGTTCCAGATTTATTTAATTAACTGAATTTAAAGTCCCCAGCTGCCCAGGTGGGTTTTGAACTCAGGCTTCTGGATTACTAGTCCAGTAATGTAACAACAACTGACTAGTAATGTAACAACAACTATGCTATGATTCCCATAGAATACAATGGCGGTCAGCGGCGAAGCAAAGGCATTTACTGCTGGCCCTGGAGTAAGCTTCGCACAAAGATCTAGCGATCCCCATGTAGAGAAATTTGGGTTTTCCGTTGTTCAATTCAAATCAATCGCTGGGATCCCATAGTGCGAGTTGCTGTGATGTCAACAAGCTGTCCAAGCAGCCAATCAAAAGGCAACATTCTCACAGTGGGTAGGCTCTTAAAATTCTAACTTTTCAAAAATGTTAGAGAGAGCAAATCAAACATTGAGGCTCTCACATAAAATAAAGATGAACAATCTTCAAGAACAAGTTTCTTAAATTTTTAATTTATTAAAATGGATAAACTTCACACTGCACAAAATTAAAATGTGTTTTTCTGGCCCATAATCTTTGTTTAGCAGTCATACGCTGTTAAAATCCCAGTTACACCTAATCCCTTCGGGCCTAAGTTTCAGTGGGGACTTCAACAGCGTAATTACTGTGGTAGTGCCAAAGTTTTTGTCAGTTTCGCTAATTTCAGTGATGACACTCATTGCCGGTTCTGTGGGTGGGGCACGGTGTAGCCTGTGTCGGAGCAGTGAGTGACAGACTACAGCTTGACGCCAAATCCCAAAGTCGCAGGCAGTTTCAAAGGCGGAATGACGGCAAATGCTGCCAGTTCACCATTATCCGGATTGCAAAATCCGGGTCAATATAATAAAAATACAGCATGTAGTTGGAAATAATTTTTTGAGTCAGGTTAATTGAACTTTTTTTGGAAGCCTATTAGCAGAAATGTATTTGAAAATGGCTTAAAACGAGACTATTGTACATAATTGTAATTTGTACTCTGCAACGTGGGGCTTGGAGAAGTAGAGTCATGCGAACCAGTGAAAGGTTGGTCCAGATTTTGTGCAGCAATATTTAAGTTTGATGTAGAACTTTTTCATATTGCACTTTGTTTATGGTTCATTGCTTTTGGGTGTAAGGTTCTGCAAAACCAACCACGGAGACATGTGGCAGGGAGAATGGAAAGATGCCATGTTTAAAATGATCAATTGCAGCCAACAGCCTGTAAACCGCGGAGGATGATGGGACTCTGGCCACCCTGTACAGGCAAAATCTCTCCAGTAATACACAAGGCAACACAAAGGGTATCAGTTTGAATAATTAAACAAAGGCCCACAGGTCTGATGCAATCAGTTTGGCCAGCCCAGACAGAGTGTCACCTCTGTCGAGATAGTGAACAATCATCATCATTCCAGACACATCGAACTGCCATTCACACCCCATGAACGGACTATAAGAAAAGCTGCAAAAACACACAAGGAAGTTGGAGAGGTTGGAGGTTTTGGAAGGTGGGGGAGGTTTTGGAAGTTGGAGAGCTTGGAGCTTGCAGCTTGCAGCTTGTATCTAGAGAGAGCTCTCGCTCCATCTCGCTCCACCAGAGGAAGAAGCAGCAGTTCCGCAGACGAAGCCACCGAGACTGAAAACCAACAGGCAGTGGCAGTGACTTCCCACAGCTGAACTGAGCAAGGAAACCAACCAGAGGTTGGAGGTTGGAGTCAGCTTTTGGGAGTTGAGTCAGCTTTTCACAGGGCCCTCGCTCTGGGGAAGGTGTGCTTAACTCCAGCAGCTTTTTGCTTAGGAGCCAACCGAAAGGCAAAGAGAAGAAACCGACGCAACATCGAGGAGGAAAACCGAACCGACCAACAACGTAAAACCCACCCCAGAGGGACCCCGAGCTGAAATAAGTGCCCCCAGAACCCCGGAGTTGATAGGATTGTGAGTAGAGCCCAAACCCCCTCACAGACTCAATTTAGGATAGGGATTGGTGAGAAGGGTGGAAGTGGGAGGTGTGCTTGTGTGAGTGGAATGTTTTAACCTCTTATTTTCCCCTTCCCTGTTGCAAGATTTTTTGTGTTGTTGAGTGAGATTGTGCCATTACTGCTATTTATAACCTCTTCCTATGCCCTCTATCTTGGTGTTTACTATTCTAAATAAACAACATTAGCCATTTTGTACTCTTACCCACTGTATCTGGTGCCTCATTAATCTCCCATCCTCATAAATCACACGTACAGAACCCTAGGGGAGTGTGGATTCGAACCCACACCCCCAGCTCCCTTTACATGGGGTACATTAATATTCTGAAGTAATTGAAAGCTGTTACCATATTTATGGACTGCACCTTTGGTTTTTTTAAATACGGAGATTTAAAATAGTAGTTGATGCTACCAAATCAGTGTAGTTTGTTGTTGGATTTGTACTTCATACTTGGGACTCAAACAAGCATGAGATAGTCATTTCATACACCAGGAGACTGATTCTCGGCTCCTCTGTGCTCCGATTTTCACCCCGGAGAGGTGGCAATGGCGGCGGTGAGGTGCTCTGGGCGGGCAATCAGCTTCCAGTGCCTCACAGCGATCCTCGGGTCCGGTTTTGCGGCAGGGCGGAGCAGCACCGCCTGGAAGAGCTGCGTCGGTGTGCAATGCCCCTGGTAGCGACACCGGTGTGAGTTTTGACTTCAGCCCGACCCGTACACCCCGCAGTGACCGCCTGGGAAATCGGGCAGCCCAACGATACTGACTGCCGAGAGGTAAGTAATGGACTCCTAAGGTAACTGTGATTGTTTTTTCTTTTAACTTTGTTTTGTTGTGGTGGCGCGGGCAATGTTTTGGGAATGTTTTTGTGTTTTTGTTTAGGTTTGATTTTCTCCCAGCCCGGCTCTTTAGCTCAGGAGTTTCCCACCCGAACGCCCCAGAGAGGTGTACAACACTTCTCTTAGTGCTGCGCCCCCTGACTCAGGGCCCAGCAGACAATGTTACTGACTGAGGCGCAAACTCTTCCCGGGTGCAAATTTTATCACCCCACTGCGATTACCGCCCCGAAATCATCACAGCCGAAAATCCAGCCCTAGTTATATGGTTACTTGTATACCAAATAATTTATATCAATGCAAGGGTGGTGATGTAAATACAGTTTGAGAACATTCTTGCTATTTCAGAATAAAATATTTATTATGTAACCCATCTGGATGCACTTTCTCTCGCTTGTCATAGTTACTGTAGTGTAACAGTATATTGTTAAAGAAGAGACTACAAAAAATACTCCAAGCATTACTAAACTTGTGTGAAGTAAAAAAAATTGGCAGTAATTAAATAGAAAGCATGTTTCATTTGCTGTTTCATGCCAGATGTTGTTTAATTCAAATATGGTGTAGGTCTTTTACCTTTGCATACTGTACACAATATGTTGCACTGCTATTGGGTTACAAGTGGCTGAGCGGCTTGGACTGAATACCGAAAAAGTAATTTCATTAACAATGATTCTCACTGAGCCAAGTCAAACCAGAATTTATTCTCCCAACAAAAAAGTTAACTCATTCACATTCTTAATGCTGCGTCACAGTATCCTCCATTTGCCTCTTGGTCATTTATGTTACGATAAACTAATGAAAGAAAGAACTTGTATTTATAGAGCTCCTTTCATATTCTTAATGCTTTACACCCAGTAAATGACTTTTTGTCATGCAATCAGTGAGGCGGCCTATTTGCACTCAGTGAGGTCGCAGACAGCAGTGGGACAAATACCAGATTATGATGGTGGGATGGGTGTTGGCTAGGATATCAGAAGAACTTCCCTGGCTAGGATGTTAAAAGAACTCCCCTGCTCTTCTTTGAATAATACCATGAGATCTTCTACATACTCTTTCATCATAGGTGGTCCCTCGAACGAGGATGACTTGCTTCCACAAGAGTTCACAGATGTTTCAATGAAGGACCCGATGTTCCAGTCCTGAACTCCAGTTGAGGGGGTGGAAAATGCCTGTGCGTGGATTTTTTTAACGTGTGCACACCTGCCACCACACAGGCTTGACAGAGCTAGACCTTAATCCAGTGGCAAGGGTTAACCAGGATGACTGGAGACCTGCTCTGCTGCACGGACCGAGTGCGTACACATATCGCAGTGTGGGCTGGCCCGTGCTGCCCCTGGGCCCTCGGCTCTTCTGGGTCCCGTACCCTCATTCGCCGCACCTCCGCCCGCGATGTTCCAGGGCCCGCACTCCAGCTCTATTTATAGCCCCGACCTGCGGTGGTGTTCTCACACAGGTCGGGGCGCCCCATAATGTATACTCTTTAACAGGCAATCAAAAGCTGGTATTCATAGTCAATCCATCGAACACAACAGAGCCCCTATATTCATGATGGACCTGATACTGAAACAGAATTCTGTTGCGCTCTCTCTGAAGTACTTTCTGTTTGTTCTGAGAAATATTAGGCTTTTGGCTTTCTGTTTCTATTACGATTATATAAATGTTTCACCAGAAAGCTTTCAGAGTCACTGTAAACCCAGTATTTTGTAACAGAGGCTCCAACCGGGATATTCATTTTTAGCGCCCCAAAAGAAGAGGGGAGCATTAAGGGAAGTATTCCACACCCCTCGCAGGGCGCTAACCCTGATTCCTGGGGTGCTATCGCGGGAGTGCTGCTGAAGGTCTGCCACTAGGAAACCGGCATCCCACACCTAAAGGGGAGGTCAGCTGGATCCCCCAGAAAGTTACAGAAAAACAATAGGGTCCAGCATCTGGCAGAGATGCATTAATGGGAAACAATTTCATTTGAATTGCCCCCCTGCTCCCCCTCGGACATATCGCCCCGGCAGCTTCTCCGTGACGTCTGCTCGCCCTGTCGGAAGTCGCGGCAGGCGCTATGGCAGGCGAGAGCAGTCAGGTTCACGACTCCGGCGCTATGGGGACAGTCGGTGACATCACCCAGTGTGTGGTGCTAGAATGCACAGCACTGACTCTTAGCGCAGTCAGTAGACTGAAGGTCGCGGGAGGCACTGCCGGAGCGGCGCTCGATTGGTAAGAGCTCAACGGCCCGTTACCGTCCCTCTCGGGCGTTAACAGGTGATGCAAAGCAACCAAATTTCTAGCCCATGGAATTTACTGAGATGCAGAAAACTGGATATTAATTAATAGAGCAGGAGATCAACTTTGCTCGCACCAAGCATGATATTATATCTCGTTTGATAAGAACATAAGAAATAGGAGTAGAGTAGGCCATTTGGCCCCTCGAGCCTGCTCTGCCATTTAATAAGATCATGGCTGATCTGATCATGGACTCAGCTCCACTTCCCCGCCCGCTCCCCATAACCCTTTACTCCCTTATCGCTCAAAAATCTGTCTATCTCCACCTTAAATATATTCAATGACCCAGCTTCCACAGCTCTCTGGAACAGAGAATTCCATAGATTTATAACCTTCTGAGAGAAGAAATTCCTCCTCATCTCAGTTTTAAATGGGCGGCCCCTTATTCTGAGACTATGGCCCCTAGTTTCTTTTTTGATCTGTGCTACAAGGCTTTACTTTTCATACAAGGCAATTTAAATGATACTCTTCCATTTCACGCTGTTTAACAGCAAAGTTACTCACAGGTAGGCCAGGTGCTGTGGAACTATAATCACTTTGTACCATGAGTCAGAAATGGAGATGCTTTTTTCGGCTGCAATCCAGTTGTGCTGTGTGGACTATCCTGCAAGTTGCCAATGAAAATTTCATTGCAGGGCAATTTTCATGAATGGTTTCTATCCTTGTCCCTTCTCCCTGAACTCATTGTCAAAGAAATGGATGAAAGCAGGAATAATCATCCTACAATTTTCAAACATCACTAAACGGTGGATCTCTAATTGGCTACTTAGTCCCATTGTGAACTACACGAATGTGACTTTACAAAAAAACAGCAAACTTGTATTTATGTTACCTAAAGGAAATAAATTGCAGGGCTACGGGGAAAGGGCGAGGGAGTGAGGCTGGCTGAGGTGCTCTTGCAGAGAGCTGGCACGGGCTCGATGGGCCAAATGGCCGCCTTCTGCGCTGTGACCATTCTACAAAATTAGCTGAGGATTCGAAGCCAGAGATCTGTGGTGAATGGATGATTTTTTACTGGAGGGAAGTATACAGTGGCGTTCCCAAGGTTCAGTACTAGGCCCATTGGTGTTTTTGATATATAATGATTTGGGCTTGGGGGTACAGGGCACAATTTCAAAATTTGCAGATGACAAGAAACCTAGAAGTGTAGTGAACAGCGAGGAAGATACTAATAGACTTCATGAGGACATAGACCAGCTGGTGGAATGGGCAGATGCATGGCAGATAAAATTCAACGCAGAAAAGTGTGAGGTGATACATTATGCTGGGAAGAATGAGTCGAGACAATACATGCTAATTGGTACAATTTTAAAGGGGGTGTAAGAACAGAGAGACCTGAGGGTATTTGTGCACAAATCTTTGAAGGTGTCAGGACAGGTTAACTAAGCAGTTAATAAAGCAAAGGGGATCCTGGGCTTTATACATAAAGGCAGAGAATACCAAAGCCAGGCAGTTATGCTAAACCTGTATAAAGCACTAGCTTAGCCCCAGCTGGAATATTGTCCAATTCTGGGCTCAACATCGGAAAACCAACGTAATTGGTACAGAAATATAAATAAAGTGAAAGAAAGATTGGATTAGGAGGGAGAGAAAAAAGACAGAAAGGAAAAGGAAGAAAACATTTTAATAAAAAATGTGACATTTTTAAGAACTCCGATAATAATTCACAACCTAAAAGAATGAGACTCCACACTTATTGTTGTTTAGTTTCTAGTTGATTGGCAGTTATTAACAATTATCACACCTTAAAAGGGTTATATAGTAATTATGCTGATAATTACTGGACTTACATTTCTGTCAGGAGTTTAGCACAGCACAGCGCAGCACAGAAGGAGGCCATTCGGCCCATCGAAGCTACGCCGGCACTTTCGAAGAGCAATCCAGTGAATCTCATCCCCCGCCCTTTCCCCATATCCCTGCAATTTTTTCTCCTTCATGTATTTATCCAATTCCCTTTTGAGGCGATAGCCCTCCATCCCAGGAAGGAATTTAAAAAAATCTCCCGACAAAAGCATGGTGATTGATCCAACAAAACGCAGGGAGTGGAGAATATTTACATAACAGAAAGTCTGTGCATCAAATCAATCCCAGTCACTCAGCAGTGTGATTGACAGGGGAATTATCTCCATTCTGTCCAGGAATAGTTCTGTCCAATTCACCATCCTTCGCAGTCCTCCTTCTGTTTATTTCTCAATCCTTTAATCTAATTGGTTAAGGAAATACCCTGTTGGTCGTGCCATTCACCAAGGTTGCAGAGGCCCTTTTCCACACTGTATGGGTCAGAAGGCAAGCCCTTGCGACGATTCAATAGGGGACCCAAGCAAAGACTGCCCCATGGAAGAACAATGGATAGAGAGGCCTAAAAAGGCCAGCGGGAGTCGAGCAGTTCGAGCAGTCAGTCAAGGAGGCGGGAGCTCGGAGCAGCGCGAGTCCGGGGTCGGCGAGAGGCCTATAAAGGCCAGCGGGAGTCGAGCAGTTCGAGCAGTCAGTCGAGGAGGCGGGAGCTCGGAGCAGCGCGAGTCCGGGGTCGGCGAGAGGCGTACCGGTGCAGTTACAGGGAGAAGGCAAAGATACAAAGGTGACGTCACAGCCTAGGGGGTAAGTGATTGGCTGGTGATTGGTGAGTAGTTTTTCTTTTTCTTCTTATATTGGTCAGTAACTTTTAACATTGTTATTACCAGTTTAAGTGTATCTAAGGGTTAAGACATGGCAGGAGAGCTCGGTCGGGTGTTATGCTCCTCCTGTACCATGTGGGAACTCAGGGACACTTCCGGTGTCCCTGACGACTACGTGTGCGGGAAGTGTGTCCACCTCCGACTCCTGACGGTCCGCGTTACGGAATTGGAGCTGAGGGTGGATTTACTCTGGAGCATCCACGATGCTGAGAATGACGTGAGTATCACGTGTAGTGAGTTGGTCTTACCGCAGGGAAAGGGTCCACAGCCAGATAGGGAATGGAAGACCAGCAGGAAGAGTAGTGCAAGGAAGGTAGTGCAGGGGTCCCCTGTGGTCATCCCCCTGCAAAACAGATACACCGCTTTGGGTACTGTTGAGGGGAATGACTCATCAGGGGAGGGCAGCAGCAGCCAAGTTCATGGCACCGTGGCTGGCTCTGCTGCACAGGAGGGCAAGAAAAAGAGTGGGAGAGCGATAGTGATAGGGGATTCAATTGTGAGGGGAATAGATAGGCGTTTCTGCGGCCGCAACCGAGACTCCAGGATGGTATGTTGCCTCCCTGGTGCAAGGGTCAAGGATGTCTCGGAGCGGGTGCAGGACATTCTGAAATGGGAGGGAGAACAGCCAGTTGTCGTGGTGCACATTGGTACCAACGACATAGGTAAAAAAAGGGATGAGGTCCTACGAAACGAATTTAAGGAGCTAGGAGCTAAATTAAAAAGTAGGACCTCAAAAGTAGTAATCTCGGGATTGCTACCAGTGCCACGTGATAGTCAGAGTAGGAATCGCAGGATAGCGCAGATGAATACGTGGCTTGAGCAGTGGTGCAGCAGGGAGGGATTCAAATTCCTGGGGCATTGGGACCGGTTCTGGGGGAGGTGGGACCAGTACAAACCGGACGGTCTGCACCTGGGCAGGACCGGAACCAATGTCCTAGGGGGAGTGTTTGCTAGTGCTGTTGGGGAGGATTTAAACTAATATGGCAGGGGGATGGGAACCAATGCAGGGAGACAGAGGGAAACAAAAAGGAGACAAAAGCAAAAGACAGAAAGGAGATGAGGAAAAGTGGAGGGCAGAGAAACCCAAGGCAAAGAACAAAAAGGGCCACTGTACAGCAAAATTCTAAAAGGACAAAGGGTGTTAATAAAACAAGCCTGAAGGCTTTGTGTCTTAATGCAAGGAGTATCCTCAATAAGGTGGATGAATTAATTGTGCAAATAGATGTTAACAAATATGATGTGATTGGGATTACGGAGACGTGGCTCCAGGATGATCAGGGCTGGGAACTCAACATTCAGGGGTATTCAACATTCAGGAAGGATAGAATAAAAGGAAAAGGAGGTGGGGTAGCATTGCTAGTTAAAGAGGAGATTAATGCAATAGTTAGGAAAGACATTAGCTTGGATGATGTGGAATCTATGGGTAGAGCTGCAGAACACCAAAGGGCAAAAAACGTTAGTAGGAATTGTGTACAGACCTCCAAACAGTAATAGGGATGTTGGGGAGGGCATCAAACAGGAAATTAGGGGTGCATGCATTAAAGGTGTAGCAGTTATAATGGGTGACTTTAATATGCACATAGATTGGGCTAGCCAAACTGGAAGCAATACGGTGGAGGAGGATTTCCTGGAGTGCATAAGGGATGGTTTTCTAGACCAATATGTTGAGGAACCAACTAGGGGGGAGGCCATCTTAGACTGGGTGTTGTGTAATGAGAGAGGATTAATTAGCAATCTCATTGTGCGAGGCCCCTTGGGGAAGAGTGACCATAATATGGTGGAATTCTGCATTAGGATGGAGAATGAAACAGTAATTTCAGAGACCATGGTCCAGAACTTAAAGAAGGGTAACTTTGAAGGTATGAGGCGTGAATTGGCTAGGATAGATTGGCGAATGATACTTAGGGGGTTGACTGTGGATGGGCAATGGCAGACATTTAGAGACCGCATGGATGAATTACAACAATTGTACATTCCTGTCTGGCGTAAAAATAAAAAAGGGAAGGTGGCTCAACCGTGGCTATCAAGGGAAATCAGGGATAGTATTAAAGCCAAGGAAGTGGCATACAAATTGGCCAGAAATAGCAGCGAACCTGGGGACTGGGAGAAATTTAGAACTCAGCAGAGGAGGACAAAGGGTTTGATTAGGGCAGGGAAAATGGAGTACGAGAAGAAGCTTGCAGGGAACATTAAGGCGGATTGCAAAAGTTTCTATAGGTATGTAAAGAGAAAAAGGTTGGTGAAGACAAACGTAGGTCCCCTGCAGTCAGAATCAGGGGAAGTCATAACGGGGAACAAAGAAATGGCAGACCAATTGAACAAGTACTTTGGTTCGGTATTCACTAAGGAGGATACAAACAACCTTCCTGATATAAAAGAGGTCAGAGGGTCTAGTAAGGAGGGGGAACTGAGGGAAATCTTAGTCGGGAAATTGTGTTGGGAAAATTGATGGGATTGAAGGCCGATAAATCCCCAGGGCCTGATGGACTGCATCCTAGAGTACTTAAGGAGGTGGCCTTGGAAATAGCGGATGCATTGACAGTCATTTTCCAACATTCCATTGACTCTGGATCAGTTCCTATGGAGTGGAGGGTAGCCAATGTAACCCCACTTTTTAAAAAAGGAGGGAGAGAGAAAACAGGGAATTATAGACCGGTCAGCCTGACCTCAGTAGTGGGTAAAATGATGGAATCAATTATTAAGGATGTCATAGCAGTGCATTTGGAAAATGGTGACATGATAGGTCCAAGTCAGCATGGATTTGTGAAAGGGAAATCGTGCTTGACAAATCTTCTGGAATTTTTTGAGGATGTTTCCAGTAAAGTGGACAAAGGAGAACCAGTTGATGTGGTATATTTGGACTTTCAGAAGGCTTTCGACAAGGTCCCACACAAGAGATTAATGTGCAAAGTTAAAGCACATGGGATTGGGGGTAGTGTGCTGACGTGGATTGAGAACTGGTTGTCAGACAGGAAGCAAAGAGTAGGAGTAAACGGGTACTTTTCAGAATGGCAGGCAGTGACTAGAGGAGTGCCGCAAGGTTCTGTGCTGGGGCCCCAGCTGTTTACATTGTACATTAATGATTTAGACGAGGGGATTAAATGCAGTATCTCCAAATTTGCGGATGATACTAAGTTGGGTGGCAGTGTGAGCTGCGAAGAGGATGCTATTAGGCTGCAGAGTGACTTGGATAGGTTAGGTGAGTGGGCAAATGCATGGCAGATGAAGTATAATGTGGATAAATGTGAGGTTATCCACTTTGGTGGTAAAAACAGAGAGACAGACTATTATCTGAATGGTGACAGATTAGGAAAAGGGAAGGTGCAACGAGACCTGGGTGTCATGGTACATCAGTCATTGAAGGTTAGCATGCAGGTACAGCAGGCGGTTAAGAAAGCAAATGGCATGTTGGCCTTCATAGCGAGGGGATTTGAATACAGGGGCAGGGAGGTGTTGCTACAGTTGTACAGGGCCTTGGTGAGGCCACACCTGGAGTATTGTGTACAGTTTTGGTCTCCTAACTTGAGGAAGGACATTCTTGCTATTGAGGGAGTGCAGCGAAGGTTCACCAGACTGATTCCCGGGATGGCGGGACTGACCTATCAAGAAAGATTGGATCAACTGGGCTTGTATTCACTGGAGTTCAGAAGAATGAGAGGGGACCTCATAGAAAAGTTTAAAATTCTGACGGGTTTAGACAGGTTAGATGCAGAAAGAATGTTCCCAATGTTGGGGAAGTCCAGAACCAGGGGTCACAGTCTGAGGATAAGGGGTAAGCCATTTAGGACCGAGATGAGGAGAAACTTCTTCGCCCAGAGAGTGGTGAACCTGTGGAATTCTCTACCACAGAAAGTAGTTGAGGCCAATTCACTAAATATATTCAAAAGGGAGTTAGATGAAGTCCTTACTACTCGGGGGATCAAGGGTTATGGCGAGAAAGCAGGAAGGGGGTACTGAAGTTTCATGTTCAGCCATGAACTCATTGAATGGCGGTGCAGGCTAGAAGGGCTGAATGGCCTGCTCCTGCACCTATTTTCTATGTTTCTATGTTTCTATGTTTAGAGGCATTGGAGGAGGATGGTGCAGCAGATTGTGTCAACGGCTGCAAAGACGGTGTTATATATGTGGACTTGTATTTACTCCGTACAGCCACCAGAGGGCTCATCCCCTGGAGTCCCAAGGGATCCCATAATCCCTTGGAAGCACAGGAATTTAAGGAGGCTTCAAAGGTTGGCGAGACACTCTGGAGACCTGCAATAAAAGACTACGGTTACACTTTACTTTGAGCTCACAGTGTTCAGTCTGACTCTTTCTCCATACACAACAACTGGCGACAAGATACAGATAGCGAACCCAAAGATGCAGAGAACAGTGGGCATCCTGGAGAAATTCTCGGAGGGAGAGGATTGGGAAACTTCTGTGAAGCGACTCGACCAACACTTCGTGGCCAACGAGCTAGATGGGGAAGAGAGCACTGCCAAATGAAGGGCGATCCTCCTCACCGCCTGTGGGGAACCAACGTATGGCCTCATGAAGAATCTGCTCACTCCAGCGAAACCCGCGGAGAAATTGTACGATGATTTGTGCACACTGGTCCGAGAGCATTTGCACCCGAAGGAAAGTGTTCTGATGGCGACGTACCAGTTCTAAACCTACAAAAGATCTGAAGGTCAGGAAGTGGCGAGTTATGTCGCCGAGCTAAGACGCCTGGCAGGACATTGCGAATTTGAAAGACATTTGGAACACATGCTCAGAGGCTTTTTCGTACTTGGTATTGGCCACAAAACCATACTTCGCAAACCTTTGACTGTAGAGACCCCAACAAAGGCTATAGCGATAGCCCAGGCGTTCATTGCCACCAGTGGCAATACGAAGCAAATCTCTCAGCACACAAGTGCTGCTACAAGTACTGTGAACAAAGTGGTGCTGTTTTCGAATCATAATGTACAGGGCAGGTCACACATACTTGCAGCTGCACGTCCACAGATGACTCAGAGCCCACCATCAAGGGTGATGAATGCAAGGCCATTAACACCATGTTGATCATCATTTCCATTCATGCCGCTTCAAAGAGTACGTTTGCAAGGGCTGTGGAACAATGGGATACCTCCAACGAGTGTGCAGGCGAGCTGAAAAGCCTGTTAAAGCTGCAAACCACAATGTTGCAGAGGAGGACAGATCCATGGAGGATCACAATGAATCAGAGCCTCAGATAGAGGAGGCAGAGGTACATGGGGTGCACACATTCACCATGAATTGTCCCCCGATAATGCTGAATGTTGAACTAAATGGACTCCCGGTGTCAATGGAGCTCGACACGGGTGCGAGCCAATCCATCATGGACAAAAAGACTTTCGAAAGGTTGTGGTGCAACAAGGCCTCAAGGCCAGTCTTAACTCCAGTTCGCACGAAACTAAGAATTTGCATGAAAGAACTGATTTCTGTAATCGGCAGTGCTACCGTAAAGGTCTCTTACGATGGAGCGGTGCAGAAGCTATCACTCTGGGTGGTACCGGGCAATGGTCCCACGCTGCTCGGCAGGAGCTGGCTGGGAAAGATACACTGGAACTGGGACGATGTCCGAGCGCTATCGCCCGCTGACGACACTTCGTGTGCCCAGATCTTAAACAAATTTCCTTCGCTGTTCGAACCAGGCATCGGGAAATTCCAAGGAGCAAAAGTGCAGATCCACCTAATTGTGGGGGTGCGACTCATCCATCACAAGGCGAGAGCAGTACCGTACATGATGAGAGAAAGGGTAGAGATCGAGCTGGACCGGCTGCAAAGAGAGGGCATCATTTCACCGATCAAGTTCAGCGAGTGGGCCAGTCCTATTGTCCCAGTCCTCAAGGGTGATGGCACCATCATAATCTGTGACGATTGCAAAGTAACTATCATTCGTTTCTCCCTGCAGGACCAATACCCACTACCAAAGACCGACGACCTCTTTGCAATGCTGGCGGGAGGAAAGACGTTCATGAAGCTGGATCTGACTTCAGCCACATGACGCAGGAACTGGAGGAATCATCGAAGGCCCTCACCTGCATCAACATGCACAAAGGTCTTTTTGTTTATAACAGAAGCCCGTTTGGAATCCGATCAGCGGCGGCGATATTCCAAAGAAACATGGAAAGTTTACTGAAGTCGGTCCCGCACACCAGGACAACATCTTGGTCACAGGTCAGAACACAGTCAAGCACCTGCAGAACCTGGAGGAGGTTCTTAATCGACTCAACCACGTGGGGCTCAAGTTAAAATGCTCGAAGTGCGTTTTCCTGGCGCCTGAAGTGGAGTTCTTGGGACGGAGGGTCGCGGTGGACGGCATCGGGCCCACTAACGCGAAGACAGAGGCAATTGAGAACGCACCGAGTCCACAGAACGTGACGGAGATGCGGTCATTTCTGGGACTCTTGAACTACTTTGGTAACTTCTTTCCGGGTCTCAGCACACTGCATGTCTTACTATGAAAAGGGGGCGAATGGGTTTGGGGCAAAAGCCAAGAAAATGCCTTTGTAAAAGCGAGAAAATTGTTATGCTCAAACAAATTGCTTCTGTTGTATGATCCATGTAAGCGTTTGGTACAAGCATGTGATGCGTTGTCATATGGCGTTGGATGTGTATTGTAACAAGCTAATGATTTCGGAAAACTGCAACTGGTTGCTTATGCATCCAGGAGTCTGTCTTAGGCTGAGAGAGCCTACAGCATGATTGAAAAAGAAGTGTTAGCGTGTCTTTATTGGGTAAGGAAAATGCATCAATACCTCCTGTTTGGGCTAAAATTCGAATTGGAAACTGACCATAAGCCACTTATATCCCTGTTTTCCGAGAGTAAAGGGATAAAAACCAACGCATCGGCCCGCATCCAGAGATGGGCGCTCACATTGTCCGCATACAATTATGCCATCCACCACAGGCCAGGCACAGAAAACTGCGCTGATGCTCTCAGTAGACTGCCATTGTGCACCACGGGGGTGGAAATAGCACAGCCCGCAGATCTAGCCATGGTAATGGAAGCATTTGAGAGTGAACAATCACTCGTCACTGCTCGGCAGATCAAAACCTGAACCTGCCAGAACCCCTTATCATATCTAGTCAAAAGCTGTGTGTTTCACGGGAGCTGGTCCAGTGTCCCAGTGGAAATGCAGGAAGAGATAAAGTCGTTCCAGCGGCACAAAGATGAAATGTCTATACTGCCTTCTGTGGGGCAATCAAGTAGTGGTCCCCAAGAAGGGCAGAGACACCTTCATCAATGACCTCCACAGTACCCACCCAGGCATCGTAATGATGAAAGCAATAGCCAGATCCCATGTGTGGTGGCCCGGTATTGATGTGGGCTTAGAATCCTGCGTTCACAGATGTAATACATGCTCGCAGTTAAGCAATGCACCCAGGGAGTCGCCGCTAAGTTTATGATCTTGGCTCTCCAAACCGTGGTCTAGAGTACACGTCGACTATGCAGGCCCGTTCTTAGGTAAAATGTTCCTTATGGTTGTAGACGCGTACTCCAAGTGGATTGAATGTGAGATAATGTCGGTTAGCACGTCCGCTGCCACTACTGAAAGTCTGTGGGCCATGTTTGCCACTCACGGCTTACCCGATGTCCTGGTGAGCGACAACGGGCCATGTTTTACCAGTGCTGAGTTCAAAGAATTCATGACCCGTAACGGGATCAAACATGTCACATCTGCCCCGTTTAAACCAACGTCCAATGGTCAGGCAGAGAGAGCAGTGCAAACCATCACGCAAGGCTTGAAGAGGGTAACTGAAGGCTCACTGCAGACTCACCTATCCCGAGTCCTGCTTAGCTACCGCACAAGACCCCACTCACACACTGGGATCCCACCTGCTGAACTGCTCATGAAAAGAGCACTTAAGACAAGGCTCTCGTTAGTACACCCTGATCTACAAGAACAGGTAGAGAGCAGGCGGCTTCAACAAAGTGCATACCATGATAGCGCAAATGTGTCACGTGAGATTGAAATCAATGATCCTGTATTTGTATTAAATTATAGACAAGATCCCAAGTGGCTTCCCAGGCTGTCGTGGCCAAAGAGGGGAGCAGGATGTTTCGGGTCAAACTTTCAAATGGACTCATTCATCGGAAACACTTGGACCAAATCAAACTCAGATTCACGGACTATCCTGAGCAACCCACCTTGGACCCCACCTTTTTTGATCCCCAACATACACACCAGTGGCAACCGGCACCACGGTTGACCACGAAGCAGAACCCATCATCCACAGCAGCCCTGCAGCGCCCAACACACCAGGCAGCCCAGCAAGGGCCCAGCAAATTATTCAACAACACCAGCTTTCACACCGAGACGATCAACCAGGGCAAGAAGGGCCCCAGATCGACTCACCTTGTAAATAGTTACACTATTGACTTTTGGGGGCAGGAGTGTTGTTATATATG
Organism: Pristiophorus japonicus; assembly: GCF_044704955.1. NCBI lineage: Eukaryota > Metazoa > Chordata > Chondrichthyes > Pristiophoridae > Pristiophorus > Pristiophorus japonicus. The sequence continues at coordinate 78,379,635 of NC_091990.1, forward strand.
TGGATTTGTATTTACTCTGTACAGCCACCAGAGGGTTCATCCCCTGGAGTCCCAAGGGATACCACAATCCCTTGGGAGCACAGGTATTTAAGGAAGCTTCACAGGTTGGAGAGGCACTCTGGAGACCTGCAATAAAAGACTACGGTCACACATTACTTTGAGCTCACAGTGTTCAGTCTGACTCTTTCTCCATACACAACAGACGGCAAAGAGGAATCATGGATCATAATCATAAAGAATGCTATTTGTAACTTTGGTTAGGGCCAATTTGTTGCTATGGGAGAGTTGGAAATGAGTTTGGTGCAATTCAAATAGGGATTTGTAGGGGAGGTGGTCATGAAGCTGGGAAATGACAAATGTGCAAGGATTTGAAGAGGAAAGGAAGGTTAGATTTAGAAATAGGAGCAGGAGTAGGCCATACGGCCCCTCAAGCCTGCTGTGCCATTTAATACGATCATGGCTGATCCGATCATAGACTCAGGTCCACTTCCCTGCCCACTGGTAGTTAGTGAGGATAGAAAGGTTGAGGGTGGGTTTTTTGAGGAGAGTAACGACAGCAGTGTTGAAATTAGTGGAGACTAATATTGAGTGGAGTGTAAAATCCTGTGGGTTTCTGGCCCAGTGACTTAGGTTAAAATTACCCTGATTAACTCTACCTTGATGGTGAAAAATTCATAAGCTCCTCGCGCCTGTTGTTATAGGTGCAGGTGGAGGGGAGAGATGAGGTGGTATGTAGTAGATGATCAAAGAGTTGTAGATGACTTTGACAAAGGAAAGTGAGGCATGGTAGAGCTTGATATAATCAACACAGATCTAGTGATTGATGGCTAACCTGGTTCCGCACCAAATACATTCAAATTTGCATCCTTCAAACTTGAAAAATAGCGGTGAATGAGCAGTTGAGCAAATCAACAGCTGCTGAGATTCTGTGGTGAATACATATGTTTACAATTTCACTACAAATGACACACAGAGGAAATTTTCCTCAATTGTAATTGCATGTTAAGGTACTCTCATGGAAAGAGTACGGTGCGGCCTAAAAATTCAAGATAGTGAGTTGTACTGCATTTACAACAGTGGAAATTAAGTTGCACCCTCTGATGGTCTGGAGAGAAATTTGCGGCAGAATTTCCCGAGTCTGTTCATTTACCTTTCCATCTGTGTAAAATCCTTGTAAAATGGGAGTAATGTGCTGAGGTGCATGGAAATTCGAGTGCAGCCTTTAAAGTGTTGGTTCTGGCTGAAAACTGCTGCAGTAGGCTGAGGAAGCAATCAGTGGTCAGAATCTTAATGTTGGTGGCAAGAAAGATAATAGAATCCTTGCTCAAAGAAAAACATCTAGAATCTAAAAATAGAATGAAGAGTAGTCAGTACTGATTTCAAAAGGGAAGGCCATGCTTGACCAAACTTATTGCATTCTTTGAAGAATTAATAGAAAGGGTAGATAAGGGTAATGTAGTAGATGTAATATATTTGGATTTTATAAACGCCTTCGATTCAGCACCACATAGTAAATTCATGACTACAGTCAGAACATGTGGAGTCAGGGGATAATTAACAGAATGGATAGTAAGCTGGCTACAAAACAGAAAACAGAATAGGGGTTAAAGATAATTACTCAGACTGACAAATGATAGGAACTGGTGTTCCACAAGGATCAGTGCTGGGACCACTGTTGTTCACCGTTTACACCATTGGGAATCAGAAGTGCAATTTCAAAATTTGCAGATGACACCAAATTGAGGGGCTGTAGTTAATACAGCTGAGGACAGCTATGGCTCAGTTGGTAGCACCCTCGCCTCTAAGACAGAAGGTTATGGGTTTTAGGTCCCAGTCCAGAGACTGGAGCACAAAAATGTGGGCTGACACTCCAGTGCAGTGCTGAGGGACTGCTGCACTGTCGGAGGTGCCATCTTTCGGATGAGACATTAAACTGAGACATTGAGATGTTGAACCGAGGCCTTATCTGCTCTCAAGTGGACATAAAATATCCCATGGCACTATTTTGAAGAAGAGCAGGAGAGTTATCCCCGGTGTCCTGACCAATACCTATCCCTCAACCAACATTACTAAAACAGATTATCTCGTCATTATCACATTGCTGTTGGTGGGAGCTTGCTGTGTGCACATTGGCTGTCGCATTTCCTATATTACAACAGCGACAACACTTCAAAAAGTACTTTATGTAAAGGACATCTCGGTGGTCGTGAAAGGTGCTGTATATATGTAAGTCTTCCTTTCAAAATACAGCAATACATGAATAAACTTGCAGAATGGGAATTTAATTGTCAGATAAACTTCAATCGATAAGTGTGAGTTGGTAAGTTTTGGTACAAAGAATAAGGAAACCATATACTTCTTGGAAAAGAGGTGTCTAAGTGGGGCAAAGGAGCAGAGGTTACAGATACACAAATCACTAAAAATAGCGACGCAGGTTAATAAGGCCATAAAAAAAAAACAAGCACTAGGGTTCATTTCTAGAGGGATAGAATTGAAAAGCAGAGAAGCTATGTCAAACTTGTTTAGAACCTTGGTTAGACCATACTTGGAGTACTGTGGACAGCTCTGGCCTCCATATTATAAAAAGGAGCTGAAAATTGACCTGATAGAGGTCTTTAAGATTATGAAAAGGTTAGATGTAGAGAAGATGTTTCCACTTACAGGGGACCAGAACTAGGGGCCATCAATGTAGTTACTAATAAATTCAATAGGGAATTCAGGAGGAACATATTTACCAAATGTGTGGTGAGAATGTGGAACCCGCTACCACAAGGAGTAGTTGAGGTAATTGGCATTGTTGCATTTAAGGGGAAGTTCGATAAATACGAGGGAGAAAAGAATAGAAGGATATATTGAAGGGGTTAGATGATGAAGGGTGGAAGGAGGCTCATGTGGATCATAAACACTGCCATGGACCTGTTGGGCAGAAAGGCCTTTTTCGGCTGTAAACATTCATCATCATAGGCAGTCCCTCGAAATCAAGGAAGACTTGCTTCTACTCTAAAAGTGAGTTCTCAGGTGACTGAACAGTCCAATACAGGGCTCACTTGCCAAGTAGGAGTTCCGAGTAAAGCGCCTGCCCAACAGAGCAAGTCGAGTGTGGTCAGTGCTTCGATGCTGGGCATGTTGGCCTGAGTGAGAACACTGGTGCATCTATCCTCCCAGGGAATTTACAAGATCATGCGGAGACATTGTTGGCGTCAAATATTACTCATCAGCTTGGCGGCTTGGAGATGAATCTCTATACGGTGTGTTAAGCCGCTGTAATGCCAATGGAAAAAGAATTGCGCTCAAGAGAGCTATTGTTAACAGTGTTTCCCAGGTCAGCTCATTTACAGACCCATTATAGTAATGACTGACATCATACAATGGGTGTAATCTGCTGGAGCATATGGAACCTGGAGTGCAGTCTTTAAAAAGACATTACAGCCTGCGAGCTGGTGAACAACCTGGGACAAAAGGTGCAATGATTGTCTCTGTTACATATTAACATAAGAAACATGGGGGTGAAATTAGTCTTAGTAATAACGCAAAATGGTCGACAGTAAATCTGAAGCCTGTTTTACACCCTGCCTAATGTTCTTTTCCGTTGAAGGTGGGGTGTAGAACAGGCTGTCGTTTCACCATCACTCGTTGGGCACTATTGCCAAAGACCAGTTTCAACTCCATCCTGTGACACTGCACCGGAGTCAACCTCCTGCCACAGTTTGAAAGCGTCGAGGTCAAATAGTCTTCAATTGTGAGCTATAAAATGACAAAATATGAAGGTAATTTTTGTGTACTTACTATCAAGAACACAAAAAATCAGCACTGTGGAGCAACAGGAAACGTGCGCGCATAATCTAAAGAGCAGCTACATCACATTTTAAATCCTTTAAGGTGCAAAAACCCATAAGCAACTGCCATAAAAACATCTCCAACAATTCCATCCCTGAAGATCTGGATAATTATCACTGGAACTGGCGACCTCCTGACTTGCTTGGTGGGTGGGTGGGTGGGAGCACAAACTGGCTGCAGTCAGGTGGGCTGAGAAAAGAATGGGATCATTTAACCTGACTTGCAATTATTTATTAGGCTCCCGCCTTTTTCTGATGGGAGCTCTGGCTTCCAGGATGCAGAAGTCAATGGAGAATAAAAATGGGTGGGGCGTAAAATGGACGTCTGACCCAAAGCCGTCAGTTTCTCACCCAGCGGGTTAGATTAAAGTTTCTCACTTAGTCTTTGCCCGCCCAGCACCCTTGGCCCCCTGGTACCTTTGTCTAGTGATCCCCATGACTTTTCCCCAGCTCATGCCTAGTGACCCGCGTCCCACACTAGGAAGGTACCTGATGCATAAAGTGCAGTCAGCAGCCCGTCATTGCATGCTGGGGCCTGACAATGCACCTGAGGTATGCCAGTGTAGGTAAGGCAAGGTAGCTAGGTAGGTAGGTAAGACATGTTTATGTTACTGGACCAGTAATCTAGATAAGGAGATTACTGGCAGTTTGATCATTTAAATTCAGTTTTTCAAAGTTAGTATCTGTAAAAATAGCCACCACCCCTGTGCTCGCTGAACTACATTGTCTCCTGGTTAAGCAACTTTAAAATTCTCATCCTTGCTTTCAATCCCTTCGTGGCCTCGCCCCTCTCTATCTCTGTAATCTCCTTCAGCCCCACAAACCCGCAGAGATGTCTGCGCTCCTCCGATCTAGTCTCTTGAGCATCCCTGATTATAATCACTCAACCATCGGTGGGCGTGCCTTCAGCTGCCAAGTCCCGAAGCTCTGGAATTCCCTCCCTGAACCTCTACGCCTCTCTGTCCTCCTTTAAGACACTCTTTAAAATGTACCTGTTTGACATCTGCCCTAGTATCTCCTTATGTGGCTCGGTGCCAAATTTAGTTTTATAACGCTCCTGTCATGCGCCTTGGGATGTTTTACTAAGTTAAAGGTGCTATATAAATGTAAGGTGTTGTTGTTGGTATGAAGCTGTCACATTTTCATCACTAATGTTCTTTAAGGAAGGAAATCTGCCGTCCTTACCTGTTCTGGCCTGTATGTGACTCCAGACCCACACCACAGGGTTGATTTTTAATTTCCCTCCAAAGTGGTCTCGCAAGCCATTCAGTTGTATCAAACTATGACTCAGGGCTACTTGGGATGAGCATTAAATGCCGGCCTTGTGATGCCCACATATCGAGAATGAATCAAAAAAGAATTGTGTCACAGAGATGTACCGAGAGTAAAATGTGCAAAGGGGCTGACATTGCTTCATCCAGTGAACGGAACAGATTTGTGAGCAGACACACGTATTGCTAGTGGTCCAGTACCCTGGCGCCATTATCCAGCTCAAAATGTCACAGAATCTGACCCATCAAGGCACAAGTAATTGATGTTACTTTTCTAAGCACTAAAGTTTCTCACTTTTATTCTGCTCTGCAACACATTAACTTGTTTGTACCTTTAAAAGTAAACTGAAGATAATGAAAATGTCAACAGTCAGGAAGATTTAGGTAAAGACATGTTTGATATGAAATGAGATCACCTTGGGCTGCATTTAACTTGTGTGTTTTGGCATTAAATACCACTAAAGAAAGTTGAGGCTTCATAAACAATGAAGCCACATTCATCACTTGTGATTTTAAATTGAGCCACTATTAGACTAAGTAGGGATTTGGCAACCTATCGTCCAATAATCGTTTGTTTCACTCACACAAAAACACTTTATAATTTTACTTGTTTCTTTCTCTCTCTAGATGTAGAAAGTTAAATTCTATCTATGGGCCCAAATTTGATGAAGGCCCCCACGCGCCCAAATGTTGCACAAAGGGCCGCCGAGGTCCCTGATGGTTCTTTGGGCGGGGTTTTCATCAGCAAGGTCCCTCGAAGATCGGCGAGCGGCAAAGCAGTGACATATGCTGCCAATCTGGGTGTGAGACGGCGGGAACTCTCATTCTCTGCGGAAAATGTGCTTGCCGCCCAAGTGCCGCCGAGGATGGCGTCGGGCCCACGGAGGGTCGAACACCTAAAAATAAAAAGCAGAAAAAAAATATCTGATGACCTTCAGGGGACCCCATACAGGTAAGTCCCTGTAAAGAAAGAAATTATAAAATGTCACGAACCTGTTTTCCCCCATCTTGACACTTACCGTTGGGGACAGAGCAGCCACAACGCAGCCGCCCTGCCATTGACTCCCGCCGACTCCCGCCCGCACCAATCTGGCATCTCGGCGGGCGGGAGACTACTTACACACATTGGCTATCTGCTGACGTCGGCGGGCGCTTCCCGATGGCTCTCCCCTCCCGCCCACTCCAGGCCACATCGAAAGTGGCACTGGGCGGTTCGAGCAATGTCAGCGGCAGTGGGCGGTAAGTTTTCCAATTTCAGCCCCTTAATGTTCTTTAAAATTCCTCATTTACTTCGAACCTGAAAGTTAACCAAAGCTTTAATCTATTTGGCATATATATTTCATTTGTACCCTAGTATGTCTTTTAAAATATTCAACATTTGCATATTTTTCCCTTTTCCATTTAAAATCTCCTACCGATTTCAACCCTCAGAGCTTTAAAATCACTTCTCCTGAAATCTTAATTCTGCAATCCTGCGCTTCCCACAAAGAAGCATGCTCAATCGGAGCAAGGATTGGAAATAGGGCTACAACTGGAAACATGGGATTATGGAATTAACCCTCTGTTGCACTCATTTTATGATCTCTGCCAACTGCCTGCCCCACAATATTGAACCTGATTTGATCCCCACATTAAGGAATTCTTTGGCCCCAATGAACAGAATTAATTTAAACTGTTGTCTTCAAGACAACTTTCTAATTGGATGGAAATGCAGCAGTTAGTAAAAACAAAAACATGGGAGAGTGCAGAGGGAGAACATGACCTGGAGTTTGTGCAAATATCCTGTTTTGTGGAAAGCATCACATTGCATCCACTGAACTGCTCGTGTTCAACCATTCTACCGCAATCAATACCTGTGCATCCCTGGTTAGCAGAAAAATAATTTGTATCAATCATGATTTAGGGTGGGTATAAAAGAAAAATCTTAAATGATCAATATTCTTCCAAGCATAACTTTTTCAGTGGGTAAACATTAAATAAGATATTTTGATGGGTTACATCTGAGTAACAAGCACAAAGTGAGAGGTGACTGGAGACATTATCCCAGATTTCCACTCATTTGGTGCTCAATCCATTTTCTTTCCTGTAAGTCTTTCTCTGTATGTCCAATGACCTCACTGTGTCTGTGTCTAGCTGTCTATGTGCATACCTCCATTGTCTCTCTCTGTCAGTATGATCTCCCAGTTGGCCCCAGGCTTTGAGGGAAGCAAGGAAGGGTTTGGAGGTGCAGTCCAGTTAAAGCTGAGTCAGGTCAGGTTTGCAGGAGGTGAAAGGTCAGAGTCAGAGCTAGGATGAGGGTAATTTTGAGTCACAAGAACAATTCCAAAGAATTGAAAAGGTTGGTGGTAACTGCATTGAGTTAAGGGTTAGAGTTGTGATCACTGGTCAGGGATTCAAACACTATTTACAAATTTAATTAGGCCGCAGCCTACACTATTCCATAGGCATTGCACAAATCAGGAAAAGAGGAATGGTTGGGAATGTCAGCTCTCTGATTCCCAGCAAAAGATTCAGAAGGGGCGATTGGCATTGCCATTCATCAGCAGTCAACGGCCATTTCTGGGGGAGCATTTCAGCGATCAATCACAGAAATAAGTTTATAAAAACAATTACATTTAGCAGTAATGGGGCAGAGCACAGCAATTTTTGCCCATTAATTTTTTGATTTAAGGAAAAATTGAGCAGCTGAGAGCCAGGAGCTCCAGCTCTATAGTATTACAAGCTAGTAGTGATGCTGGGAGATGGATCGCCACAGCTAGGATACAGCTACATGATGACAGTTGTCATAGCAGCATTGAGTAGGAAATGAGCACATCTGTACTGCTCAGACAGATGTTTATTAAGCCCAAATACATTGGACGGGTGGTCAATAAATTAAACAAATAGATGATATTAGTCGATCTCCCATGCCTTTGCTGATTGCTGGATGGTGAGCTGTTTTACCACAGCACGATTATTATACTATATAATACACAATATATTACTCTGTTACTAAGTGAAAGAAATATGACTTGATATGAGACACATTAGTCGGCAGACGATCATAGCTGGTGTGGTGTATGTAGCACACAAATCACTGACTCCACACGGTCTGATGTAAGTCTAACTGCTGTGACCTTCGTCCTTTATTGTTCAGCTCCCGAGTGCCTCCCAGGTGTGGTGGTCAGCCTTATATAGCCTTTGTTACAGGTACTACCAGGGTTTCCCACCGCAGCGCCCTCTGTGGTATGGCTTGGTACTTACAATACATTTAAGGTACTGGGACAATACACACATTATTACATAACATCACCTTCACCCCCCCCCACCTGGACGCAGGACAACGATACACACATCATTACATAACATCACACTTGTCCAACGGAAGGCAGGTGGGCATAGACAGTGTGTTAGTATGGTACATATTATCTGGTACATTAACTGGTTATTGACTGGTAGTGGAACCTTGATTTCCTTGTTAGCCGTTATCATTAATTGTACTTCATCCATTATTTTACACAAATACAGTGGCCATTCAGCATAAAAAAAGTAATTCTTATTATAAATTCACTATCTCACATTAACATAGCTCATTTTAGACTCGCTCTGCCAAACAGAAGTCCTTTGTGGGGACCATCTCTTTGTAAGGCCCTTTTAAGACACCCAGGTGCATTTCCTCTTTAAGGCGCCATCTTTGATGCAGGAGGATTCCACGAGGCTTCTCCTTGGGCGCCGCCATCTTTGATGCTCTGCAGCTCCGACACGATGCCGCCGCCATCTTCTTCTCCGCCGCTCCGAATGCCCTCCGCCGTCGCAGCCTCTGCTCCCCTCCACTGCCACCTGACTTGCCGCCTCTCCTGCGGCCGTTGTGGCCTCTCCAGTGGCCGCACTTGCCGCGTCCCCTGCGGCCTCCCCTGCGGCTGCCATGGCCGCCGCCCGACACTAACAGCTCCTCTGCGGGGCCCGCCCAATGGCCTCTTCCTCTGCGGGGCCCTTCCGAACCGCCGGCCGCTGGATCCCTCAGCACCCCGCCCGCAGCGCCCCGCCAGCTCAACCCCCATCCCCCCTTAGGCCCCTCTGTGCAGGGCTGCTTGCCTGTGGGGGCTGGGGCTGCAGGGTCTCTGTGTGAGATCCGGGCCTGGGACTTGCCTGTGGGGGCTGGGGCTGCAGGATCTCTGTGTGAGGTCCGGGCCTGGGACTTGCCTGTAGGGATTAAGGCTGCAGGGTCTCTGTGTGAGGTCCGGGGCTGGGACTTGCCTGTGGGTGGATTGAGGCTGCAGCTCCAGCTCGGTCGGCGCTGCTCTCTGGGGACCCGGGGCACGGCAGCACCCCGGGGAGCAGCAGCCTGTGGAGGAATGAAGTCTTCCCAGCTCCCACGGACCTTCCCCATCCACCTCCGGCCGAGGAGTGTCGGCCCATCGCCTGCAACGACCCACAAAGGTAAAGCGTGCGTCTCGTCCCGGTGGGATACCTGCACCATCGCTCTGCCGAGAACAGGTATTAGTTCCCTGGTGTAGGTACGCAGCTTCGCCGTGACCGGGACCAGCTTGGGTCGTGCAGCTGGGTTAATCCACAGTTTATCAAAAGTTCTCCGACTCATCAACGACGGACCCGAGCCCGTGTCCACTTCCATACTCACTGGGACTCCGTTGATTTTTACTTCACTTATCACTGGGGGCGAATCGTCGGTGCACGTATACAGTCCAAGCACCTCATCTTCTTCTACCTGCTCCTCGCTGAACAGTGGATCATTCCCCATCTCCTCAGCCACATGGTAAGTCCGATTTCTTTTACACATATGCTGAAGGTGGCCTTTAACGGGGCAGGTATTGCACCGGTGAGCCTCATGGCTTCCTCCACAGCGCCAGCATGGTGCTGCTTGATTGGCCCCCCTCGGCGGACTCTGAGTTCCAGGATCCCGAGGTCCATGCTCTCTGCCCCGGGCAGAGCCACGTTCTGCAGTTTTGTCCGTGGTGGGCGCTATCCTGTGGACAGTGCCTGCCGGGTTCGAGACTGTGTGGATCATTTGCTTGGTGCTGCAAGTCGAGGTCATATATGCCCGGCTGATGGCGATGGCCTTTGTCAGAGTGACTGTGGGTTCCGTGGCCAACAGCTTGTGAAGGAGGCCCTCGTGGCCAATCCCCATAACGAAAACGTCCCGCAAAGCCTCGTCAAGGTGTGCCCCAAAATCACACGGCGCCGCGAGTCTCCTGAGGTCCGCAGCATATTTGGTGACATCCTGGCCCTCAGGTCTGCAGTGATGGTAAAATTTGTATCTGGCCATGAGGATGCTCTCCTTCGGTTTCAACTGGTCACGAATGAGTTCAGTCAGCTCCTCGTATGACTTGTCCCTGGCGCTCCCAGGTGCCAGCAAATTCCTGACGAGACAGTAAACCTCATCTCCACAACTGGAGAGCAATATCGCCTTACGCTTCTCTCTCATTGCGTATGTGTCCTCCGTCAGGTCATTTGCTGTGAAGTAGTACTCGAGCCTTTCCGTAAAGGCCTCCCAATCATTGCCCACGGTAAAATCCTTTAGCGAGCCCAGAGTAGCCATGGTTGCGTGGAGTTCGTCCGCTTCCTCGTTGTCAATGTGGTGTATGTAGCACACAAATCACTGACTCCACACGGTCTGATGTAAGTCTAACTGCTGTGACCTTCGTCCTTTATTGTTCAGCTCCCGAGTGCCTCCCAGGTGTGGTGGTCAGCCTTATATAGCCTTTGTTACAGGTACTACCAGGGTTTCCCACCGCAGCGCCCTCTGTGGTGTGGCATAGTACTTGCATTACATTTAAGGTACTGGGACGATACACACATCATTACATAACAGCTGGATTAGTGCAATTTCCCAATTATGTCTTGTTTTGGCAGCATTGAAGTCGAACAACTCCCCTCATAAGATTAAGTGTACGCGCATATGTATTGGGAAGGTGCCATGGGACGGGGAGTGGGTTTTGGTGATGGCAGGGCGTTGCAAATGGCGGAAATGACACAGGATGATGGGTTGAGCGTTGGGTAGATCGAACACAGTGGCTGCCCAATAGCACCAGCAAGAGGAGAGGCCTGAACGATTTTACTTTGATCGCCAAGCTGCCAGAGTGCAACGTGTGTTGTCAGCCGGCTCACAATCAGTGGGGTTGGGGGCGGAAAACCTGTCAACTCCTCCACGGGGCTGATCCGCAAATAAGTCTTTAACGAGAGACGGTAAACACGGGGCAGGCCACTGAGCGACCGGCCTGGGTTGGGACGATTTTTGTGGGGCCAGGCAGAGCATCATATTCTCTTCCTGGCCCTGCAAATATCAGTGGCACAGCTGTTTTGGGGGCTTTTCAGAGTGGTCTCTTTAAGGACCGTTTGTTTAGCCATTCAACACTCAGTTCTACTGGGTAGCCCATGCAATCTGCCCAGAGGTTTTAAAAGAAATTCTGCCCAGTTTTCAGGATGAACAGAGTGTTAGGCAGATGAAAATCACCTCCTACCTCCTCACCACAAACTCCCCCCTCTCCATCCACCCCCAGGTGTCTAGGCTGACCTAAAGGGCCATAACTTGCGGTCCCCACAGGCACATACGAGGTGCAGATGCGCCCGTAGCGAAGCGCATGCGTGAAAACCTTGAACTTGCGATTTGTCAATTCTACGGGCAGAAGTTGGGAAAATAGCCAACCTCTCCGCCCACGAATGCCCTTTCCCCGGGGATGCATTGGATCTGTCAAGAAAGTGAAATAAACAAGCCTGTTATGAAACATGAAACAATCAGGCCATAAATAGGTATATCTGTTGACCTCCCTTCAATTGGTAGTTTGTACTTCGCAGGTTCCATCAGATACTCATGAAACAGGATATGCATGTAGTTCCTGAAATGAGTCTCACGTACTTTTTCCAATATATTTATGTCTTCATAAATCTTCTCAAATGGATTGCCAACTACAGGCTGCTTTGATAGCAACCAAAAGAAGTACTTGATTTTCTTTCATCTTTTCATTTATTCTTCCAGATTTACACTTATTTGATGGGTTGTTGCATTAACATTAAATTGTGAAACAGAAGAAAAGGAATCAGGAAAATACGGATGACGAAATTCATGACCTTTTTACTACACACGCAGTATGTGGAGCACTCAAAGATCCAGGTCACATCTTGAACTGTAAAAGCCTCTCTCTGGGGTTACAGGAGGCCATGGAAGTGGTATTAGAGTATTCCTCTAATTTGCTGATCTGTGGCATCAGATTTCTGAGCAGCTGAAGCATTTTGCCCTGATTTTGCGCTGCCTCGGAATTTCTTTGCGCTTCAAAATTGCATTGTCCCTAAATGCAGCTAAAGTTACCTTTAAATTATATCATCGGAACCTGGCCTCAGATTGTGATGCCATGCCTCATGGCCGAGTAGGACAAGGCTTCGAGAATTCTGTCTTCTCTTTGGACAACAACATCAGAGTGTTCTCTTTTCATCCCCTGAGATGCCTTCATTGGTGGAAGAAAGCCAACAGGCCAAGACAATGGAGTCTCAACCCAGAAAAGCACTCTGTCCTAGGTGGAGGCCAGGAATCAGTGGCCCCAAGAGGAGGACCACCTGTGTCCCAAGAGGTTGGTTACCATACACCGCATCTATCCCCATCTCAGTCCCTAGGCCCACTCTAGGTGGTGCATTGATAAGGACAAAGGAAATTAAATTGGTGCAGGGTACACTGTAGAAGTGAAACATACGTTAGAAACTAATGCTAGGAGCTTCCTCGGGAGGTTCGCCCGATCGGCCGCCATAACTTTGATGGAAGCTGGGCAGAAAGCCTGTGTATGACTCTACCTGGGATTTCCACCAATCTTCCGCTAAAGCCGAGCACCGCTGAGGAAATTTCTGGCTGTAAAGTTGAACTGGAATTGAAATAGACTTCTGGCCCTCATGGGACTTCTGCTTTTAATGATGCACGGAATGTTTGGAAGGGTTGTCAGGATAATTTATATAAATATCCTGCTTATAAAATACATACAAACATAAATATGTTTCTGCACAATTAAAACCATCACACAGTCCACTGTGTGCGATCTCTTCTGTACATGTATGATGTTACAGCAGTGCTTAAAAGTGATAATGCATAATGGCCTGTGAGGTGAGTTCATCACTCCTTGGTGCCCTGCTCGAACGCTGGACAAGTTGGCAGGTATAGAGGTTCAATGTGCCAAGAATGTGTCTGTAACTGCAGGGAAAGCCTCTGTTTTACTCAGCTGCAAACTGCCATATGTTTTGCGCCTATGGGCTATTGCTGCTGCAATACACTTTGGCTCACTCCTTAATGCAAGATTTTCTCCACAAGCAGAATAACGCAAATGAGTAAGATCATTCGCAAAACCCATTTGGATAATTGTCCATCGTACATAGGTACTCTGTGTTTTTCTGAGATTAAATGTCATTCCCGTTTCAGTTTGTTTTTTGGACACAAGTCATAATTAAAGTGTCAAATCAGACAAGTAAACAAATGCCTCTTTTATGATATGCGTCACTAATTCAATAGGCAGATGCCTGGAACAATGCAGACTCCTCTTTCATTAAATCTAACAAAATCCATTAATGGCCCAATGCACAAGAATCCTGGAATTAGAATTGACCTGAAACCAATGCTATTTAATGAATGACTGAATTCTAGACCCCGATATTTACCTGAAGCCGGTTTCCAAGCCAGGGGTGGAATTGTATGGGGGAAACCAGAAAGTCAACGGAGCGGGTCAGAATTGGCAATCTCAGCTCAATTGTACAATTTAATTTTGACTTCCAGGTTTCACCTGGAAATTGGAGGTGTTCAGGACCGATGGTGGATGTAGAGTGAAGGCAGCACCCAGAGTTATTGATGCCTCGCTGGAATTACTGCTGAGTGCAGACAAGAGGGGGAGGAGGGACATTCTTTTCCCAGCAATGGGAGGAAGAAACCTGTAGCTCTCAACAATAAGGCATGGTGGGAGGTTGTTGAGGAGGTGAGCAGTAAGAGCGTTGTGCCCAGGTCATTGATGCAATGTAGAAAGCAGTTTAATAATATAACCAGATCAGGAAAAATGAATACATTTTCTGATTCAACTATATTCTGTGCACCAATATCAGTGTCCTCGATTAGCCAACATCCCCAGCATCGAAGCACTGACCACACTCAAACAGCTCCGTTGGGCGGGCCACATTGTCCGCATGCCAGACACAAGACTCCCAAAGCAAGTACTCTACTTGGAACTCCTACATGGCAAGCGATCCCCAGGTGGGCAGAGGAAACGTTTCAAGGACACCCTCAAAGCCTCCTTGATAAAGTGCAACATCCCCACTGGCACCTGGGAATCCCTGGCCCAAGATCGCCCGAAGTGGAAGAGGAGCACCCGGGAGGGCACTGAGCACCTCGAGTCTCGTCGCCGAGAGCATGCAGAAAACAAGCGCAGGCAGCGGAAGGAGCGTGCGGCAAACCAGTCCCACCCACCCTTTCCTCCAACCACTGTCTGTCCCACCTGTGACAGACTGTAATTCCCATATTGGACTGTTCAGTCACCTGAGAACTCACTTTTAGAGTGGAAGCAAGTCTTCCTCAATTTCGAGGGACTGCCTATGATGATGATAATTCTGTGCTTTACGCACCCCATCTTCCATTCTGTCTTGCTAAGTCTTCTCCATCAGATCGCCCCTCACACCTACTCAACGTGCAGCAGCACCCTACCTTCACTTTGCATGTACTTCATCACCTCCCCATTTACCCATCCACCACTGATACTCATCCCAGTCTTTATGTAATATGATGCATCTGTCTCATAGTCACCGAATGCACTGCATCCATTGAATGAAAACCTGACCTTCACTCTCTCAGAGGTCTGCTTTTTCATCCCTTGTAGAAGAAGAGAGCGCAAAACACAAGCGACAGGCAGAGGGCTGGAGGGGGGCCGCCACAAATAATCCAGCTCACTGATGCAGAGGAGGAGGTCCTGGGGACAAGTGGCACATCTGTGCCCCGCTCAGTCAGAGACAGAAAGACAGGGAGCTCGCAGATAACTGGTGACAGAATTTAAATATCCCCTGACACATATATGCTGCCTTTATTTTATCAATGATTGAACAATGAGAAGACTGACTGGTGATTGTCAAGACTGTGACTTTGCCACAGCTAAATCATTATCCCTTTCTTTTGTCTTCCAGGGCCTGCACGCATAGATCAAGAGTCTGTAGACATGCCTGATGATGATTCCTCCTTTTGAGGATGCACTGTCAGAGGACATACAGACATGCATCGGCCGGCACAGACACACGCACTTGAGTGGGTTCACTTAGGCAGTTAGTTAGGTTTTCACCTGGTAATTCACACCTCACAAGTGAGCACGAGCAGACACTGCTGGCAGGAACAGCTGTGGAGAGTCCGTGACTGGGAACACAATGCTCTGCAAGCTCTGCTCAGCTGAGCACTGAACCCCAGGGGCTATCATTGAGAAGGAGAATGCTAGAGGTGGCTCAGTAACTTAGCCAGGTACTGTCGGGCGTATCACACATGCTCTCCACAGTAGCGGATAGGATGGAGGTGTCCAATTCGATCACTCGTGGATTGGTGGCACTGCGACTTGCAAGAATGTCTGCTGTGGAGAGAAGGGCCAGCTCCATGGAGCTTCAAGTGTGGCTCTTAAATGCAAGTCATGACCACGCCTATGCAGAGTGATGTGGCACTGGCCCAGGAGCGGTATAGGGATGGCGGTGAAAGGGGACATGGCTGTGGGAACTCCACTCAAAAGCGCTCTCACTTCTCACCAGTTGCCCCGAATCAGTCAGTACTCGACATGCTACCTCATCTCCCAATGGCCGAATGTGCCCCTGCAGAGGAGCAGGTGCAACAGTCTTTGGCAGGGCCCTCAGGGGTTCCAAAACGCAGAGGATGCAGGACAAAAGCTTCTCAGCAATATAGATCTGAGCAACCTACCACCACCTTTGCTGAAGCTACACGGGTGCATCACGTGGCAGCAGGAGGAAGAGTAAGGTCAAGAAATTGTAATTCACGAAGGGTGTGCATACGGCCAGGGGCCCAGGGGCAGCACGGACCAGCCCACACTGCGATATGTGTGCGCACTAGGTCAGTGCAGCAGAGCTGGTCTCAGTCGTCCTGGTTAATCCTTGCCACTGGACCAAGACCTAGCTCTGTCAAGTCCGTGTGATGGCTGGTGTGCAACGGTCAACACACATTAAAAAAATCCACGCACAGGCATCTTCCACCCCTTCAGGATGCAGTTCAGGACTGGGAATATTAGGTCGTTCATTGAAACACTTGTGAACTCATCCCTTTTTTGGCGTAGAAGCAAGTCACCCTCACTTCGAGGGACTGCTTATGATGATGATGCATACGGGTGTTTGACAAAATGTTATATTGTTAGCATCACTTTCGCGTCTTGCCCATTATTGTGGCCCAAGTACCAACTCGCCCTTTCACTAGTTTCATGATGAATGTTAATATGTGATGGGACCCATTGGGCAGATGTGCAATGGGTGGATGAGTGGTTGAAGAACTGTTTCGTGCAATTGGAGGGGGGGGGTTGGCCCTGGTGGTGGGAGCGGACGCAGGATTTCATTTGCCACATCACTCCGCACAGCAGTGGTCATGGCCTGAATTGAGACACTTAAGAGCCATGCTCGAAGCTCCGTGGAGATAGTCACTCTCTCCATGACAGACAGTCTCGCAATTTGTTGCATCACATTAGCGATATTAGGGCATCCCTGCAGCCCAGACAGCAATAGAAACATAGAAAATAGGTGCAGGAGTAGGCCATTCGGCCCTTCGAGCCTGCACCACCATTCAATATGATCATGGCAGATCATTTTTGCAACTTCAGTACCCCACTCCTGCCTTTTCTCCACATCCTTTGATCCCTTTAGCCGTAAGGGCCACATCTAAATCCCTTTTCAATATATCCAACGAACTGGACTCAACAACTTTCTGTGGTGGAGAATTCCACAGGTTCACCACTCTCTGGGTCAAGAAGTTTCTCCTCATCTCGGTCCTAAATGGCTTACCCCTTATCCTTAGACTGTGACCCCTGGTTCTGGACTTCCCCAACATCAGGAACATTCTTCCTGCATCTAACCTGTCCAATCCCATCAAAATGTTATATGTTTCTATGAGATCCCCTCTCGTTCTTCTAAATTCCAGTGAATATAAGCCTAGTCGATACAGACTTTTTTCATATGTCAGTCCTGCCATCCCGGGAATCAGTCTGGTGAACCTTCGCTGCATTCCCTCAATAGCAAGAATGCCCTTCCTCAGATTGTACACAATATTCAAGGTGTGGCTTCACCAAGGCCCTGTTCAACTGCAGTAAGACCTCCCTGCTCCTATACTCAAATCCTCTCGCTATGAAGGCCAATATGCCATTTGCCTACTTCACCGCTTGCTGTACCTGCATGCCAACTTTCAATGACTGATGTACCATGATACCTAGGTCTCGTTGCACCTCCCCTTTTCCTAATCTGTCACCATTCAGATAATATACTACCTTCCTGATTTTGCCACTAATCTGTCACTATTCAGACAATATTCTACCTTCCTGTTTTTGCCACCAAAGTGGAAAATCTCACATTTATCTACATTATACTGCATCTGCCATGCATTTGCCCACTCACCTAACCTGTCCAAGTCACCCTGCAGCCTCATAGCATCCTCCTCACAGCTCTCACTGCCACCCAGCTTAGTGTCATCTGCAAACTTGGAGATATTACATTCAATTCCTTCGTCTAAATCATTAATATATATTGTAAATAGCTGGGGTCCCAGCACTGAACCTTGGGTACCCCACTAGTCACTGTCTGCCATTCTGAAAAGGACCCGTTTATTCCTACTCTTTGCTTCCAGTCTGCCAACCAGTTCTCTATCCATGTCAATACATTACCCCCAATACCAGGTGCTTTAATTTTGCACGTTTATCTCTTGTGTGGGACCTTGTCAAAAGCCCTTTGAAAGTCCAAATACACCACATCCACTGGTTCTCCCATGTCCACTCTACTAGTTACATCCTCACAAAATTCTAGAAGATTTGTCAAGCATATTTCCCTTTCATAAATCCACGCTGGCTTGGACTGATCCTGTCACTGCTTTCCAAATGCGCTGCTATTACATCTTTAATAATTGATTCCAACATTTTCCCCACCACCAATGTCAGGCTAACTGGTCTATAATTCCCTGTTTTCTCTCTCCCTCCTTTTTTAAAAAGTGGATTTACATTAGCTACCCTCCAGTCCATAGGAACTGATTTAGAGTCTATAGAATGTTGAAAAATTACCACCAATGCATCCACTATTTTGAGGGCCACTTCCTGGGATGCAGACTATCAGGCCCTGGGGATTTATCGGCCTTCAGTTCCATCAATTTCCCTAACACAATTTCCTGACTAATAAGGATTTCCTTCAGTTCCTCTTTCTCGCTCGATCCTCGGTCCCCTAGTATTTCCGAAGGTTATTTGTGTCTTCCTTAGTGAAGATAGAACCAAAGTATTTGTTCAATTGGTCTGCCATTTCCTTGTTCCCCATTATAAATTCACCTGATTCTGACTGCAAGGGACCTAGATTTGTCTTTACTAATCTTTTTCTCTTCACATATCTATAGAAGCTTTTGCAGTCAGTTTTTATGTTCCCTGCAAGCTTACTCTCATCTATTTTCCCCCTCATAATTAACCCCTTTGTCCTCCTCTGCTGAATTCTAAATTTCTCCCAGTCCTCAGGTTTGCTGCTTTTCCTGGCCAATTTATATGCCTCTTCCTTGGATTTAACACTACCATTAATTTCCCTTGTTAGCCACGGTTGAGCCACCCTCCCCGTTTTATTTTTATGCCAGACAGGGATGTACAATTCATCCATGTGATCTTAAAATGTCTGCCATTGCCTATCCACCATCAATTCTTTAAATATCATTTGCCAGTCTATCTTAGCCAATTCACGTCTCATACCATCGAAGTTACCTTCCTTTAAGTTCAGGACTCTAGTCTCTGAACTAACTGTGTCACTCTCCATCTTAATGAAGAATTTTACCATATTATGGTCACTCTTCCCCAAGGGGCCTTGCACAATCCTCTCTCGTTACACAATGAGTCCAGGATGGCCAGCTCTCGAGTTGATTCCTCGACGTATTGGTCTAGAAAACCATCCCTAATACACTCCAGGAAATCCTCCTCCACAGTATTGCTACCAGTTTGGTTAGCCCAATCTATATGCAGATTAAAGTTGCCCATGATAACTACTGTACCTTTATTGCACGCATCCCTAATTTCTTGTTTGATGCCATCCTCAACCTCACTACTACTGTTTGGTGGTCTGTATACAACTCCCACTAGCATTTTCTGCCCTTTGGTATTCTGCAGCTCTACCTATATAGATTCCACATCATTCAAGCTAATGTCCTTTCTTACTATTGCGTTTATAATTTCTCACCATTTAGAAAATACACTAAATACACTTATTCGTCTTTCTTAGAGCCAAGGTGGATGACCTCACACTTTCCCACATTGTACTCCATTTGCCAGTTTTACTGACACACTTCATCTCTTTGTAACTTCCTGCTCCTATCTGCCCTAACTAGCATGCCTCCCAATTTAGTGTCATCTGCAAACTTTGTGCTACAACTATCTATTCCGTCATCCAAGTAATTGACAAATATGGTGAAGAACTGTGACCCCAGTACAGATCCATGGGGAACATTATCCTGCCAATCAGAGTGCATCCCGTTTGTCCCTACCCTCTATCTCCGATCTCCCAATCAATTTCCAACCCATGCTGCAAGTTTGCCTCTAATTCCATGCGGTTTCGTTTTATCTAATCTTCTCTTGTGCAGAACCTTATCAAAAGCCTTCTGGAAGCCCATATGAATAATATCCATAGGCACTCCCTTATCCACCATGTTAGTGACAGCCTCAAATAATTCAATGAATTAACATGACTCACCCTTCATAGATTGATGCTGATACTCTCTGATTAGTTCAAATTTGTCCAACTGCTCAGTTACTCTGGGGCCAAAATTGATCAACTCACCGCCCACTGCCGCCGACATTCCTCTGCAAGATCTGTCCAGTGCCACTTCCAGGGTGGCCTGGAGCGGGCGGGAGGGGAGAGCCGCAAGGAAGCGCCCACTGACGTCAGCGGACAGCTAAGTGGCGCACCTGAGCTCCCAACCGCTGAGCTCCCAGATTCCTGTGGGTGGGAGTTGGTGGCAGAACAGGGGTGGACACAGCGACTTACCTGGATGGGGTCCCCTGAAGGTCTTCTGATTGTTTTTTAATTTTTTTCTGATGATTTTTATTTTCAGCTGTCCGTGGGCCCGACTCCATCCTCGGCGGCACTTGGGCGGCAAGCGCCTTTGCCGTCGAGAATGAGAGCTGCCGCCCAGATTGGCAGTGTACGTTGTTCATTTGCCGTCCGCCGACCTTCAAGGGACTTCGTTGATGAAAGCCCCGCCGAAAGTACCGTCCGGTACTTTGGCGGCACTTTGGGCAGCACTTGGGCGCACGGAGGCCTTGACCAAATTCGGACCCTCTGTTCCTAATAACAGATTCTAATAATTTCCCCACAACTGACATTAGTCTGTGAGATCTCTAGTTACCTGGCTTCTCTTTCCTACCCTTCTTAAATAATGGAAAACCATTTGTAATTTTCCAATCCAACAGCACAATCCCAAAATCAAGAGCGCTTTGGAAGATTATGACTAATGTATCTGCAATTCCCCCACCTACTGCTTTCAATACCCTGGGTGGAAACCTTCAAGTCCTTGACATTTGTCTATCTTAAGTCTCATTATATTCTCCATGACTATTTTCTACTTGTATTAAATCTAATAGGTTATTTTCCTTGAGTAATTTTTAGTTTCTCTTGTGCCTCATGTATTTTGTCCTCTTCCTCTACTGTGAAGATGAATGGAAAGTATTCAGGTAACAAGTCTGCCATTTCCTTATTGTTGATTATAGTATCACCTGTGTCTGTCTTTAATGGGCCCACATTTCCCTTAGCCACTGTCTTTCCCTTAATATATTTATAAATTTAATATATTTATATCTTGTTTCAAACCGTACTTTGGATATTAGGGCCTAGAAATTTGGGTGCTACGGGTGCATTCTTTGGGTGCTACGGGTGCTGAATTGGGACCAAAATGCCGTCTGAGCAACGCGTGCACCATTTGATGTGGACTGCACCAGATGCCTACTGGGTGAGGGCAGTAGGGCGGCCATTAGGAGCATGTACTGGAAGTATGGTAAGTGGGCAAATCGTGACGTCAATCAATGTGCAACACTGATTTGACACCAACGTTGCTATTTTGGTCGTCATCGTGGAGCTAACGCCCTCTTATAACCACGCGTTCTGCAGCAGGAAGGACCCCCACCAGTGCTATTTAAAGGGATCATCGCCAACTTGTCTTTTATTTCTACTTGCTCTGTGTAAGTTTGTGCAACTATTTTGGAGCTTTCTCCAGTTATTTAAAGTTGGTGAAGTGACAGGAAGTGGTGCGACAATTGGAGAAGGCCTTGCTTCTGAGTTCAAGGGTTATCGTCAGACCACTTGCTCCCAGTCATGGGGGCTCTAGTTGTTATCCCCCTTGGCCTGCAACATGACAGCGAGATGCAGCAGAGGCAGTAAAGAAGAGGTATGAGCCATGTTTGGTAGAGATTGTTGGTAGGTGAGTGATGGAGGTGTGGTGCATTGAGCAGTGTGTGAGGCTAGTGGTGCAGGTAGTGGGATGTGACAATTATAGATGAATTCACCGACCTGTGAGATCATTAAACTTCTTCCTGCACTGAGTCCATGTCCTCGCAGCTGTACTTCTGGCATTTATCACTCTGGCTAACTGGTCCCCCTGCAGTCTGGTCTGTCGCCTGGGGGATCTTCTGGCCCTCTGTGGAAAGAGGACCACTCTCCTGGATCAAGGTCTCTAGTGCTGCATCCGAGAACCTTGGAGCCTTTTCTCTGGCCTGTTGAGCCATTACTCAGTCTTCTTGTTTATAACACTTGCTTCCACAAGCAGAATGCACTTCCTCTTTAAGAGGTGCAGACTGCCTTTAAGTAGTGCAGGCTGAGTTTCATTGGAGCTAGCTCCGCATGAACTTTGGCCCTCTGCTGAGTGTTCAGCCAATCAGCAGTATGTTCAGTGCTCGGCTGAACACTACAATCATGTAAAGTAGCAGGTGGCACAAATTTTACGTGCTGCCTGCAGTCCTTCGAACGGACGTGGGTTGCTTGCGCATCACAATCCCTGCAACCGTTTTCAGGGATACCAAATTTATTTTTAAACAGTAATGGATGAAAACTTTTTGATCAACAATTTTGGATCAATATATAGGTTTATTACTAAAAGCCTCTGACGACTGCTTAAATACAAAAAAATCATTATAAATGTTTGCATTGGTAATTTGAACATAAAAGTGTGACAAAATTGGTGATGAGGAAGTGAAATTTGTTGATGGGAAATGTGCCCACCTACATTGGCCTGGTTATTTAATGGGGCATGTTACGTGGGTGAGGGGGGCGGGGGCGGCAGAGTTTCAGATGGGAAACCCAGAAGTCGTGCATCTTTTGGTCCTGACAGGTTCCCCATCCAGAAGTCAAGCTTGGCTTCCAGTCAGGCGGGGTGCATTCCGGAGCAGGCTGCAGGGCTAGGTAGGTCTGACCCATGGCCCCGGAGTGACAGCCAATCCCAGCGGGGACTGATCCAAGATTTTGGGGTGGGGGGTGGAGTCTGATCCCAGATCCCAGGCTGGGGGGAACTCCGAACCTGGGGAACATGGGGGTCTGATCCCTGGGGGTCTATGTAGGGAGGGGTGGATCTGATTGGGGGCCGAGGGTGGGGAGCAGTCCTGCTTCTCCTGGCCCACAAGCAGTGCTGTAAAGCCACTTACATACTCCCCGAAGCTGTCCTCAACATGCTCAGCTGCCAGTTTCCCAAGGCTTGGGAAACACGACCGTTCAGTATAAACCTGCAAAACACATTTAGTGGGAGTAGGTTGGCTGCCCGCCCCTTGTCCTGCCTTGGTAAAACCCGGAAGTTGGGGGTGTCCAAGCCAGGTTCCCAATGCAATCGGAATTTTTCCCAATTTAACCCTCCATCTGCGCTCACTCATGTTAAAACTAATTTCCATTTCTTTCACCTTGTCCTAGATTTTTTTTCCTTTTTTTTATTCGATCCTGGAATGTAGGCGTCGCTGGCAAGGCCAGCATTTAATGCCCATCCCTAATTGCCCCTTGAGAAGGTGGTGGTGAGTCACCTTCTTGAACCGCTGCAGTCCGTGTGGTGAAGGTGCTCCCACAGTGTTGTTAGGCAGACAGATCTAGGATTTTGACCCTGTGGTGATGAATGAACGGCAATACACTTCCAAGTCAGAATGGTGTGTGACTTGGAGGGTAACGTGGAGATGGGTGATGTTCCCACGTGCCTGCTGCCCTTGTCCTTCTAGGTGGTTGAGGTCACGGGTTTGGCAGGTGCTGTCAAAGAAGCCTTGGCGAGTTACTGCAGTGCATCTTGTAGATGGTACACACTGCAGCCACAGTCATCATCATAGTCAGTCCCTCGGAATCGAGGAAGACTTGCTTGCACTCTAAAAATGAGTCCTTAGGTGGCTGAACAGTCCAATACGGGAGCCGTAGTCCCTGTCACAGGTAGGACAGACAGTCCTTGAGGGAAAGGATGGGTGGGACTGGTAAAATGTGCCTTGCAGATTTGTCTCTCTTTGTCTCCCTCCCCCCCTCCCCCCCTAGCAATGTGTATGTAAATAATGAGGACATCATTCATGGAGTGATAGATTAGAATCCAGATTTGTTTTTGTTCTGCTAGTATCATACAGTATGCATAATATTAATGAACCTAATAATAATTTCATAATATAATTTCAGTTTCATGCAGATTTGTTTTTCAGCAAACAATCTCTGCTATAAGTTCCAGAAATCAGATCTCGGTAGTATTTTACTGTTTACACTTGGAGCAAAACAAATTCTATCTTTTTGAGCTCCGCCCGAAAGACACTTGTAAGGTGGAGACTGTGCCAAATTTTCTGTATAAAAGACTGAGCCACAGGTGACCAGCACCTTACAGGGACCTCGGTAGCTCATACTGAGCTTTGAACAAGATGGGGACAAGTAGAGATGCATCAGTATGGATCCTCATACTGATAATCTCCTACTGTTATGGCTCTGTCGCCTTAGACCGTAAGAATGTTCTCCTTTTCATAATGTTTTGATAATTTTAAGAATGCACTTGGTAAATAAGTGAAATGTTTTTATAAGTATTGAATAATCTGAAAGGCTTCAGTCTGCTGGTGCTTTTGCTTTGTGGTTCTTGTTGCAAGGCTGTGTTAAATGTGAATATCATTTTAGGAACAGAAAAGCATGCTGAATGTTACATATCAATCCAACTCGGGAGGAGTATTTTCAATGAGCATCAAACCCATGTTCAGTTAAAAAATTGTTTTGCTGATTATTGTATAAAAGAGTTAACCTGCATGTTCCTAATGCATTTCTATTTCAATATAAATTGTATTGATAATTGTTACCATGGATTTTTTTTGTAAATGAGTAAATGTATTTACAGAATATCTTAGAATTGTCATGGTTTGCATGTCTAATTAAAAATAGCAATGTTCATTGAAACTTAGCATTTATTTCTAAATCTGTGGCAGGTTCAGGTGTGTTAATTTGTTTTAGTTAAAACACATTACTGTAATTTTGCTGTCATTTCAAAAAGAATTTTTAAAGAATTGGTTGCACTACAGCAGCAGTGCTTTCAGACCAAAACTATTTTGAACTTAAGTCACCGGACATTGATGTAATTCTTGTTAATGTCTCCAAAGACTGTATCATTGCCCTGTGCCATGTTTATATTATCCTTTGCAAACCAATTTCTGGCACAGTGCACTTGTAAAGGACAATGGGTTTGACTTTAGCTCTTGGGCGGCCGATCGATAGAGTGTGGTGTTCTGGGGGCGAGGAAGCCGAAGACATTTAAATGGGATCAGCGAGCTGTGGGCGCTAAAATGGCATCTGATGGAGCTCACCGTTATCAGGCTGGCCCAATATCGGCTTGCCTGGAGCCTGCGGGCTGGAAGAAAGGTAAGTATGGAGGTTATTGCAGGGAGTGGTGGTGGCGGGAGGGGGGGAGCAAGAGAGGCTTATTCTAAAAATGTAGATTCTTTTTGTGGAGCCTAGAGTAGCAATCCGTTCCTCCTGGCCTCACAAAAATAATTTAAAATGTACATTTTCAGGGCCTATTCAGGTCTGTTGCCAGTGAAACTGGTTGAAGTGTCCACGGAGCATATTCCGATCAGTTCTAACCTAAAATGGCAATCAGGGTCCTTATATATGTAATAGGACCCCAATTTGCATATTAAATGGGACCTACCACCTAATACAGTCAAACACTTCTGCTGCCCAGTAGTAGGCCCCTGTGAATGAGGCAGTAGGTTGATCACGGCGTTCAGTCCACTAACCCCATTTTGAGTTACTGTCGATTTTGGCAAGTTAATATTGACCCTAATATAACCAGTTCAGACTCTTCCCGATGTGTTTGGAATCGGTTATATTTCCTAGTGTGCATTGCAGACATCAAACAGTGAAGTTGAGTTGAGAAGAGGAGATCTGCAGACAGTTCAGAGAGAAATGTAAGACTGAGTCTACTGGGTGACAAACTGGAAAAAGAGTGAAGGAGTATGTGGTTAAAGTGAGGAATGCTTTTTTAGAATGTTTCCTAGATTAATATGTTTCTAGTCTAACAAAGAAACATTGTTTGATTTCGTTCTTGGAATTGAGATGGAGAAAATAACTGACTTGAGAGCAGGAGAACAATTAGGAATTAGTAAGTCCAAAATACTTACATTTGAGGTGAAAATAGAAAAAGATAACAGAGAGTCGAAGATAAGGGTACTGGACTGTTGTAAGAAAAGATCTGGTCCACATTAGCTATTGGGAAAGTTAGCAAGCAGGATACTGATTTGGCAGTGATGAATTTTCAAATACATATCTCCCTATCAGGTAAAAAGGTGTTATCAAAAGGATCGTGTTCCATGGATAGGTCTAGAAATTAAAATTAAACAAACTTAAATGTGAAGCATATGACAAACTAGGGATAACAATACTAAAGATAATCGTTTAGGAATATAGGAAGTGTAATGGGGAGATGAAAAGGGAGATTAGAAAGGCTGAAAGGGGATACCCTGTATCATAAATGGCGTGCAGATAATAACAATAATAACAATGTAAGCATTTAAAAACTGAAAGAATAGTTAAAGATGAGAGGATCACACAGAAATTGTGTATGCTAAAGGTATGAGGAGATATTTGTTGAATAGTTTGTTCCAATGTTTACAAATAACAGTGAAAGTGAGAATGTAAGGGTACAGGAGGAGAGCATGAAACAATTGATAGGAATAGCTGTAGAAAAGGGATTGGTTTAAAAAGCTTCCTAAGCCGCTTCATCTTCCTCTCATCCTTTAAGACCCTCCTTAAAATCCAACTCTTTGACCACTACATTATCCCAGTCTATCTTGGGACAGTTAAATCATTTAATATTATTGCCCTGCTGTTCGTACATGTTTCTCAGAACGCCTCTATCTAATCTCACGTAACACTCACCACCAATTACATTATTTCCCTTTCTATGGATTCCGTTTAATGCAATGCCTATGAACAAGATAAAAAGTGCACTATATAATGGATATTGCCTGGAAGATATCACTATCATCAGTACACCAGGGACATAACAAGGCAGGAAATACCATCAGCAATACACAATCATTAACGCAGGACAGAAAGTATCACCGTCAGTGCGTGGCGATGTAAACAGTACCGTTATCAACATAAATGAGATGTAGAAAAATAGGAAATACCAACAGTGCATGACAACAGCAACCATAGGCCGGATGTTGCAGTGAACGAACAGCGTCGCCCATTCATTACACTTACACTGTCCAGACTTTCTATGGACTTTTGCACTGGAACTTGCTGTGATTAGAAATTCCATTTCAACGCTGCGCCCTCTACAGGGGATCTTGGACCTGTGTGAACAGGACAAGTAACTGTGTTTCTCCTTAACCAATCCGATTGAAAAATCATTAATGAGCAATGCAACGTCTGAATCAGGATGTGTACGTTAGAATAGTTAATCCAATGCCACATCGTGTACAGAAAGCGAAATAAACAGAGAGAAAGAAAGATGGGATTAAGAGAGAGATAAAAGAGACAGAAAGAAAAAGTTTTAAAAAATTACAATTTTACTTTTAAAATCAACACCAATAATTAAAATCTGAAGGAACGAGACTCCACACTTATAAAAGTTACTTTTCTGTGCCAGAGAGGTTGTTTGACAGTAATTATGACTTACCATGCCGTTAAAAGTTTACTTACACTGGAATAAACAAGCCCCAAGTCTTTCTGCCATGTTGTGTGTATCCACAACTTCATGCTGTTCCAAGAATTTGAATGCCGAGTCTCTTGGTGACATACTGTTATATTGAAGCTTCTGGAGGAGCAGGGCAACTTGGATAGCAACTTCCTGATTTCCACATTTAACTGCTCATATGCAGATTTACACTTTACACTTTGAGAACTGTGATTGCTGTTGGCCTCACCGTTATTCCTCTGACAAAATCCAGCCAATTGTAACTTAGAAATTATGGTTATAGCTAATTCTGTGCAAACGCTTAATACATTCTTTTGCTCTGTCTGTTATTCTGATGGGGCATTGGCCAGTTTAAATAAATATGTTAAAGTAGTGCACAGAGGAACCTGATAAACATTTGCTCATATCATAGAACATTAATTTCAAGGCTTGAAACTGAACTTTTATATAGTTCTGTATTTTATATTGAATTCAAACACATACAATATTGGTAACCAAACAACAAACAGCATAATTTAAGATAGTGATGCTTAGCCTTTGATTAATATACCACTCTTCTAAATCAGTATAATGTATAAGTGTCGAGTTACTGCTTTATAACATGAGACAATTCACATTGTTGTACTTTTTATGGTTAGTTCATTATGCAAGTGTTATTTTTTGTTGTGTTTTTAGATCAGGCAACAGAATCTACTTCGTTTAACAAGACCGTGGTGCTGTTCCCAGGAATACCATCAACTCCAATTTTTACAAGTAACTAAACAATAAGTAAATTTGTCTTCCAGTTGTAAAACGATATTCATTTTTCCAATTGAGAAACCTAGTTAATGGGTCACGATCCAGTCAGTACACCGTCAAGGTTCAAAAGAATAGAAGAGGAGATAAATCAAGTAGTAGTAGTCATTCATAGAATCATAAAATGGATACAGCACAGGAGGCCATTCGGCCCATCGAGCCCGTGCCGGCTCTCTGCAAAAGCACTTCAGCTAGTCCCACTGCCCTGTCCTTTCCCTGTAGCCCTATAAATGTTTTGCCTTCAGATACTTATCCAATTCCATTTTGAAAGCCACGATTGAATGAACCTCCACCACCCTCTCAGGCAGTGCATTCCAGATCCTCACCACTTGCTGCGTAAAAAAGTTTTTCCTCATGTTGCCTTTGGTTCTTCTGCCAATCACCTTAAATCTGTGCCCTCTGGTTCTCGACCCTTCCACCAATGGGAACAGTTTCTCTCAGTCTACTTTGTCCAGACCTCTCATGATTTTGAACACCTCAATCAAATCTCCTCTCCACCTTCTCTGCTCCAAGGAGAACACTCCCAGCTTCTCCAGTCTATCCACTTGGCTGAAATCCCTTGTCCCTGGGACCATTCTTGTAAATCTTTTCGACACCCTTTCTAAGGCCTTCACATCCTTGCTAAAATGTTGTGCCCAGAATTGTGCACAATACTCAAGTTAAGGCCGAACCAGTGTTTTATGCAGGTTCATCATAACATCCACGCATTTGTACTCTATGCCTCTATTTATGAAGCCCAGGATCCCGTATGTTTTTTTAATTGCTTTCTCAAACTGCCCTGTCACCTTCAACGATTTGTGCACAAACCCCCCAACCCCAAGGTTTCTCTGTTCATGCACTCCCTTTAGAATTGTACCCTTTCGTTTATATTGTCTTTCCTATCAAAATGTATCACTTTGCACTTTTCTGTGTTAAATTTAATTTGCCATGTGTCCGCCCATTCCACCAGCCTGTCTATTTTCTCTTGAAGTCGATCACTATCCTTTTAGCTGTTCACTCTACTTCCAAGTTTTGTGTCATCTGCAAATTTTGAAATTGTGCCCTGTACACCCAAGTTCAAGTCATTAATACATCTCAAGAAAAGCAGTGGTACAAGTATCGACCCCTGGGGAACACCACTGTGCACTTTCCTCCACTTTGGTAAAGTCTCTATATTTCAGGGGGAGTAGAAGGCTAAGGAAGATAACAAATTGCAAAGTGTTGAGGTCTTGGGAAAGAATGAATTCCGGTAAGAACCAGTGTGATAAATCTTAATTTCAACATCGTAAGTAGGGGCACAGGTGGGGGAAAAAGTGTGTAGAATCACATGTGATGATTAGAAGGAGCAAGAGAAGAAAGTTCAGAGGATTTATGACCACATTAGCACAATTACAATAGAGAGAGAGAGATGGACAATAAATATTGCATTGAAGAAGAAAGCTGGAGGTAGAAAAGAGAGAGAGAACCATTCAGTTGAGAAGCTTTCTCTTTTAATCGGCCCACAAGTGTGAGAGATGCTAATAGCACCTCTCCAGAAATGTGAACTGTTGTGTCCTTACACACTACAGCAAATCAACACGAGGCACATACTGGAGACACGGTCACTCTGTGACCTGAACCTTTATTCACAGGACCAAGAAGTGATGACCCTGCGTGGGACCTCCCTTTATATACCTGGATGACCAGGTGAGGAGTGTCTCCCACAAGTTCACCCCCTGTGGTCAAGGTGTGCATTTCTCAGGTGTATACAGTGTACAGTGTTGTTACATAAAGGTTACAGTTATGTGAGGGTTACAAACATGACATCACCTCCCCTCAACGTCTTTGGGTCAAAGATTAAGTCTTTCAGGCGGTCGACGCTCTCTCGTGGAGCGCCGCAGTTGGGGCTCTGGTTGTTGAGCCTTGGCATGCGTCTTTGTCACTTGTGGTAATTCCGGCTCGTCTGGGCTGACCGCAGGGACTGCATGCTGCTGACGGTTCTTGTTGCTCGTTCACTGGCAGTGGTGTAGGCAGCATCTCATGATTTTCCTCAGGTTCCTCAGTGTCCATGCTGAACCTTTTTTTTTACTTGGTCCAGATGCTTGCGGCATATCTGCCCATTGTTGAGTCTGACCACTATGACCCTATTCCCCTCTTTACCAATTACAGTACCCCTGAGCCACTTGGGCCCCACAGCGTGATTAAGAACAAATACGGGGTCATCTGTTTCTATCCATCTCCCGTTTGAGTTACGGTTGTGGCACTCATTTTGGGACTGGCGCTTGCCCTCAACAATGTCTGACAAGACTGGGTGAATGAGGGACAGCCGAGTTTTTAGTGTACATTTCATGAGTAGTTCCGCTGGCGGGACCCCCGTGAGTGAGTGCGGTCGGGACCTGTAGGCCACCAGGAGGCGCGATAGACGGTATTGAAGGGAGGGTCCTTGAATCCGGAGCATGCCTTGTTTTATGATTTGGACCGCACGTTCCGCCTGGCCATTGGAAGCGCTGTCCTGACATGTTTGATGCAATTACCCGACATGAGCTCCCGGAATTCATAGCTAGTGAAACAGGATGTCTGGCAAGCCGTGGGTCGCAAAGACCACACGCAGACTCTCCACTGTGGTGGATGTCGTGCACGAATTCAATATGATGCACTCGATCCATTTCATACATAAGAACATAAGAATTAGGAACAGGAGTAGGCCATCTAGCCCCTCGAGCCTGCTTCGCCATTCAACAAGATCATGGCTGATCTGGCCGTGGACTCAGCTCCACTTACCCGCCCGCTCCCCTTAACCCTTAATTCTCTTATTGGTTAAAAATCTATCGATCTGTGATTTGAATACATTCAATGAGCTAGCCTCAACTGCTTCCTTGGGCAGAGAATTCCACAGATTCACAACATAGAAACATAGAAACATAGAAAATAAGTGCAGGAGTAGGCCATTCGACCCTTCCAGCCTGTACCGCCATTCAATGAGTTCATGGCTGAACATGCAACTTCAGTACCCCATTCCTGCTTTCTCACCATACCCCTTGATTCCCCTAGTAGTAAGGATTTCATCTAACTCCTTTTTGAATATATTTAGTGAATTGGCCTCAACAACTTTCTGTGGTACAGAATTCCACAGGTTCACCACTCTCTGGGTGAAGAAATTCCTCCTCATCTCGGTCCTAAATGGCTTCCCCCTTATCCTTAGACTGTGTCCCCTGGTTCTGGACTTCCCCAACATTGGGAACATTCTTCCTGCATCTAACCTGTCTAACACCGTCAGAATTTTAAACGTTTCTATGAGGTCCCCTCTCATTCTTCTGAACTCCAGTGAATACAAGCCCAGTTGATCCAGTCTTTCTTGATAGGTCAGTCCCACCATCCCGGGAATCAGTCTGGTGAACCTTCGCTGCACTCCCTCAATAGCAAGAATGTCCTTCCTCAGGTTAGGAGACCAAAACTGTACACAATACTCCAGGTGTGGCCTCACCAAGGCCCTGTACAACTGTAGCAACACCTCCCTGCCCCTGTACTCAAATCCCCTCGCTATGAAGGCCAACATGCCATTTGCTTTCTTAACCGCCTGCTGTACCTGCATGCCAACCTTCAATGACTGATGTACCATGACACCCAGGTCTCTTTGCACCTGCCCTTTTCCTAATCTGTCACCATTCAGATCAGAGTCTGTCTCTCTGTTTTTACCACCAAAGTGGATAACCTCACATTTATCCACATTATACTTCATCTGCCATGCATTTGCCCACTCACCTAACCTCTGCAGCGTCATAGCATCCTCCTCGCAGCTCACACTGCCACCCAACTTAGTGTCATCCGCAAATTTGGAGATACTACATTTAATCCCCTCGTCTAAATCATTAATGTACAGTGTAAACAGTTGGGGCCCCAGCACAGAACCTTGCGGTACCCCACTAGTCACTGCCTGCCATTCTGAAAAGTACCCATTTACTCCTACTCTTTGCTTCCTGTCTGACAACCAGTTCTCAATCCATGTCAGCACACTACCCCCAATCTCATGTGCTTTAACTTTGCACATTAATCTCTTGTGTGGGACCTTGTCGAAAGCCTTCTGAAAGTCCAAATATACCACATCAACTGGTTCTCCCTTGTCCACTCTACTGGAAACATCCTCAAAAAATTCCAGAAGATTTGTCAAGCATGATTTCCCTTTCACAAATCCATGCTGACTTGGACCTATCATATCACCTCTTTCCAAATGCACTGCTATGATATCCTTAATAATTGATTCCATCATTTTACCCACTACCGATGTCAGGCTGACCGGTCTATAATTCCCTGTTTTCTCTCTCCCTCCTTTTTTAAAAAGTGGGGTTACATTGGCTACCCTCCACTCCATAGGAACTGATCCAGAGTCAATGGAATGTTGGAAAATGACTGTCAATGCATCCACTATTTCTAAGGACCCCTCCTTAAGTACTCTGGGATGCAGTATCGGCCTTCAATCCCATCAATTTCCCCAACACAATTTCCCGACGAATAAGGATTTCCCTCAGTTCCTCCTCCTTACTAGACTCTCCGACCCCTTTTATATCCGGAAGGTTGTTTGTGTCCTCCTCAGTGAATACCGAACCAAAGTACTTGTTCAATTGGTCCGCCATTTCTTTGTTCCCCGTTATGACTTCCCCTGATTCTGACTGCAGGGGACCTACGTTTGTCTTTACTAACCTTTTTCTCTTTACATATCTATAGAAACTTTTGCAATCCGTCTTAATGTTCCCTGCAAGCTTCTTCTCGTACTCCATTTTCCCTGCCCTAATCAAACCCTTTGTCCTCCTCTGCTGAGTTCTAAATTTCTCCCAGTCCCCGGGTTCGCTGCTATTTCTGGCCAATTTGTATGCCACTTCCTTGGCTTTAATACTATCCCTGATTTCCCTTGATAGCCACGGTTGAGCCACCTTCCCTTTTTTATTTTTACGCCAGACAGGAATGTACAGTTGTTGTAGTTCATCCATGCGATCTCTAAATGTCTGCCATTGCCCATCCACAGTCAACCCCTTCAGTATCATTCGCCAATCTATCCTAGCCAATTCACGTCTCATACCTTCAAAGTTAGCCTTCTTTAAGTTCTGGACCATGGTCTCTGAATTAACTGTTTCATTCTCCATCCTAATGCAGAATTCCACCATATTATGGTCACTCTTCCCCAAGGGGCCTCGCACAACGAGATTGCTAATTAGTCCTCTCTCATTACACAACACCCAGTCTAAGATGGCCTCCCCCCTAGTTGGTTCCTCGACATATTGGTCTAAAAAACCATCCCTTATGCACTCCAGGAAATCCTCCTCCACCGTATTGCTTCCAGTTTGGTTAACCCAATCTATGTGCATATTAAAGTCACCCATTATAACTGCTGCACCTTTATTGCACGCACCCCTAATTTCATGTTTGATGCCCTCCCCAACATCACTACTACTGTTTGGAGGTCTGTACACAACTCCCACTAACATTTTTTGCCCTTTGGTATTCTACAGCTCTACCCATATAGATTCCATATCATCCAAGCTAATGTCCTTCCGAACTATTGCCTTAATTTGCTCCTTAACCAGCAATGCTACCCCACCTCCTTTTCCTTTTATTCTATCTTTCATGAATGTTGAATACCCCTGGATGTTGAGTTCCCAGCCCTGATCATCCTGGAGCCACGTCTCCGTAATCCCAATCACATCATATTTGTTAACATCTATTTGCACAGTTAATTCATCCACCTTATTGCAGATACTCCTTGCATTAAGACACAAAGTCTTCAGGCTTGTTTTTTTAACACCCTTTGTCCTTTTAGAATTTTGCTGTACAGTGGCCCTTTTTGTTCTTTGCCTTGGGTTTCTCTGCCCTCCACTTTTCCTCATCTCCTTTCTGTCTTTTTCTTTTGCCTCCTTTTTGTTTCCCTCTGTCTCCCTGCATTGGTTCCCATCCCCCTGCCATATTAGTTTAACTCCTCCCCAACAGCACTAGCAAACACTCCCCCTAGGACATTGGTTCCGGTCCTGCCCAGGTGCAGACCGTCCGGATTGTACTGGTCCCACCTCCCCCAGAACCGGTTCCAATGCCCCAGGAATTTGAATCCCTCCCTGCTGCACCACTGCTCAAGCCACGTATTTATCTGCGCTATCCTGCGATTCCTACTCTGACTATCACGTGGCACTGGTAGCAATCCCGAGATTACTACTTTTGAGGTCCTACATTTTAATTTAGCTCCTAGCTCCTTAAATTCGTTTCGTAGGACCTCATCCCTCTTTTTACCTATGTCGTTGGTATCAATGTGCACCACGACAACTGGCTGATCTCCCTCCCTTTTTAGAATGTCCTGCACCCCTCTGGAAGATGAAATTCCTTCTCAACTCGGTTTTAAATTGGCTCCCCCATATTTTGAGGCTGTGCTCCCTGGTTCTAGTCTCCCCGACCAGTGGAAACAACCTGTCTGCCTCTATCTTGTCTGTCCCTTTCATTATTTTAAATGTTTCTATAAGATCACCCCTCATCCTTCTGAACCCCAACGAGTAAAGACCCAGTCTACTCAATCTATCATCATAAGGTAACCCCCTCATCTCCGGAATCAGCCTAGTGAATCGTCTCTGTACCCCCTCCAAGGCTAGTATATCCTTCCTTAAGTAAGGTGACCAAAACTGCATGCAGTACTCCAGGTGCGGCCTCACCAATACCCTGTACAGTTGCAGCAGGACCTCCCTGCTTTTATACTCCATCCCTCTCGCAATGAAGGCCAACATTCCATTCACCTTCCTGATTACCTGCTGCACCTGCAAACTAACTTTTTGGGATTCGTGCACAAGGACCACCAGGTCCCTCTGCACCGCAGCATGTTGTAATTTCTCCCCATTCAAATAATATTCCCTTTTACTGTTTTTTTTTCCATGGTGGATGACCTCACATTTTCCGACATTGTATTTCATCTGCCAAACCTTAGCCCATTCGCTTAACCTATCTAAATCTCTTTGCAGCCTCTCTGTGTCCTCCACACAACCCACTTTCCCACTAATCTTTGTGTCATCTGCAAATTTTGTTACACTACACTCTGTCCCCTCTTCCAGGTCATCTATGTATACTGTAAACAGTTGTGGTCCCAGCACCGATCCCTGTGGCACACCACTAACCACCGATTTCCAACCTGAAAAGGACCCATTTATCCCGACCCTCTGCTTTCTGTTAGCCAGCCAATTCTCTATCAATGCTAATATATTTCCTCTGACTCCGCGTACCTTTATCTTCTGCAGTAACTTTTTGTGTGGCACCTTATCGAATGCCTTTTGGAAATCTAAATACACCACATCCATCGGTACATGCTTATTATATCCTCCAAGAATTCCAGTAAATTAGTTAAACATGATTTCCCCTTCATGAATCCATGTTGCATCTGCTTGATTGCACTATTCCTATCTAGATGTCCCGCTATTTCTTCCTTAATGATAGCTTCAAGCATTTTCCCCACTACAGATGTTAAACTAACCGGCCTATAGTTACCTGCCTTTTGTCTGCCCCCTTTTTTAAACAGAGGCATTACATTAGCTGCTTTTCAATCCGCTGGCACCTCCCCAGAGTCCAGAGAATTTTGGTAGATTATAACGAATGCATCTGCTATAACTTCTGCCATCTCTTTTAATACCCTGGGATGCATTTCATCAGGACCAGGGGACTTGTCCATCTTGAGTTCCATTAGCCTGTCCAGCACTACCTCCCTAGTGATAGTGATTGTCTCAAGGTCCTCCCTTCCCACATTCCCGTGACCAGCAATTTTTGGCATGGTTTTTGTGTCTTCCACTGTGAAGACCGAAGCAAAATAATTGTTTTAGGTCTCAGCTATTTCCACATTTCCCATTATTAAATCCCCCTACTCATCTTCTAAGGGACCAACATTTACTTTAGTCACTCTCTTCCGTTTTATATATCGGTAAAAGCTTTTACTATCTGTTTTTATGTTTTGCGCAAGTTTACTTTCGTAATCTATCTTTCCTTTCTTTATTGCTTTCTTAGTCATTCTTTGCTGTCATTTAAAATTTTCCCAATCTTCTAGTTTCCCACTCGGTTTTTAATTTGATACTCTCCTTTATTTCCTTGGTTATCCATGGCTTGTTATCCCTTCTCTTGCCGCCCTTTTTCACTGGAATATATTTTTGTTGAGCACTATGAAAGAGCTCCTTAAAAGTCCTCCACTGTTCCTCAATTGTGCCACCATTTAGTCTGTGTTCCCAGTCTACTTTAGCCAACTCTGCCCTCATCCCACTGTCGTCCCCTTTGTTTAAGCATAGTACGCTCATTTGAGAAACTACTTCCTCACCTTCAATCTGTATTACAAATTCAACCATACTGTGATCACTCATTCCGAGAGGATCTTTTACTAGGAGATCGTTTATTATTCCTGTCTCATTACACAGGACCAGATCTAAGATAGCTTGCTCCCTTGTAGGTTCTGTAACATACTGTTCTAAGAAACAATCCCGTATGCATTTTATGAATTCCTCCTCAAGGCTACCCTGTATGATTTGATTTGTCCAATCGATATGTAGGTTAAAATCCCCCATGATTACTGCCGTTCCTTTTTCACATGCCTCCATTATTCCCTTGATTATTGTCCGCCCCACTGTGAAGTTATTATTTGGGGGCCTATAAACTACGCCCATCAGTGACTTTTTCCCCTTACTATCTCTAATCTCCACCCACAATGATTCAACATTTTGTTCATTAGAGCTAATATCATCTCTCACAACTGCCCTGATATCATCCTTTATTAACAGAGCCATCCCACCTCCTTTCCCTACTTGTCTATCCTTCCGAGTTGTCAGATACCCCTGTATGTTTAATTCTCAGTCTTGGCCACCCTACAACCACGTTTCTGTAATGGCCACCAAATCATGCCCATTTGTAATGATTTGTGCTGTCAACTCATTTACTTTATTTCGAGTACGCATCAACAACAGTGAGGAACATTTTTCCCATAAACGGGCCCACGTAGTCTATGTGAATACGTGACCATGGCTTGGTGGGCCAGGGCCACAGGCTGAGTGAGGCCTCCCTGGGGGCATTGCCCAGCTGGGCACACGTCGTGCACCTGCGAACATAGTGTTCCAGGTCTACATCAATTCCCGGCCAAAATTCATGTGACCAGGAAATGGCCTTCATAAGCACAATGCCTGGGTGCTCGCTCTGGAGTTCCCTGATGAATGCTTCCCTCCCCCTCTGAGGCATGACTACCAGGCTGCCCCATAGCAGGCAGTCAGCTTGGATGGAGAACTCGTCCATCCGTCTGTGGAATGGCCTGACCATCTCCGCGCTTTGCTCCGCTGCCCCCTCAGTGGTGGCCAGTGGAAGCCTGCTGAGCACGTCAGCGCAATTTTCGGTGCCTGGCCAGTGCCGTATGGTGTAGTCATACGCAGCCAGCGTGAGAGCCCATCGATGTAAGCGAGCTAACGCATTGGCATTGACAGCTTTGCTGTCAGACAACAGGGATGTTAATGGCTTGTGGTCCGTTTCTAACTTGAACCTTCTGCCAAAAAGATACTGGTGCATCTTTTTCACCCCGTAGACACATGCGAGTGCTTCCTTTTCAACCATCCCATACTCCCTTTCTGCTTGGGAGAGCGACCTGGAGGCATAAGCCACAGGTTGGAGTTGGCCCTCATCATTACTCTGCTGCAGCACCCACCTAACCCCATAGGATGATGCATTGCATGTCAAAAATAATTTCTTACAGGGGTCGTACAGGGTCAATAACTTATTCGAACATAGCAGGTTCCGCGCCCGATTGAAAGCCCGTTCTTGACAGTCCCCCCAAAACCAATCGCAACCCTTAAGCAGGAGCATGTGTACTTAAGTTCAGTAGAAAGTTCCCGAAATAGTTCAATAGTCCCAGAAATGAACGTAACTCTGATGTGTTGCCGGGCCTGGGCGCGCGACGGATCGTCTCCGTTTTGGATTCGGTAGGCCGGATCCCATCTGCGGCAACCCTCTTGCCCAAAAACTCGACCTCTTGGGCCAAAAACACACACTTGGACTTCTTTAGTCGCAGGCCTACACGGTCCAGTCGGCGTAGCACCTCCTCCAGGTTGTGGAGGTGTTCCTCGGTGTCTCGACCCGGATAAGGATGTCGTCCTGAAATACGATTGTTCCGGGGATGGATTTGAGCAGGCTTTCCATGTTCCTCTGAAAGATAGCGGCTGCTGAACGAATGCCAAACGAACACCTGTTGTAGACAAACAGCCCCTTGTGCGTCGTGATGGTAGTCAGTAGCTTGGATTCTTCGGCCAGTTCCTGGGTCGTGTAGGCCGAAGTGAGGTCCAACTTGGTGAACAGCTTGCCATCTGCCAGTGTGGCAAAAAAACCTCCGCTCTCGGAAGCGGGTATTGGTCTTGTAGTGACACTCGGTTGATGCTGGCCTTGTAGTCGCCACAGATCCTGACCGAGCCATCCGTTTTTAGAACAAGGACGATGGGGCTTGCCCAGTCGCTGAATTCAACGGGCGAAATTATGCCCTCTCTTAGCAACCTGTCCAACTCACTCTCAATTTTCTCCCGCATCACATATGGCACAGCTCTGGCTTTGTGGTGCACTGGTCTGGCGTCCAGGGTGATGCTTATCCTTACTTTGGTGCCTTTGAAAGTCCCGTCGCCAGGTTGAAATAATGACTTGAACTATTGTAGGACCTGTGAGCATGAACTTCGCTCCACAGATGAAATGGCGTGCACATCCCCCCATTTCCAGTTCATCTCGGCTAGCCAGCTCCTCCCCAAAAGCGCGGGACCATTTCCCGGGACAATCCAGAGTGGCAGCCGGTTCTGAGATCCATTATGTGTGACCACAAACATTACACTGCCTAGCACTGGGATGATTTCTTTGGTGTACGTCCGTAGTTGCGTGTCAATGCGTTCTAGTTTGGATCTGCTAGCTCTGAGTGGCCACAGTTTCTCGAATTGTTGGACACTCATAAGTAATTGGCTGGCTCCATGTCCAGCTCCATGCATACCAGGATGCCGTTCAACAGTACTCTCATCATCATAGGTGGCGTTCTTGTGTATGAGCTGTGGATGTTTGCCACCTGAACCCGCTGAACTTCAGCGTCCATTGCTGTGTCCCAGGCATACCCCTCTTGCAGACCCCTCTTGTGTTCATCCACTTCGTAAACCAGCCTCGCTGTGGGCTTCCTGCACATCCTGGCTAAATGTCCACTCAATTTACAATTTCTGCAGATGAATTGTTGAAACCGACAGGTCTTCGCAGCATGTTTGCCCCCGCACCTCCAGCATGAGCTGAGATTGTTGTGAACAAAAGAGCTGTTACCAGGCATTCCTCTCTGATTGTCTCTTTGATTACTCTTGAGCACTCTGTTAGTGGGTGTCAATGGCCTCATCCCGGGACGTCTTGTCCCTTGTGATGGTGTAAATGTCCGTTCAACCTCCCATTGTCTCTGTTGCTGGCCCACCCTAGAGTCTGTTACTGCCTGGTTGGTGTCGAATTGCCCTTGCCTGCGTGCGGGGTTCTGAGTCGCGTTTACAATGTTAACTCCCTGCTCCATTGCCACGTTGGAAGCAGAGCTGCGCGCGTATACGATCTTGGTTTCCTCCTCCACCGCCATGAAGGTTTGAGCCATCAACGCTGCTGCTTCCAAGGTCAAGTCCTTGGTCTCAATTAGCTTCCTAAAAATCCCGGCATGACCAATGCCCTCAATGAAGAAATCCCATAACATCTCCCCCCTGCAGGTGTCTGTGAACTTACAGAGACTGGCAAAGCGCCGAAGGTCCACAACGAAATCCGGTATGCTCTGCCCTTCCCGACGTCGATGCATATAGAATCGGTGTCAGGCCATGTGTATACTACTCACTGGTTTGAGGTGCTCACCGATCAGTTTGCTGAGCTCCTCGAAGGTATTGTCCGCCAGCTTCTCGGGTGCGAGCAGGTCTTTCATCAGCGTGTACGTCTTAGGTCCACAGCTGGTCAGTAGATGCGCCCTTCGCTTGTCAGCCGCTGCCGCTCCCAGCCAGTCTTTTGTGACAAAGCTCTGCTGGAGCCTCTCAACAAAATCGTCCCAGTCCTCACCAACATAGTACCATTCCTCCGTGCTACCGGTGGCCATTCTCGTGAGTCGTTGTTTCCTGTTTCTCGTCGCCAAGTGTTGTCTCCTTACACACTACGGCAAATCAACACAAGGCACATACTGAAGACAAGGTCACTCTGTGACCTGTACCTTTATTCACAGGAGCAAGAAGTGATGACCCTGCGTGGGACCTCCCTTTCTATACCTGGAAGACCAGGTGAGGAGTGTCTCCCACAAGTTCACCCCCTGTGGTCAAGGTGTGAATTTCTCAGGTGTATACAGTGTACAGTGTTGTTACATAAAGGTTACAGTTATGTGAAGGTTACAAACATGACATGAACAGTATCCAGTGCTTGAATAGATTGTGCTTTATAGAGAATGTAAAGCTGTTGGGATAAGAACAGTGTTTGATAGGAAAGAGAAATCAGATTTCCTGGAGGCATCATTGCAATGGAGGAGATGTGGGCGGTTTATGTGAGATCTGAGGAGATAGTAATCCATTAAAGGGAGGAGCTGGTAGTTGGACCTCTTAGGAATTTGAAAAAATCAACCTATGAAGCATGTTCTTATAGACCAGCCTGTGCCAGCTTTGTCTGATTCAGTGAGCAACATTCTCTGTGTCTCACAAAACAATTTACCAGGTTAGTAAACAGAAGGATGATCAGGAAAATGTGGTCAGAGGCAATAATTTCCTTGCTGATCACATTTGGTGGAAGTTTTAAAAAACATTTTTAAAACAAGGACAAATGAAGTGAACAAATGCATTACGAATGTTATTACTTTGGCAGATATAAAACCTATTGCAGTATGACCTTGTTGTGGCAGCCAGTACCTTAACCGCGCAGAACCAGCTGCTCCGCAGATTTGGTTTTCAAAAAAAACTCACTATGTAATTCACCACCCCTCAAAATAATTGTACACTATTCTCAATTCATAGGTCACAATCCAGACCACAATTACCGTGTTTGCAGTACCTGGGGAAATTACCACTTTAAAACCTTTGATGGAGATACTTATTATTTCCCTGGAACCTGCAATTATGTCTTCGCTTCCCAATGTTTGACTACTTATGAGGAATTCAACATCCAGATGAGACGTACCACTGTTGATGGTCTTCCAAGGATCACTCAAATTGTCATGAAAATTGATGGATCAGTTGTTGAAGTACTTGATTCAACTATTTCAGTCGATGATAATGTGTAAGTGTTTTATAATTTAATGCTTTCATTTTGCTTTTTTTCAATATATAACAATGTAACAGAACATTGCATAATGTGGTGGCAGAAAGGTGAGTTGTAGAATCATAGAATGTTACAGCACCAAAACATTTAGCCTATCAAATCTGCACCAGTCTTTTTCTCTACATGAACCTGTGAATCCTATTCTCCTGCTCACTCCTCATACCCCTTAGAGGCCCCAAGTTTCCACATGATTTGCTCCTGATTTTTAGGAGCAACTGGTGTAGAACGGAGTATCTTAGAAATCGGAATTCTCCACATTTAGTTTGCTCCAGTTCTAGTCAGTTGGAACAGTTTCACTTTGGAACAGAATTTTTTTTTCAAAAGGGGGCGTGTCCGGCCACTTACACCTGATTTCAAAGTTTCGTGAGTGAAAACTTACTCCAAACTAACTTAGAATGGAGTAAGTGAAGATTTTTGTACGCTCAAAAAAAACCTTGTCTACACTTTAGAAAATCAGGCGTAGGTTACAAATTAGGCGTAGGGAACGAGGTGGGGGGGAGGGGGGAAGGGAAGTCATTAAATTCTACAATCAATCCTTAGTTATACTTATACAAATATTATACAAATAAATCCAACCTGAATAAAAATTTATAAGCAAAGAAAAGATTAAATAAACCATGTGTGAAATAGCAGCAGCCTTCGAGCTGCTGTGCTTCAGGCAGGCATTTCATGTTGGAGACAGGCAGGGGTGTGGCGTCAGTGTTTCGACGGCAGCGGCAGCAAGCTTCAAGCTGAGCTGCAGTGCTTGAGGCAGGCCTTCATTCTCTTCGTGGCTGGCCGCGAAGAAGCAGCACCGGACGGACCCGAGGCCATTCGGCCATGAGATATCAGCGGCGTCAGTGGCTGGCCGGCAGCCGAAGAATCAGCGGACCAATGTGAGGCCATTCGGCCATGAGATAGCATCGGCGTCAGTGGCTGGCCGGCAGCCGAAGAATCAGCAGCGGACGGACGTGAGGCCATTCAGCCATAGGATATCAGCGGCGTCAGTGGCTGGCCGGCAGCCGAAGAATCAACACCTGACACACGCAGCTCTTTATGGTGCTTGAGGCCATTCGGCCACGCTTTAGGGGCGGCGTCAGTGGCTCAATGGCAGCCGAAGATACAGCAGCAGCCTTCGAGCTGTGAGGGGGACTGAGGCCATTTGGACAGGGAGAGGCAGCCACATCGACATTTAAATTTGCAGAATGGGTGCTGCATTGTCAACACCACGTATTATTGCAAAGTTGAATTGGCACTCTTATTTCTCCAAACACACAGTCCTTAATTTGCATGCACCAATGCAGCACTGGTTCTGCAAGTTTAGCAGTGAAAAGTTGAACTCACTGATTTCAGCAGGTGATTTATTCAGCAGTGCTGCTAAAAGCACTCCCTCACACACAGAAATATCAAAAAAAATTGAATTACAAGCCTTTGCAGGGGTCCAAGAAACAAATCTTCACTTTTCTGCAGTATTTAAAAAAATGGCCGAGTGCCAATGTTTGTGTGAGACTGCGCGTGCGCGCATGCTCC
Source organism: Pristiophorus japonicus (assembly GCF_044704955.1). NCBI lineage: Eukaryota > Metazoa > Chordata > Chondrichthyes > Pristiophoridae > Pristiophorus > Pristiophorus japonicus. The sequence goes on from NC_091990.1 coordinate 78,422,648, forward strand.
AACGCGCACGCGCAGGGTTGCCGGCACCATGAAGGCTAATTTAAATTGTACCCGCCCCCTGCTACTTAGAAAATCGGCGCGAGTGTTAGGCTCCGCCCCCTGCTGCAAAGAGCGCGCCGCGCCAAGCAGACATCGAGCTCCAATGAGCTCGAGAATATCGGACATTTTTTTAGACGCAGTTTTCGGCGCGAAAAACAGGCGCCCAGCTCGGAGGTGCGCCGGTTTCGCCGCGGGACGAAACTTGGGGCCAATATTTCTCTTTTACAGACACCAACCTAATTCACTCTTAAAATAATTTCTGGATTCTGCATCAACATTCTAACCACTCTTGTGTAATGATTTTTTTCTCTAACTTTCATTTTAATTCCTTTTGTGATTACCTTAAATTTGTGCCCTCCTGTTATCATCTTGCTGACCAATGGAAACAATCTATCAGTAGTTATCCATTCATAACCTTTCATGAACCTGAATACCTCTATCAGGTCATCCCTTAACCTTCTTATTACCAGTGAAAAAAGCCCAAACTCCTCAAGTCTCTCTTTGTACCAATGCCTCAATCACTGGTACTATCCTAGTGAATCTATGCTGCCTATTTTCCATTGCTTTTATAGATTTCCGATAACTGGTGCCCAAAGTGCGCCCAATAATTCAACTGTTGTTGAATGTTTAATTATGTCTCTGCCATAAAACCAAGGATACCATTTGCCTTTTTAAGGCATATCTACTGGAACTCATCCAAAATTCTGTTGAGTGATCACAGTATGGTTGAATTTGTAATACAGATTGAGGGTGAGGAAGTAGTGTCTCAAACGAGCGTACTATGCTTAAACAAAGGGGACTACAGTGGGATGAGGTCAGAGTTGGCTAAAGTAGACTGGAAACACAGATTAAACGGTGGCACAATTGAGGAACAGTGGAGGACTTTTAAGGAGCTCTTTCATAGTGCTCAACAAAAATATATTCCAGTGAAAAAGAAGGGCGGTAAGAGAAGGGATAACCAGCCGTGGATAACCAAGGAAATAAAGGAGAGTATCAAATTAAAAACCAATGCGTATAAGGTGGCCAAGGTTAGTGGGAAACTAGCAGATTGGGAAAATTTTAAATGACAGCAAAGAATGACTAAGAAAGCAATAAAGAAAGGAAAGATAGATTACGAAAGTAAACTTGCGCAAAACATAAAAATAGATAGTAAAAGCTTTTACCAATATATAAAACGGAAAAGAGTGACTAAAGTAAATGTTGGTCCCTTAGAAGCTGAGAAGGGGGATTTAATAATGGGAAATGTGGAAATGGCTGAGACCTTAAACAATTATTTTGCTTCGGTCTTCACAGTGGAAGACACAAAAACCATGCCAAAAATTGCTGGTCACGGGAATGTGGGAAGGGAGGACCTTGAGATAATCACTATCACTAGGGGGGTAGTGCTGGACAGGCTAATGGAACTCAAGGTAGACAAGTCCCCTGGTCCTGATGAAATGCATCCTAGGGTATTAACAGAGATAGCGGAAGTTATAGCAGATGCATTCGTTATAATCTACCAAAATTCTCTGGACTCTGGGGAGGTATCAGAAGATTGGAAAGCAGATAATGTAACGCCACTGTTTAAAAAAGGAGGCAGACAAAAGGCAGGTAACTATAGGCCGGTTAGTTTAACATCTGTAGTGGGGAAAATGCTTGAAGCTATAATTAAGGAAGAAATAGCGGGACATCTAGATAGGAATAGTGCAATCAAGCAGACGCAAGATGGATTCATGAAGGGGAAATCAGGTTTAACTAATTTACTGGAATTCTTTGAGGATCTAACGAGCATGGTGGATAGAGGTGTACCGATGGATGTGGTGTATTTAGATTTCCAAAAGGCATTCGATAAGGTGCCACACAAAAGGTTACTGCAGAAGATAAAGGTACGCGGAGTCAGAGGAAACTTATTGGCATGGATCAAGAATTGGCTGGCGAACAGAAAGCAGAGAGTCGGGATAAATGGGTCCTTTTCAGGTTGGAAATCGGTGATTAGTGGTGTGCCACAGGGATCGGTGCTGGGACCACAACTGTTTACAATATACATAGATGACCTGAAAGAGGGGACAGAGTGTAGTGTAACAAAATTTGCAGATGACACAAAGATTAGTGGGAAAGCGGGTTGTGTAGAGGACACAGAGAGGTTGCAAAGAGATTTGGATAGGTTAAGCGAATGTACTAAGGTTTGGCAGATGGAATACAATGTCGGAAAATGTGAGGTCATCCACCTTGGAAAAGAAAACAGTGAAAGGGAATATTATTTGAATGGGGAGAAATTACAACATGCTGCGGTGCAGAGGGACCTGGGGGTCCTTGTGCATGAATCCCAAAAAGTTAGTTTGCAGGTGCAGCAGGTAATCAGGAAGGCGAATGGAATGTTGGCCTTCATTGCGAGAGGGATTCAGTACAAAAGCAGGGAGGTCCTGCTGCAATTGTATAGGGTATTGGTGAGGCCACACCTGGAGTACTGCGTGTAGTTTTGGTCACCTTTCTTAAGGAAGGTTATACTAGCTTTGGAGGGGGTACAGTGATGATTCACTAGGCTGATTCCGGAGATGAGGGGGTTACCTTATGATGATAGATTGAGTAGACTGGGTCTTTACTCGTTGGAGTTCAGAAGGATGAGGGGTGATCTTATAGAAACATTTAAAATAATGAAAGGGATAGACAAGATCGAGGCAGAGAGGTTGTTTCCACTGGTCAGGGAGACTAGAACTAGGGGGCACAACCTCAAAATACGGGGGAGCCAATTTAAAACCGAGTTGAGAAGGAATTTCTTCTCCCAGAGGGCTGTGAATCTGTGGAATTCTCTGCCCAAGGAAGCAGTTGAGGCTAACTCATTGAATGTATTCAAATCACAGATAGATAGATTTTTAACCAATAAGGGAATTAAGGGTTACGGGGAGTGGGCGGGTAAGTGGAGCTGAGTCCACTTCAGCCATGATCTTGTTGAATGGCGGAGCAGGCTCGAGGGGCTAGATGGCCTACTCCTGTTCCTAATTCTTATGTTCTTATGTTCTTATGCTTGTAACCTAACTCGCACCAAATCCCATTCACCCATCACCCTAGTGCTCGCTGACCTACAAAGCCTCAGTTTTAAAATTCTCATCCTTGTTTTTAAATCCCTTCCTTCCTATCTCTGTAACCTCCTCTGGCCCTACAACCCAACAATATCTCTGTGCTCCTCCAATTCTGGCCTCTTGTGCATCCCCGATTTTAATTGCTCCACCATTGGCGGCCGTGCCTTCAGCTGCCGAAGCCTTAGGCTCTGTAATGTCCTTCCTAAACTTTGCTCTCTCCTACTTTAGGACACTCCTTAAAACCTTCTTCACCTCTACTAAAGTCTCCTTATTAGTCTTGGAGTCACATTTTGTTTGATAACTCTCCTGTGAAGCACCTTGGGATGTTTTACAGCATTAAAGATGCTATATAAATGCAAGTTGTTGGTTGTTGCTACTAGCTTTGATGACCTGTGCATCTGCACACCAAAACCCTTCTCATCTTCTATTCCATTTACATTCTTACCATCAAAGTTGTTCAAGCTTTTCCTACTTTTATTTCCAAAATGTATTACAGGTTGGAGCTCCCTTATCCAGGACTCCTTTATCCGGCACCACCCCTCGTCCAGCATGATTCCAGTGGTTGGGAGCGCATGTGCAGAATGCGGCCGACCTCCACCCCGACTTTGGGCCTGCCAACACTCGGCCTTCTGGGGCCGCGCCAACACTCGGCCTGAGGGCCTGCCGACCCTTCCTTCGCATCCCGCCAAGGACCTGCCCCGACCTCCTCCCCGCCCCCCCCTCCCCCTCGGGCCACTGACCTCCCCTCATCCGGCAAAATCCCTTAACCGGCACAGGCTAGGTCCCAAGGGTGCCGGATAAGGGAGATTCAACCTGTACCTCACATTTCTCGATTGAACTTCAACTGCCACCTAACTAACTGTCCAATTTTGTGTCATCAGTAAATTTTGATATTGTTCCTCAGTTCTCTTCCCACTCCCACAATCTATCCTGGGCTTCCTCCTAATTGTCCTTTGCATGCTTCCCCTCAGTGACATCATCCGAAAACACATCAGACTCCACAGATACACAGACTCTACCTCACATCTATCAACATAACACAAAAAAGTAGTTTATCTGGCCATCATCACTTTGCTGTTTGTGGGAGCTTGCTGTGTGCAAATTGGCTGCGGCATTTCCCACATTACAAAGTGACTACTCACCTAAAGTACTTCATTGGCTGTAAAGTGCTTTGAGACGTCTGGTGGTCTTTCTTTCTTTTCACCAACGCCTCTCGCGACCCCTCCACTGCTTCTGATTTGTCACACTGCTTGTCCGACATACAATACTGGATGAGCAGAAATTTCCTCCAATTAAATAGTGGGAAGATCAAAGCCATTGCCGTCGCTGCCTAGGCCTTAAGCTATAGAATTTCCTCCTTAAACCTCTCTGCCTCTCCCTCTCTCTCTCCATTTTTAAAACACTCCTTAAAACCTCTCTCTTTGACCAAGCTTTTTGTCACAAGTCCTAATTTTTCCTTCTTTGGCTCAGTGTCAATATTTTTTGTCTGATTCCGTTCCTGTGAAGTGCCTTAGGATGTTTAGCTATGTTAAAGATGTTGTGTGAAAATGTATTTGTTATGTCATTCTTATTATGCTTCTGGGGATTCCATATGTAAATGGAATAACCATAAGCATAATGGGAATTCCCCTTTTTGATTGGTTGGGCCACCTCACATGATCTCAGGGATAATGGCGAACCACATGCGCTCCGAGATACATAGGCTTTATGCAGAGGTGCGCGTGCAGACCCAGGACTGCAAGAGTCCGAAGATACGGAGGCACAGATAGGTGAGTACTTTTCTTGCGCATTGGAATCATTCGTCCACGGGAAGCCTCCGACCGTAATTTCAGGTCCTATATGTTTTTACCAATCAATCAATGGATGAACTCCATTGCAACGATTGAAGATGATCTGTGATAAGATCTTTTTCATCTGCATTCATGACATGAGAGACGAAGTATTAAGGGGCTTAGCGCCTTTGAAAGTGAATAGATCCCCAGGCCCAGATGAAATGTATCCCAGGCTGTTAAGAGAAGCAAAAGAGGAAATAGCAGAGGTTCTAATCATCGTTTTCCAGTCCTCTCTGGCTACAGGTGTGGTGCCGGAGGACTGGAGGACTGCGAATGTTGTACCATTGTTTAAAAAGGGAGAAAGGGATAGAGCGAGTAATTACAGGCCAGTCAGCCTGGGAAAATTATTGGAAAAAATCCTGAGGCACAGGATAAACCTTCATTTGGACAGACATGGATTAATCAAAGACAGTCGGCATGGATTTGTTAAGGGAAGGTCATGTCTGACTAACTTGATTGAATTTTTCAAGGAGGTAACCAGGAGGGTCGATGAGGGCAGGGTGTATGATGTAGTGTACATGGATTTTAGCAAAGCTTTTGATAAGGTCCCACATGGCAGGCAGTCACGAAAGTAAAAGCCCATGGGATCCAGGGCAAAGTGACAAGTTGGATCCAAAATTGGCTCAGAGGCAGGAAGCAAAGAGTAATGGCCGATGGGTGTTTTTGTGACTGGAAGGCTGCATCCAGTGGGGTTCCGCAAGGCTCAGTGCTGGGTCCCTTGTTTTTTGTGCTATATATCAATGACTTGGACTTCAATGTTGGGGGTATGATTAAGAAGTTTGCAGATTAAACTAAAATAGGCTGTGTGGTTGATAATGAAGAAGCAAGCTGCGTCTTGCAGGAAGATTTCAATGTACTGGTCAGGTGGGCAGAACAGTGGCAAATGGAATTCAATCCGGATAAGTGTGAGGTAATGCATTTGGGGAGGTCTAACAAGGCAAGGGAATACACATTAAATGGTAGGACACTGAAAAGCATAGAGGAACAAAGGGATCTTAGAGTGCAGGTCCACAGATCCCTCAAGGTAACAGGTCAGGTAGATAAGGTGGTTAAGAGACATATGGAATACTTGCCTTTATTAGTCGAAACCATGGTATACAAGAGCAGGGAGGTTATGCTTGAACTGCATAAAACACTGGTTAGGCTGCAGCTGGAGTACTGTGTGCAGTTCTGGTCACCACATTACAGGAAAGATGTGATTGCACTGGAAAGGGTGCAGAGGAGATTTACCAGAATGTTGCCTGGGCTGGAGAATTTTGGCTATGAGGAAAGATTGGAGATGCTGGATCTGTTTTCTTTGGAACAGAGGAGGCTGAGGAGAGACCTGATTGAGGTGTGTAAAATTATGAGGGGCCTGGATAGAGTGGATAGGAAGGACCTATTTCCCTTGGCAGAGGGGTCAACAACCAGGGTACATAAATTTAAAGTAATTGGGGGAGGTTTAGAGGGGGGATTTGAGGGGAAATTTCTTCACCCAGAGGGTGGTGGGGGTCTGGAATTTACTGCCTGTAAGGGCGGGAGAGGCAGAAACCCTCACTACATTAAAAAAATACTTGGATGTGCACTTAAAGTGCCGTAACCTACAGGGCTACGGACCAAGAGCTAGAAAGTGGGATTAGGCTGGATAGCTCTTGGTCGGCCGGCGCGGACACGATGGGCCGAAATGGCCTCCTTCCATGCTGTAAATTTCTATGATTCTATAAACAAATAAAAACTTGACAAACATTGGCTGGCAGTGAGCGGGAGACAGAGGAAACCTATCGCCTCCTTCTGAATGTGTTGCACCAGTTAATGAGCAGGCAGTACCAAAATGCCAGTTCTCCTTGGCCACCAATGTTACTGGCAGGTTTCCAGCATTCTCCAATTTCTAGGCCCTTATTTCTAAATTATTCCCTAATCAGTTTCAAGTATTATCTGCTTTCGAACAGAATTCAAAAGATCATTCCCCTCCAAAGAGAGGCTGATTATCTCTACATTACATTAAATTTTGAAAATCTTGCAATGCAATAAAAGTGAATCTCAGACTAACGCTGCACAAAACCTTTCACACATTTTTAAGTTCAAATCAATACAACAACATGAACTGACACTTACGAGCATCCGCATCATAGCAAGCCTTCCTAAGACAATTGCACACAGAGCAGGAGTTACGAGTAAAGCTCAGGGAAGTCACCAAAGGTCTGGTCAAAGAGATAAGTTTCAAAGAAGGTTTTGAAGGTGGGGGGATATGCAACAAGGTCGAGGGTTTTTCTGAAGAGAATTTTACAGTGCAGAACTGATAAACAAGGAGAATTTTCAAGTCAATATAAATAGAGGACATTCATTTAGATAGTACTGGAAGATGAATTCCAGTAGAAGTTGGTGAGGATGGGATAATGGGTGAGGAGGATAGAATGCGAGTAATGGAGTTTTGGATGAGTTGGAATTTGTGCTGGGGTAGGGTGGAGCTAAGTGTGTTGGACAGAGTTGCAAATGGATAAAGAAACAATCAATTTGTAAATAATCGCATCATTACACAGTTAGTCAGACCATTAAACTATGTTGAAAACTGGTATAACGGCTTGCTTTTCTTATCCTAGGGTAACACTACCTTACACCCATTCTGGGATCATGATTGAGAAAGTCAGCAATTACACCCGCATCACTGTAAAGGTCGGCCTGACTCTCATGTGGAATGGAGATGATGCGCTCACGGTATGAGAATTTCAACATTAGCAGATATTTCAACAGCTAAGGGTAGATTTTCTGATGAAAAGTCATCAACCTGTTTCTCTGTCCACAGTATTTCCAGAATTTTTTGTTTTTGTGTCAGGTTTCCACCATCCGCAATATTTTGCTTTAGTATAAGGGGTTGATTTTCAATTTGTCGAATGTGTGTAAAACTGGCACTGCGATCGCTCACCTATTATAGAAATCACCGCAGTTTGAAATCAATGGAAATGAAAACCAGATGCTTCCTGTAAAATGCAGCCCTCCTCCCACCCCACTTCATCTCGTCCTATCAGCATATCTTTCTATTCATTTCACCCTCATGTACTTATATAGCTCATCCTGTCTCCATTGATTCAAACCAAAATCTGATTATCCCCAAGTTTTCTGCTCCCCAAGCAATTTAGTTTAAAACCAGGTACAAAGCGCAATGTTCCCAAACACCCTGGAGAAGCTGAACTGTTGATCATGTGCTGCTCAAAGCATTCTCGCAATATTCCCAAAGACTTGAACCCTAATTTCTGTTGAAGTAACAGTGAAAGGTAAGCTAGCCTGTGAGCCTCTTCCTCCAACTCTTACTCCCGTACCTCACCATTTCCTGTTATTCGCTCAGAAGTAGTGTTCCATGCTCATTCCACCCGCGATGAGATGGGCCCAGCGTCACAATCCCCCAGAATTGTAACCCCTGCCCCAGTGACCATTCAAATGAAATTAGCAGTAATAAAACACCTCACACCCACCTTTAGCACTAAAATTCCCCCTAGAAACCCTGCACCTGTGCAATGAAACGATCCTTCCCTCTCCCCGAGCAACAGAATCATTCCTGTACCCCGCTCGCCCCCCGCCCCCCTCATTAAACAATATGTAAAATGGTTCCAATCCCTCTCTCACACAGAGTAGCCCCGCATGAATCCTCACACCCTTCCCTGTCTGCTGAGATGAAAGTGGGGAAAGGTAGGACAGCTCCCTTTCCACCTCCTCCCGCATCTCCCCAACCCATGATCTCCACCACCTAGAAAGAAAAGGCAGCTGATCCATTGGGGCGTCATCATCTCTGAGTTTCCCTATGAGTCACACACTATCCCAGATTGAAAATACATCACTGTTCCTTCATCATCATTGGCTCAGAATCCTGGGACTCCCTACCTAACAGCACTGTAGGATACTTTCAGCACATGGACTGTAATGATTCAAGAAGGTGGTTCACCACCACCTTCTCTGGGGCAACTAGAGATGGGCAATAATAGCTGGCCTTGCTAGTGATGCCCATATCCTGAGAATCAATTAAAAAAACTGAAAAAGTCCTGCTCCTTCGAGACATTGAGACACCTTTGACTGCCACAAGATGTAAGTATCACAGCTGCTGCCAGAGTAGTCTGTCAGCTGTATTATTCAGTTAAGATCGGCCAAAGGCACTTGCACATTAATCAAAATAAATTATTGGTGATTCATTTGTGCCAAAGGCTTGTTGTTGGTGCACTGATGACAATGTGGGTGCCATCAATGGTGGCCTGCTAGAAGTGCTACCCCCACTTGAGTTGTTATTTCCTTTCCCTGAGGAAAGTGACAATGATGTTGCCTCTGGTTACAGTCGCCTGCTTGATGCATCTTCTGACTCATCTGACAAATGTCAACAATCGCATCTTGAAGTGAGCCAGCAGCATAAGGTTCAAATTGGCAGTGACTTTGAACACAACAGGCAGGGCCAGGGCTGTCCCTGTGCTGGATGCTATCTCTAGATCAGCCTCCAGAGTACGACCCAGCTGGGTCATACAACTGTAATTCCTGGACTGCCTGCAAGTGAGGGTCGCTGCCTGCTATGTCAGCACACCTGTCTCCCCACCCTCTGCAGGAATTCCTGTTCTTCCTCCAGGTACAACACTGCCATTGGTAGGCACCATGAATGACCCTGATCAGCACTGCTCACAGTCTCAGGGTTGAACTGGTGCTGCAGGAATGCTGCTCGTGGAGGTGCACATCAAAGGACCTGCATTGAAGGAAACCTGGAGATAGTGGGGAGAAAAAAAAAGGATTGACTCTGAAATTCCTCGGTTGGAAGAGGGAGGTAATTCTATTTCACCTGGGGCTGCCTGGAATATGGACTGGAACCTATCTGCCAGGATTTCTACTCCGTTTAGACCAGACCTTTAAATTCCAGTCATGGTGACCATGGGCAGATCAAGGAAGTGTGTCAGGGGAAGTTTCTGAGCTTTATACCTGTAAAAATCTCAGCGTAACTGACTAGGAAAATGTAATTGATCCTGAAGGGATCCCATGAGAGGGGGAAGACTTCATTTGTTTCTTCAGCCCATTTGACATTTTGGGGGTCTTAGAAGGGTGGGCAGGGTTAAGATGGGATTGGCGGGGTTTGAGATGGGGTGGGCGGGGTTGAGATGGGGTGGGCGGGGTTGAGATGGGGTGGGCGGGGTTGAGATGGGGTGGGCGGGGTTGAGATGGGGTGGGCGGGGTTGAGATGGGGTGGGCAGGTTAAGATGGGGTGGGCGGAGTTAAGATGGGGCTGGCAGGGCACTATTGATGCAGGCGTCAGTGGACCGTCCCAGAAAGGTAAGTAACCCCATCTTGGGATTTTAGATGTGGTCTCCAGCCTGGGGTAAGGGCGGGCAGAGGTCCCATTTCATCACACGAACACTTAAGGGAGCAGGGCTCAGGCTCCTAAGCCGTAATGCTCAAAGTTCAGTTTGTCCAGGTAAGAACAGCAGTCTGAATGCAGAACTGATGGCAGAGCTCTTCAACGAGCAGGCCTGCCAGTCAACGGAAATGTAATCTGGAGGCATGAAACAGTTTTGTGGGTAAGTGACACCCCTCCTGCCCCACGTTTAAAGGTTGGCAAAGTAGATGTGTTACTGCATGAGGTAGGTGTAAAGCCCACACACATCACTCCATCTATTTCCAACAGGACAGCCATGGTATCCATCAAGAGGCAGGGCCAGACCAATTTAAATAATTTTTACAGGTTTATTGAGGTAAGCTTCCCCTAGCATCTGTGGAATGCTCATTTTCCAGACAGGTGGTCTTGGCAACAACATGAAGTAAGCAGAGGGCCAACTCTACTGAGCCCCTGTAAGGGCGTAAAGGGAACAATTCCCAGGAGTAGCCCATTGATTTATGGACAGGCAGAAGATCCAGCCGACCAAAATTTAAAGGTCTTGTCTAAAAAGGATGGAATGCCACACTATGGCCTACTCCTGCTCCTATTTCTCATAGGGAACTTATGCAAGGAGACAGAGGGAAATAAAAGGGAGACAGAGGCAAAAGATAGAAAGGAGAATAGTAAAAGTGGAGGGCAGGGAATCCCAAGGCAAAAAACAAAAAGGGCCACATTACAGCAAAATTCTAAAGGGGCAAGGTGTGTTAAAAAGACAAGCCTGAAGGCTCTGTGCCTCAATGCGAGGAGTATTCGGAATAAGGTGGACGAGTTAACTGCGCAGATAGCAGTTAATGGATATGATGTAATTTGCATCACAGAGACATGGCTCCAGGGTGAACAAGGCTGGGAACTCAACATTTAGGAAGGATAGACAGAGAGGAAAAGGAGGCGGGGTGGCGTTGCTGGTTAAAGAGGAAATTAATGCAATTGTAAGGAAGGACATTGGCTTGGATGATGTGGAATCGGTATGGGTGGAGTTGCGGAATACCAAAGGACAGAAAACGCTGGTGGGAGTTGTGTACAGGCCACCAAATAGTAGTAGTGAGATTTGGGACAGCATCAAACAAGAAATAAGGGATGTGTGCAATAAAGGTACAGCAGTTATCATGGGCGACATGAATTTACATATAGATTGGGCTAACCAAACTGATAGCAATGCGGTAGAGGAGGATTTCCTGGAGTGTATTAGGGATGGTTTTCTTGACCAATATGTCGAGGAACTAACTAGAGAGCTGGCCATCCTAGACTGGGTGATGTGTAATGAGAGAGGACTAATTGGCAATCTTGTTGTGCAAGGCCCCTTGGGGAAGAGTGACCATAATATGGTAGAATTCTTTGTTAAGATGGAGGGTGACACAGTTAATTCAGAAACTAGGGTCCTAAACTTAAGGAGAGCTAACTTGGACGCCATGAGGCGTGAATTGGCAAGAATAGACTGGCAAATGATACTTAAAGGGTTGACGGTGGATAAGCAATGGCAAACATTTATAGGTCACATGGATGAACTTCGACAGTTGAGCATCCCTGTCTGGAGTAAAAATAAAACAGGGAAGGTGGCTCAACCGTGGCTAACAAGGGAAATTAAGGATAGTGTTAGATCCAAGAAAGAGGCATATAAATTGGCCAGAAAAAGCAGCAAACCTGAGGACTGGGAGAAATTTAGAATTCAGCAGAGGAGGACAAAGGGTTTAATTAGGAGGGGGGAAATAGAATACGAGAGGAAGCTTGCCCGGAACATCAAAACTGACTGCAAAAGCTTCTATAGATATGTGAAGAGAAAAAGATTAGTCAAGACAAACGTAGGTCCCTTGCAGTTGGACTCAGGTGAATTAATAATGGGGAACAAAGAAATGGCAGACCAATTGAACAAATACTTTGGTTCTGTCTTCACGAAGGAAGACACAAATGACCTTCCGGATGTACTAGGGGACCGAGGGTCTAGTGAGAAGGAGGAACTGAAGGATATCCTTATTCGGCGGGAAATTGTGTTGGTGAAATTGATGGGATTGAAGGCTGACAAATCCCCGGGGCCTGATTGTCTGCATCCCAGAGTACTTAAGGTGATGGCCCTGGAAATAGTGAATGCATTGGTGATCATTTTCCAACAGTCTATTGACTCTGGATCAGTTCCTATGGACTGGAGGGTAGCTAATGTAACACCACTTTTTAAAAAAGGAGGGAGAGAGAAAGCAGGAAATTATACACTGGTTAGCCTGACATCAGTAGTGGGGAAAATGTTGGAATCAATTATTAAGGATGAAATAGCAGCGCATTTGAAAAGCAGTGACAGGATCGGTCCAAGTCAGCATGGATTTGTGAAAGGGAAATCATGCTTGACAAATCTTCTGGAATTTTTTGAGGATGTAACTAGTAGAGTTAACAAGAGAGAACCAATGGATGTGGTGTATTTGACATTCAAAAGGCCTTTGACAAGGTCCCACATAAGAGATTGGTGTGCAAAGTTAAAGCACATGGTATTGGGGGTAATATACTGGCGTGGATAGAGAATTGGTTGGCAGACAGGAAACAGAGAGTCTGGATAAACGAGTCCTTTTCGGAATGGGAGGCAGTGACTAGTGGAGTGCCACAGGGCTCAATGCTGGGACCCCAGCTCTTTACAATATACATTAATGATTTGGATGCAGGAATTGAGTGTAATATCTCCAAGTTTGCAGATGACACTAAACTGGGTGGCGGAGTGAGCTGTGAGGAGGATGCTAAGAGGCTGCAGGGTGACTTGGACAGGTTAGGTGAGTGGGCAAATGCATGGCAGATGCAGTATAATGTGGATAAATGTGAGGTTATCCACTTTGATGGCAAAAACACGAAGGCAGAATATTATCTGAATGGTGGCAGATTAGGAAAAAGGGAGGTGCAACGAGACCTGGGTGTCATGGTTCACCAGTCATTGAAAGTTGGCATGCAGGTACAGCAGGCGGTGAAGAAGGCAAATGGCATGTTCGCCTTCATAGCTAGGGAATTTGAGTATAGGAGCAGGGAGGTCTTACTGCAGTTGTACAGGGCCTTGGTGAGGCCTCACCTGGAATATTGTGTTCAGTTTTGGTCTCCTAATCTGAGGAAGGACATTCTTGCTATTGAGGGAGTGCAGCGAAGGTTCACCAGACTGATTCCAGGGATGGCTGGACTGACATATGAGGAGAGACTGGATCAACTGGGCCTTTATACACTGGAGTTTAGAAGGATTGAGAGTGGATCTCATAGAAACGTATAAGATTCTGACTGGACGGGACAGGTTAGATGTGGGAAGAATGTTCCCGATGTTGGGGAAGTCCAGAACCAGGGGACACAGTCTTAGGATAAGGGGTAGGCCATTCAGGACTGAGATGAGGAGAAACTTCTTCACTCAGAGAGTTGTTAACCTGTGGAATTCCCTGCCGCAGAGAGTCGTTGATGCCAGTTCATTGGATATATTCAAGAGGGAGTTAGATAGGGCCCTTACAGCTAAAGGGATCAAGGGGTATAGAGAGAAAGCGGGAAAGGGGTACTGAGGTGAATGATCAGCGATGATCATATTGAATGGCGGTGCAGGCTCGAAGGGCCGAATGGCCTACTCCTGCATCTATATTCTATGTTTCTATGTTCTTATGTACTATGAAGAGGATAGAGAAGCAAAGGCCACCGTCACTGGGTCTCCACGCACTATATGTGTCCCCACGATTCCCCAGAGAGGCGATCCAGGCCATGCACCTGGATCAAGCGCAGATCCAGGGCGGAGAGGTGATTGGATTCTCCTACCTGACCTTCCTGTGGTTTTGTTGAAAGAAAGAAAGGAAGACAGACTTGGGTTTATATAGCGCCTTTCACGGCCACCGGACATCTCAAAGAGCTTTACAGCCAATGAAGTAGTTTTGTAGTTTAGTCACTGCTGTAAAGGGCACCCATTTCCAGAGGTTCCTGTCATGTATTCAACTGTCATTGTAATCCATGTATAAACTGACCTAAGTTGTACACCGTGAGAATACTGACCACTAGGTGGTGAACTTGAGGGAGACACTCCGAACCTGGACTTTCAGGTATAAAAGAGGAAGCTCCACCTATCTTCTACACTTCAGTGCTGGAATAAAGGTTACTAGTCACAGAGTGACCTTCTGTCTAGTATGGGCCTCGTGTGCATTTGTACTGTATAGCAAGGACATATTATTAGCGTCGAGAAACTGGGATTTAAACCACACAAGCATGGCCACTAGCAGCACAGACGAGGGGTACTGTGTTGGGGATGATTGGGACGACTTTATTGAGAGACTACAGGAAAGTTTCGTCACTAAGGAATGGCTGGGACAGGATTCAGCTGACCAACGCAGGGCTCATCTCCTGACGGTTTGTGGATCCAGGACGTGCTCCCTGATGAAGGACCATCTAGCGCCAGAGAAGTCGGTGGACAAGACTTTTGAAGAGCTCAGTAAGTTGATCGGGGAACACTTTAAACCAGCGAGCAGCATGCACATGGCGAGACACCGGTTTTACACACAATGGCGGCGAGAAGGACAAAACATTCCAGACTTCATGGCAGACCACCGGCGACTGGCGAGCCTATGTTAGTTCCCAGATGCATGCAGAGTGGAGATGCTGCGAGACTTTTTTATTGAGGGCATCGGGCACGCTGGGGTTTTCAGGAAACTGATTGAGACCAAAGACTTGACCCTGGAAACGGCGGCTTTGATGGCCCAGCCATTTATTTCAGGGGAGGAAGAGACCAGAATGGTGTTTAACAAAAATCTTGATTTAAATGCAGCAAATGGACAGGGAGTCAACATTGTTAATGCGGCACACAGTTCTTCAGGCAGACAGGGGCAATCGGACAAGCCTGAGCATGTAGTTGAACCCAAAGGGGAAATTCAACAGAGGCTAGCTGAACGACGATTCATGCCATCGCAAAGGACAATGCGGCCAGTAATGAGGCCATCAACACCTGTCAATGGTACGTTTAAGGACAGTTACAGAGACAGTTAGAGACGATCGACTGGTAATGGACCTTTTGTTTCCAACAACGGCTCATGTTGGAGGTGTGGAGGCAAATACACAGCCAGAGCTTGCAGGTATCAGTAATATACCTGCAGAAATTGCAACGCCAGCGGTCACTTAGTGCATATGTGCAGGAAGCCTGCAGCCAGGTTGATGTACGAGGAGGACGGGCCCGATGTAAGCCCTACGAGGCTAAATAGACACTGGGGAAAATCACTGGAAGCTGAAGTTCAGCGAGTTCATTTGGAGCACATATACAGTTCATACACCAGGACACCACCGATAATGATGAAAATGCTCCTCAATGGCATCCCAGTATCAATGGAGCTAGACACGGGGGCCAGCCAGTCCCTGATGAGTATCAAACAGTTCGAAAGGTTGTGGGTGTCCAAGGCCAGGAGGCCAAAATTATTGCCGATTGACGCATAGCTACGGATATATACAAAGGAGATCATTCCGGTGCTAGGCAGCGCCACGGTAGTCGTGACCCACAAATATTCGGAGAACAGGTTAACACTCTGGATTGTCCCGCGGAATGGTCCCACACTGCTGGGGAGGAGTTGGCTTGCTGTCATGAACTGGAAATGGGGCGATGTCAATGCAATTTCTTCTGTGGAGCGAGTATCATGCTCACAGGTCCTGGACAAATTTGACTCATTATTTCAACCCAGCGTCGGCACTTTCATGGGGACCAAGGTAGTGATTCACATAAACCCGGATGCCAGGCCAGTACACCACAAGGCCAGAGCGGTGCCGTACGTGATGCGGGAAAAGATATAAGATGAATTGGACCGCCTGCTGAGGGAAGGCATCATCTCGCCAGTCGAATTCAGTGACTGGGCGAGCCCGATTGTGCCGGTGCTCAAGGCGGATGGGTCGGTCAGGATATGTGGTGATTACAAGGCCACCATCAATCGGATGTCACTCCAAGACCAGTACCCGCTACCGAGAGCGGAGGACTTCTTTGCGATGCTATCCGGTGGCAAACTTTTTTCAAAATTAGACCTGACTTCAGCTTACATGACCCAGGAGCTGGTGAGTGAGTCGAAGAAGCTGACCACCATCACGACACACAAGGGGTTGTTTGCGTACAACAGATGTCCGTTCGGGAGTCACTCGGCCATCGCGATCTTTCAATGAAACATGGTAAGTCTCCTCAAGTCAATTCCAAGGACGGTGGTTTTTCAAGATGACATCCTCACCACGGGTTGCGATACTGAAGAACATCTCCACAACCTGCAGACTGGACCGGGTAGGTCTGCGACTGAAAAAGGCGAAGTGCGTCTTCCTAGCTCCAGAGGTAGAATTCCTGGGATGAGGGTAGCAGCAGATGGGATCAGACCTACTGCATCCAAAGCGGAAGCGATCCAGAGAGCACCCAGACCCCGTAACACGACGGAGCTGCGTTCGTTCCTGGGGCTCCTGAACTATTTTGGTAACTTTCTTCCCAAATTGAGCACGCTGTTAGAGCCACTACACATGCTCCTACGCAATGGTCGTGAATGGGTCTGGGGGGACAGCCAGGAAAGGGCTTTTGATAGAGCACAAAATTTGTTATGTCCAACAATCTGTTAACGCTATATGATCCATGTAAGAAACTTGTTTTAACGTGCGATGCGTCGTCCTATGAGGTCGGGCGTGTGTTGCAGCATGTTAATGCCAAGGGTCAGTTACAGCTGGTAGCTTCTGCCTCCAGAAGTCTGTCCCAGGCAGAAAGGGGCTATGGGATGGTAGAAAAGGAAGTGCTTGCATATATATATGCAGTAAAAAAAATGCACCAGTACCTGTTTGGCAGGAAATTTGAGCTGGAGACAGATCACAAACCCCTAACGTCCCTTTTGGCTGACAACAAGGCCATAAATGTAAATGCTTGACATGGCCTGGCAATAGCACTGAGTATGATACGCCGGCGAACCAGTAATGCCTCCATTAAATTCTCTCACTGAAGTTATAAGGGCACTGTAATGTCATATAAAAGTGAAGTTTGTAAGTTGGAGCTTCACACAGCATTATGTGCGCTACCTCTGTAGTCAATACGACCTGCGATGGAGGATCCTCATCCCTCCATTTAAAAATCCTGCCAATACCGCCTGTTTTTGTCAGGCATTTCCTGAGGCAGGCTTTAAATGAAGCGTTATGACAAACATTCCATCCGGGGCGCTAGCGCAGCGTTGCACTACAATTGATGTCATCATCGCGCTAAAAACGAAGGGCGGGCCACGGCGCAAACCAATAGCCAAATCTTCCACCTGGGTGGTAAATCTCGACATCCAGCATAACACCCAAAAACAGCATTTAACGCCCTGCAGGGGCACTAACCGAGGTGCAAATGAGCAGAAAATCTAGCCCAATATATCAAAAGCCACCATTCGTCGGGGGCCGTTCCACCAGCAGAAGAGTAGCGGGGCGTATAGCCGATAGGCGAAGCTCAGACCCTGCTCCATATTACAGGAACAATGTCTATTTAAGTAAATGGGATAGCCATTTCACAACAGTAAGGGCTCTTCAGCAGCACCAACCTTGGACCTTCTGTCAGAGCTGTGCCATGCCACTCCACAGACATGGAGGCTTGGGAAGGGTCCAACAAAAGATCAGGTAAACTCCCTGACCTCTGATTGGAGCTTGAGGGGCTATTTTGAGGTTAATCAATCCTCACTGAGGTCGATTAGCTCTTGCTAAAATTATCTTTACGCTTTTCCTGGAAAATTCATAGAAATCTTGCAAGTTCTTGGTTAGTAAGAATTCCATTGAGTGTAATGAGTGGAATTCTTGATGTGGGAAGAGCGAGTAGAATATTAACCCATGACACCTCCCTACTGGAACGTCTGGTGAGTCTGTAAACAGGAGTACTCGCAGAACTGTATTCCAACCCATTTCCCAGCTCAGTCTCTTGCGCACTTTGGCTCCGAGTAGAATTTCAAGGCCATGGTATCTGAAACCTGTGTGTGGTCAATCCTGCGACCTGCTGGAGAAATGCTAGCAATAAAATTTATCAATGGAAACAGTTAACTAGTGCCGTTGTTATAGATTATGATTGAGAAATATTAAGGAAACCCAGTTTACAGGAAAGATGAACTTTTTTTGCTTCCATTGTATAGAAGTTCTGTAGCCATAAAACTTAGGGGGAGAAATTCATTATCGGCCCATTTGGAGGTGGTAACTTTTGAAAGCCGGGAAACTTAGCGCTAGGTGCTAAAGTTTCCCTCCTCTCAAAACGTTTGCTTGAGCGCTCCTGGAAGGAAGTAAAGAGCTAAATCAAGCGCTCCCCTTCCGACTTGGAGTGCTAAAGGATGCGGGGGGGAGGGGGAGGGGGAGGGGGGCGGAAACATCAGTAAGGTTACACACTGGGCCGTGTAGTGCTGCCGCATACAAAGCGCCCTTCCCTCCCTTAAAGAGAGGGGCCATCGCTGCAGGCTCTGCAAATTAACATGGACCTACCTGGACCACCAAGGGAGCAACAAACCCGTGTGATCAGTCCAGCATTAAGCAGACTGCCGGGCTGAACGATCGTGGGCAGGAATCCACAAAGAGAACGGCATCAACAAAGTTACGTTTTTTTTACTTGCCTCAGCCACCTTGCCTTGCCCGGTAGCAGGCGGCCATCCGATCACTGTCGGTGTCAGTGTTTTCACCCGGCGCTGCTGCAGGTGGGAAAGTAAATTACGGGTCTGGGGCGCAAGCGGGGTGATGATGTCACTGTTGGGGGAAAACCCCGAGGTAGAAATAAATCTACTCCGAGACTACGTTAGAGAGTTGAAAACACACACAGTTTATTAATATAAGGTACCAGGGGAGTTGTATGTAGGCAGGCAACAACTCAATTTGGTGTTACACATGCACTAATTTTATAGTCGTGTTTGTCCGGCTCATTTCCTTATCTTTGGCCAGCATCTGGTGTGCAGTTGACCTCTTTCCTCTAGCTGGCAGTTGGTTTCCATGTTGCTCAGCGTCTTGTGACCTTCTCGCAATTGCTTATCGCATCCTGTCCTTCAGTACATGCTAAGTCAACTGTTTTGTTTTTCTTAAGCACAACAATTTCGCACTAACCCTATTAACCCCTTCAATTCCCCCATTTGGCCGAAATTTTTCATATACCTAATTCTAGGCCAATGTATACCCGGTCTTTATGCAGAAATTGGTGATGTGATGTGCCGGTTCCTGAGCCCCAGGGTCTCCAATCCGGGGTCCAGGTTCCCATCTCCTGTCGCACCTCATTCTGCTGCTCGTAAGACCTCATCGTATAGGTGTTTTGGGCGTATGTACGCCACCTTCTGAGACACTGCTGGGTTCTCGTACTTTGAGGGTGGTTGGGTTACAGGTCTGCTCGCTAGTAAAGATGACAGTGCTTTGCTGATACAACATTTAAGTAACATACATAGGCAATACAGCATTATTACCACCACCACAAAGGTAACCAGGCCTTGGATTAGTGACATTCCCATAGATCCTAACCACCCTGAGAACCAGCCCCACAACTTGGAGGCTGGTGGTTGCTTAAGCTTTTTAACCTCTTCTTGGATATGCTCTGCCAGATCGGTAATTTCTCCCGAGCTATCCGGGATATATGTACAACATTCGGCCCCGATGAGGGCACAGGTTCCCCTTTTTCTTCCAACACATAGTCAAGGGCCATCCGATTTTGCAGAGTTACTGTGCAGAGGGCTACCATCTCTACATTAACCTTAACTAGGGCTTCAGCAGTATCGTTGACCACCTGTTCCAGGACGGAAGCCATGTTAATGGATTCCCTTGCCAATTTACCCGCTCCATACCAGGGAAACGCAATGGCCCAGAATCTTTCAGTCTCGCCTGGCTCTCTGGTGGACGATATAAGTCAGATAACAAGAACCCGTCCATTCTCGGGGCAACCAGGGGTAGGCCCTGTGACCGCACACAAAATGAGTTCCGTTGTAGGGCGTATACTTGTTTATCGCTGGGAGGTCCCATAGGACTGAAAAGTCACCATTTCTGTTTAATGACGGGAGTGTCACCCTTCCTCCTTCGGCAGGTAAGGTAAGGCTATATGTGCAGTTACTGTACCCCACAATAGGATCTTCCGGTCGTCCCTGCCTTGTGAGACATAGCCCCCCTCCCTGTCCCCTCTTACACCTTGTTCTCAGGAACAGTGGTAGATAGGAATCGTTATAGGTTGACCGTCTCCACCCACTACACTGTTCTGGATTATACCCATGATTTTTAAGTTTTATTATGGTGCTGCCGTCTGCCTATATGGCATAAGACCCAATGCGTGTGCATCCTGTTCTAACTCCAAACATCCAGCTGGCCGTCTCATTATCACTAAGTGGGATTGATTGTAGGGGAATTCCTTCCTCCGAGTGTGTGGGGACATGGGCACAGACCCATTAGCTGGCAACGTTGGCTTTCTTGGCATAGGGGTATGACATGTACAAAAAGGTGTTCACATGTAACTCTCTCTTGGTCCGTGGGGGTACTCTGGCCTGAGGCTTCATATTACAATTACACAAAAAAGTAAACTGCACATAATATCGCGTAACACATTCATCTTGGATCGTCTTTATTTCTTCCGCCGTTTTCTGCTGATGCGTTCGCCTTCAGTTTCCTAGAATGTGAATGAAGGCAGGGTTATTTGTTTTGTTCGTTTGTGCTGGGGTCGTTGGATTCATATTCTTTGAGCTGAGACCAATGTTTCCATCAGCCAACCCCACCCATATCTATGCAGGCGCACGTATCTCCGCTAATTAGGACTTCAAATGGGCCAGACCATCAGGGAGCAAACCCCGTTCGTCCTGGCAGACATTTTACCATTACCTTCATGCCTACCTGTGGGACCTCTCCCTGGTCCTCCAATTTCTTCTGTTCATCCCTGCCTGCTTGCCATTCCCTCACTTCCTTCCTCAATTCCTTAATTTGCTTACTCAGTTCCAAGACGTACTTTCTAATCCGATCCCTCAGGGTCCTACGTCGGATCCCCCAATTATGATTCCTTCCGGCAGGTGCATCGCCCTGCCTGTCATCAACTCATATGGTGTTAATCCCGTCACTCAGTTAGGAATTGCCCTTTGTCTCATCAAGATTGTGGGGAGTAAATCCGCCCAAGCTTGTCCCATCTCTTGGATGGCCTT
This sequence comes from Pristiophorus japonicus, assembly GCF_044704955.1. Taxonomy (NCBI): domain Eukaryota; kingdom Metazoa; phylum Chordata; class Chondrichthyes; family Pristiophoridae; genus Pristiophorus; species Pristiophorus japonicus. The sequence continues at coordinate 78,444,042 of NC_091990.1, forward strand.
TGCTAGGGCTGTTTTAAGTGTCCTGTTCATACGTTCTACCATCCCAGAGTTTTGCGGGTGGTAGGGGATATGAAACTTAAATCTAGTACCCAACATAGCACACATCTCCTTCATTATTTGTCCGGTAAAATGGGTACCCTGGTCGGAATCGATTTGGATAGGGACGCCCCAACGTGGGATTACTTCCTCTGCCAATATTTGGGCCACCGTAATTGCAGTGCAATTTCGTGTGGCAAACGCTTCTGCCCACTGCGTAAACTGATTGATTATTACTTTTAATTCTAAAAGGACAAAGGGTGTTAAAAAAACAAGCCTGAAGGCTTTGTGTCTTAATGCAAGGAGTATCCGCAATAAGGTGGATGAATTAACTGTGCAAATAGATGTTAACAAATATGATGTGATTGGGATTACGGAGACGTGGCTCCAGGATGATCAGGGCTGGGAACTCAACATCCAGGGGTATTCAACATTCAGGAAGGATAGAATAAAAGGAAAAGGAGGTGGGGTAGCATTGCTGGTTAAAGAGGAGATTAATGCAATAGTTAGAAAAGACATTAGCTTGGATGATGTGGAATCTATATGGGTAGAGCTGCAAAACACCAAAGGGCAAAAAACGTTAGTGGGAGTTGTGTACAGACCTCCAAACAGTAGTAGTGATGTTGGGGAGGGCATCAAACAGGAAATTAGGGGTGCATGCAATAAAGGTGCAGCAGTTATAATGGGTGACTTTAATATGCACATAGATTGGGCTAGCCAAACTGGAAGCAATACGGTGGAGGAGGATTTCCTGGAGTGCATAAGAGATGGTTTTCTAGACCAATATGTCGAGGAACCAACTAAGGGGGAGGCCATCTTAGACTGGGTGTTGTGTAATGAGAGAGGACTAATTAGCAATCTCATTGTGCGAGGCCCCTTGGGGAAGAGTGACCATAATATGGTGGAATTCTGCATTAGGATGGAGAATGATACAGTTAATTCAGAGACCATGGTCCAGAACTTAAAGAAGGGTAACTTTGAAGGTATGAGGCGTGAATTGGCTAGGATAGATTGCCAAATGATATTTAAGGGGTTGACTGTGGATGGGCAATGGCAGACATTTAGAGACCACATGGATGAACTACAACAATTGTACATTCCTCTCTGGCGTAAAAATAAAAAAGGGAAGGTGGCTCAACCGTGGCTATCAAGGGAAATCAGGGATAGTATTAAAGCCAAGGAAGTGGCATACAAATTGGCCAGAAATAGCAGCGAACCTGGGGACTGGGAGAAATTTAGAACTCAGCAGAGGAGGACAAAGGGTTTGATTAGGGCAGGGAAAATGGAGTACGAGAAGAAGCTTGCAGGGAACATTAAGGCGGATTGCAAAAGTTTCTACAGGTATGTAAAGAGAAAAAGGTTAGTAAAGACAAACGTAGGTCCCCTGCAGTCAGAATCAGGGGAAGTCATAACGGGGAACAAAGAAATGGCAGACCAATTGAACAAGTACTTTGGTTCGGTATTCACTAAGGAGGACACAAACAACCTTCCGGATATAAAAGGGGTCAGAGGGTCTAGTAAGGAGGAGGAACTGAGGGAAATCTTTATTAGTCGGGAAATTGTGTTGGGGAAATTGATGGGATTGAAGGCCGATAAATCCCCAGGGTCTGATGGACTGCATCCCAGAGTACTTAAGGAGGTGGCCTTGGAAATAGCGGATGCATTGACAGTCATTTTCCAACATTCCATTGACTCTGCATCAGTTCCTATCGAGTGGAGGGTAGCCAATGTAACCCCACTTTTTAAAAAAGGAGGGAGAGAGAAAACAGGGAATTATAGACCGGTCAGCCTGACCTCAGTAGTGGGTAAAATGATGGAATTAATTATTAAGGATGTCATAGCAGCGCATTTGGAAAATTGTGACATGATAGGTCCAAGTCAGCATGGATTTGTGAAAGGGAAATCATGCTTGACAAATCTTCTGGAATTTTTTGAGGATGTTTCCAGTAAAGTGGACAAAGGAGAACCAGTTGATGTGGTATACTTGGACTTTCAGAAGGCTTTCGACAAGGTCCCACACAAGAGATTAATGTGCAAAGTTAAGGCACATGGGATTGGGGGTAGTGTGCTGACGTGGATTGAGAACTGGTTGTCAGACAGGAAGCAAAGAGTAGGAGTAAATGGGTACTTTTCAGAATGGCAGGCAGTGACTAGTGGGGTACCGCAAGGTTCTGTGCTGGGGCCCCAGCTGTTTACATTGTACATTAATGATTTAGACGAGGGGATTAAATGTAGTATTTCCAAATTTGCGGATGACACTAAGTTGGGTGGCAGTGTGAGCTGCGAGGAGGATGCTATGAGGCTGCAGAGTGACTTGGATAGGTTAGGTGAGTGGGCAAATGCATGGCAGATGAAGTATAATGTGGATAAATGTGAGGTTATCCACTTTGGTGGTAAAAACAGAGAGACAGACTATTATCTGAATGGTGACAGATTAGGAAAAGGGAAGGTGCAACGAGACCTGGGTGTCATGGTACATCAGTCATTGAAGGTTGGCATGCAGGTACAGCAGGCGGTTAAGAAAGCAAATGGCATGTTGGCCTTCATAGCGAGGGGATTTGAGTACAGGGGCAGGGAGGTGTTGCTACAGTTGTACAGGGCCTTGGTGAGGCCACACCTGGAGTATTATGTACAGTTTTGGTCTCCTAACTTGAGGAAGGACATTCTTGCTATTGAGGGAGTGCAGCGAAGATTCACCAGACTGATTCCCGGGATGGTGGGACTGACCTATCAAGAAAGAATGGATCAACTGGGCTTGTATTCACTGGAGTTCAGAAGAATGAGAGGGGACCTCATAGAAACGTTTAAAATTCTGACGGGTTTAGACAGGTTAGATGCAGGAAGAATGTTCCCAATGTTGGGGAAGTCCAGAACCAGGGGTCACAGTCTAAGGATAAGGGCTAAGCCATTTAGGACCGAGATGAGGAGAAACTTCTTCACCCAGAGAGTGGTGAACCTGTGGAATTCTCTACCACAGAAAGTAATTGACGCCAATTCACTGAATATATTCAAAAGGGAGTTAGATGAAGTCCTTACTACTCGGGGGATCAAGGGGTATGGCGAGATAGCAGGAAGCGGGTACTGAAGTTTCATGTTCAGCCATGAACTCATTGAATGGCGGTGCAGGCTAGAAGGGCTGAATGGCCTGCTCCTGCACCTAGTTTCTATGTTTCTATGTGTCTATGACAGTATTTCTTGCCCCTTGAGGATGGTAAAGGTCCCGTGAAGTCTATCTATACATTCCCATGGCCCCCTTGGTCGTGGTTGGTGAGCCATTCTAACCTTAACGGCCTTTCTTGGGTTGTGCTGGGCACACGTGACACATTGCTGACAGTACTTAGCTACGTCCCGTCCCATTCCTGGCCACCACCAATCCCCAGTTATGTTTGTTATCATGACGTTTCGTCCGACATGACTGATGCCGTGGTGTAGTTCCATGAGCATTTGTCTCATACAAGTCGGGACTATCACCTTCCCATCTTTCCTCCATATGAAGTCGTTACCCTGGCTCCCTCCTTTTGTGCCCCAATCTTTCTTTTCTTTATCACTTACATCGGCATGTAATCTCACGTCTATAACTTCCCTGGAAATGATACTACATGCAAATTCTTCCTGCACTTCTAAGGATATACTTGCTTCCTGTGCCGCTTTATCCACTGCTTCATTGCCCCGTTGGACATTGTTTACTACTTTCTGGTGAGCCTTAACCTTGATCACTGCTGCCTCTGCGGGTTTACTGGCAGCGTCTAATAGTAGTCTGATTCGGCCCTCGTGTTTGATAGCCTCCCCGCCCGAAGTGACGAACCCTCTCCTAGCCCAGGCAATTATGTCGTCATGGACTACCCCGAAGGCATAGCGGCTATCCGTCGGCCTTCGGCCAGTTGGAGGGCTTCAGTCAGGGCAGTGAGTTCAGCTATTTGAACCGACAGTCCTCCGTCTAACCTTCCCTTTCGGACAGTGTTTAGTGCTTCGTCTACCACCGCCCATCCCATATGCGGGGTCCCCTGAATATATTTCCGGGACCCATCCACGTACAGGATCAGCTGGGGGTTTTCAAGGGGAATCTCACTTATGTGTTCCGGTGAGTCCTCCCATTCCTGTGCCTGGCACTCATGAGGCTCACCCATGGATAAGAGGCCCTCTGCCGGGTTCTCCCCCGTGTCTTGTACAATTTTTGTGGACCCATCCAAGGGAAGTAATACTGCTTTCCATTTGGCTCGGCGGACGTTGGACATGGAGTGCAATTTCTCGGTGTTGAGCATTTCCACCAAGGTATGCTTGGTATGTAGTATAACCTCCCCTGTCTTTACGACTGGCTCACTAACTTTCACCGCCCACGTTGCGCAATCCAAGGCTGCTACACATCTTCACAGACCTCCTGCCACGGGCGACTGTTGGGTGGAATAGTAAGCTACTGGCGGGCTTGGTCTCCATGCATTTGAGTAACTACTGCTCCTTAAAACCCACCCTCGTTTTCACAATGAATGTGAAATAGTGTGTTCATATTTGGCAGTCCTAGGCTTTGGTGCTGACATCAGGGCTTCCTTTATCTGGCCGTATGCTGTCCACTCCACACTTTCTAGAGCTGGTTTTCCTCCCTTAACTAGTCTCTGTATTGGTTCCGCGATTGCCGCGAAGTTGGCTATAAAGTTCTTACAGTAGTTAAAGAGTCCTAATACTTTATGCACTCCTCGGACCGTTTTCGGTCGGGGCATAATGCGAATTGCTTCCTTTCTGTCGTGGGGCATTGTTTTTGTCCCCTGCGACAATTGGTGTCCCAAGTATTGTACCTCCTTCAATCCGATCTGAGCTTTCTTGGGGTTTATCTTAAATCCCGCTTTCTTTAAGTCTTCTAGGGTTTCTATTAGAGCCCCCATATGTCCTCTCTCGTCCTCCGAGGCAATCAACAGATCGTCCACATATTGGAGGATGGTACTTCGGTAGGGGGCTAAATCTATGGTCTCCAAGGCTCGATTCATAGTTCAGTGAAATATGGCCGGACTATTGTGAAAACCCTGGGGCACTCGTGTCCAAGTGTACTGCCTATCCCCTACTGTGAATGTGAATTTATCTTGGGACTCTTGGGCTAATGGTATGGACCAAAATCCATTAGCTATATCTAAGACCGTGAATATTTTATGTTCTGGTTTCAGTCCATTAAATATGGTCGCTGGGCTTGCTACGATGGGGTGCTGGCGGGGAGTTACTTTATTTAACGCCGTATAGTTTATGGTCAATCGGTATGATCCATCTGGTTTCTTTACGGGCCAGGTTAGCAAGTTCGTAGTGCTTTCGGCTTCCCGAAGGACACTGCTCCTCAAGAGGTCATGCACTATTTGTTTTACGGCCTCTCGGGCTTCAGGTTTAATGGGGTATTGCTTATGAGGAGTGTGTTCGGGCCTAGGAATGACCACTGGCTTGGTCTTTAAAAGTCCACAATCCTGCTTTGATTGAGCCCACACTTCCCTCATTTGTTCGTATAATGCGCCGTAGTCTCCTGCTGTATCCCAACCTCGGGTCAGAAGTTGCACACTTCCGACCTTTGCTTGATTGTGCAAATTAGTCTGTTCCCCGTACATCGTGATTTTGCGTCCTCCCGTATTTCTCCAAACTATTCTCTTATTCTGTGGGTCTATTAGTGCCCCTAACTGTTCCAGGAGGTCGATCCCCAATATGGTCCCTTCTGCATTTGGGCATACATAAAATTGTGCCAGGATCAGAATACCGGCTATCTCCAATAGAATTACTTCACTCTGGTGGGCTTTGGTGGCAGATCCTCCCACGCCAGTTATATGGACTACATGTTTAGTTGTGGGCAAGGGAATATCTATCATAGATACCGATGCTCCGGTATCCACTAACATATCACACTGCCGGCACCCTCACAGCGCTGTTATGTGAATACACGGATCCTCTCCCTGCCCCACGGGGGCCGCTGGCCTTCAGTCCCTTCCTAATTCCCTCAGCGCTGTGATTATCTGCTGTCGGTTCATCTCCACAATTCTAAGGCCTGACTGACTATTTCTTTTCTCTTTGGGCGCCCAACATTTATCAGTGGCATGTCCCTTTTTCCCGCAATTGTCACATCGGACAGTTGGTCTTTTGGGGCCCCTACAGTCGGCGGCAAAATGACTCGTCTTGCCACAGTTGTAACATTCCCCTCGGCCCGCACTCTTACTACTCTTAGCCGCGGCCACTTCTTGTTTTATTTCCCCAGAGTTAATGTGGCATGCCCACTGGACAGCTTGGTCATAGGTGTCCGCGACTACCACCCCCATTTTTAAGATCTTTTGATGGTCGGCCGAAAGGCCGTCCTAAAACATGTGCCGTCACTGTGAGGGGGTGCTAGCCCTGTCCACCGGTCCTTTGGACACTTAGCCCAAACTATTTGGTGGACATCTCGCTCATGCATATCGTGGACCTCATAAAATTCTTCTAACTCTTGCCAAAATTCTACATTCCTCTTCCGTGGTTGTAGACTCCCCATATCCTGATTCGTCATTTGTTTTTCTGTGGGGGTGAAAGCGTAGTATTGATATCGGGGATTCCCTCCCTGTGTGCCCTGGGTTACCCGAAGAAGGGCTGCCCTTTCTGTATTTACTGAATCGTCATTTGACCCTTCCATCTCGGTCTCCTCATCAAAGGGAGGAACCGAGGCCGCTACTGCGGCAACATAAGTCGGAGAGAGGTCATAATCTGATCCCCCCCCCCCCCCCATTTGCCGGTTTGTTCATATATCTCTCTCCACTTTTATTCTTGGCTTCTGTTTCCTTACTTTTATCTACTAATTGTTTGGTTTTACTTTGTAACACACATAACTAATATACTAAAAGTACTCCGACTTTCTTTGCCTTTTTCTGTATCTGTTTCTGCCACCAATTCTTTTGCTCCTTGGGGACAGCCGAGGGATTCCACCCATCTTTAATCAATTTATCTATTAAGCCCTTCTGGTCGTCTGCATAGAACCTAAGATACCCTCCCGGCCCCCATTCAAGGTCTTTCCCCGAAGCCATTATATGATCTGACCTTCCCTCGCTTCCTCTGTGAATGAGTCTCTTCACACGAGCCTTCTTCTATTCCGTCATTTATTTATTGCAATGGGATTATCCTTCAACTCTCACACCAGTTCATGCGTATCACACAGTCACTCACAGGTTTCCGCCATCACTTTGTCCTCTCAGTGTTCCCTTCGATCTTAATTCTTGGCCATCACGTGGGCATTTGCCCTCTTAATTCCGGCTCAAGTTAGGTGATTGAGATAGTTTGTGACAATTGAAGTGACGGGGACACTTGTTTCTCTTACACCCCACTTATCTTACTTATATTCTACTTTATCTTAATTTCTACTCACTGTGTCTGTTATCAAACCTCCCCGAGTACACTTGTTCGTTGGGTGTCTGGCGGCCTCACCCCTGCTGGTTCAACGTTCCAATTTCTGGGATGTCGTGAAACCCGACCTTATCCCCGCACGTTCGAGTCTCGGTCAGGAGGGCTTACCGGTACACCCTGCTCGCAGCGCCAAAACTGTTGGGGGAAACCCCGAGGTAGGAATAAATCTACTCCGAGACTACATTAGAGAGTTGAAAACACACACAGTTTATTAATACAAGGTACCAGGGGAGTTGTATGTAGGTCCCTCAACCAGGCAACAACTCAATTTGGTGTTACACATACAGCAATTTTATAGTCGTGTTTGTCCGGCTCACTTCCTTATCTTTGGCCAGCATCTGGTGTGCAGTTGACCTCTTTCCTTGAGCTGGCAGTTGGTTTCCATGTTGGTTTCTCGCAATTGCTTATCGCATCCTGTCCTTCAGTACATGCTAAGTCAACTGTTTTGTTTTTCTCAAGCACAGCAATTTCGCACTAACTCTATTAACCCTTTCAGTCATGATCTCTGGGCGCATGAGATCGGGGTGCAATGCCGTAGCACCACCGCTAAACCCCCGCCTAATATGGCGGGAGTCGATGTCAGCACCACGCCCAGTCGCAAATGCATATGCACGCCGTTAGCGCTTCCAAGAGTGTTTAAAGACCAGGCCCTAATATCTGCCACCAATCCCATGGTCTACAGGGTCGTAGTGATACCCACCCTCCTGTATGGCTCAGAGACGTGGACCATGTACAGTAGGCACCTCAAATCGCTGGAGAAATATCACCAACGATGTCTCCGCAAGATCCTGCCAATCCCCTGGGAGGACAGATGCACCAACGTTAGTATCCTCGATCGAGCCAACATCCCCAGCGTTGAAGCACTAACCACACTCGACCAGTTTTGTTGGGCGGGCCACATTGTTCGCGTCATCATCATCATAGGCAGTCCCTCGGAATCGAGGAAGACTTGCTTCCACTCCTAAAGTGAGTTCTTTGGTGGCTGAAAAGTCCAATACGAGAGCCACAGACTCTGTCCCAGGTGGGACAGATAGTCGTTGAGGGAAGGGGTGACTGGGACTGGTTTGCCGCACGCTCTTTCCGCTGTCTGCGCTTGATTTCTGCATGCTCTCGGCATTGAGACGAGAGGTGCTCAGCGCTCTCTCGGATGCACTTCCTCCACTTAGGGCGGTCTTGGGCCAGGGACTCCCAGGTCTCAGTGGGGATGTCGCACGTTATCAGGAAGACTTTGAGGGTGTCCTTGTAATGTTTCCTCTGCCCACCTTTGGCTCGTTTGCTGTGAGGGAGCTCCGAGTAGAGCGCTTGCTTTGGGAGTCCCGTGTCTGGCATGCAGACTATGTGGCCTGCCCAGCGGAGCTGATCAAGTGTGGTCAGTGCTTCAATGCTGGGGATGTTGGCCTGAATGAGATCGCTGATGTTGGTGCGCCTGTCCTCTCAGGGGATTTGTAGGATCTTGCGGAGACATCGTTGGTGATATTTCTCCAGCAACTTGAGGTGTCTACTGTATATGGTCCATGTCTCTGAGCCATACAGGAGGTCAGGTATTACTACAGCCCTGTAGACCATGAGCTTGGTAGCAATTTTGAGGGCCTGGTCTTCAAACACTCGTTTCCTCAGGTGGCCGAAGGAGGCGATGTTGGATCTCGTTGTCGATGCCTGCTCTTGTTGATAGGAGGCTCCCGAGATATGGGAAGTAGTCCCCATATCCAGGGCTGAGCCTGTATAATAGCGTAAGGCCCATGCTTTCATACGCCTCATTAAATACGTCGACTATGTCCTGGAGTACAGCCTGTGCGCAGACGCAGGCGTCGTCCACGTACTGTAGCTTGACGACAGAGGTTGAGATGGTCTTGGATCTGGCCTGGAGGCAGCGCAGATTGAACAGGTTCCCACTGGTTCTGTAGTTTAGTTCCACTCCAGTGGGGAGCTTGTTAACTGAGAATGGAGCATGGTGGCGAGAAAGATTGAGAAGAGGGTTGGGGTGATGACGCAGCCCTGTTTGACCGTGGTCTGGACATGGATTGGGTCTATAATGGATCCGTTGGTAAGGATCACGGCCTGCATGTCGTCGTGGAGCAGGCGGAGGATGGTGATGAAATTTTGGGGGCATCCAAAACGGAGGAGGTCGCTCCATTGACCCTCGCAGTTGACAGTGTCAAAGGCCTTTGTAAGGTTGAAGGCGGCCATGTATAAAGGCTGGTGCTGTTCCCTGCATTTTTCCTGTAGCTGTTGCGCTGCAAAAATCATGTCCATTGTACCCCGTAGGGGATGAAATCCGCACTCTGACTCTGGGAGGAGCTCCTTGGCCAAGGGAAGAAGACGGTTGAGGAGGACTCTAGCGCCGACTTTCCCAGTGGCTGATAGCAGGGAGATTCGCTTGTAGTTGCCGCAGTTGGACTTGTCCCCTTTTTAAAAAATGGTCACAATTACTGTATTCACGCCAGCAGTGTCTCCCTGCCATACTTCAATGCCTCAGCAGGGATTCCGTCTGCACCCGTAGCCTTGTTGTTTTTAAGCTGCATTACGGCTTTTTCTACCTCGTGCAGTGTTGGGGTCTCACTACATGCCTGACACAAGACTCCCAAAGCAAGCGCTCTACTCGGAACTCCTACACGGCAAGCGAGCCCAAGGTGGACAAAGGAAACCTTTCAAGGACACCCTAAAAGCATCCTTGATAAAATGCAACATCCCCACTGACACCTGGGAGTCCCTGGCCAAAGACAGCCCTAAGTGGAGGAAGTGCATCCGGGAGGGCGCTAAGCACCTTGAGTCCCGTCACTGAGAGCATGCAGAAAGCAAGCACAGGCAACGGAAGGAGTGTGCGGCAAACCAGGTTCCCCACCCGCCCTTTCCTTCAATGATTATCTGTCCCACCTGTGACAGAGACTAATTCCCATATTGAACTGTTCAGTCACCTAAGAACTCACTTTTAGAGTGGAAGCAAGTCTTCCTCGATCTCGAGGGACTGCCTATGATGCATAACGAGAGGTGCAAATGCACCCAATTTCTAGCCCCTAGCATTAAAAGACTGCAAAAGCAGTTGTCAATATATATATATCTCTGTTCATAAAAAACATGACAAAGTGATGGAAGGGGTCGTCGACAATGCTATCAATAAGCTCCTCACCGATGCCCAGTTTGGGTTCTGCCAACACCACTTAGCTCTAGACTTCTTGACAGCCTTGGTACAAATATTGATAAAAGGACTTAATTCCAGAGCTGAGGTAAGCATTTGACTGAGTATGGCATTAAGGAGCCTGACTAAAATTGAAGTCAATGGAATCAGGGCAAAATCTCTTCACTGGAGTCATACCTAGCACAAAGGAAGATGGTTGTGGTGATTGGAGGGCAATCATCTCAACCCCAGGTCATCGCTGCAGTCATTCCTCAAGGCAGTGTCCATGGTCCAACCATCTGCAGTTGCTTCATCAATGATTTTCCCTCCATCGTCAGGTCAGAAGTGGAGATGTTCGCTGATGACTGCACAGTGTTTAGTTCCATTTGCAACTTCTCAGATAATGAAGCAGTCCGTGTCCACATGCAGCAAGACCTTGACAACATTCAGGCTTGGGCTTATAAGTACCAAGTAACATTCGTGCCACATAAGTGCCAGGCAATGATTACCTCCAACAAGAAAAAGTCTTAACCACAGCCCCTTGACATTCAATGGCATTACCATCATAGAATCCCCCACCATCAATATCCTGGAGGTCACCATTGACCAGAAACTTAACTGGACCAGCCACATAAATACTGAGTGCAGGAGCATGTCAGAGGAATGGGTATTTTGTGGCAAATGTCTCTCCTCCTGACCCCCCCAAAGCCTTTCCACCATCTACAAGACACAAGTCAGGAGTGTGATGGAATACTCTCCATTTGCCTGGATGAGTGCTGTAAAGTCCTTACTCTCCAGTATGAAACCAACGAGGCACATTCTGGGGACAAGGTCACTCTGTGACCTTAACTCTTTATTCACAGGACTCCAAAGACCATGACCCTGCGTGGGACCTCCCTTTTTATATCTGTGTGATCAGGTAAGGAATGTCTCCCACAAGTTCACTCCTTGTGGTCAAGGTGTGCATCTAGGTTGAGTGTATACAGTAATCCAGTGGTGTTATATAGTGGTTACATACATGACATCACCTCCCCCCCCGAAAGTCTTATTGGGATCGTAGGTTTAGTCTTTCAGGTGGTCTACGCTCCCTCGTGGAGCGCCGCAGTTGAGGCTCTGGTTGTTGGACACTGATGTGAGTGTCTGTCACCTGTGGTGATTCCGGCCTGTCCGGGCTGACCGCAGGGACTGTGCATTCTTCTGATTGCTCTTGTGAGCTCCATCTCATGGTATTCTTCAGGTTCCTCCATGTCGATGCTGAACCTTTTCTTTACTTGGTCCAGATGCTTACGGCATATCTGACCATTGTTGAGTTTTACCACGATGACCCTATTCCCCTCTTTGTCAATTACAGTGCCCTCAAGCCATTTGGGCCCCATGGCGTGATTGAGGACAAATACAGGATCATTTCTTTCTGTACATCTCCCCCTCGAATTACGGTCATGGTACTCATTTTGTGACTTGTGCTTGCCCTCAACTATGTCGGTCAAGACTGGGTGGATAAGGGACAATCGAGTTTTGAGTGTCCGTTTCATTAGTAGCTCCGCGGGCGGGACCCCCGTGAGCGAGTGCGGTCGGGATCTATAGGCCAACAGGAGACGCGATAGGCGACATTGTGGGTAGGTCCTTGAATCCTGAGCATACCTTGCTTAATGATTTGGACCGCACATTCCGCCTGGCCATTGGAGGCCGACTTGAACGGCGCAGTCCTGACATGGTTGATGCCATTGCCTGACATAAACTCTTGGAGTTCGTAGCTTGTGAAACATGGGCCATTATCACTAACCAGGATGTCCGGCAAGCCATGGGTTGCAAAGATCGCAAGTAGGCTTTCCACGATGGTGGATGACGTGCATGAATTCAGAATGATGCACTCGATCCATTTCGAGTACGCATCTACCACAATAAGGAACATCTTTCCCATGAATGGGCCTGCATAGCCAACATGAATGTGTGACCATGGCCTGGTAGGCCAGGGCCACGGGCTGAGCGGGGCCTCCCTGGGGGCATTACCCAGCTAGGCACATGTCGTGCACCTGCGAACAGTGTTCCAAGTCTGAATCAATTCCAGGCCACCAAACGTGTGACCGGGCAATGGCCTTCATCGGCACAATGCCTGGGTGCTCGCTGTGGAGTTCCCTGATGAATGCCCCCCTGCCCTTCTGGGGCATAACTACCCAGCTGCCCCATAGTAGGCAGTCGGCTTGGATGGAGAGCTCAGCCATCCGTCTATGGAACGGTCTGACCACCTCAGGGTATGCTCCGTGTGCGGGCGCCCAATCCCCAGTCAGGACACATTTCTTAATCAGGGATAGGAGGGGTTCTCTGATTGTCCAGATTTTGATCTGGCGGGCTGTGATGGGGGAGCCTGCACTGTCAAAGGCATCGACAGCCATGACCATCTCGGCGCTTTGCTCCACTGACCCCTCAGTGGTGGCCAGTGGAAGCCTGCTGAGCGCGTCAGCGCAATTTTTAGTGCCGGGTCGGTGCCGGATGGAGTAGTCATAAGCAGCTAGCGTGAGAGCCCATCGCTGTATGCGAGCTGATGCGTTGGCATTGATAGCCTTGCTGTCTGACAACAGGGATGTTAATGGCTTGTGGTCCGTCTCTAATTCAAACTCCCTACCAAAGAGGTACTGATGCATTTTTTTTACACCATAGACACATGCAAGCACTTCCTTCTCGGCCATCCCATATCCCCGTTCTGCTTGAGAGAGCAACCTGGAGGCATAAGCCACAGGTTGTAGTTGACCCTCAGCATTGCCCTGCTGCAACACGCACCCAACCCCATAGGACGATGCATCACATGTCAGAAGCAATTTTTTACAGGGGTCGTACAGGGTCAACAACTTGTTTGAACAAAGTAGGTTTCGCACCCGATCAAAAGCCTATTCCTGACAGTCCCCCCAAAACCAATCGCAACCCTTACGCAGGAGCATGTGTAGTGGCTCCAACAACGTGCTCAAGTTCGGCAGAAAGTTCCCGAAATAGTTCAACAGTCCCAGGAATGAACGCAACTCCGATGTATTGCAGGGCCTGGGTGCTTGTCGAATCGCCTCTGTTTTGGATTCGGTGGGCCGAATCCCATCTGCAGCAACCCTCCTGCCCAGAAACTCAACCTCAGGAGCTAAGAACACACATTTAGACTTCTTGAGTCGCAGGCCTGCCCGGTCCAGTTGGCGTAGCACCTCCTCCAGGTTGTGGAGGCGTTCCTCGGTGTCTCGACCCGTGATGAGGATGTCGTTCTGGAATACGATCGTTCCAGGAATGGATTTAAGCAGACTTTCCATGTTTCTTTGAAAAATCGCGGCCGCTGATCGAATGCCAAATGGGCACCTGTTATAAACGAACAGTCCAGAGCGGCAGCCGATTCACTAACCCATTGTGTGTGACAGCCAACATTGCACTGCCTAGCACCGGAATGATTTCTTTAGTGTAAGTCTGTAATTTGTGTCTCAATATGTGCTAATTTGGGTCTACTGGCTTTAAGTGGCCATAGCTTCTCAAATTGCTGAACGCCCATGAGTGACTGGCTGGCCCCAGTGTCCAGCTCCATGCGTACTGGGATACCGTGATCTTATTGAATGGTGGTGCAGGCTCGAAGGGCCGAATAGCCTACTCCTGCACCTATTTTCTATCTTTCTATGTTCGATCCTTAATCTGGGCTGTGAGCTAATAAAACCCTCATCATCATTGGTGGCGTTTTGGTGTATGAACTGTGAATATTCGCCACATGGACCTGCTGAACCTTGGCGTCCATCGATTTGCCCCAAAAGTCATACTGCCTCAAAGAACCCTCTTCTGGTCCATCCGCCTCATATATTAGTCTGGTTGCAGGCTTCCTGCACATTCGAGCTAAGTGGCCACTGAGATTGCAGTTCCTGCAGACAAACTGTTGAAATCTGCAAGATCTGGCTGAGTGTTTTCCCCCACACCTCCAGCATGAGTTAAAGTTTCCATTGTTGGGAACAAAGGGACTATGGCCAGGCATTCCGCGCTGACTGTCCCTTTGACTGCTCTTAAGTACCCTATTAGTGGGTGTCAATGGCCCCATCCCGGGCCGCATTGTCCACTGTGATGCTGTGAATGTCCGTTCAGCCTGCCATTGTCTCTGTTGAAGTCCTACTCTTGGATCTATTGCTGCCTGGGGAGTGTCGGACTGCCCCTGCCTGCCTGCGGGGCTCTGAGTCGCATTGATGATGTTGACTCCCTGATCCATCGCCGCGTTAGAGGCAGAATTGTGCGCGTATATTATTTTCATCTCTTCCTCCCCTGCCATGAAAGTTCGAGCTATCAACGCCGCCGCTTCCAAGGTCAAATCCTTGATCTCAATTAATTTGCGGAAAATTCCCGCATGACCGATGCCCTCGATAAAGAAGTCCCTTAGCATCTCCTCCCTGCAGGCGTCTGTGAACTTACAGAGGCTGGCCAAATGGTGGAGGTCCGCCACGAAGTCCGGTATGCTCTGTCCTTCATGATGTCGGTGGGTGTCGAATCTGTGTCGGGCCATATGTATGCTATTTGTCGCTGTGAGGTGCTCCCCGATCAATTTGCTAAGTTGTTCAAAGGTTTTGTCCGCCGGATTTTTGGGTGTTAGTAAGTCCTTCACGAGCGCGCAAGTCTTTGGTGCGCAGCTGGTTAAAAGATGAGCCCTTCGCTTGTCGGCCACTGCATCCCCCAGCCATTCTTTCGTAACGAAGCTTTGCTGAAGCCTCTCAACAAAATCGTCCCAGTCTTCCCCAACACAGTACCATTCCTCTGTGCTATCGGTGCCCATTCTCGTGGGTCGTGAATTCCCGTTTCTCGTCGCCAATGTAAAGTCCTTACTCTACAGTATGAAACCACACGAGGCACATTCTGGGGACAAGGTCACTCTGTGACCTTAACTCTTTATTCACAGGACTCCAAAGACCATGACCCTGCATGGGACCTCCCTTTTTATACCTGTGTGATCAGGTAAGGTGTGTCTCCCACAAGTTCACCCCTTGTGGTCAAGGTGTGCATCTAGGTTGAGTGTATACAGTAATACAGTGGTGTTACATTGTTGTTACATACATGACAAGTGCAGCACCAACAACACTCAGGAAGCTCAACACCATCCAGGACCAAGCAGCCCGCTTGATTGGCAGCCCAGTCAGTTCCTCCAACACTGGTGCACCGTGGCTGCTAGAAACAGTATAACTAGGGTAAGATTGTAGCCCTAGGTGGGAAGTCGTCGAAAGGAGAGAGGGAGACAGTTGAACTTAACTGGCTGTAATGGGCTGTTCTTCTGCGACCAAACCTTATGTAATCTCGGTGCTGGTTCTGAGTATGAAACACAAAAGGTTAGCATGCAGGTACAGCAAGTGATCAGAAAGGCCAATGGAATCTTGGCCTTTATTGCAAAGGGGGTGGAGTATAAAAGCAGGTAAGTCTTGCTACAGTTATACAGGGTATTGAGGCCATACCTGGAATACTGCGTGCAGTTTTGGTTTCCATATTTACGAAAGGATATACTTGCTTTGAAGGCAGTTCAGAGAAGGTTCACCAGGTTGATTCTGGAGATGAGGGGGTTGACAAGGAGGAAAGTTTGAGTAGGTTGAGTCTCTACTCATTGGAATTCAGAAGAATGAGAGGTGATCTTATTGAAACGTATAAGATTATGAGGGGGCTTGACAAGGTGGATGCAGAGAGGATGTTTCCACTGATGGGGGAGACTAGAACTAGAGGGCATAATCTTAGAATAAGGGGTCGCCCTTTTAAAACAGAGATGAGGAGGAATTTCTTCTCAGAGGGTTGTAAATCTATGGAATTCGCTGCCTCAGAGAGCTGTGGATGCCGAGACATTGAATAAATTTAAGACAGAAATAGACAGTTTCCTAACCGATAAGGGAATAAGGGGTTATAGGGAGAGGGCAGGTCCATGCAGGGCAGGGAAGTGGAGCTGAGTCCATGATCAGATCAGCCATGATCTTATTAAATGGCGGAGCAGGCTCGAGGGGCCATATGGCCTACTCCTGCTTCTATTTCATGTTGGTTCATAGTGTGTATAATTCTGTATCTGGACTTATTATTGGCATACAGGTGCAGGACTGCAATCTTTGTCAATAATATTACAAAATTTACATTGCTAACACCTTGACTGATGTAAACCGTAACGGCAATGATCATAACAGGGTCAATTTGGGTTGGTGGTGTAAGGGTGAGTGGGTGTGAGGACTTGCTGGCCTGGGTTTCCGGCTCGAGGTATTTTTAATCCCGGACCTCACTTATATGCCATTTGTTGCACATTCTGGACACTGAGCAGCTGCCAACGGGCGATGATCACATAGCCCTTGGCTGCCTTCTATATTTAAGAGGGAGTTAGATATGGCTCTTATGGTTAAGGGGATCAAGGGGTATGGAGAGAAGGCAGGAAAGGGGTACTGAAGGAATGATCAGCCATGATCTTATTGAATGGCGGTGCAGACTCGAAGGGCCGAATGGCCTACTCCTGCACCTATTTTTCTATGTTTCTTTCTATGCCTGCCCACTGCCAAGTAAAAAGCTGTGAGGAGGTTTTGGAGACTCCTGGGTGGTAAGGGGGTGAGTCCGGGGATGGGGTGGCCGTAACTTTCTTGGTTGGGCAAGGAGGACCATTGCCGCTCCTCCGAGCCCCACAAAGGAAATCTTTTCATTTACCTGCAGAGCTTTGTCATTCCTTCCACCAGCCGCCAACCTGCTTCAGCCTGGCAAGAAAGATATGGAAGATTCCGTCCTCAAGCTCCTGGTTAAAATGCAATTAGCGTCCTATAGACATCATGGGGCCTCAATTAGCATTTATGCATGAAGGTTTCGCTTGAGTCTATGGATGCCTCATCCGCTGCCAAAACTAATTATATTAAAATTGGAAAACAAAAGCAAAATACTTCGGATGCTGGAATCGGAAATAAAAACAGAAAATGCTGGAAATCTCTGTGGGTCAGGCAGCATCAACATCTGGGTTCTGATGAAGGGTCATCAACCCGAAACGTTAACTCTGTTTCTCTCTCCACAGATGCTGCCTGACCCGCTGAGATTTCCAGCATTTTCTGTTTTTATATTAAAATTGGAGATGGGCGGTGAAATGGAACTGCTCCATTTTAAATGGTTTCTCGCTCTGTTTTCACTCACTAGGAGAAATAAAAGTTCCCCCTTGGAGGCAATTTTAACCTTGAGTGCTAGTGTAAAATGGGAAATCTCCAAACGGTTGCCCATTTTACGGACCGTCCAATTTTCCCTTCGGCTGACTTCATGGGTGGCTAATTGGCCATTGCCCATTTTATATCATCACTCACAGTTTAAATTACACCATTGTTATTAAAGGTGATTTGACTGTTGCATCCCAAACCCAGCAGCCCATTCTTTCTACCTAGGACAGCTGGAGCGACAGATTTAATAGCAATTGATAGAGATTGGATCTGGATGGGAAGGAGCAATTACATTGTGAGATCAGCCCACAATTGAAACAGTGGCTCTGGCAGTGTAGCCGCAGCATGACTCTGCTGGATAAAAAGTTTTCGCAAAATAAAATAATTCATTACTTACATATTTTTAGTTGACACAATTTTAGTGATTCTATCATTAATGAAACATTCAGCATTTTCAAAACTGCTTCCTTGGGAAAAAAAAGTATATTTTTCATAATTAGCTTGAAATGTAGCTCCCAATACTTTTTCTAATGTTTTTCTCTTTTGCATTAGCTTGAACTGGGCCAGCAGTTTGTCAATACAACATGTGGGTTGTGCGGTGATTTCAACGGCATCCGTGATAATGAATTTTTTTCAAATGGTACGTGCACTGGGCACTGCCCATCACATTTGATTATGTTATGTTTAATATTACATGCACTTTGTTCATTTATTGCCCATCGCTGATTACAGGCCACCACTTGACTCCTATCCAGTATGGAAACTTGCAGAAACTGAATGGTCCCATGGAGCAATGCAAAGATGTACCCTCATCTGAAAATGACAAAAATTGTTCAAAATTTGTAAGTGAATGCTTCTCCTTAATTAAACTTCCTTCTGGCTTGAACCTGTTTTATCTCAGCAATTGTAGTTTCTAATTTATCTGTGGATTTTAAGATACTTATTAAAGGCTGTGAATCTGGATGGTACAGTAAACTGTTCTTACAGAGAATGTACAACACAGAAACAGGCCATTCAGCCCAACTGGTCCATGCCAGTGTTTATGCTCCACCTGGTCCTCCTCCCACCCCTCTTCATCTAACCCTATCAACATGACCCTATCAATACATTTCTCCCTCATGTGTTTATCTAGCTTCCCCTTAACTGCATCTATGCTATTCGCCCTCAACTACTCCTTCTGGTAGCGAGTTCCACATTCTGGATACTCTCTGGGTAAAGACATTTCTCCTCAATTCCCTTTAGGATTTATTAATGACTATCTTATATTTATGGCTCCCAGTTCTGGTCTCTCACTGCCATCAGGTGCTTTGGGATGTCCGGAGTTTGTGAAAGGTGCTATATAAATACATTTTTCTTTTTTATTAACCTTGTAAATCTTTTTCGCACTCAATACAGTGCCTCTATATCCTTTTTATAAGATGGAGACCAGAGCTGTGCACAATACTCTTAAGTGTGGTCTAACCAAGGTTTTATATGAGTTTAACACAACTTCTTATACCACCACCACTTTGGATTGAATGTTGCCCAGCCTGTTGTGGGATTATAGCCTCTTTTCTGCAGGATAATCTTAGTTCTAAATCAGCACAGGTGCACAGCACTAAACTGATATTAACTTAGCCAACTTGGTATTAAATTGTTATTCTCACTGAGAAAGGCCACAAGGCATATGATTGGACTGGAATATACCCAGGACTCCTCAAGGAAATGAGACAAGGAATGAATAGTCAAGGCTCTGGCTAATATTTTGAGGTGTATTATTGATGGGGTGTATTATTGAATGGGTGTATTCTTGATGGGGTGTATTCTTGATGGGGTGCAGTCGTGCTGAGGTGTCTTATTGATGGGGTGTATTATTGAAGGGGTGTATTATTGAAGGGGTGTATTATTGAAGGGGTGTATTATTGAAGGGGTGTATTATTGAAGGGGTGTATTATTGAAGGGGTGTATTATTGAAGGGGTGTATTATTGAAGGGGTGTATTATTGAAGGGGTGTATTATTGAAGGGGTGTATTATTGAAGGGGTGTATTATTGAAGGGGTGTATTATTGATGGGGTGCAGTCGTGCTGAGGTGTATTATTGATGGTGTCTTATTGATGGCGTGTCTTATTGATGGGGTGTCTTATTGACGGGCTGTATTATTGACGAGGTGTATTATTGACGGGGTGTATTATTGACGGGGTGTATTATTGACGGGGTGTATTATTGACGGGGTGTATTATTGACGGGGTGTATTATTGACGGGGTGTATTATTGACGAGGTGTATTATTGACGGGGTGTATTATTGACGGGGTGTATTATTGACGGGCTGTATTATTGACGGGCTGTATTATTGATGATGGGCTGTATTATTGATGGGGTGTATTATTGATGGGGTGTATTATTTTTGATATTCAAAAAAGGAGTGAAAGATGAACCTGTAAATTATAGGTCAGTAAACCTAACCTCAGTAATGGGTTTTATGGGATTCTGTCAGTGGAGCTCGGTGGCTGTAAATCAAAATAGATTTAGAAGCAGGAAGTTGTGCCTCATCAATCTATTGAAAGATCATTAAGTTAACAAAAATAATTCAGTCAATAAAATCTTTTGGAATTTTATAGCAGATTTGATAACTTTCCCAATGTAAGGTTTAGAAAGAAAACTGGAGCTCATTGAATTAATCACAAATTAACTGGATGCAGAGGTGATAAATCAGAAAAGCTTTGGTTGCGAAATTGGGTCTGTTTTGGGACTCTTGCTGTTAACACCAATAATTTAGAAAAGGAAATTTCTTGTAATATTACAACGTTTGTTGAGACTGATATCCATTCAAATGGCCCAAATCCCTTTGAATACTGTCAGTTGATTTTAATATAGTTATTATAAATGTGATGTTATGCCTATTAGGCCATGAAACATATACATCAAACATAGAAAATAGGTGCAGGAGTAGGCCATTCGGTCCTTCGAGCCTGCACCGCCATTCAATAAGATCATGGCTGATCATGAAGATTGGAAAATTAGAAGGCTAAGATGTAATTATTGAACATTCAGTCAAATATCCATTCCATATGATGCTAGCACAAGATAGATATGGATGAAGAAAGCAATTTCTAGAAAGTCTCTATGGCATTTCCATCACAGCAACTGTCTCTTAAATGATTGCAGGCTGTTTACCTCCAGTATCTGGGAGACCATTTCACATGTTGATCACTTTTAATGTGAATCAGAACTTCTTGATATCAGTCCTAAACTTTCACTAGTTTGAATCAGTGTCCCCTTGATCTAATGTTTATGGTTTGATTTGAAAGAACATTCCAATTTGCCTTTTCAAGATGATTCACTATCTTACATAGCTCTATGTCGTCTCCTCGGAGACATTTCTTTACTAAGCCTTATTACTCAGTCCTTTTATCAATAAGGATAATCGTACACTGGGATGTCAATCAAAAGGGGTTGATTATGAACCAAGACATTCTAATCCCATAGATCACTAGTGAGGCCAATGTTGGTCACCCCATCTTCAAGCTCACAGAGGATCAAATAGGATGGACTTAGGATTTTAAAGTTGTGAAGTGCTAAATATCATGTCAAGCAAGGCAACAAGTCAAAGATGTATAATGTGGCATGTAAGGCTGGAGGTGTGACGGTATTTGGAGCTTTATTTGATTGACCTTCAGGTGGAAGGGCGTTGAAATGGGTTGAGTCGAGTGGTTTGTACAAGGAAACAGTAGACAAGGGTAATGGAGTAGATATAATATATCTGGATTTTCATAAGGTACCAGATGGTAAACACAAGGCTGAAGTGGAGTTAGGGGACAGGTAACAGAATGGATAGACTGGCAAAAAGTGGGAAGTGGTGTTCCACAGAGATCAGGGCTGGGAGTCTGGAACCACTGTTGTTCACAATTTACATTAACAATTTGGACTCGGAAATTGGAAGTACAATTTCTAAATTGACAGACGTTATCAAATTGGGGAATGTAGTTAAATGTGACAAAATAGAAGAGGACAATAACAAACTTGCAGAATGGGCATGTAATTGGCAAGTGAATTTCAATATAGATAAGTGTGAGGTGGTACATTTTGCTAGGAAGAATAAAGAAGCCACGTACTGCTTGGATAATAAGAGTCTAAATGGGTCAGAGTAGCAAAGGGATTTCAGTTACATTTACAAATCACTAAAAGTAGCAACACAGGTTAATAAGACCATAAACAAAGCAGACCAAGCACTTGGGCTCATTTCAAAAGGGATAGAACTGAAAAGCAGAGAAGTTGCATTAAATTTGTATCGAACCTTGATTAGACTACACAGGAGTACTGTACACAGTTCTGGTCTCCATATTATAAAAAGGATATCGAGGTACTGGAGAAGGTGTAAAAAAGATTCACAAGGTTGATACCAGAACTGAGAGGATATACTTATCAGGAATAGGTGAACAGGCTGGGACACTTTTCTCTAAAAGAGAAGTCTGAGGGGTAGAGGACTTTGAAGATAACAAAATGTTTGATAGGGTAGACGTAGAGAAAATGGCCTAGAGATTTGGGAGGGTTGGGGGGGTGGTTTAGCACCACCCGTTACCACCAAATTCGGCAAACAAAATGTCGACAAGTCCTGCTGCAACTGCCATTTTCGGATGACCAGCAGCTCGGGCGATGGCTGCGCTTGCTCGAGATATGTAGATTATGCAGATCGTGTTGTCAGTGAGTGTGCAACGCTCACTTAATGCCCAATCTGCGAGTTTCGACTTTGCCGCTCCACTTACCTTGAGCTGAGCATGTGTTGACAAGCAGGAAGGAGGCATCAGCAGCAGTATTTAAAGGGATCATTTGCACCTGGCATGTTTGTTCAGTTTGACTGGCTCTGTGCAACTCCAACAGCTTTATTAACTTCTTTCAAGTTTCTAAGGTAACATGGAGTATTGCTGCAAGTGGAGAATGCCTTCATTATTATTTAAAGGCTTCTGCTCACAACACTTGGTCACAGTCAAGGAGGCTCTACTGGCAGTCCCCCTTGCGCTCGAGTATCTTCGGGAGAGGGAGTGGAGGCAGCAAAGATGAGAAGGAGAGCTAGGAGGGCTCTCAACGGGAGGCCTTACCCACCTAGGTTCTTCAGAGAGGAGTTCTCTTCTATCCACTTAAGCGAGGAGCAGTGTATTAGGAGGCTATGCCTCACCAAGGATGTGGTCACAGAACTCTTCCACCACCTGCAACCAGATCTGTAGCGGAAGAGCAGGACGAACACAACTCTCCCAGTGGCAGTCAAGGTAGCAGGAGACATAGCTAACATCTCACAGTTCGCCATCCATCGCTGCAGCCGGGAGGTCACTGCGGCTCCCTACACCAGGAGAAGGAACTTTATTTTCTTCTCTCTGAGCAGAGAGAAGGACGAGCACGCATGAGGCTTTTCAGGATAGTGGCTTCCCCATGGTGCAGGGCACCATCGACTGCATACACGTGGCTTTGGGGGCAACAATCCTGAGAACTCGCGTAACTGCAAGAGCTGCCATTCCTTTACTGTGCAGTTGGTGCACGACCACGCCCAGCACTTCCTGATGGTCAATGCCCGCTATCCTGGCAGCATTCATGATGCCTTCATCCTGCGTCACCCCGGTGTGCCAGCAATCTTCCAGCCACCAAAGCAAACTCGAAGGTGGGTCCTCAGAGACAAGGGCTATCTGCTGCCCATCTGCCTCATCACTCCCCTCCACAACCCCAACTCTCATGCCCAGCACTCACATGAGAGTCATGCGTCCACCAGGAACATCATCAGGCAAACCATCAGGCTAATGAAGCAATGATTTCGCTGTTTTGTCCTCTGAGGAGGAGCTCTCCAGTACTCGGCAGAGCAGTTGTCCCATTTTGTGGTTGTCTACTGCAAGCTTCACACCTTGGCCATCATGAGGGCGCAGCCCTTCCCACTAGGGACTGCGGGATCACCTCAGGAGGAGAAGGATGAGGGAGAGGACGAGGGGAATCATAGAATGGTTACAGCACAGAAGGAGGCCATTCGGCCCGTTGAGCCCATGTCGATTCTTAGCTAGTCCCACTTCCCTGCCCTTTCCCCATAGCCCTGTAATTTTATTTTCTTTCAAAAGGAAGTTGGCTAAGTATCAAAAATTGAGGCTGCCTCCACCACCCTTTCAGGCAGTGCATTCCAGATCTTAACCACTCGCTGCGTAAAAATGTTTTTTCTTTCATCGCCTTTGGTTCTTTTGCCAATCGCCTTACATCTGTGTCCTCTGGTTCTTGACCTTTCTGCCAATGGGAACAGCTTCTCTCTATCTACTCTGTCCAGACCCCTCATGATTTTGAACACCTCTATCAAATCTCTTCTTAACCTTCTCTGTTCTAAGGAGAACAACCCCAGCTTCTCCAGTCTATCCACATAACTGAAGTCCCTCATACCTGGAATCATTCTCGTAAATCTTTTTTGTACTCTTTCCAAGGCCTTCACATCCTTCCTAAAGTGTGGTGCCCATAATTGGACACAATACTCAAGTTTCTGCTGAACCAGTGTTTTATCAAGGATCATCATAATTTCCACACTTTTGTATACCTCTATTTATAAAGCCCAGGATCCCCCAAGTCTTTTTAACCACTTTCTCAACCTGCCCTGCCACCTTCAACGATTTATGCACAACCACCCACAGGTCTCCCTGTTGGTGCACCACCTTTTGGATTGTACCATTTAGTTTAGATTTCCTCTCCTCAGTCTTTCTACCAAAATGCAACACTTCACACTTTTAAAAACATAAGAAATAGGAGTAGGAGTAGGCCACCTGGCTCCACGAGCCTGCTCCGCCATTTAATAAGATCATGGCTGATCTAATCATGGACTCAGCTCCACTTCCCTGCCCGCTCCCCATAACCCTTCACTCCCTTATCACTCAAAAATCTGTCTATCTACGCCTTAAATATATTCAATGACCCAGCCTCCACAGCTTTCTGTTTCAGGGAATTCCATAGATTTACAATCCTCCGAGAAGAAATTCTTCCTCATCTTAGTTTTAAATGGGCGGCCCCTTATTCTGAGACTACGTCCTCTAGTTTTAGTTTCCCCTATGAGTGGAAAAATCCACTTTGCATCTACCTTGTCGAGCACGCTCATTATCTTATATGTTTCGATAAGATCACCTCTCATTCTTCTGAACTCCAATGAGTATCGGCCCAACCTACTCAACCTATCTTCCTAAGTCAACCCCCTCATCGCCGGAATCAACCTAGTGAACCTTCTCTGAACAGCCTCCAATGCAAGTATATCCTTCCTTAAATTCGGAGACCAAAACTGTACGCAGTATTCTAGGTGTGTCCTCATCAATACCCTGTACAGTTGTAGCAGGACTTCTCTGCTTTTATACTCTATCCCCCTTGCAATAAAGACCAACATTCCATTTGTCTTCCTGATTACTTGCTGTACCTGCATACTAACTTTTTGTATTTCATGCACAAGGGCCCCCAGGTCCCTCTGTACTTACATAGAACATAGCAGTAGTAGGCCATTCGGCCTTTCGAGCCTCCACCGTCATTCAATGGCTGATCCTCTATCTCTACACCATATTCCCGCTTTCCCCGTATCCTTTGATGCCTTTTGTGTCTAGAAATCTATCTCCTTCTTAAATATATTTAGTGACTTGGCCTCCACAGCCTTCTGTGGTAGAGAATTCCACAGCTTCATCACCCTCAGTGAAAAACTTTCTCCTCATCTCGGTCCTAAATTTCCTACCCCGTATCCAGAGACTGTGACCCCTAGACTTCCCAGCTAGGGGAAACATCCTCCCCAAATCCAGTCTATCCAACCTAGTCAGAATTTTATACGTTTCAATGAGATCCCCTCTTATGCTTCTAAACTCTAATGAATATGGACCTAGTTGACCCAATCTCTCCTCATACGACAATCCTGCCATCCCAGGAATCAGTCTGGTGAACTTT
Organism: Pristiophorus japonicus; assembly: GCF_044704955.1. Lineage (NCBI taxonomy): Eukaryota > Metazoa > Chordata > Chondrichthyes > Pristiophoridae > Pristiophorus > Pristiophorus japonicus. The sequence goes on from NC_091990.1 coordinate 78,469,637, forward strand.
CACTGCACTCCCTCTATGGCAAGTATATCCTTTCTTAGGTAAGGAGACCAAAACTGCACACAATACTCCAAGTATGGCCTCACCAAGGCCCTGTATAACTGTAGTAAGACATCCTTGCTCCTGTACTCAAACCCTCTTGCAATGAAGGCCAACATACCATTTGCCTTCCTAACTGCTTGCTGCATCTGCATGTTTGCTTTCAATGACTGATGTACAAGGACACCCAGGTCCCTCTGTACATCGACACTTCCCAAGCCATCACCATTTAAATAATACTTTGTCCTTATATTTTTCCTACTAAAATGGATAAATTCACATTTATCCATGTTATACTGCATCTGCCATGTGTTTGCCCACTCACTCAACCTATCTAAATCGCCTTGCAGCATCTTTGCATCCCCTCACAACTCACAATCTCACCTAGTTTTGTGTCGTCAGCAAACTTGGAAACATTTGGTTCCCTCATTCAAGTCATTTATATTTTATATATACACACACACGTATATTGTGAATAGCTGGGGCCCAAGCACTGATCCCTATGGTACCCCACTAGTTACTGCCCACCACCCTGAAAAAGACCCGTTTATTCCTACTCTCTGTTTTCTGTTATTAAACCAATTTTCAATCCATGCCAGTATATTACCCCCAATCCTATGTGCTTTAATTTTGCACATTAACCTCTTATGTGGGACTTTATCAAAGGTCTTCTGAAAATCCAAACACACGACATCCACTGGCTCTCCCTTATCTATTCTATCAGTTACATCCTCAAAAAACTCCAGTAGGTTTGTCAACACGATTTTCCTTTCATAAATCCATGTTGGCTTAGTCTAATCCCGTTGATATCTAAGTTTCCATTATCATATCCTTTATAATACTCTAGCATTTTCCCTACTATTAATGTTAGGCTAACCGGTCTGTAGTTCCCCGTTTTCTCTCTCCCTCCTTTTTTAAATAGTGGGGTTACATTTGCCACCCTCCAATCTGCAGGAACTGTTCCATAATCTATAGAATTTTGGAAGATGACAACCAATGCATCCACTACTGCCATGGCTACCTCTTTTAGTACTCTGGGATGCAGATCATCAGGTCCTGGGGATTTATCGGCCTTCAGTCCCATTAGTTTCTCCAGCACTATTTTCTTACTAATAATCATTTCCTTTAATTCCTCTTGCTCACTAGACCCTTGGTTCCCTCGCATTTCTGGGACGTTATTTGTGTTCTCTTCCATGAAGACAGACCAAAGTAGTTATTTAATTGTTCTGCCATTTCCTTGTTCCCCATTATAACTTCTCCCGTTTCAAACTGTAAAGGACCTACATTTGTCTTAACTAATTTTTTTCTTTTTGCCTACTTGTAGAAACTTTTGCAGTCAATTTTTCTGTTCCTTGCAAGTTGACTCATAGTCTATTTTTCCCCTCTTTATCAATCTCTTGGTCCTTTTTTGCTGAATTCTAAACTGCTCCCAATCCTCAGGCTTGCTACGTTTTCTGACAACTTTGTATAACTCTTCTTTGGATCTAACACTATCCTTAATTTCTTTTGCTAGCCATGGTTGGGCCACTTTTCCTTTTGTGTTTTTACACCAGAAAGGAATGTATAACTGTTGTAATTCATGCATTCGTTCCTTAAATGTTAGCCATTGCCGATCCACCATCATGCCTTTTAATAAATCTTCCCAATCTATCATACCTTCGTTTCCTTTGTTTAGATTTAGGACCCTAGTTTCAGATTGGACTACTTCACTTTCCATCTTAATAAAGAATTCAATCACGTTATGGTCACTCTTCCCTAAAGGACCCGGCACAACAAGACTGTTAATTAACCCCTCTTTTCCTTTTTTTGTACCTCTTACTATGTTTTTATATTTCTTGCCAGTTTACTTTCATAATTTATTTTCCCTTGCTATCATTCTTTTAGTTATTCTTTTATGGCTTTTAAAAGTTTCTCAATCCTCTGGCCTCACACTAGTCTTGGCCACATTGTATGCCTTTGTCAATTTAATACCATCCCGTATTTCCTTAGTTAGCCACGGTTGGTTATCCCTTCTCTTACATCCTTTCCTTCTCATTGGGATATATTTTTGTTGCGTTATGAAGTATCTCCTTAAGTGTCTGCCACTGCTCATCAACCATCCCATTTTCCCAGTCCACTTTAGCCAACTCTGCTTTCATACCTTTGTAGTCTCCTTTATTTAAGCTTAGGACACTGGTTTGAGATCCAACTTTCTCACCCTTCAACTGAATTTGAAATTGAACCATGTTATGGTCACTCATTCCTAGAGGATCCTTTACTAGGAGATCATTTATTAATCCTGTCTCATTACACAGTACCAGACCTAAGATAGCCTGCTCCCTGGTTGGTTCCGCAACGTACTGTTCAAGGAAACTATCCCGGATCTATGAACTCTTCCTCAAGGCTACCCTGGCCAATTTGCTTTATCCAATCAATATAAAGGTTAAAATCGCCCATGATTATTGCCGTTCCTTTTTTACAAGTCTCCATTATTTCTTGATTTATACTCCATCTAACAGTGTTGCTGCTGTTAAGGGGTCTAGAGACTACACCCACCAGCGACTTTTCCCCTTATTATTCCTTATCTCCACACAAACTGATTCAACATCTTGGATCGTCTGAGCCAAATTCTGTGTTAAATTTCATTTGCCACGAGTCCGCCCATTTCACCAGCCTGTTTGAGTCTTCCTGAAGTATATCACTCTCCTCCTAACTGTTCACTGTACTTCTAAGTTTTGTCTCGTGCAAATTTTGAAATCTTGCCCTGTACACCACATCCAACTCATTAACACATATCAAGAAAAGCAGTGGTCCTAGAACTGCCCCCTTGGGAACACCACTGTAAACTTTCCTCCAGTCCGAAAACCAACCTTTCACCGCTACGGTTTCCTGTCACTTAGCCAATTTCGTATCCAGGCTGTTACTGAACCTTTTACTCCATGGGCTTCCATTTTGCTGGCAAGCCTATTATGTGGCACTTTGTCGAACGTCTTTTGGAAATCCATGTACACTATGTCAATGTCATTACCCTTATCAACCCTCTCTGTTACCGCATCAAAAAACTCGATCATATTGGTTAAACACGATTTCCCTTTAACAAATCCGTGCTGGCTTTCCTTAATTAATCCACCCCTATCCAAGTGACTTAAATTTGCCCCTGATTACAGTTTCTAAAAGCTTCCCTACTACCGAGGTTAAACTGAATGGCCTGTAGTTGCTGGGTTTAACGGTACACCCTTTTTTTGAACAATCGTGTAACATTTGCAATTCTCCTGTCCTCTGGCACCATCCCCTATCTACGGAGCATTATTATGGACAGTTATTTTGCGATTTCCGCCCTCAATTCATTCAGCATCCTAGGATGCATCCCATCTGCTCCTGGTCATTTATCTACTTTAAGTACAGCCAGTCTTTCTAATGCCTTTTTATCAATTTTTATCCTATCAAGTGTCTCCACTACCTCCTCTATGGCAGCATCCTCTTCCTTGGTGAAGACAGATGCAAAGTATTCATTTAGGACCTCAGCCATGCCCTCTGCCTCCATGTGTGGGTCTCCATTTTGGCCCCTAATCAGCCCCACCCTTCCTCTTACTACCCGTTTGCTATTTATATGCCTATAGAAGACTTTTGGATTACCTTTTATGTTGGCTGCCATTCTATCCTCTTACCCTCTCTTTGCCCTCTTATTTTTTTTTTCACTTCTCCTCTGACCTTTCTACATTTAGCCTGATTCTCAGATGTATTTGCAACTCAATATATGTCATACGCGCTCTTTTTCTGCTTCATAATATTCTCGATCTGATTCGTCATCCAAGGAACTCTGACTTTAGTTGCCTACCTTTCCCTACTGTACCCAAACTATTTCCTCTTTAAAGGCAGCCCATTGTTCCCACTAGTTTTGCCTGCCAATCTTTGATTCCAATTTACCGGGCCAGATTCATTCTCATCCCACTGAAATTGGCCTTCCCCCAGTTAAACATTTTTACTCTAGATTGTTCCCTGTCCTTTTCCATAAATAATCTAAACATTATGATACTATGATCGCTGTTCGCTAAAATGACACTTGGTTCACTTACCTATCTCTTTCCCCAGAACCAGATCCTCGTTGGGCTGGAAACATACTCATCAAAAAAGTTCACCTGAACACATTTCAGAAATTCTTCCCCCTCTCTGCCCTTTACACTATTACTATCCCAGTCTATATTAGGATAGTTGAAGTCCCCCATTATCACTACTCTATAGTTCTTGCACTTCTCTATAATTTCTCTGCAAATTTGTTCCTCCATATCTTTCACACTATTTGGTGGTCCATAGAATACACCGAGTCGTGTAATGGCACCTCTATTATTTCTTAACTCTAGCCATATAGGTTCTGTCCTTCACCCCTCCAGGACATCCTCCCTCTCCAGCATTGTAATATTCTCCTTAATCAATACTGCTATACCACCTCCTATCTTTCATTCCCTATATTTCCTGAACATCTCATAGCCAGGAATATTGAATTCCCAATTCTGCCCTTTTTTGAGCCAGATCTGTTATTGCCACAACATCATATTCCTATGTGATTATTTGTGCCCGCAGTTCACTTAACTTGTTTACTATGCTTTGTGCATTCATATACATACACTGTAAACCTATCTTAGACCATGCTGTATTTTCTCAGTTGAACCCTACCTAATACCTTACTATTGTGTTCTCTGCCTCTCCCAATCCTTTGACCATATTATTTCCCCTTTCTAATGTTACATCCTGGTGCCCATCCCCCTGTCAAATTAATTTAAACTCTCCCCAACAGCACTAGCAAATCTCCCCGCGAGGATGTTGGTTCCGGCCCTGTTGATGTGCAACCCGTCCTACCTGTCTAGGTCTCATCTCCCCCAAAACCAGTCCCAATGTCCCAGGAATCTGAAGCTCTCCCTCCTGCACCATCTCTGCAGCCACGCATTCATCTGCTCTATCCTCCTTTTCTATACTCAGTTGCACATGGTACCAGGAGAAATCTGGAAATTACGACCTTTGAGATCCTGCTTTTTAATCTCTTTCCTAGCTCCCTAAAATCTGCCTTCAAGACCTCATCCCTCTTTCTACCTATGTCATTGGTTCCGATATGGAGCACAACCTCTGGCTGTTCACCCTCCCCGCTCAGAATGTTCTGCAGCCGCTCAGTGACATCCTTGACCCTGGCACCAGGGAGGCAACATACCATCCTGGAGTCACGTCTGTGGCTGCAGAAACACCTATCTGCTCCCCTACCACCATTGATCTCCCACTCTTCTTCTCCCCTCGTCCCTTGCCCCCCAATGATTTCCCACATGGCACAGGATGTGCATTCCACACAATGAGCTACCCTGCCGTGCCTTTATTCGACTATTACCTAACATTACAGAGACTTAAGACTACGATGTATCGAATTCAAATTATTGTCATTTAGTATTAACAGTTACTAATTTCATATACCATTAACGCTTACTAATCGCCAAGCTTCTGCTTTATCACTAACCAGCTATGTAACCCCATCCCCTAACTTGAAGAGAACAGAAATGGTGTGACCTTTACCAACCAGTTACCAGTTATCCTGTGACATCACTCCTTCTGTTTTTCTCGAATCGTCGCTCAGCTCCCTTCATGCTGCTCCCTCCACTGCTGGTGCTCCCGCTCAGGTCTGCGCTTTGCCCCGGGCCTTCTCCGCCTCTCTCTTCATGCTGCCGCCACTGCCGGAGTTCTGGTGCATTGAGTAGTGTGTGAGGCTTGTGGTGCAGATGGTGGGATATGGCATTTGCTTAAGCTTTCACTTACCTTGACCTGCTATGTGAGGTCATTAAACTTCTAGTGGCACTGGACACCTTGGGACCACAGTGCTTGCTGTCACATGGGTGGTCATTTCCTTCCAGAGCCTTCAATAGATGTGTAGCGAGGGCCGCCTGCCAGTATGTGGAAGAGGACAGCCCACATCCTCTCCACAGCCACTGCCTCAAGAGCCGCGTCCGATAGTCTGCGGGCTCTCTCCCTGTGCTGACACTCAGCCACGTGTTTCCACTGCCATCTTCTTACAGCTGAAGTTGTAAGTGGCTTGACAATGAGGTGCTGTACTGAATAAAGCCTGTGCCAAACATGACTGGTATCAGACTGGACCTGTTATTGGCCTAGACCACCTATGATGATGATGAGCAGTAAGCCACTGACCAGCAGTCTCAGCGCTGAGATCAGGATTACAATCATGTTAATGAGGACTGAGCACAAATTCTGCGTGCTACCTAGACCATTTTGATCTGGCGCAGCTTAAAATCGTTGGGGCTTAACACTACCCGTCATGTGGCCATATCCAATTTCTAAAGTCTTGGGGGCGGGGGGCTGGGGAGTCCAAAACTAGAAGTCATAAATAGAAAATAGTGACCAATAAATCCAATAGAGAATTCAGGAGAAACCCTTTCGCACTCCGTTACCCAGAGCGTGGTTAGAATGTGGAACTTGCTACCACAAGGAGTATAGATACATTTCAGGGGAAGCTAGAAAAACACATGAGGGAGAAAGGGATAGAAGGGTATGCTGATAGGGTTAGATGAAGAAGGATGGGAGGCAGTTTGTGAGGATCATAAAAGCCGGCATAGACCAGTTGGACCAAACGGGTCTACAGTACAGAAACAGACCAATATAAATGGCCTTTACTAATTTTATACTTTCTAATATTCAGAATAGATGGTGTTTAGAACGATAATGTTACATTGGTACAGAAAGTTTGCTCTTCTGAGGTCAGGGTAGAGAGATCCTTATTCAGCATCGAACTCATAATATACCTGGGAGTACTTAATGCAGATACTGGTAGCAAAGGTGCAAACATCTGTAGCACTGACATTCCGCACCTTTCTGATAAGAAATACTTATCAAGTACATTAAAAAGTAAACCTTTCAAAGGCTGATATACAGATAATGGTGGAAAAATTGGGCTTCTTTGCACCTCCCATTAGTGCCTTTGGGGGGTGCTAATGGAGTGCGAAAGGGTTTGTGCCAGGGAGGGCAAGATCATTGCCCTCCGCTAAATTTGGTGGGAGTTTAGTGGTGGCGGTACGGTGTTGCGCCCCGATCTCTGCGCATGGAGATCTTGATGTCATTGCCCTGCGCAGCGCCTGGGAAGCACCCCGGAAGAAAATTTTGCGCTTGCCCCCTGGTTGTGTGCCTGCCATTAACAACGACAGGTTGAGCAGTCGGGTTTAAATCGGATGTCGGCTGGAGGAGCGCTATTTAAAGGCACCAGCATCAGGTTTACGTTTAGTCGGCCAATAATGCTACCTTGTTAGTTTCACACAGGCAGACAGGCGTTTTAACCGATTTGCAGTTGAAGGAGTGCTCTGGCTCAAACAGATTTGAGAGTTTCATTGGGGGCAGATTTGAAAGTCCAAAATGGCTGATCCAAGATGGCAGATAGGATGGCAGTTTCCTAGGGAGCTCTCTCTGAACAAGCTTCCCCCTGGCCTTTTGCCACTCTTCTCTCCCCCAATCTCCCCACCTCACTGTTTAAATCCCCCCTGGCCCTAATAGTGAATGCATTTCCTACCCCTAAAACCCATGCTACAAGGGCAGTCCCACTGCCCACCCCCCAATCAAGACTTACCTTCCAGACCGACCTCCCTGCTACCAAGACCTTACAACTGGACCTTCGCTTCTCGCTCCCCACTGGATGTGGTCAACTGAGCTGCTGCACTCGATCCCGACGGCGTCCGGTGAGCCTTCGACCACAGGTTTGGGCCCTACCTTCACTCTTTGCCCTCACGTTCAAGCCTCCACTCATCCGATTCATGCTGATTCTTAGCTCCACCCAAACTGAACCTACTTCTTGATTTTCAAAGCTAAGATCCTTTCTCTCGACTATCTTTATCCCATACATTATCAGGGCTACCCCTCCTCCTTTTCTATTTTGCCTTTCTCTCCTAAAAGTTAAATATCTGGGAATATTTAGTTCCCAATCTTGGTCATGTTGCAATCACGTCTCCGTAATGGCTATTAGATCAAATCTATTCATTTCAATCTGCGCTAGTAATTCATCTATTTTGTTGCGAATGCTTCACACATTCAGATATAGTGCCTTTAGCTTTGAATTTTTTCTATTTTTCCCTGATGCCCTAAATGGACCCGATCTTCACCGCGTGACAAATCCAAGTAAAATGTAGGGAGCAGTATCAACCTCTTCACATGGCTTTCTTTGACCTCACAAAGGCCCTCGACTCTGTCAAACCGCAAGTGATTATGGAGTGTCCTTCTCAAATTTTGTTGCCCTCAAAAATTTACCATCCTTCCCCTGCTTCACGATGACATGCAAACCGTGATTCTTACCAACGGATCCACCACAGGCCCAATACAAGTGCAGACCTGGGTCAAGCAAGGCTATATCATCGCACCAATGCTCTTCTGAATTTTCCTCGCTGCAATGCTTCATCTCACCCTTAACAAGCTCCCCACTGGAGTGGAGTTAATCTATAGGACAAGCCAGAAATTGTTCAACCTCCGACGCTTCCAGTCCAGATCCAGGGTTGCTCCAACCTCTGTCATTGAATTAAATATGCAGATGATGCTTGCATTTGTACACTCGGAGTCCGAACTCCAAAACCATCATTAACACCTTCACTGAAAGGTACGAGAGTCTGGGCCTCACATTACACATCAGTAAGACGAAGGTCCTCTACCAACCTGCCCCTGCCACATAGTACTGTTCCCCGGTTATCAAGATCCACGATGGGACCTTAGACAATGTGGAACACTTCCATTACCTTGGGAGCCTACTATCAGCAAGGGCAGACATCGATGATGAAGTCCATCAACGCCTTCAGTGTGCCAATGCAGCCTTCGGCCACTTGAGGAAAAGTGTTTGAAGACCAGGATCTCAAACCCAGCACCAAGCTCATGGTCTACAGAGCAATAATGATACCCACCCTCCGATATGTTTCAGAGATATGGGTTATGTACAGGAGGCATCTCAAAGCACTGGAGAAGTACCACCAATGCTGCCTCCACAAAATCCTGCAAATTCATTGGCAGGATAGGCGCACCAACATCAGTGTTCTCTCTCAGGCCAACATCCCCAGCATTGAGGCACAGACCACGTTTGACCAGCTCCAGTGGGTGGGCCACATTGTCCAAATGCCTGACGCTAGACTCCCGAAACAAGCACTCCACTCCCTGCTATGTCACGACAGGTGGGCAGAGAAAATACTTCAAGGACACCCTCAAAGCCTCCTTGAAAAAATGCAACATCCCCACTGACCCTTGCCATTGCATCTATCATCTCAGAAAGCATGGCCATCAGCCTTCTTGTATACGCCGCCCCATCGAGGTCCATATCCGAGAAGGCACCGAACATGGTGTCTCTTCGCCGAGAGCACGCAGAAACTAAGCATAAAAAGTGGAAGGAGTGCATGACAAATCAAGCACCCCACCCTCCCATCCCTCTAACTACCGTCTGCCCCACCTGTGACAGAGACTGTAGATTCCGCATTGGTCTCATCAGTCATCTTAGAACACATTTTAGTATGGAAGGAAGTCATCCTCGACTCTGGGGGACTGCCTAAAAAGAATTACCTTTGTTACTCTCTTTTCTGGCCCACTCTGCTTATTTTTACCCAAAACTCTGCTCTGCTCTAGAACCTTGACATTTCTCTTGCTGCTTTTAAATTTACTCTTTCATGAATCCTCCACCCCCCCCCGGCTCTTCATTGTCTGCATTAAGACATTGCGTTGCTTCTGCCTGTGCTGCAATGGAAACTGCCACAATGCCCATGACACATGTCATGAGGCCTGGGTCCCCGCGGTTTCTCTGGAAGTCCACCATTGTCTGCAGACTGGAAATGATGGGCTCCTGGTGTGCGCAGAGCTCTGTGCAACGTTGGAGGCGGGCTGCTCCACGCGCCTTACTATTTGTCGAGAGGCTCTCGGGCACCCTTGCTTTTGCACCTACCATCACAGAAAGCATGGCCATCAGCCTTCTTGTATACGCCTCCTCATCGGGGTCCTCAGCCGAGTCCTGTGCAGCAGAACTCGCCCTACAGGGAGCTGGCTCCAGAGGTACCCTTTCCCCTTGGTCTTGCTGCAGCCCACCCATCCCCGGTGCATTACCCAGTGCACATCCCTCTGCTCAGCTTGCCTCTAACGATTGTGTAGTGCCAGTCTCTGAGGTGGTGCCTGCAGGTGAGAGATGCAGTGACACGGTGCTTGGGTCCTCCTCCTCTTCTCCTTCCTCACTCTCAGTGGGAGGTTCAGGACAGGCTGCTCATCTGCTGGCTGATTATTTGAAAAGCGTAAAGGTAGAAGAGTTGTGTGAAGGTGAGGGCTGGGGGGCAGGAATGGAGCAAGGAATGCAGATAGTATCAGGAGCTGGAAAGTGATAATGGCTTCTGGTGTGAGGGAGAAGTGGGATGAGAAAAGGAGGGGGTTGTGTTGTTTCTCTCAACAGGGTCCACATTGCCCAGCACCTGCTGCCCAATGAGTCACAGCACTCGCTCCTCCAGGTCTGAGAGCTGCTGGAGCTGAGCATCACCCCCACTGTTCTCTGCTGCTCCCTCCTATTGTGGGCCATCTTGGCCTGCAAAAAACCCAAATCTATGTGAGTCAGAGTCCAGCTATGTGTCTGGGAGATATGCCTGCCCTCGTTGAATAGCTGTGATTGTAGGCAAGGTGTGAGATGTGGATGTGAGATGAAGTAGGTGCAGATGTTTGGTGGGGGTGTGGTTCTTTGCGCAGTGTGCACAGAGGTTCAAATGCTGGTATGTAGCACCTGTTGAAGCATCTACTCACCTTGACCACCCGACTGAGGTCGTTGAATTGTTTCTGACACTGTCAGGCTGCGTTGCACCATTCTGCCGAGACCTCCTCAACCACTTCCCTCCACATTGCCCGAAGACCTGGGGCAATTTCCTCCTTCCACTGGCCGGGAACAGCATTTCCCTCCTTTGCTCCACTCCAGCCAGCAATGTCTCCAATGCTACATCTGTGAACCAATGAGCTCCCGCCCTGGGATTGGAATCAGCCATTGCCATCAGGGGATTCACTTCCTCGCAGGCTGCCTTCAGATCCAGGAGTGCTGAAAATGAGCAGCTACACAATGATACAACCTCCCTTTTAAAGCTGGAATGAGCCAGTGTGAAGGATGGAAGGATCAATGCTGAATACAGCTGAAATCCATGGTGGAAGCACCCCGAGAGTGCCCTACTGAGGTCATTAGTGCTTGATTTAGTACCGCCTTCCTTCTTGTGGTGCTAAAGCCCAATTTAGTACAAGTTCAGAATCATTAGTGCCTGGTGCAAAATTTTCAAAATTTAGCACCCTGGAATTTCTCCCCCAATGTTTATGTCCATCACTAAATAACTTCCTTTTCTCCTCAGGAATCCGTATGTGAAAATGTACTCACAGAACCAGGTTTTTTCAACTGCTATGATATCTTAGATTTAGCACCTTTTATCAAGAACTGCATGCTGGACTTGTGTCTGTGTAAGGATTTTAAAAATTCAACATCCTGCATCTGCAATACCTTAGCAGAATTTTCTAGACAGTGTGCCCATGTTGGAGGGAAACCCGGCAACTGGCGAACGGAAAAAATGTGTGGCAAGTACCTTTAAAATCAACCACACTCAAACTCACTTAATAAAATCACAAATGCATTTATTTACTTATGAAAATGATGAAGACAACAAAAGTTGTCTGTTTTCTCTATTCCAGAAGAGACATGCCAGTTTAATATGACCTATGAAGAGTGTGGTGTTCCATGTGCAGACACATGCTCAAATCCTGATAGGAGCCAGATGTGTGAGGACCACTGCATTGACGGCTGCTTCTGTCCTCCTGGTAAGATGCAATACCTCAGAAAATATAATTTAATTAAATAATAACTGCAGATGGTGGTTTTTCCTTGTCTGATGAAGGTGAGGAGGATGTTTCATGTGACTATCGGCCCAGTTGGTAAAACGTGGGGTTTAACATTTAACTTAGCACATCTGTGACAATCTGTAAAGAGAAAAAAACAAGTTAATCGTCAGAACTCAGAAACGTAACTTGTCTTTTGTCTTTACCGATGCAGACTGATCAGCTATCCATTGCCAGCATTATCTGTCTTTGCTTGAGATTTTTAACATTTACAGTTTTTTTAGTATTTTAAGATTTACCTTTGTTGCAATGCCCACTGATGTCCCATTGAGGCTTCGCCGTCTAACTTTAGCAGAAACAGAAACTAAACTATAGTTACATTTTAATAAAGCAAACTGCTAATATTTCTGGATTTAATACTTTCTAATTCACCTCACCTGAAATAAAGGCAGGATTAAGGTTGAGGGGACTATAATTATTTAATTGCAGCATCTGATATATCAGAGTGAATATAATACAAGGGATTGTGTACAATATATGCTCTAATATTTCTTTCTACTCGGCTGGCTACAAACTCCCGAGTGCCACTTTTTTGTCCATGGGTAGCTTACACTTTACAACAACAACCACCAATTAAGGCATATGTACATCAATATAAGTAAATGAGATTGACATTTATTGAACATGAATTACCGTTACATTATGCTGGAAATTTCTCTTATCTGTCTTTCTCCATTTACTAGTGTTGGAAAATTAAGTCAAGATTGACAATCCAACTCTCCTCACTGGTCACATTATACTTCTACTTAGAACATAAGAATTAGGAGCAGGAGTAGGCTATTCAGCCCCTCGAGCCTGCTCCGCCATTCAATGAGATCATGGCTGACCTTCTACATCAACTCCACTTTCCTGCACTATCCCCATATCCCTTGATTCCCTTAATATCCAAAAAACTATCGATCTCTGTCTTGAATATACTCAAAGACTGAGCCTCCACAACCCTCTGGGGTAGAGAATTCCAAAGATTCACCATTCTCATCTCAGTTTTACATGGCCGACCTCTTATCCTGAGACCCTGACCCCTGGTTCTAGACACCTGAGCCAGAGGAAACACTCTCCCTGCATTTGCCCCAGCAAGCCCTGTAAGAATTTTGTATGTTTCAATCAGGTCACCTCTCATTCTTCTAAAGTCTAGATAATATAGGCCCAGTCTACTAAATCATTCCTCATCGGACAATCCCCCCATCCAAAGAATGTCTGGTGAATCTTTGTTGCACGCCCTCAATGGCAAGTATATTCTTCCTTAGTTGAGGAGACCAAAACTATACACAATATTCTAGGTGTGGTCTCACTAGGGTCCAATCCAACTCTCCCCGCTGGTCACATTATACTTCTACTGCCACGGGGTCCAATATACCACTCCCCGCGTGCCCCCCCTCGCCCACTCCCCGCGCGCACCCCCTCGCCCACTCCCCGTGTGCCCCCTCTCCCTGCACGCCCCCCTCTCCCTCTCCTCACGCTCCCCCTTCTCCCTCTCCTCGCGCGCCCCCAGCAGATTGAAAAATCACAAGTGTAACGCCCCTATTTAAAAAAGGAGGCAGACAGAAAGCAGGAAACTATAGACCAGTTCGCCCAACATCTGTCATTGGGAAAATGTTGGAGTTCATGATTAAGGAAGCAGTAGCAAGGCAATATAATACAGTCAAGTAGAGTCAGCATGGTTTTATGAAAGGGAAATTATGTTTGACAAATTTGCTGGAGTTCTTTGAAGATGTAATGAGTAGGGTGGATAAGGGGGAACCAGTGGATATGATGTATCTGGATTTCAGAAGGTAATCAATAAGGTGCCACATAAAAGGTTACTGCACAAGATGAAAGCTCACGGGGTTGGGGGCAAAAATTTGGCAGGTGGAGTATAATGTTGGAAAGTGTGAGGCCATGCACTTTGGCAGAAAAAAAAATCAAAGAGCAAGTTGTTATTTAAATGGAGAAAGATTGCAAAGTGCCGCAGTAGAGTGGGACCTGTGGGTACTTGTACATGAAACACAAAAGGATAGTATGCAGGTACAGCAAGTGATCAGGAAGACCAATGGTATATTGGCCTTTATTGCAAAGGGGATGGAGTATAAAAGCTGGGAAGTCTTGCTAGTTATACAGGGTATTGGTAAGGTCAAACCTGGAATACTGCGTGCAGTTTTGGATTCTATATTTATGAAAAGATATACTTGCTTTGGAGGCAGTTCAGAGAAGGTTCACTAGGTTGATCCCGGGGATGAGGGGATTGACTTATGAGGAAAGGTTGAGTAGGTTGAGCCTCTACTCATTGTAATTCAGAAGAATGAGAGGTGATCTTATTGAAATGTATAAGATTATGAGTGGGCTTGACAAGGTGGATGCAGAGAGGATGTTTCCACTGATAGGGGAGACTAGAACTAGGAGGGCATGATCTTAGAATAAGGGGCCATCCATTTAAAACAGAGATGAGGAGAAACAACTTCTTTCAGAGGGTTGTGAATCTGTGGAATTCACTGCCTCAGAGAGCTGTGGAAGCTGGGACATTAAGTAAATTTAAGACAGAAATAGACAGTTTCTTAAATGATAAGGGGATAAGGGGTTATGGGGAGCGGGCGGGGAAGTGGAGCTGAGTCCATGATCAGATCAGCCAGGATCTTATTAAATGGCGGAGCAGGCTAGAGGGGCCGTATGGCCCACTCCTGCTCCTATTTCTTATGTTCTTATTAGCATGGATAGTGGATTGGCTAACTCATCATCATAGGCAGTCCCTTCGAAATTAAGACTTACTTCCACTCTAAGTGAGTTCTCAGGTGACTGAACAGGAATCAGTCTCTGTCACAGGTGGGACAGACAGTTGTTGAAGGAAAGGATGGGTGAGGAGTTTAGTTTAGAAACATAGAAAATAGGTGCAGGAGTAGGCCATTCGGCCCTTCTAGCCTGCACCGCCATTCCGCTGCCTGCGCTTGTTTTCTGCATGCTCTCGGTGACGAGACTCGAGGTACTCAGCACCCTCCTGGATGCTCTTCCTCTACTTAGGGCGGCTTTTGGCCAGGGACTCCCAGGTGTCACCTGGCTAACTAGCAGAAAACAGAGAGTCGGGATAAATGGGTCATTTTCCGGTTAGCAAACAGTAACTAGTGGGGTGCCACAGGGATCAATGCTGGGTCCTCAACTATTTACAATCTGTGTTAATGACTTGGATGAAGGGACCGAGTGTAATGTAGCCAAATTTGCTGATGATACAAAGATGGGTGGGAAAAGCAAATTGTGAGGACACAAAAAAATCTGCAAAGGGACAGGCTAAGTGAGTGGGCAAAAATTTGGCAGATGGAATATAATATGGGAAAATGTGAGGTTATCCACTTTGGCTGGAAAAATAAAAAAGCAAAATATGATGTAAATGGAGCGATTACAAAATACTGCAGCACAGAGGGACCTGGGGGTCCTTGTGCATGAAACACAAACAGTTAGTATGCAGGTACAACAAGTAATCAGAAAGGCAAATGGAATGTTGGCCTTTATTGCAAGGGGGATAGAGTATAAAAGCAGAGAAGTCCTGCTACAACTGTACAGGGTATTGATGAGGTCACACCTGGAATACTGCGTACAGTTTTCGTCTCCATATTTACGAAAGGATATACTTGCATTGGAGACAGTTCAGAGAAGGTTCAGTAGGTTGACTCCAGAGATGAGGGGGTTGACTTATGAAGATAGGTTGAGTAGGTTGGGCCTATACTTATTGGAGTTTAGAAGAATGAAAGGTGATCTTATTGAAACTTGTAGGATAATGAGGGGGTTCGACAAGGTGGATGCAGAGAGGATGTTTCCCCTCATGGGGGAATAGAAACATAGAAAATAGGTGCAGGAGTAGGCCATCCGGCCCTTCAAGCCTGCACCACCATTCAATAAGATCATGGCTGATCATTCCTTCAGTACCCCGTTCCTGCTTTCTCTCCATACCCCTTGATCCCTTTAGCCGCAAGGGCCATATCTAACTCCCTGTTGAATATATCCAATGAACTAGCATCAACAACTCTCGGCGGTAGGGAATTCCACAGGTTAACAACTCTCTGAGTGAAGATGTTCCTCCTCATCTCGGTCCTAAATGGCTTACCCCTTATCCTAAGACTATGTTCCCTGGTTCTGGACTTCCCCAACATCGGGAACATTCTTCCTGCATCTAACCTGTCCAGTCCCGTCAGAATTTTATATGTTTCTAAAAGATCCCCTCTCATCCTTCTATACTCCAGTGAATAGAGGCCCAGTCGATCCAGTCTCTTCTCATATGTCAGTCCTGGCATCCTGGGAATCAGTCTGGTGAACCTTCGCTGCACTCCCTCAATTGCAAGAATGCCCTTCCTCAGATTAAGAGACCAAAACTGAACACAATATTCCAGGTGAGGTCTCACCAAGGCCCTGTACAAGTGCAGTAAGACCTCCCTGCTCCTATAACCAAATCCCCTAGCTATGAAGGCCAACATACCATTTGCCTTCTTCACCGCCTGCTGTACCTGCATGCCCACCTTCAATGACTGATGAACCATGACACCCAGGTCTCGCTGCACCTCCCCTTTTCCTAATCTGCCGCCATTCAGATAATATTCTGCCACAACCTGTATCTAGAACTAGGGGGCATAGTTTAAGAATAAGGGGTCACCCATTTAGAACTGAGATGAGGAAGAGTATCTTCTCTGAGGGTTGTAAATCTGTGGAATTCTCTGCCCCAGAGAGCTGTGGAGACTGGGTCATTGAATATATTTAAGGTGGAGATAGACAGATTTTTGAGCGATATGGGAGTAAAGGGTTATGGGGAGTGGGCAGGGAAGTGGTGCTTAGTCCATGATTAGATCAGCCATGATCTTATTAAATGGCGGAGCAGGCTCAAGGGGGCAGGTGGTCTACTCCTGCTCCTATTTCTTATGTATATGATCAATAACCAACCTGTATCATAACGCTTCCCCTCAGAAAGCATTGAGAATATATCCATTGCTCAATTGTCCAGACTGTGTGTGTTTATCTGACCATGATGGGCTGTGCCAACTGTTTTGGTCACTTTTAGTTGCTGCGGGCCTTTCTGGGCCATTCGCCAGGTGGAGTCCTGGGACTTTGGTAGCTGCTCAATAGGGAACACTCCCGAGCCTCGCTCCAATCCAGGGCTGTCAACCAGACACTTGGCAGGCCCGATTCCTTTTATCCGGTTTGCTCCCTCTCCTCACAGGCCGACCCGAGCCTCCTCCCTCAAACCTTGACCGATGTACCTGGGGCACTCTCACCTACTGAAGCTCAGTGTTTCCCCCCCCCAGGCTCTGAGGCCTAGTCCGGCTGTTCGCCTCCCACCTTCTCACCATGTGCTGGACACCCCTGTGCTCGAGCTCACCACTCGAGCAGCCCCAGCAGCTGCTGTTCTCACCGTCTCTCCAGCCACTCGGCCCCTCCTCCGAGCCTGCGCTTTGCCGCGAGAAGCTGCTCAGCCCCGCCCCCGAGCTCCCGCTTTTGCCGCGGGACTTTGCTCAGCCCTTCCCCTCCCCTCCCTCCCTCCCTCTCCCCTCCCTCCCTCCCCCCTCCCCTCTCCCCTCCCCTCTCCCCTCTCCCCCCCCCATCCCCTCCCCTCTCCCCCCCCCCTCCCCTCCCCTCCCCTGAGCCGCGCTTTTGCCGCGAGAAGCTGCTCAGCCCCGCCCCTCCCCCGCGGCTGTGTGTAGTTCAGTGCGCAGCCGTACGGACACGCACCATGGAGGGAACACTGATTGTGTGTGCATGCTTTCTCTTTTAGACAAGGCTATGAACCGTAGCTTGCATTTTAACTCGGGCGGGGGAAACAGGGGGCGAGGCATAACGAACACTCTTGCTCCTCCTGGCTCCACAAAGAAAGTAAAAGCAAACCTCTTTCGGGCTCTTGTGACCCGGCTGCTCCCAGGGAGAAACTGTTCCCAATGGCGGAAGGGCCGAGAACCAGAGGGCGCAGATTTAAGGCGATTGGCAAAAGAACCAAAGGTGACATGAGGAAAACCTTTTTACACAGCTAGTGGTGAGGCTCTGGAATGCACAGCCTGAAAGGGTGGAGGAGGCAGATTCAGTTGTGTCTTTCAAAAGGGAGTTGGATAAGTTCCTGAAGGAACAAAACCATTCCGGGCTAGGGGGAAAGGGCGGGGGAGTGGGACTAACTGAAGTGCTGTTATAGAGAGCTGGCACAGGCTCGACAGGACCAATGGCCTGTGGTGTAACCAGTCTCTGACTCTAACATCATATCGGAACATCACAGAAGAGCAGAGTAAGGCAGCTGCTTTTGAACAAGGAGCCAATCACTTACCTATGACACCTACTAAACCAAGAAATTTATGTTGGAAATCTAACAAATATTTTATATTTTAGATACCGTTTTTGATGATATTTCCAACACTGGGTGCATCCCAAACAAACAGTGTCCCTGTATCTACAATGGCTTATCTTATGATCCTGGAGAGTCCTATTCCACCAAATGCAGTAAATGGTAATTAATGTATAGTGTTAACTTTTGCTAAAGATTCTGATAAATCGTTATGTTTGTTTCTTTTGGGAGGAGGGGCATAATTTGTCATTTATTGTTAATCTTCATTTAAGAAAATAACTGATTTCAAATACCCTCTTTTTAATCTGGTAGCATTTGTAATGGAGGGCAGTGGTCTTGTACTGATCTGTCATGCCCTGGGATCTGTTCTGTTGAGGGAGGAGCTCACATTAATACATTTGATGAAAACCATTACACATTCCATGGAAGGTGCCATTATGTTCTTGCTAAGGTAAGGATTGATGGAGACTTTGTAAACTGGAAACTACCAGCACCAACATGTTTAACGTACCAATGCTATTGTGGTGTTGCTGGCAGAACAAAGATGTTACAGTGAGAGTTGTTCTTGGTGTTTTTCGACCTTATTTCTGTCTTCAATGCAGTGTTGAAATTCTTCCAGGACATTTCAGTGGTTGAAACATTAAGGTTGCTATTTGGTCTTATTCTTCTAATCCTTTACTCTAGGACTGCAGAAATACTCAATTCACTGTTCTTGGAGAGCTGCAGCCATGTGGCATTACTGAGTCTGAGACATGCTTAAAGTCAGTATTACTGTCTGTCCGTGAAGCTCAAACTGTAAGTGATTCTCAATTAGCTTTCTGATGGCTTAAATGATTTTGATACACATTTAGGGAAAAACAATTGTTTAAACTTTATTGTATTTAGTAAGCATTGGTGTTTTTTTTTTTACAGATCATCTCCATTAACCCTAGTGGCAGTGTCTTCGTCAATGGAATCGTGACCCAGTTGCCTATAACTACCAGTAAGTTCAGTTGCTATTGCCATGGCCTAGAATCAATCGCTTTTTGTAACAAGCACAGAATGTTTCCCATTCTCTTACTATAAGGAAACTCTCAAGCCCCAAAATTCCTGATTGGGCACTGCACGGCCAAAAGAGCAGCACACTGGACCTTGTATGTGTCATGGGTTTCTGACACTGACCCCATCTTAAATCCCTGGCTCAGATGATTTACATAATATTGAGCAGGCTAGGAGTCCAGCTTCCCTGCTGTTTACACTGGGGAGGGGAGCAAAAGTTGAGCTGAGGCAGCATTTAAAGGAGCAACTTCACTCGAAGGCTAAGACCTTACTGGGAGGGTTCAGGAATATCTACACTGCAGATTTTACTGTCAGTGACTTGGAGGTGTTTCTCATTGTCTTTGACTGCCCAAGCCCTGTTCTGAGTTTCTATCAAAGATATCCTCCCTCCTTTCCTCCCTTAGGCTTTACACATAATGACTCCTCATCGTCGGTGATTTCAATCTTCATCTCTGGTCCCCTCTGATTACTACTGCCTTCCTGGCAAACCACCTCCATATAAACTGTTTTCTATATTGAAAATTAAATGAGCATTAACATGAAGAAAGACTCAACGGGTAGTTTAAATCTAGGCGGACTTCAGGTGGGCAGCCGAAGGAGTGCTCGGGTCATCTACTCGAAGTAACTGGTCGGAGGTCAGAGCCATTTTGAGGGCCGGGCCTCACTTCAGTATCCTCAGCAAGCTGCCTGCACTGTACCAGCTCGGTGGTCACGAAGGCTGCAATTCCGGCAGCTCGGGTGGAAGAATTTTGTGGGGCCGGAAGGAGCATTCATTTAAAATCTTTACAAAAACATGCCTTGGGCTGTTTTGTGAGCTGCAGTGGTCACTTTAAGGACCATTGGTTAGACAGTTAGTGCCTAGTACCAATTGGTGGAGCATGTGCAGTGCACTCGCTGCATGTTTATATCTCTAAACTATAACCAGCGTAGAATCCCAATTTGCATATTTAAAGTGGCCTCGCACCTGAAATGAGCACTCTGTCCACCTATTCCCACCATATGTTTGAAATAGCGGGGGCGGGGGCGCTGCTATTTTTGGCCAGCTACTACTGTGTTCCCACCTGGCAGCTTTCCAGAAAATAAAGCCATCTCTCTTTCTCTGACTGCAGTCTCAGTTTACTTTCTGAAGTTCATAAAATACTGAACAAAAGCTACATCGGGTATGCAATCAGACGATATCATTTTCTTCTCTCACACACGTGCGCGCAGGGTCTGATTTTAACTCCCTCCGTCCAGAGGTAACTGACCTGAAAATGGCATCCGGTTTACACTAGACCCCCTGCTGCTGCCACCTTGGATAGGGTCCTGAGAAGAGCACCAAGAGCCTTGGCCTGTTTCATCCGAGAGGCCATGTTCAATGTGGATACATAGAATCCAATGGCAATTTTGTGGTACAAATGGGTGGCGCATTTGCCGTCGACACTCCGCCCATTAGTACTGGCATTGAACCATCTAGTCAGAGGACTTTAAAGGGAGTGCTGGGTGTTGCCAAAAAGTAGTCCCAAATAATTTTTGACCTGCTAGCTTTGTGGGGCCAGGAGAAGCCAGAGTGCACATCCTGGCCTCACAAATACTATCCGGCCTATTGCTGGCCCGTTCACACCAGGATTGGCTATCTCACGCTCCAACTGTTGGCCAGCTCTACATACTACCAGCTGATTCCTAATCGGTGAGCTGTTGTGGAACCTGGTGCAATTGGCAGTGGACATGCTCCACCCACCAACTGCCCATTCGCTGGAGAAATACCACCAACGATGTCTCCGCAAGATCCTACAAATCCCCGGGGAGAACAGACGCACCAACATGAGCGTCCTCGGCCAGGCCAACATCCCCAGCATTGAAGCACTGACCACACTCGATCAGCTCCGTTGGGCGAGCCACATTGTCTGCATGCTCGACACAAGACTCCCAAAGCAAGCGCTCTACTTGGAACTCCTTCATGGCAAACGAGCCAAAGGTGGGCAGAGGAAACGTTACAAGGACACCTTCAAAGCCTCCCTGATAAAGTGCAGCATCCCCACCGACACCTGGGAGTCGCTGGCCAAAGACCGCCCTAAGTGGAGGAAGTGTATCCGAGAGGGCGCAGGGCGCTGAGCACTTCGAGTCTCGTCGCCGAGAGCATGCAGAAATCATACGCAGGCAGCGGAAGGAGTGTGCGGCAAACCAGTCCCACCCACCCTTACCCTCAACGACTATCTGTCCCACCTGTGACAGGGACTGTGGTTCTTGTATTGGACTGTTCGGCCACCTAAGCACTAATTTTTAGAGTGGAAGCAAGTCTTCCTTGATTCCGAGGGATTGCCTATGATTATGATTGTGCCCAAACTCATGTAAACCCACTGAATCTTTGTTAAAAAAAGACAGCCAAGATAAAATTTAGGGCCGATTTTAATTTGGGTGGAAATCGTGCAGATGGAAAACCATTTGGCCTGGGAAATATTAACTCCCGGTTCCCGCCTGCATTGGTTCCATCAGTCTCCCAGCAGACCCGGCGGCAAGTGACAGCCGGCTAGAAGGCGGGTGGGCACGCGTGAGATTTCGAGTGCCAGGAGGCCGAATGGTCTCTGGCTATCAGGCAAGTAGTTGGAAGGGGTTCAGGAGGGTTTTGTGGTCAGGGGAGGGAGAGGAAAACCCAGGGCAGGGAAGGCTTTAGGTTTCATTGTGGGGCCCAGAGCAGCGCTCCGACTCATCCTGACCCCACAAAGAAACTCAAAAGAAGTAAAGCCACTTGGCATTTTGTTGCTCTTCTGGACTTGGCTCCTCTTCCTGCCAATTTGGTCTGGTGGGGAAGTCACGAAAGCTAACATAATTAAACAAAGATGCTGTTGACATCCAGATCGATCTCACGGGAAGGCAAGTCCCACATGCCATCTTAACTGCCCACCTGCCCAGCTTCCATTGGGTGGGCAGGGTTACTATCAGCCCTTTTGTTTCAATAAAGCTAATTTTAAAAAAAATTTTGTTACTGAGTGCGGCTGACGGAGTGGTACTGATGCATCCTGGGAGATTAGGTACACTGCACAGGCTCAGACTACACTATCCAAATTCAGGTCACCGCATCAAAGCTCTGGTATCAAGGGGCCCGATTTTGACCATGACATGCATCAATTTTTTTGGAGTAAGTTTTTTCTGGTGTAAGTTAGAAAATGCCATCCCCCCTACCCCCCCCAAAAAAAAATTTGCTCCAAAGTAAGTCAGTTAGGTACGATTTTTTTTAGGTCAGTTTTTTTTTTTCAAAAGGGGGCGTTCCCAGACACTTACGTCAGTTTTGGCCATTTATGCCACTTTGGCCAATAAAAAAAGTACTCCAGATCTACTTAGGTCAGTGTATGTGGCCAGCTCTGAAAAACCTTGCGGGCAGTTAAGAAAAAGCGCACATTCAGCAGACATGAGGGCAGGGATAGGTGAGGGAAGGGAACTGGAGAGGACCTCAACATAGAAGCAGCAAACATTAAGGAACAGCTCAAACCAATAACATACAATAAAAAAAGTAAATCCAACCTTATCTTTAAAGTCTGCCCGGGAAAGGCAGCGGGCCGGCCTGTGTGTGAGGCCATTCGGCCTGGGATAGGGGTGGGAAGTTGCAGCTGCTGGAGTTGCGTTTAATGTCGATTGCGCATACGCACACGTCGGGGCCGTCACCATTGCGCATGCGCGAATGTGCCGACAGTGTTTTCAGCGGGGCGTTTGGCTCCGCCTCTCACCTCAACATCGACGCCACGCCAGGACTCCGGGGACTGCATACAGTGACCAGGATGGGGCGCGTTTTTGCCGGCACGTTTCCAGCGCGCTTGAGGTCAGTGCGCCGACAAAACTTGTTGGGGAAAATCTAGCCAAGGTACGAGCCATAGCTCAGGTTTTAGGGAGAGCTGAGGCCTTCCAGTAAAAGCTATAAAGAATGCATGAAAAGACATAGGAATTCAATTGGTAAAGTTAATCATGTTATCATGAATTTTGTAAATTTTTGAATTTGTTCAAATGAAAAATCTCCCTAAACAGTTTTAGGGATTTGTGGGGTAAAGCTACCTATAGAATCATCAAATGGTTACAGCACGGAAGAAGGCCATTCGGCCTGTCGAGCCCATGCCGCACCTTAGCTAGTCCCACTCTCCCGCCCTTTCCCCGTAGCTCTGCATTTTTTTTCTTTCTGGTACTTATCCAACTCCCTTTTGAAAGCAGTGATTGAGTCTGCCTCCACCACCCTCTCAGGCCGTGCATTCCAGATCCTAACCACTCGCTGTGTAAAAAAAGTTTTTCCTCATGTCGCCTTTGGTTCTTCTGCCAATCACCTTAAATCTGTGTCCTCTGGTTCTCGACCCTTCCACCAATGGGAACAGTTTCTCTTGGTCTACTCTGTCCAGGCCCCTCATGATTTTGAACACCTCCATCAAATCTCCTCTCAATCTCCTCTGCTCCAAGGAGAACAACCCCAGCTTCTCCAGTCTATCCACGTAACTGAAGTCCCTCATCCCTGGAACCATTCTCATAAATCTTTTTTTCTGCACCCTCTCCAGGCCTTCACATCCTTCCTAAAGTGCGGTGCCCAGAATTGGGCACAGTACTCCAGTTGGGGCCGAACCAGTGTTTTATACAGGTTCATCATAATTTCCACGCTTTCGTAGTCTATGGGGCCGAACTTGGTGGACTTACCGCCCGCTGCCACCGAGTTTTCTGAGCGAGTTTGGTGGAGGCCTCCCGCTGGCAGGGAGAGAAGCCTGCTGGGAACTGCCCTCTGACGTCCGCTGCCGTGCAACGCGCCTAAGTGTCCTCCCGCCCACCGAGCTGCCAGTTTGGTCCCGGCGGGAATCGGCGGCAGCAGGGGGAAAGACTGCCGCGTGGAGGCAGGTCTAACTTCAGCGGTAAATATGAAGACCTTCAAAAAAAGATCATAAACTTTTATTTCTTTTTTTCCAGCGATTCAGGTGGATGGGATCCCCTGAAGGTTTGCCAGTGTTTCGTTTTATTTTTTGGAAATTTTATTTTTATATGATCCTCTTTCCCTTGGCCTGACTCTATACTCGGCGGTACTCTGCCGAGGATTGGTTTTGCCGCCGAGATTAGGAGCTGCCGCCCAGATTCAAGCGCAAGTCCTTTTTTTGCCACCGGGCAGTCTTTCCAGGGCTTTTTCATGAAAGGTCCGCCCAAAGTATCGTCGGGATCTCAGCGGTCCTTTGGGCGGCACTTGGGCAGAACTTAGCTTCCACCAGGTTCAGGACCTATGCCTCTATTCATGAAACCCAGGATCCCGCAAGTTTTTTTAACCGCTTTCTCAACCTGTCCTGCCACCTTCAACGGCCAGATTGCGCAGTTACAGGCGATGAGTTCACACAGGAAAGCCCTATTATAAATCTACTCAGAAATATTTATTGTAGTAAAAAATTTTAGTAAACACGTGGCAAAAACATAACAGGAAATAAGTTTTTGAAGACAGTAAGTGCACGGATGTAAGATTTTTAATAAGATACCAATTGAGAAAATTGCCGCATTACCATTTCTTGAAAACTCACTTTAATACAACTCGCTCATGAACAAAAAGCTACAGCCAAGTGCTTACATTAGAAATTGGCATTATAAATAGTAGCATCAGCAATTTCAGTGTTAAATGTTGATATAAAAGTGTAACCATATATCGTTAAATCAGGAAGTAAGCTTTGTTAACACAATGGGGCTGAAATTGGTCCCACCCCCGACCAGAAAGTAAGCACACTAACTGATCCCTTAGGTCTGTCTCTGTCCCAACCATGGGGTGGAGATTGGACCGATATTCACCTCTTTTGTGTTTATTTCTGATCGGGGCGGTGTTGAGGGGCAGAAGTGCCGTTGGAGCGGAGCAGCTGTCGCCCTGCGTCATCAGCGCCGCACTGACCAGTCACAACGTCCCTCCCCTTCAGTTAAAGGAGAGGGCCACTGTGAACTCTGCATGAGGTTGAGTTTGGGCCACTGGGGAAAGTTGCGGCCGGGCCAGTGGCCCGGTACCCAAGAGGGGGTGCCAGGCTGCTTGTTGGCGGCCTGGCCGAACCCGTGGCCATCATTGTCGGGCTGACCTGGCAGTCGGCTGACAATCAAAATGAGATGGTGGCAACGCGCCCTCCTCTTTAAGGGCGGACACGCTGCCCAGGCACACACAGCTTCCCGCAGGGGAAACCTGTACCGACTGGTGGCCGCTCCGCTCCCACGGGGCAATTTCCCGCGGGGGTTGGAAAGGGAGTCGCCGCTGGTTGGAAGGGGGTCGGAGCGTGCCCGCTGGGCGGCAACACGGGCGGTGCGGAAACCTGTTCCTGGTGCTCCCGGCCCTGGGGCAATATAGGAAGGGTCGGCCCATCCGTCTGCCCCCAGTCGGTGAGGTCTATTCACTCCGTTACCGAGGCGGAAATGGATCTTAAGGAGGGGGGGCAATTTCGGCCCAATGTCTGTTGCTTACACAAGATTGTTAATAGAAAGGAAGAGCTTGAATGTATATGGGGCACCTTTCACACCCTCAGGACATTCCAAAGCACTTAATGGCCAATGAATTACTTCTGAAATATGTGCATATATCGATCTATATAGTCCAAAGGACAAACTAGTCCTTAATCGTTATTGTGCTTTTAAATGATTTAATATAAATGAGTAAATATAAAATCCAAGTAATTCATATGTTATTTTGAAATATTTACTTCTGATAGCATATTTTCCTCAGTTTGATAAAACCCCTTGGGCCTGAAATTTGCCTCCATTTTTTGGAGCTAAAAGTTTTTTTTTGGAGCTAAGTAAATTTAGGGCCATTTTGTTAGTTTCGCCAGTGGTGTAACGCCATCCTTAAAAAAAAAATCGGCCCTTATTTTTTTTTGAGTACCGTTTTTGTGACATCACTTGGGGTAAAACCCAACGATAGTGCCATTTTTATGCAAATTTCCCCAATAAGGATATTTTTAAGGACAGTGCTAAATACCATTTTTAAAAAGCTTGCCTTGCCTGGTGGAGTCGGATGGAAATCCGCGATAATGGCGCCATCTTGGGCTCTTTTCAACATAAATCCAATCTGCTTTGTTTCCAGTGGGCCCGCTAATGCTAACTCGAGTGCTCACACTCTGAATTCGCTGGTATTTTTTTTCATTGCCATTTTGAACAAAATATTAACTTTATTTTATGGGAAACTATTTTTAGTTCTCCGCAATTTCGCAGCTGTTCCAAAAAAAACAGGTACAACTGTGACTTCAGAAAATCAGTATAGATCGTCACCAGATACGAATAAACGGCGCTTTGCAGGTCGGGTGCTGATACGGATTTTGTGTGAAAAGTTTTTCAAAGATGTAAAACGCCAACGGCGCCACCTTGAAAAACGGAGCTGGGTTAAAGCTTTTGGAGGGAAGGCTGTGTTTACAGATTGAGCTTTTTGTGAGTTTATAATTCGTTTCTAAGGACATTTAAAGAATGGGGGCTATTCTATCTTTGCCATATGTGGTACATGCTTATGCTCTCCTGGCTTTTCATTGAAGAAAGCTTATTCAGCAGCATTATCAGCATAATCAAAGAGGTCGCAGACTTATGGGAAGGAGGCCTTACCCCGAATGAGTTTGCAGGGAGAGGCGCTCATACCTGCACCTGACTGAGGGACAGTGCATTAGAAGGCTGCGCTTTTGAAAAGGTGGTCGCAGAGATATGCCAGCTCATAAAGGCAGACATACAGTCTAGAAGCGGGAGGAGGACTGCACTGCCTGTCAAGGTCAAGGTCGAGGTGACTGCGGCACTTGCCTTCTATAGCTCCGGCTCCTTTCAGGCATCAACTGGAGACGTATGCTGCATCTCACAGCATGCTACACATAGCTGCATTTGCCAGGTGACTGCTGCACTGTTTGCACGCAGGGACGACTTCATTAACTTCCCAATGACCAGGGAGGCACAGAATGAGAGGGCTGTAGACTTTGCACGAATTGCTGGCTTCCCCAAGGTACAGGGTGCCATTGACTGTACACACATCGCCCAGCAAGCACCTTTAGATGAGCCAGAGGTTTACCGAAACCGAAAGGGATTCCACTCCCTGAACTTGCAGATCGTCTGCGACCATACTCAGCGTATCATGGCAATAGATGCAAAATATTCAGGGAGCATCCATGATGCTTTCATCTTGCGTGAGAGCGTTGTCTCACAGATGTTTGAGCAGCAACCAGAAGGCCAGAGCTGGATGCTGGGAGACAAAGGTTACAGACTCTCCATCTGGCTCATGACCTCCCTCCTGTAAACGCAGACAGAAGGCGAGCATCGCTACAATATGTGCCACATAGACACACGCAACATCATCGAGAAGACAACTGGAGTGCTAAAGCAGCGTTTCCAATGCCTGGACCGCTCTGGAGGCTCCCTGCAATACTCCCCTCAGCAGGTCGCTGAGTTCATTGTGGTGTGCTGTATGCTACACAACCTAGCCATCGTGAGGGAACAGGATTTCCCACTGGAGGACATTGCAGAACCAGCTCAGGCAAGACGAGGGGAGAATGAAGAGGACGAGGAACTCATGGCACCACTACAACCCGCAGGACGACGAGGGAGGAGGCCATTGCAAGAGCCTTGCGCCAGCAGCTGATACTTCACCTCTTTGCAGGTTGAAGGCTGAACAGCACGTTTGATCATTGTATCCCACCATGTTGACTATTTCCACCTGTTGTTCTGCGAATGAGACACTACATAAGTTTGGTTTAGTTGAAAAAGTGATGTAAATAATTTTGGTTGAGTTATAAAAATAATTTGCAGTTTATTAAATATTTGTACACTTGTACTTAACTTTAATTTAAAAAATTCATATTAAACTTTAAACGTTTAAATTAACATCACTTAAATAACAATAAAAGGAGAACAAAAGAACAGCAAAACAACAACAGCAGCAAACAAACTTCAGCTACAGCCACCTCTCCCCCACCCCCTTATTTAAACACCTGCCCTTCTTGCCTTTGCCCTTGTCTGTTACCACAGGCTTAGCTCTACTCCCGGTGAGCCCAAGCTTCTTATTAGTGTCTTGGGTACGGTACTTCGCTTGTTGGGGGACAGACCCAGGAGACGACAATCCGGAAGGCCCGGGTTCGGCCACTTCGGCCTGTGGATCAGCCTGTGGGATTGGAGTGGGAGTGGCATCACTTGATACCGTCAATTGCCGCTGGGCAATGACCGCCTGGGTGTGTTCCCGCATTGCAGCAAACTATGTCTGGCATGCCTGCAGATATGCTGCTATTCCCCCCGACATGCCCTCCCTAATGCTTGCAGATATGCTGCTATTCCTCCCGACATGCCCTCCCTAATGCTTGCAGATATGCTGCTATTCCCCCCGACATGCCCTCCCTTAATGCTTGCAGATATGCTGCTATTCCCCCCGACATGCCCTCCCTAATGCTTGCAGATATGCTGCTATTCCTCCCGACATGCCCTCCCTAATGCTTGCAGATATGCTGCTATTCCTCCCGACATGCCCTCCCTAATGCCTGCAGGTATGCTGCTATTATTCCCTTCATCCCACCCTTGGCCTCAAGGAGCGATTTTGTAAGCTGAACGCTCTCCCCACTCATTACTATGAGGTCGACCACCTCCCATGGGGCCTACATTTCAGGAGAGCGCTGTTCAGGTCTCCTCCTCCTCCTCCTTGCAGACGGGGCTGCTGCTGCCCTGGGTGTACTTTCCTGCAATCCACTGAGACCTGCAACCTCGGAGGATGGACAACCCACATATGTCCCCTCATGCGTAGAGCTGTTGAAAATGTTTGGTATATCTGTGGCTTGCAACTCCCAACAATTGCAATATCACCATCTGATCAGCCACCTCCGCCTCCCCCACAGCCCCTCCCCCACCAGAAAGATATTGTCGGGCTCGTGCTCCTCCTCATTCTCCTCCTGATCGCCCTGTGGAAGTTGTTCAGTATGGCCGAGGTCGTCTGGCTCATACACTTCTGCTTCTGGGAAGGTGGTGGGGTCTTGTCCTTCGTTATTGGATGTCTGTGCAACATCTGCAAAATATAACAGAACTGACGAATGGTAAGCAGCAGGGGAGGGGGCAGAGTGACATGAGTAGGCTCACATAGCGCAGGCTCATTTGAAGGACCACGACGAATGATAGTACATCGCATAAACCGAAGCATAGCCGACGGAGAGTACATCGCATAAACCAAAGCATAGCCGACGGAGTGTACATCGCATAAACTGAAGCGTAGCTGATGGAGAGTACATCGCATAAACTGAAGCATAGCCCACTTGTGGCAACCCAGACTGGATTTTGCAGGACTTACCCTGTCTCTGCAACCTGGGACCAGCATCCGCACAGGTGGTCGATCTTCGGGACCCACCAATACCTGCGATTCTACTTTCCAAGGCTGTTTGTGGGGGCGGACCTCCATCAGTTTTTGTCTGCTCTTGGTTGATGTCAGACACCTTCTGCAAAGCTGGCAATAGAAATTTTTAAGAGAGGGGCCTTCTACTGTCGTGGCACACACAGATAGTCACATTTACAATTCAAGTAATTGTAGTGTATAAATAAAAACATTATTTACTCTAACTACTTGGCAAAAGTCCTGCCACTTCTTCCGGCACTGCTGACCAGTCCGCCTGATGGACCCGACTAAGGAGACCTGTTCAGCAACGCATTCCCAAGCTTGAGCTATTGCTGCTGGTTTAAGTTTACCAAGACCCTTCTTGCCATTGAAGTGGCGATTAAAATAATTAACCTTGACACAGTCTGTTAGGAATCAAACACACGTAAGTTTATTTTACTTGTAAGGGAGAAAACAGGCCGTAGTCAGTCCCGACTGAATTCTCCGTCCCTGTTTCTCTACGAACGCAGAACACACAGGGGTTTTATACATTTACTCGGCCTATAATGGCCGGGCATTGAATATATGAGGCATGCATTGATTTGAATGGATACAGCCCCTTGTCATTCAGGTGAAGCTGGTTCATATCCCGCCTACCCCTGGGACCTTTTCTCCCCAATGCATTTCTAGGTTGTTTATGCAGCTTTGGAATGTTATGTTATCTCTTCATGCTCGCACTCTGTTTTGACCTTTGCTTGTACTGGGTACCAGTTTTGCTCATATGTCGGTTTGAAAACAACTATCCCTGAGTTATCTCTTCTGTGGAGACATCAAGGATCTGACGAGGCCTTGAGACAGTGTAGATGTACATTTTGTTTCTTGGCTTAGGTTTTGCAAAGACTGCTTCAATCGGACACACTTTCCATGTCTGACTTGTCCAGTGTGACTTATTGCCCCACTTCAGCCATCCTCTCGCCACAGCGCCTACCAGGGCCTCATTGGCGTCTTGGTTCAACTTCCTGGCCCTTTTCCTTTCCAAATCAGATTCCATTTTTCATTTTGCAGCTCCTATGTGGAAGTACTCAGAAATTTCCTGTAAGTTACAATAGTCTTTAAAAATGGCTGATCCGGACCAGGAAGTGTACTGTGCATGCATGGGCACACCCATCACATGAAAAACTGGCAATTTTTTTTTGGTTTTTTTAACGCGAAAAAATTTATCTCTACCCTTAAAAACAGGTATTTTAGCGCTACGCCAAAATTTTTAAAACTTTTGGCAGAACTTGGGCCTTATTTTTTTGGCGCTGTTTTGGCGTTTAAAAAATCGGCCATTAATCGGAAATAGCATGAAAAAATTGAGCTATTTTTCAATGTGGAAATTCTAGCCCCTTGTATATGTTCTTAAATGTCTAACTTTTCTCTCTTATTTTCACAGCCAACATCACTATATTCAAGCCCTCAAATTTCCATGTTATCTTCCACACTACTTTTGGGCTGCAGCTCCAGGTACAGTTAGTGCCTGTAATGCAACTCTACATAACTCTGGATTTCGTCTTCAAGAACCTGATCTGTGGTAAATTACAACCTAGTTGTACCCTTTACTATCCAACCATTGTAATAGCCGTAAATGCTTCATTGTTCTCAGTGATAATTAAACACCGTACAATTTGTTTGTATTTATTTAGGTCTTTGTGGAAACTTTAACAATGTACTTAATGATGAGTTTAAAATAGCCAATGGTCTTGTGGAAGGAACATCTGCTGTCTTTGCAAATACCTGGAAGACCAGAGCGAGCTGCCCAAACAGAAAAGATAATCATGAAAATCCTTGCTCCTTCAGTGTCGAAAATGGTAAGTCTACAATTTACTGCTTTTCAGTGATGAGCCTAAAGGTTTGAATCATCGCATAATGGAATTGAAAAAGAGTTATCAAGACAAATAAATAGAATCATGTCAGATTCTGTAGTGCAAAGCGCATTACTATGTACTAACAACTCTCCCATGGCATTGCTCATTGTGAGTCATAAGAACAGAAGAAATTCGGCCCTTTGAAACTGCTCCACCATTCAATAAGATCATCATGAGATCAACTGCACTTTTCCGCCCTACCTGCATATCCCTTGATTCCCTTAGTGCCTAAAAATCTATTGATCTCCGTCTTGAATTACTCAGTGACTGAACATCCACAGTCCTCTGTGGTAGAGTATTCCAAAGATTTGCTACCCTCTGAGTGAAGAAATTTCACCTCATTTCAGTTCTGAATGACCGACCCCTTATCCTGAGACTATGACCCCAGAGGTTTAAAGAGAACAGGGTGTAATGCTAAGCAGTTATATCAGGAATGCTATGCTAGAAATTCATTATAGCCCAGGAACGGGCAGTATCATTAGAAAAGTGGAGAATTAGCGCCAGATGCTAATGCTTTAGACTGCATGCAGAATTCATTCTCACTGCTGAAAGAAATGATTGGAGCGCTAATTCAAGTCTTAAAAGCCTAACTCATTGGCGTTACACTAAAAGGGTAGACGAATATCTGGTGCAGTCTAATCTCAACTCATCTTTGCCACAGGCTTTTCCCAGTAATTAAAGGGGAGGTTCATTGATACTGCAGCACCTCAGCATTGCTGGCTGTGCAGTTGCCTCAGCAAGGAGAAGCACAACAAGGAACCGGAGGACTAAAGCAGGTGTGCTCAAGGCAGATCAATCTCAGTCGGGTGGTCAGGGTGATTGAAGGCTTCAACAAGTGCTCCATACCTCCATCTGTACCACAATCTTCACACACTGCCCAAAGCACCACACCCCAGCACTCACCAACAATCTCTCTCTACCAACACTCACACCCACATCTCACACCTGACACACCACCCAAACACATTGTTCCACACTCGCTCAGATATTTGCAGATAATAGGTGCAATGGCAAGGGTGCCCGAGAGCCTCTCGACAATGATGAGCGTGGAGGAGTCCACCTTCAACGTTGCACAAGGCTCTGCGCACATCATTTCCAGTCTGCAATGAATGATAAACTCCCAGAAAGAGCGTGGCAACCCAGACCTGATGTCACGTGTGATGAGCGATCTGGCATCTTCCATTGCAGCACAGGCGGAAGCGATGCAATATCTAGTGCTGTAATGCGGTCTAAACTTGGTGGCATCCAATCTCAGACAGCTCTCATGCAGTCTTAGCCTGATGCCATGCAAGCTGTGACTGATGCCATCGTGGCTGGGTCTAACACCGTCAATTGGGGCTTTCACGATGTCACAGCAGGCCTGCAGTCTGTGCTCCAGCAGATTACTATGGATGCTGAGGTGTTGCCCTGGGGGAATGGCAGTGGATCAGTGGAGCATACCAGGGGCAGCACGGGCCTGCCCACACTGTGATATGTGTGCGCACTAGGTCCGTGCAGCAAAGCAGGTCTCCAGTCGTCCTGGTTCAACCCTTGCTACTGTTGAGCCCGTGTGCTGGTTGATGTGTAACACGTTAAAAAAAATCCTGGTACTCACCCCCTGAAGCTGCCGCTGGCATCGCACGCGCAGCCTCATGATGCGCTACTGAATTTTCGGTCCGGGGCAAAAACGGGTTGTTGCGCACGGTGATGACATCATCATCACTGGCACAGCGGAGCGGGCGCTACCGATTCCCGCCGCCACTAAACTCCCGCATAATTTCGCGGGAGTCACTAGCAGCACCTCGTCCAAGTGAAAAGTCGTTTGCATCCTGTTAGCACCTCACGGGGGCACTAACAAGAGGCACAAACACCCTGACTTTCTCCCCCTAAGGGATTGCACAAGGATGAATAGTTAATATTTTAGGTGTAAATATGTGTTCACTGACTATTGATGAATGTATTCATTCAGTTTAGATTCTTTTGTGGAGTGTCTCATTTCAGCTTTGCACTGTGATATGGCCTGCAACAGGTATGGAATGAAGCCAACGTGGTTCTGGGGTTTAATTAATTCGAACTGCAGTCTGATGAGGCGCTCACGGATCGCCTTTCTCAAAGGCCGATTGAGAAGCTGCTTCCTCCCTCTCCGGTTCCTCCTCCTCCTTATCCTCCTCCTCCTCCTCTCTCTCTTTCTCCTCCTGCGGTGGTCCCGCAATTTGTGGTGGCAAGGGCTGGGCCCTCATGATGGCCAAGTGTGGAGCATGCAGCAGACCACCACGAAATGGGCCACCCGCTCAGCTGAGTACTGGAGAGCTCCACCTGAGCGATCAAGGTAGTGGAACCATTGCTTCAGCAGGCTGATGGTCAGCACGATGATGTTCCTGGTGACAGCATGGCTCTCATTGTATAAGTGCTGGCCAGAAGTATTGAGGGGAGTCATGAGCCAGGTGGAGAACGGATAGCTCTTGTCTTTGACCAGCCAGTCACGACCTTGACATGGTCTCTGGAAGAGTGCTGGCACATCAGTCTGGTGCAGGATGCAGACATTGTGACTGCTGTCAGGATAGCAGGCATTGACATTAAGGAAAAGTTGTCTGTGGTTGCACACCAACTGCACATTAAGTGAGTGGTATCGGTTACGGAAGATGTCAGGATTGTTATGCGGTGCCCGCAATGCCACGTGTGTACAGTCAATGGCGCCCTGCACCATGGGGAATCCCACCATATTGGCAAAGCCACATGCACACTTGTGCTGCTTCTCTCTGGCGATGGGGAAGGAAATATAGACCCTTCTCCAACTATAGAGAGCCTCTGTGACCTCCCAGATGCAGTGATGGACGGCAAAGTGCGAGATATTAGCTATGTCTCCTGTTGCAGACTGGGAGGATCCACTGGTAAAGAAATTGAGGGCCACAGTTACCTTTGGTGCTACTGAGAGAGTCGTGGTCATCCTGATCTGAGGCTGGAGGTTTGGTTGCCGGAGGTGGAAGAGTTCTGTGACCACCTCCTTGGTGAAGAAGTGTTGTCTGCTCCTTGCTTAATTGGTGGGAGAAGTGCTCTCGGAATATACTTGTAGTGTAAGGCTTGTACAGAGCCCTTATGGCACTCCTCCACACTCTGGCCACATGTTCCAGCCTTTCTTGCTGTCTCCGCTCCCACAGCCGTAGATCCTGGAGGGCGAGGTCGACTGTTAGTACAGTACCCATTAATGTAACCAAGTGTAGCAGTTTGATTTTTTTTTAAAGAATTAATGTAGCTACTTTTTAGTTGCCACAACTGTGTTATCTTCTCTACGACATTACAAACGCACACTTACAAGATGGCTTCAACTCTTTATTATTGGTGACCTGACCTTTTATTATTATACATGAGCAATTGCATTACTACAGTAGTCCACTAGATGAACCTATATATTACACTTCTCCCTCCTTAATGAAGAAATAATTATAACAAAATAATCATCATTCATAACTTGCATGGTTATAACAAAAGATATGGGCTAGATTTTACACTTTTGTGCAGATCGCCCAAAAATGGGCGTTATTTCCAGTGTGGGTGTTAAAAATGGGTTTTCAGATCACCGGCTTCTCGCCCATTCTCAAAGCACCTAGTCTCCATTTTTGAAATTGGGCATTACCGTGAGCGATATAAAATGGGCTGCAGCGTTAAATCTTTGACTTTCTGCCGTAAAGTGTCGCCATCCTTGGCAAAGGCATGGCAACGGTCGTTTCCCGTGATTCAGGAGGTCAAGGGTCATCATGACATGCGCAGAAGAGACAGGGAGGGAGCTGAGCGGGACAGAAAGCATGTGTGGCTGTGGTGTGTGCTTGTTTGGCTGTTGTGGGAGGCACGAGGGAGATTCACCAGCAGCAAAAAGCCTACTAAGCACCAAGAACATAGTTGGCACAGAGTTTTTGTCCAACAAATAAGATATAACATGGAAGGGATGGAGGATGCCCTGGAGCTGGTAGCCAGGAACACTGGTGGCAGAGGGCTCCCAGTGGTCCCGGAGCGCCGCACTGCACCTCAAGGTACCGCACCTCCATTGCCAACCACACATGAGAGCCAGGAGCAACATCTTGCTTCTGGCTCGGAGCATGTTCTCACCTCGGGACCGTCCTCTCCCGTATCCGTCCGAGCAGTGGTTCGGTCTTCATCCCCCACCCCCAATGAAGCATCGCCTGAGGAGCTCCTCAGCCAGGCGGCTTGGAGTCAGAAGGGGAAGGGATAGAGGTGGGGAGGAGAAGTGGGGGGGGGGGGTTGGTTTTTATAGAAATACTTATGATTTCAGACAAATGTTCAATTTAAATGTTGTTTAACAAAACCTTGTTGCGCATTGGCTCAGATAGCTGCACCGTTACACACTGGTGATTCCTTAACATCAAAGGGTATAATTGCAATCAACTTCAATCAACTTAAACTTTAACTGTCACCAAGGTGATACCCACCATTAATGTATGACCTACACACCCAGCAGTGTGTCAGCTTTGTAAATAACACCAACATTCTTTCAGGCAAAGTGTCATTGATGAGCTCTGACGTAAGGCTCTTGCAGCTATCATCATACCATGGGTCCTTTCATGCGATCTACAGGGGGGCGGGGGCATGACTTCAGCGTCAGCCTGATTGGGCCGATGTCAGCGTCTGCCTCCTCATCCTCCTCTTCCTCTCTCTGGTGAGGTGGACTGTCAGACTCATCAGGCAATTCTTGTCCCCTCCTGATAGCCAAGTTGTGCAGCATGGAACACACCACCACGAATTGAGCTACCGGCTCAGGGCGGTATTGGAGCTCGCCTCCTGAGTGGTCCAGGCACTGCATAAGCACTCCAATGGTTTTCTCCATGATATTGCAAGTGGCTCTGTTGATCTCGTATCGCCTCTCGGCTTTGGTGTGGGTGTCACGCGGGGTGTCATCAGCCAGGTGGCGAGGCCATATCCTTTGACACCAAGCATCCAGCATTGACCTTGTGGCTGATTGTTAAACAAGTCAGATACAGTGCTATCTCAAAGGATGTGAGCATCATGGATGCTGCCCGGAAATGTAGCATTCACTGCCATTCTAATTTGCTGGTGGTCGACAACAAATTAGGGAGTGGATTCCCTTGCGGTTCCTGAAAACCTCTGCATCCTGAAAAGGTGCCCGTATCGCGATGTGCATACAGTCTATTGCTCCCTGCACCTTTGGGAAGTTTGCAATTCTGGAGAATCCTAGAGCCCTCTCAATCTGTGCCTCCCTGGTCATAGGGAAGCTGATCAAGTCCCTCCTGCATGCGTACAGGACTTCAGTGACCTGTCTAATGCAGCGATGTGTGGCATGCTGAGACAGACCGCAAATGTCGTCAGCTGAGGCCTAAAAAGAACTCGATGCATAGAACGACAGTGCCGCGGTGACTTTGACTTCGACGGACAGTGCAGTACTGATGGTGCTGGCAGGCTGCAGGTCTCCCCTTATGAGCTGGCATACCTCAGTGATAACCAATTTGTGGAAGCGCAGTCTCCGAAGGCAGTTAGTGTTGGGCAAGTCGAGGTAAGACCGCTTGTCCCTGTACTTGAGAGGGGTGTATCATCTGGTCCTCCTCATCAGTCTGGCACATCTTGCATTGGGCACATAATGCTATGGAGCGTACCTTCGGCTATCTTGAGTCTGCAGCACGTAATTGGTCATCAAGAGAAGGTGAGAAAGGACAGGCCCCATCGGTTTTCCACCGATTGGTCACAAAGAATGAATGTCCCGACGAAGACATCTATTAAATTCCAGTCATTCACAGTATGATAAAGATGTCTATACAGATGTTCACATCACCTCCAGAGTACATCCAAACTCCCCCGAGGTTGAAGCAGAGCAGCCTTTTAAATGATGCGACGTGATGTAGAACATGGCGTCCATAACGCTGTGATTAGTTCAGGTTAGTTCCACTTTTTCTAGGCGGTTTTTTGGATGAGCGATATTGTGGACGATATGTATGCGAGGTGGTGAAAGTGATGCTGGGCGATCTCCTGGGTGTTAGTTTCGGCAAATGTGATCTTTACGACAAAAAAAAGTGGGCGGTCAGTATTATTAAATCTCGGCGTTAATTCCGTGCGGAAACTAACGCTGGGTGATATTATGGGTGTTGATTTCGCCCATTCTAATGCTTCCGCCCCCAAAAAGTGGGCGGGCGGTATTATTTTTTCACGGCATTACGCACATGGGGAAAGTAACGCTCGGCGATAAGTTTCTGAAAAATGCCCGTCAGTTTCCATTTTGTGGCTAAATGGGCGATATACGTCATTTCAGCGGTAAAATGGATGTTAAGTGGGCGTTAAGCAGGCAAAAAAAGTGGAAAATCTAGCCCATGGAGTTATTTTACCAAATTTACAAATGAAATGTATCCACTTGTTTTCTGTTTTGAAGAGGATACTTTCGCTCTCGAACATAACTTTCCAAACATGGTGTTGAACTTAGACTCATTCTCGGCTGAGCCTGAGGAGAGTTTCCCTCCAAGGTTAACCCTTGATCTACATTTGAACTCTGTCCAGCTTCAGACACTTTGTCTGCATGACTTGGACTCAGACTTAAATTCTGACTGTCTCTTGGACTTGTTTCTAGTACATCTGATGTAGGATGTGCTACTGGTACTTGTAACAAGTCTATCTGATGAGTCAGAAATAATCGAATCATTCCAACTTTCAACTCCTTCCTCATCTGTAGGAAAAATATGATCAATGGAAACAAATCTAACCTGTCCATGATCAAACACCTTGATCAAATATGTGCGAAGACCACATATCTTGACCATGCTTCCTGGTGACTACTTTAACCATTTATGGTGATGGTTCTTCACTCTCGCCTTCCAATTTAATTTCACACTTCTCTCTCTTACTCTACCTCTATCATGATTCTCTTTCTGTCTTAATTGTTTCTCTTCTACGGACTGTGCCAAGTTTGGCTTTAACAAGAAGAACCTCGTTCATGGCTGTCATTTTGAGAAACAACTCTGCTAGTGTTCTACCAGTATTACGATGAGGAGTATTACGATAAGTAATCAGAAAATTAGCCAATTTGTGGTCCAACAACAACTGCCGTTTCTTTGGATTTGGATCCAATATTTTCTTGATGAGGGCACATTTTACAATTTGTACTGTGTGCTCTGCTGCACCATTTGAAGCAGGGTGGTACGGTGAAACATTGATACGTTTCACACCATTTCTGCTCGTGAACTGTGCAAATTCTTCTGAAGAAAGTTGTGGCCCATTATCGGGGACAATCTCGTCTGGGAGACCAGATGAAGAAAATAATTTTTGTGAATTATCTAGTGTTTTACTTGTTGTTTTCCGCATTGGAAACATGTCTACCCATTTCGAATGGCTATCAATCACAATGAACAATTGTTGTCCTTCTAGTTCAGCAAAATCAATATGTAACCTTTGCCACACCCTGGGAGGCCATTTCCATGGCTGTAATAGTACTGATTTGGTTTCTTGCTTACCGATTGACATGTTGTACATTGACTAAGAATGTACTCTATATCGTTATCTAGATCTGGCCACCATAAGTAACTGCATGCAAAACTCTTGGTCAAGCACATTCCCAGGTCTTGTTCATGAAGATCTCCGAATAACTTAGACCTGAGTTTATTTGGAATAAACACTCTTGCACCCCACATGATACAATCTTTGTCCACGGACAATTCATTCCTACGAATGAAGAATGGATGAATATCATTGTCTGTTACTTGGTTTGGCCAGCCATTTGCGATGTAATCATACACCTTTGACATAACTGGGCCACGTTTGGTTGCTCTACCAATCTCTTCAACTGTGACTGGCAGTTCATCAATGTATGAAAAATAGAACACTTCTTTCCTATTGGGTGTAACTTGTGATGGGGAAGCAAGCTGGACATAGCATCAGCATTACTGTGATCAGCTGATTGTCTGTATTCAATATCAAATGTATATGCTGACAAAATCAAAGCCCATCTCTGCATTCGGGCTGCAGCTAAGGTTGGAACTGGGGACTTTGGATAGAGGATTGTTGTCAGGGGCTTATGGTCCATAACGATGGTAAACTTACGACCATATAAGTATTTGTGGAACTTCTTAACCCCAAAAATTAATGCCAAGGCTTCCCTTTCGATTTGCACATAATTACTCTCACTGGCACGAAGAGCGCCTGAAGCAAAAGCAATTGGTCTCTCCTCCACACTATGTAGTACATGAGAGATCACTGCCCCAACTCCATACGGAGAGGTGTCACATGCTAGCTTGATCTCCTTAGATACGTCATAGTGAACTAACATGGTGCTTTCTAACAACTGCCTTTTACACTCCTTGAATGCTGTGATGCATTCTTCTGACCACTTCCAATAGACTTGTTTTTTCAACAGCTCATTCAGTGGATGTAACATTGCAGCCAAATTTGGTAGGAACTTCCCATAATAGTTCAAAAGACCCAAAAATGATCGAAGTTCACTGACATTCTTGGAAGTGGGTACATTTCTAATTGCATCCAGCTTTCCCTTGGTTGGATGTAAACCATCTTTGCCTACTCTGACCTAAGTATTCCACTGAGTTTTGAAATAACTCTCACTTGCGAGCAGTCACTCGTACTCTGTGCTTCTCTAGCCGTTTGAGGACATCAATGTTATGGATTTGCTTGTTTGGTGCTGAAATGAGTATGTCATCTAAATAACATACTACCCCTTCAATGCCTTACAAAATCTGGTTCATCACCCCTTGAGACATGGCGGGAACGGAAGACAATCCAAATGGTAGCCTATTAAATTGATTTAGGCCTAGATGAGAATTTATTGTCAAGCATGACTTGGACTCCTCATCTAGTTCAAGCTTTAAGCAGGCATTTGTGAGATCTAACTTT
Source organism: Pristiophorus japonicus (assembly GCF_044704955.1). Taxonomy (NCBI): domain Eukaryota; kingdom Metazoa; phylum Chordata; class Chondrichthyes; family Pristiophoridae; genus Pristiophorus; species Pristiophorus japonicus. The sequence goes on from NC_091990.1 coordinate 78,509,889, forward strand.
GAGAAGATCTGATCACCTGTCAGCGTTATGAACAAATCTTGGCAATGTATTGGGGAGATTACCCTCTATAACCTCATTTATGGTTACTTTATAATCACCACACAATCTTAGCTTACCATCTGACTTAGGTACAATCTATATTAATGACTTGGAAGAAGGGGCCGAGTGTAACGTAGCCAAGTTTGCTGATGATACAAAGATGGGAGGAAAAACAATGTGTGAGGAGGACACACAAAATCTGCAAAAGGACATAGTTAGGCTAAGTGAGTGGGCAAAAATTTGGTAGATGGAGTATAATGTAGGAAAGTGTGAGGTCATGCACTTTGGCAGAAAAAAATCAAAGAGCAAGTTATTATTTAAATAGAGAAAGATTGCAAAGTGCCGCATTACAGCGGGATCTGGAGTACTTGTGCATGAAACACAAAAGGCTAGTATGCAGGTACAGCAAGTGATCAGGAAGGCCAGTGGTATCTTGGCCTTTATTGCAAAGGGGATGGAGTATAAAAGCAGGGAAGTCTTGTTATAGCTATATAAAGTATTGGTGAGGCCACACCTGGAATACTGCGTGCAATTTTGGTTTCCATATTTGCTTTGGAGGCAGTTCAGAGAAGGTTCACTAGGTTGATTCTGGGGATGAGGGGGTTGAATTATGAGGAAAGGTTGAGTAGATTGGGCCTCTACTCATTGGTATTCAGAAGAATGAGAGGTGATCTTATCAAAATGTATAAGATCATGAGGGGGCTTGACAAGGTGGATGCAGAGAGGATGTTTCCACTGATGGAGACTAGAATTAGAGGGCATGATCTTAGAATAAGGGGACGCCCATTTAAAATAGAGATGAGGAGAAATTTCTTCTTTCAGAGGGTTGTAAATCTGGAATTCGCTGCCTCAGAAAGCTGTGGAAGCTGGGACATTGAATAAATTTAAGACAGAAATAGACAGTTTCTTAAATGATAAGGGGCTATGGGGAGCGGGTGGGGAAGTGGAGCTGAGTCCCTGATCGATCAGCCACGATCTTATTGAATGGCGGAGCAGGCTCGAGGGACCGTATGGCCTACTCCTGTTCCTATTTCTTATGTTCTTGCATAACAATGGCTGTAGCTCAATTACATAGAGCTATCTTAGAGATAATGTTCTCAGGACTGGAATTTGCAATGGCTTACCGCCCGGTTTCTGAGCGGTTTTGGCCATTGTGGGCGGTAATCAGGTGAGCGAGAAATTCCTTACCTGAGTTACGCCGGCAGTTTTGAGGTACAGCTGGGGAGCGGACCGCCGGCATGCACGCCCATGAGGATCAGCGGAGCTCTGCAAGAAAAAGGTTAGTAATTGGTTTACCAATTATTTTTAAAATCTGTTGTGATTATTTCGTTTCACAGTGTCTTGGGAATATTTTTTTGATGTTTTAGGTGATGTTTTTTGAAAAATTATTTTTATTGTTTTTCTGGAGTTGGCCCAACCCGCAGCCTCGGGATAAATTTTTATTGGTTTAAATTTATCGCCCATTTTGTTTAGGGACCGCCCAATCGACCCAAAATTGCACTTTTCTGCCCAGAATGGGGGTACAAACCCCCTGTTTTTCGCTCGGCGGATTTTTTTATTTTTTGGGGGGGTAGTTTTCGCCGACGATAATCTTCCCAATCTTAGCGGTCTTTTGGGCGGCAATCGGGCGCTGGTGGACTGATAAGAAATTCTAGCCCTCAGTCTAGTCTTTTGAGTTCTTGCTCAACTTTCTCCTCGAGTGCATATGGTACAGGATGTGGTTTGCAGTAAACCGATCTAGCAACCTTCTGTACTCTGACACTCTCCTTGAAGCCTTGGATCGGACTGCCTGTTTGACAGAACATCTTCAGATACTTCTTGATGACATCATCCTTCGATGCAAATCTCGTTTCAACACGGAAAATCTCATTCCAATCCAGTCTCAGTGATCCCAACCAATTTCTTCCTCGTAAGGCAGGCTTGTCTCCTGCCACTACTAAGAGAGGAAAACTCTGAAATTGATCCTTGTATTTCACCGGTACGGTGATACGACCTATAGAAACATAGAAAATAGGTGCAGGAGTAGGCCATTCGGCCCTTCGAGCCTGCACCGCCATTCAATGAGTTCATGGCTGAACATGCAACTTCAGTACCCCATTCCTGCTTTCTCGCCATACCCCTTGATCCCCCTAGTAGTAAGGACGACATCTAACTCCTTTTTGAATATATTTAGTGAATTGGCCTCAACAACTTTCTGTGGTAGAGAATTCCACAGGTTCACCACTCTCTGGGTGAAGATGTTTCTCCTCATCTCGGTCCTAAATGGCTTACCCCTTATCCTTAGACTGTGACCCCTGGTTCTGGACTTCCCCAACATTCATAAGAACATAAGAATTAGGAACAGGAGTAGGCCTTCTAGCCCCTCGAGCCTGCTCCACCACCCAACAAGATCATGGCTGATCTGGCCGTGGACTCAGCTCCACTTACCCGCCCGCTCCCCATAACCCTTAATTATCTTATTGGTTAAAAATCTAGCTATCTGTGATTTGAATATATTCAATGAGCTAGCCTCAACTACTTCCTTGGGCAGAGAATTTCACAGATTCACAACCCTCTGGGAGAAGAAATTCCTTCTCAACTCGGTTTTAAATTGGCTCCCCCGTATTTTGAGGCTGTGCCCCCTAGTTCTAGTCTCCCCGACCAGTGGAAACAACCTCTCTACCTCTATCCTGTCTATCCCCTTCATTATTTTAAATGTTTCTATAAGATCACCCCTCATCCTTCTGAACTCCCAACGAGTAAAGACCCAGTCTACTCAATCTATCATCATAAGGTAACCCACTCATCTCTGGAATCAGCCTAGTGAATCGTCTCTGTACCCCTTCCAAAGCTAGTATATCCTTCCTTAAGTAAGGTGACCAAAACTGCACGCAGTACTCCAGGTGCGGCCTCACCGATACCCTGTACAGTTGCAGCAGGACCTCCCTGCTTTTGTACTCCATCCCTCTCGCAATGAAGGCCAACATTCCATTCGTCTTCCTGATTACCTGCTGTACCTGCAAACTAACCTTTTTGGGATTCATGCACAAGGACCCCCAGGTCCCTCTGCACTGCAGCATGTTGTAATTTCTCCCCATTCAAATAATATTCCCTTTTACTGTTTTTTTTTCCCAAGGTGGATGACCTCACATTTTCCAACATTGTATTCCATCTGCCAAACCTTAGCCCATTCGCTTAACCTATCTAAATCTCTTTGCAACCTCTCTGTGTCCTCTAGACAACCCGCTTTCCCACTAATCTTGGTGTCATCTGCAAATTTTGTTACACTACACTCTGTCCCCTCTTCCAGGTCATCTATATATATTGTAAACAGTTGTGGTCCCAGCACCGATCCCTGTGGTACACCACTAACCACCGATTTCCAACCCGAAAAGGACCCATTTATCCCGACTCTCTGCTTTCTGTTAGCCAGCCAATTATCGATCCATGCTAATACATTTCCTCTGACTCCGCGTACCTTTATCTTCTGCAGTATCCTTTTGTGTGGCACCTTATCGAATGCCTTTTGGAAATCTGAATACACCACATCCATCAGTACACCTCTATCCACCATGCTCGTTATATCCTCAAAGAATTCCAGTAAATTAGTTACACATGATTTCCCCTTCATGAATCCATGTTGCGTCTGCTTGATTGCACTATTCCTATCTAGATGTCCCGCTATTTCTTCCTTAATGATAGCTTCAAGCATTTTCCCCACTACAGATGTTAAACTAACCGGCCTATAGTTACCTGCCTGTTGTCTGCCCCCTTTTTTAAACCGAGGCGTTACATTACACTATCACAGGAATGTTCTCTCCTGAGTAGCCTCGCAGCTCTATCTTGGGTTTCTCCAAAGGGAAATCACGCAACTTGTCGAGATATAGCGATTCCAGTATTACACTCTCAGGTGCGTCGGTATCGATTTCCATGGGTAGCTTGGTTCCTGCAACATCTACGTGGATGATGATACTTTTCGAATCGCTGTTAGGTACTCTCGTGCTCCTGATGACGTGTATCTCTTCGTCATGTTGCTTTTCTTCCATGCTATGTACTCTCTGTTAAGCTCATAATAAAGTAATGTAACTGAGTACTGGAGACATGAGTAAGTGTGACCTTAGCTCCTTTATTCAAACTCCAGAGTGTTGGTACAGCATGGGAGGCCTGCTTATATACAGTGCTCCCAAGGGATGCTGGGATCCCTTGGGACTCCAACATGTATGCCCTCTGGTGGCAGTATGATACAGGTTACCTCGGGTTTCATACATAACATCACTCCCTCCCAAAGTCAATCGTACACTTATTTACAGGGTGAGACGATCCGGGGTTTTTCGCTCCCTTGTCGATCGTCTCGGTAGAAATGCAGGTGTGGGTGAGTTGGTTGCTTCTTCGTTGGGCTGCTGGGCAGCTGGCCTTGCCGGGCTGCTGGGGATGGTGAATTTAGTTGCATTTGTACCGAGACGATCGACAAGGGAGCGAAAAGCTCCAGATCGCCTCACCCTGTAAATAAGTGTACTGTTGACTTTGCGAGGGAGTGATGTTATGTATGAAACCTGAGGTAACCTGTATCATACAGTCACCAGAGGGCATACATGTTGGAGTCCCAAGGGATCCCATGCTGTACCAATACTCTGGAGTTTGAATAAAGGAGCTAAGGTCACACTTACTTCATGTCTACAGATGTCAGTTGCCACTTGTGTGTGTGTTGGAGGGTCGAAGTTGGTGGCGTCCTCTTCGGGTTGCTCGTGGCTGTCTGTAAATTGCAGTTTGGTTTGGTACAAATGCTTTCTGCAAGTTAGTCTATTAGTAAGTTTGACCTGAAACACCCTATTCCCTTCTTTGGCTATGACGATGCCAGCAAGCCATTTGGGACCATATCTCTAGTTGAGTACAAATACAGGGTCATTGACTTCAATGTCGCGTGACAAGTTTGCACGATCATGGTACATGCTTTGTTGATGCCGCCTGCCCTCGACGTGATCATGGAGATCAGGGTGGACAAGTGAGAGCCTTGTTCTGAGCAGCTCGGCTGGGGGAACCCTGGTGAATGAGTGGGGTCTGGTGCGGTAGCTGAGCAAGACTCAGGACAGGTGGGTCTGCAGGGAGCCTTCCGACACACGTTTTAAGCTTTGCTTGATGATTTGGACTGCCCGTTCTGCTTGACCGTTTGATGCGGGCTTGAATGGGGCAATTGTGACGTGCTTGATCCCATTAATTCCTGAAGCACGGTGAAGCATGGCCCATTGTCACTGACAAGGACATCAGGCAGGCCATGCATGGCGAACATGGCTCGTAAGCTTTCGATGGTGGCAGTGGACTTGCTTACAGACATTATTACACACAATCCATTTTGAATAAGCATCCACAACAACCAAAAACATTTTGCCGAGAAACGGGCCCGCAAAGTCAACGTGGATCCTAGACCACGGTTTGGAGGGCCTTGACCACAAACTTATCGGTGCCTCTCTGGGTCCATTGCTCAGTTGAGAGCAAGTGTTGCATTGGCGCTTGCATGACTCCAAATCTGAATCCATGCAGGGCCACCGCACATGGGATCTGGCTATAGCATTCATCATTACTATGCCTGGGTGGGTACTGTATGAACTGTAGGTCGCGTATGAACGTTTCCCTGCCTTTCTTGGGCAAAACCACGCGATTACCCCACAAAAGAGAGTCCACCTGTATGGACATTTCATCTTTGCGCCACTGGAACGGCTTGATCTCTTGCATCTCCGCTGGAACGCTGTACCAGCTCCCATGGAGGAAACAGTTTTTTTTACAAGGGACAGTAAAGGATCCTGGCTGGTCCAGGTCCTGATCTGGTGGGCCGTAACGGGTGACTTTTCGTTTTCAAATGCATCCATTACCAAGAGCAAGTCTGCAGGCTGTGCCATTTCCACCCCAGTGGTGGGCAGTGGTAGCCGACTGAGAGCATCAGCGCAGTTCTCTGTGCCTGGTCTGTGGCGGATTACATAGTTATATGCAGATAGTGTGAGCGCCCATCTTTGGATGCGGGCAGAGGCATTGGCATTAATCCCTTTGCTCTCTGAAAATAGTGATATGACCGGCTTATGGTCAGTTTCTAGCTCAAATCTGAGACCAAACAGATACTGGTGCATTTTTTTCACCCCGTAAACGCATGCCAGAGCTTTTTCAATCATGCTGTAGGCCCTTTCGGCCTTGGACAAACTCCTGTACGCATAGGCAACCGGTTGCAATGTTCCCGATTCGTTTGCTTTTTGTAACGCGCACCCGACCCCGTTCGAAGACGCATCACAAGCAGCCTCTTGTGATTTCCCCCATACCCAGTCATCTCCCTTGCATAGCAACACATGTAGGGATTCCAGCAAGGTGCTTAACCCGGGTAGGAAATTACCAAAATAGTTGAAGAGTCCCAGGAATGACTGCAGCTCCGTCACGTTCTGTGGTCTCAACGCGTTCTTGATGGCCTCCGTCGTGGTGTCGGTGGGTCTGATGCCGTCTGCCGCAATTCTTCTTCCTAAGAACTCGACCTCTGGCGCCAGGAAAATACACTTCAAGCGTTTCAACCCGAGTCCCACGCGATCTAGCCGACTTAGAACCTCTTCCAGGTTCGTCAAGTGTTCGATGGTGTCTCGACCTGTGACCAGTATGTCGTCCTGGAAAACCACGGTGCGCGGAACTAACTTTAGCAGGCTCTCCATGTTCCTTTGAAAAATTGCCGCGGCCGATCGAATCCCAAATGGGCATCTGTTGTAGATGAACAGACCTTTTTCCGTGTCGATGCAGGTGAGGCCTTTCGAAGATTCCGCCAGCTCCTGCGTCATGTAGGCCAAGATCAGGTCCAACTTGGTGAATGTCTTTCCTCCAGGCAGGGTCGCAAATAGGTTGTCTGCCTTGGGTAGCGGGTGCTGGTCCTGGAACGAAAAAATAGTCCCCACAAATTCTGACTCTGCCATCGCCTTTGAGAACCGGAACAATCTGACTGGCTCACTTGAACTCCACCGTCACGATGATGCCTTCTCGCTGCAGCCTGTCCAGCTCAATTTCCACTTTCTCTCGCATCATATATGGCACCACATATGCCTTGTGATGGATGGGTCGTGTCCCGGGAACCAAGTGGATCTGCACCTTCGCCCCCGAGAAACTTCCGATGCCTGGCTCAAACAACGACGGGAACTTGCTCAGAACCTGGGCACATGAGGTGGTGTTGATGGACGAAAGCGCTCGGATGTCATCCCAGTTCCAGCTGATTTTTCCCAGCCAGCTTCTGCCGAACAGTGTGGGGCCATCTCCTGGTACAATCCATAGTGGTAGTTTGTGCACTGCTCCATCATAGGAGACTGTTACTGCTGCACTGCCAATTACAGGGATCAGCTCTTTAGTGTAAGTTCTTAGCTTGGTGTGAATGGGGCTAAGCTTGGGCCTGTGTGATTTGTTGCACCACAGCCTGTCGAAGGCCTTTTTGCTCATGGTAGACTGACTCACACCCGTGTCCAGTTCCATGGATACTTTTAGCAAGATCGGTGGACATTTTGTGGTGAAGGTGTGTATTCCGTACATTTTTGCCTCCTCGGTTCGAGTCTCTAGTTCAGTTTGATCTGCCATGGATCGATCCTCCTCTGCAACGTGGTGGTTTGCAGGGTTTGCAGCTCGTCTGCACATTCGCTGGAGGTGTCCCATTGTTCCACAGCCTTTGCACACATTGTGTTTGAAGCAGCATTGATGGGCTCGATGATCACCTCCGCAGCACCAACAAGGTATTAACTGCCTCACATTAACGTTTGATGGCGGACTCTGGGTCATCTGAGGTTGTACAGCTGTAGGCGTGTATGTTCTGCCATATGCATTCCTGCCTGAAAACTACGTTACTTTGTGTACAGTACTTGCCGAAACCTCTATGCTGCGAAATTTGTTTGGTGGTGGACATAAATGCCTGGGCTATCGTTATGGCTTTGCTCAGGTTCGGTGTTTCAACAGTCAATAGTTTGCGAAGGATAACCTCATGGTCAATGCCAAGCACAAAGTCTCTTAGCATTTGCTCAAGAAATCCATCGAATTCGCAATGTCCTACAAGGCGCCTTAGTTCGGCGACATAGCTCGTCACTTCCTGGCCTTCAGACCGTTGACAAGTGTAAAATCGATACCTTGCCATCAGAACGCTTTCCTTCGGATTTAGGTGCTCCCGGACCAGTGTACACAGTTCTTCATACGATTTGGTTGTTGGTTTCAACGGAGCTAGAAGATTCTTCGAGGCCATAGGTTGTTGCCCCGCAGACAGTGAGGAACATCGCCCTTCGTTTGGCAGCGTTCTTGTCCCCTTCAGCTCGTTGGCCACGAAGTATTGGTCGAGTCGCTCCACGAAGGCCTCCCAATCGATCCCTTCTGAGAATTTCTCCAGGATACCAACAGTTCTCTGCATTTTCGCGTGATTGTTCGTTATCTCGTCGCCAGTTGTTAAGCTCATAATAAAGTAATGTAACTGAGTACTGTAGACTGTGACCTTAGCTCCTTTATTCAAACTCCAGAGTGTTGGTACAGCATGGGAGACCTGCTTATATACAGTGCTCCCAAGAGATGCTGGGATCCCTTGAGACTCCCAACAGGTATGCTCTCTGGTGATGCAGGTTACCTAGGGTTGCATACATAACACTCTCTGGCGATTTCCACTTATAGCCTTGAAAGTTGGTTTACTTTTCAGTCGGCATGCCTTTGCAAGATTCCCAGTTTTCTTGCAGAAGAAACACTCTGCCTTCGCACATGGACAATGTTGAGCAATGTGTTGGCCCAGACACCGATAGCACAATTTCAGTGCCCAACTGCCTTTTACTTTTAACCTGCAGGTGATTCACCTCGGTTGTCTGATGACTGGAAATGGTACGAAATTCTCTGGAATATTGGTCGACCATATCCATCGACATAGCTGTCTGACAAGTTAAATTAAAAGTCAAGTTAGGGGTTGTCAACAACTTTCTTCTGATCGCTTCATTTTTCATCCCACAAACAATGTGGTCACGCAGTGCTCAGTCCTGAAAGTTTCCGAAATGACAGTGAATGGATTGATTTTTTAATATTACAATGTACTCACTGATACTTTCGTCAGTGAATTGATCTTGTTTTCCAAAACGATCGCTTTCAGCAATTTCCAGGGGCTGAGGACTGTAATGGTGTTTTAACTTGATTAGAATCTCTAAGTGATGAGTCCTTTGGCTTGATGGGAACAAGCACATTTTTCATACACCTCGGGCCCTGCTTCAGTCAGGAAAATAGCCCGTTTTCTTTCTAACTCCACCCGGTTACGGTGTTCATCATCGGGGACTTCGATGATACTATTCGCGGTGAAAAACATTTCTAGCCGCTCCACGTAAGCTCCGAAAGTGTCTCAGTCATGATGGAATTCACCCAAGCGCTCAATTATTCTCATAGGCGCAGCCATCTGGACACTGGCATTTCAGCCAAGTGTGCTTGTAATTTACCTTGGATTTTCAGCTGTTCTGCAAGACAAAGGACCTCTCTAGTCTCTCTGTTGTTTAGCTGGAGTCATCCATCAACAAAAATTTCAGCTAGGGTATCCAGAAATCCTATCCTCATCGCCAATGTGGTATCTTCTCCATGACATCACAAACACACGCCTCCAAGATGGCTTCAACTCAGGAACTTGTCAGCTGACCTGACCTTTTATGATTATATATGAGCAATTTCATTACCACAGTAGTCCACTAGGTGGAGCAGTAGTCCACTAGATGGAGCACAACAGTGCTGAGACAAAGTAACCTTGAAATGACTGAATTAAACTTTTGAAGAATGTGAAACTAACAAGCAAGCACTGAAACTAACCTACAACTGCGGCTCATTACTGATGATCCCTTTAAATCAGGCTTTGGAGCCGGCATCCGGCTGCTTCACGCCAGCTCTCCCTATCGCTGTTTCCTCCAGGTGCTAAGGTAGGTGGCAACAATCACTTTTGCAGATCGGATGTTCAGTGAGTGTTGACACTTACTGACGTCACGATTCACCGAGCATTGAGGCACCCGGCGATAGCTGTTAGCGGCAGCGCTGTGGAGGTGTAGGATTTGGCGTGCAACATTGGATTCGCCTCACCCCAGTGATAATGCTCCAGCGCCCTGTTAGCGCCACCTGCTGGCACTAACGGGAGGCATTAAGGTACTGAATTTTTCCTCCACTGATTTACCTTACTGGATGTAATTCAGCACCTGGTAGTAATAGGTTTGGGTGTCAGAGCCCATAGCTACTTTAAGTGGGGGGGCGGGGGGGGTCGAAGAGTCTGGAAGCGCTGGGAAGGGGGTCCTGTGATTCTACAAACACAATAAATGGAAGAATTGCAAACACTGGGTCAGATCCTGGGATCAGTGGGAGAGCGATCTGCAATCTAGGAGCATTGAGGAGGGAAGTGCAGGTTCTGCAATGACTTGGAGCTGTCCTGGGATCAGAGACCACGGCAAATATGATCTTAGATTGTGAGCAATTAAAGATGGTTTTCAGATTTAGAATTGAGGTTGGTGGAGTCCTAGGAAAAGGCTTCTGGAATCCAGCAGGACTGGGAAAGGTGTTTGGGAGCACTGGGGACAGAGTCTGTCAGGATTGGGGTTTTCTGGAATCTGGTTGCATTTGGTTGGGGTGGGAGGGGAAGGTCATCAGCCTTGTAGACGAGGGAGGCCAAAACATGGGACCTTGAGTTGCCTTTTGGTCGCTTCAAACCATCAGACCCAACACCACCATAGTCCTGCACGCCGGCCTCCTTTCCTCATCCATCTGTAAACCAGGGGTTTCAGAATATTTTGTGACTGGGACCTAACAGTTCAATGTGAGATTTCAGAGAACAGTTCATCGAGGAGTGCTTCAGCTAAATCATTCCTTTCTTCCATTCCCCATTCACTAATAGTTCCACAATGCTTATCGCTTTCCTTACAATCACCATATGATTGCCTTCCTCCAGTTCAGATTCGTCCTCACTTCACAAAGATAAACACCAATACCAAATCCAGATCAAAAAACAAATTTAGCAAACAAGTCATGTCTGCATTGGCAGAATAAAATGACTAATCACCCTTCTGTCACCCCTTAGTGCATGTCTTTGGTGCTCATTTTCCTATCCTTGTGCTCCTATGTAATGCTGTCCCAATGGCTACAGCTTGGGAGGTGGATAGTTGCTTCAGGACATTGGGAAATTGCTCCTTGAGGACACTACACATGACATTTAAGGATGGCCACCAGCAGCTCTGGACCTAGAGAGTCCTGCTGCAGATTGCAGCATCTTGGCCACCTGGCTGAGTCAGATTAACAAGGGCACTGGCGGAGGAGGAGGCATGCTGACCTCCTGAGAGAGGACAGCAGATACCTCTTCCATGGAGCCAAGCCCACTCTTCTGTGGCAGTGCCTCAGCACTCCCAGGGTTCTGCAGGAGAGCAGCAGTGATGTGATGTCCTGGAATTCCCTTTCAACGTTGGCCCGCAAAGCCAGTGTGAAGTGCCTCTAGTAGCCCTATCATCTTCCATGGCAGCAGTTTGAAGCTGGGAGAATTGTCATAGATGGTCCATCATGCTAAGTTCCTCTGCAGTGCTGATGGAGTTGACCTGTTGGTCCACGTTAAACAGAATGATCTCCCTGCTCTGAACAAAGACTTGAGATAAGTTGGAGCTGAACCGTCATACTCCGCAACATTGTGCACAAACTCTCTGGCATGTTGTCCAGTGCACCAAGCATTTCCTGGCGAAAGTCCATTACCCTTCTTTGGTAGCCTGGCCCCTTTAAAGTCAGTATCTGAGTCCTCTTCAATGGAACTACTATGTGATCTTGCCCTCCATCAAGCTGGCACCTATTGCTCTCTATCCCTTTGCCCTAGATCCTGTGCATATGCCCAGTGAGTCATCCCTCATCTAACCAAACATCTAAAGTGTCAGTATCTGAACCGGTGTTTGCGGTAATGAGACCAAGTGACGGTGCCTCTTCATGATCACTCATCGCCTTTGTCCACTAGCTGAGGGGCATCGATATTCTCAGGAGCTGAAATGAAAGAAAGGAACGAGCTTCAGCCTCTGGTGTGAGGGAGAGCCAAGAGAAAGAAGTGTACAGTGAAAGCCCAGAAGTGTGTGTTGAAACCATCTGCAGCTTGTCAGGCAGAGCGTGCGGGGTGAGGGAGAAGTCGGAAGAGACAAGGAGGAATAAGTGTGAACAAACCCTGCTGGGCATCTCCTCCAGCATCGCCAGTGGCCACAACTTCCACTCTGCTGTTACCTATTATAGCCAGGACGCTCTCCAAGTGGGGGGTGAGGGTGTGCAGAAGTGTTCTTCCTTCTCCGGTGGCTGCCTGTTGCCTGCTGTTACATACAATCTTCTCCTGCAAGAAAGAGTGAAGTGTGTAATAAGTGAAAGTCTTGTGAGGTGTTTGAAGAATGTGGCTGTCAGTGTATGCATGAAATGTGAGAGTGGGTAAATGAGGGTTTTAATAGAGGTCAATGTGAGGATGAGGAGAAGGATGTTTAGTGAAGTATGGTGCACTGGTTGCAGGAAATTGTGGGGGAGGGGAGTGCAGAAATTGTGTGTGTGTTGTAATTAATGAGGTACAGTTGTGTTGAGAACGTATTTTAGCAGTCTTATCTTAACAACTCTAGTTAAATCATTTATTTTTATCTTGCATTGCAGCCAAGCTCTTGGGGCAGTGTTTCAAGCATTGACATCCTCAGTAGTCTCCCACTGCCTTCTGAGCAGATTCTTGGAGGGCTTCCTGCTCGCTGGAGTGAAAAGGATGTCCCTCTGCTTGTCCACTTCCTACACCAAGGCCTCCAGTGCAACATCAGAGAAACTTGGTGCCCACTTGCATTCTCCTTCAACCATTTCTGCCAGAATTTGTTTTGTGGATTTAGCAGTAATAAGAGGTGCTGGCTGCCTTAGGTAGCATCCTGGCCTCCTGACATTGGCCCATTCTGATAAATGTGCAGGCAATGAATAACACAGAGAGCGCTGCCTGCAGGCACGAATCATTCGAATCAGCAGGCAGCACGGCTATTGCATGGACACCAACTTATGGGCGTGAGTAGTCCGTGCCCTGCCCCCCCACATATCTTTTTAGGTGTGATCTGATTTTCCGATTTCTAGGCCAAAGAATATAAAATCCAATCAGCCTATACAAAACCTTAATTTTAGCTCAGTTAGAGTACAGAGTACGATATTGGGCTCCACACAATAGGAAGGATGTTGGGGCTTTAGAGAAGGGATAACCCAGATTCAATAGGATGCTGCGATATATTTAAGAAGGAGACAGATAAATTTCTAGACACAAAAGGCATCGGGGTATGAGGAGAAAGCGGGAATATGGTGTTGAGATAGAGGATCAGCCATGATATTGAATGGCGGTGCAGACTCGAAGGGCCGAATGGCCTACTACTGCTCCTATTTTCTATGATTGTATGAGAGAAATACCAATATAAAGAAAGACATGAAAATAGGGACTTTTTTTATTAGAACAGCGCAGATTATTGGTGTTTAAAATTATGTATGCTTGGGACACAGTAGATTGAAACAGACTGTTCCCATGAGTCAAGAACAAAGGACCTTAGATATAGGATAAACGTAAGCGATTTAGAACTAAGAACAAGAGAACCTTCTTCATATAGAGTGTTAGGCAGTGAATTCACTTGCAGGGTTAGTGGTTGAGGCAGAAACTGTCAACATACAAGATTAGATTGGAGAGATGAATGAAGGAAAATGGGTTGATTTGGGAACAGGTCAATATGATTACAACTATTTGCTTGTGTGTAGAGTAAATGCTGATATTGACTGGTCGGGCCAAATGGCCTGTTCCTATGATGTAATATATAAGGAGTTCATATAAAACAAGTATAACATATCCTGGCTGCAATAGTAGGCTAAATCCTGGAAATTCTCATCGACCGCATCACTGGCTGATGGTTGGCCACATGTAAATGAGACCATTAGCGACTTACAGGCTCAGCATGGAATGGCTCCAGATGTGCAAGTAAGCTCAGGGGAAGCTGTTTGAAGGCAAGCACTGGAAATGACAGCCACACCAATTTCCTTGCTGGCAAAATTTCCTATACCGTTCCTATGCTGCTCATGCTCCAGAATTAGCGAGGAAATTCATCCCAATCGAGGAGGTGGAAAAAATACTGCTGTTTCTGCAGCAAATTAATTAGTTGAAAATTGTTTCTGTTTTAAATCCTCTAATCTCCACTTTTTTGCCTTGTTTTATAGAAAAGTATGCTAAGCATTGGTGCGCCCTGCTAATAGCTGATAACTCAACATTTGCTCTGTGCCATTCGCAGGTCAACCCCAATCTCCACTATGAGGTACAAACAGATATTGTGTCATTGTATCTGATATTTATTACAGGTTGAACCCTCTTATCCGGCACTCTTGGGACCTGGCCTGTGCCGGATAAGGGATTTTGCCGGATGAGGGGAGGTCACGTTAAATTGGATGGTACAGGTACTGAGCAAGAGGATATCATGGCTGGCTGGCTTGAGACTAGTAGTGCGGCAGAGAGATCGGGGTGGGTGGGGGGGGAGGGGGGAGGAGCGGTGAATCGCAGGGTCAGGCCAACGATCGGGAGTCGGCAGTGAGGAAGGACTTCAATCCGTTCATGTCGGAGTTCCGGTGACTGGGAATGGTGCCGGACGAGGTGTGGTGCCAGATAAGGGAGTCCCGGATAAGAGAGGTTCAGCCTGTACGATAAAAACTGCTTGTATTGGTTGTACCGATGTAAAAGTCACAGCTCTGATTTGTTACATGAAAATCTCATGATTGTATTGGTACACAAGACTATACAAATGATTTTAAAACTGCACATTTGTTCTGTACTGAGTGTTTCCATTTGAAGGATTATTTCTCAGTTCAATCTTTGCTTAAAACTTTGCACCTTAAGTGTGAGATAACACAAAGCTTTATTTTGCAGCAATGTAAGTATGACAGCTGTAACTGTGAGAAGAGTGAGGACTGCATGTGTGCTGCCCTCTCCTCGTATGTTCAGGCTTGTGCAGCCAAAGGCATCACCATTTCCAACTGGAGAGCTAATGTATGCTGTAAGTATAACTATATTAATCAACTGTACATTGAGTTAACACCTGTCAGATTTATAGCAGTGACTGCAACACATTGGACCTTTCCCATTTACTGCAGAGCTTCATATTCTTATACACCTAGAAAAATCCACCATGAGGCAACAAAAGGTAATCATGCGGTAGCTCTACATATTAGTGCTTTGCATGCACTGATATACTGCCACTGACGCCACCCCATCCATTACTGCTATCTAAGGCTGAACCAGATTGTCCTCAACTTTGGTGTCCTGTCAACCCCAAGCAGAACTTTAAACCCCACATTTTATCCATCACCAAATGACATTTTTCCAGCTCCACAACATTGCTCACCTCCACCCTACCTCAGCTCCTGATACCTTCAGATGACTCTAATGCTCTTTTAGCTGGCCTACCGTCCTCCACTCCATGAACTGAATCTTGATCTAAACTGCAGCACTTATCCTGGCCCACTTGCTCATCTTCACTGAATTACGTTGGCACCTATTCCCAAGAATATCACCTTTAAAATGCTAATCCGCATTTTTAAATTCCTTCGTGGCCTTGCCACACCCAACCTGTGCAATCACCTTCAGCCTTATGTTCCTTTTGAACAGTCCATTCCCCTGATTCTAGCCTTCTGTATCACCTTTCCTCCACCTCCTCTTGGCATGTGTTGGTCTTCATTGCTGGAGCTCGCTCCCTAAACCGTATCCACCTTGAAAATCCTGCCCAAAACTATGAACAAGCTTTCTACTACCCCTCCTAATCTATCCCTATCTGGATCGATGTCCATTTCTGTCACCTATTTGTGAGACGCCTCAGGACATTTTCCATTAATGGAGCTATGTTAATGCAAACTGTTGATCTTGTGAATGGCAGCACATGTTAATGAGCTGTGCCACTAGTGAGCTGTGTCTAGTGAAACAGTACATTAGTGAGCTGTGCCAAGTGCCACAGTATGTTAATGAGCTGTGCCGGATGTCACAGTATGTTAGTGAGCTGTGCCGAGTGTCACAGTATGTTAGTGAGCTGTGCCTAGTGAAACAGTATGTTAGTGAGCTGTGCCGAGTGTCACAGTATGTTAGTGAGCTGTGTCTAGTGCCACAGTGTGTTAGTGAGCTGTGCCGAGTGTCACAGTATGTTAGTGAGCTGTGTCTAGTGCCACAGTATGTTCGTGAGCTGTGCCTCGTGCCACAGTGTGTTAGTGAGCTGTCTATTGTGAAACAGTGTGTTAGTGAGCTGTGTCTAGTGCCACAGTATGTTAGTGAGCTGTGTCTAGTGCCACAGTATGTTAGTGAGCTGTGTCTAGTGCCACAGTATGTTAGTGAGCTGTGGCTAGTGATACAGTATGATAGTGAGCTGTGCCTAGTGAAACAGTATATTAGTGAGCTGTGTCTAGTGAAACAGTATGTTAGTGAGCTGTGCCTAGTGAAACAGTATGTTAGTGAGCTGTGTCTAGTGAAACAGTATGTTAGTGAGCTGTGTCTAGTGAAACAGGATGTTCATGAGCTGTGCCTAGTGAAACAGTATGTTCGTGAGCTGTGTCTAGTGTCACAGTGTGTTAGTGAGCTGTGTCTAGTGAAACACTATGTTAGTGAGATGTGCCTCGTGTCGAAATCTCGACTCTCAATTTAACTAAAAAAAAATGAAATTCTGACACAAACAGCTCGGTAGATGTTCCTTTAATAGATTTACTTGCTGTAAGGAAAAGTCTCACTAAGTCAAAGGCTCAGCGAAGACTTCTTCAGAGGTATAGAATCACATTATCTTTGTACAGAAGCACAAACAAAGAAATTATGGTTCTATCACCTGTATCACTTCTGCCCTTGCGGTCAGCAAATGCAGTTAAGGAGTTCTTTAATCACTTAATTAACATTACATCCTTGTTTTAATTCTGTACATGTATATGCAGCCTTTATCTAATACTTCTATGGTTTAGCACAGCGACAGTTATCGGTGGGGAGTATAATTCTAACAGGACATTCTTTCTGTTCGGGAGGGTAAATTCAAGGTTCCTTCGCTCACACAGATGGCCCCTGCCTTTCTTTAATTAGCTATCAGTCAAGGTTAACATGTTTATGCAGAAGCAAACTGTCTGCTGCAGGGGCTTCTGGGAGAACTGAGACTCCATTTTGTTTTATTACAAAAGGGTACATTTAACAGAAAATGTAACTTGAAAAGTAAATTTCCACATTCCCCCCTTTTGTCCTTTACAAGGACAACTTAATCCTTTCTAGTCTTGCATAGTCGTTCTATTTCCACACAAGAACCTTCATTAGTTGTTGCTACCATCACCCCAGCAGTGGTCTCGTTTGGTAATGTTGTTTCTCCCGACCTGGCGCAGCAACACTTAACTAATCCAAACAAAAGGTATAGTTCAAAGATTATCAGCAAGAATACCATCAGTCCCCATAGTCCATACAGTTCCTTTTTCATTCCTCCTTGTCGGGTGCCCTTTTGCAATGGGACGCATGGATCCATGTTGGTCTTTTAACTTGATTGCAGTATTAGTTGTCAGCAAGACCTGGAATGGTCCTTCAAATCTTGGTTGTAGGCTGCTTTTTCTTTTAAAAAATTTTGATGTAAACGAAATGCCCAGTCTCCAGATTATGATACTTCCCTTCTGCTGGTTCGACGTACTTGTGAATGAAAGCTGGAAATACATTTGGTTAATGCAATACAATAATTCAACATATTTTCTTCCATTTTATGGATGTCCATTTGTTTTGCAGTAAACGGTGCAGTAAAAGGTAGTCGTTGGGACATAAGAACATAAGAACATAAGAATTAGGAACAGGAGTAGGCCATCTAGCCCCTCGAGCCTGCCCTGCCATTCAATAAGATCATGGCTGATCTGGTCGTGGACTCAGCTCCACTTACCCGCCCTCTCCCCGTAACCCTTAATTCCCTTATTGGTTAAAAATCTATCTATCTTTGACTTGAAAACATTCAATGAGCTAGCCTCAACTGCTTCCCTGGGCAGAGAATTGCACAGATTCACAACCCTATGGGAGAAGAAATTTTTTCTCAACTCAGTTTTAAATTGGCTCCTCCGTATTTTGAGGCTGTGCCCCCAGTTCTAGTCTCCCCCACCAATGGAAACAACCTCTCTGCCTCTATCTTGTCTATCCCTTTCATGATTTTAAATGTTTCTATAAGATCACCCCTCATCCTTCTGAACTCCAAGGAGTAAAGACCCAGTCTACTCAATCTATCATCATAAGGTAACCCCCTCATTTCTGGAATCAGCCTAGTGAATCGTCTCTGTACCCCTTCCAAAGCTAGTATATCCTTAAGTAAGGTGACCAAAACTGCATGCAGTACTCCAGGTGTGGCCTTACCAATACCTTATACAGTTGCAGCAAGACCTCCCTGCTTTTGTACTCCATCCCTTTCGCAATGAAGGCCAATATTCCATTTGCTTTCCTGATTACCTGCTGCACCTGCAAACTAACCTTTTGGGATTCATGCACAAGGACCCCCAGGTCCCTTTGCACCACAGCATGTTGTAATTTCTCCCCATTCAAATAATATTCCCTTTTACTGTTTTTTTTTCCCAAGGTGGATGACCTCACACTTTCCGACATTGTATTCCATCTGCCAAACCTTAGCCCATTCGCTTAACCTATCCAAATCTCCTTGCAGTCTCTGAGTCCTCGACACAACCCGCTTTCCCACTAATCTTAGTGTCATCTGCAAATTTTGTTGCACTACATTCTGTCCCCTCTTCTAGGTCATCTATGTATATTGTAAACAGTTGTGGTCCCAGCACTGATCCCTGTGGCACACCACTAACCACTGATTCCTAACCGGAAAAGGACCCATTTATCCCGACTCTCTGCTTTCTGTTCGCCAGCCTATTCTTTATCCATGCTAATACATTTCCTCTGACTACATGTACCTTTATCTTCTGTAGTAACCTTTTGTGTGGCACCTTATCGAATGCCTTTTGGAAATCTAAATACACCACATCCATCGGTACACCTCTATCCACCATGCTCGTTATATCCTCAAAGAATTCCAGTAAGTTAGTTAAACATGATTTCCCATAACTATCTCATGTGGTGATAGACCTGTTGTTCTGTTAGTTGCAGATTGCATTATCATCAAGGCTAAGGGCAGCAGTTCTACCCATTTTAGTCCAGTGTCATTGCATAATTTAGCCAGCTTATTTTTAAACATTCCTTTATATCTTTCAACAAGTCCGGCTGATTGTGGATGATAAGTGCAGTGAAAACGTTAGTTGATCTGTAATGCTTTACTCATTTCTTTTATAACAGTTCCCGTGAAATGTGACCCATTGTCACTAGAAAGCTTTGTGGGAATTTCGAAGCGCGATACGATTTCTTTTAACAAAAATTTAGCAACAGTCGTGGCATTGGCCTTTTTACATGGAAAGGCTTCAATCCATCTAGAGAACACATCTACAATGACTAATACATACTTAAATCCCATACACATCGGTAATTCAATCAAATCCATTTGTGAATGTACAAAAGGCCCCACTGGATTTGGATGGGAGGCAGACTCTCTGCTTTTTCCGTTTTACCTGGATTCATTGTCTGACAGGTAACACAATTTTCACAGATTTGTTTTGCAACTGCCGAAATACCCGGTGCATACCAAGTTGCCAAAATATAATCTGCCACCCCGCTTTTGCTCGCATGTGTGCATGTATGAACACATCGGGCAATCCATGGGAGTAAGGATTTGGGCGCCACCAGACGGCCGTCATGATAAACCCATATTCCTTCTGAATTTTGATAACATTGATCCTTTGTCCAGGTCAACACCTCCTCCGTACTGGCCTGTGACTGAAAGGCCAGCACATCATTAATAGTGGATGGTGGATCTGAGCAATTATTTTTCCTTAGTGGGAACAATGACACCTGCATCCCTCTTTCTGATAGAGCTGCTGATTTAGCTGCATTATCAGCTCTGGCGTTTCCAAGTGCTATTTCATTCAACTGGCCCGTATGTGCTTGGCATTTAATAATGGCAAGTTTTAAGGGGCATTGAATGGCTCGCAGAAGATTTTCTACTTCTGCATTTTTAATGGTGGTTCCTGAAGAAGTCAGGTACCCGCGAATTTTCCAAATTTATCCAAAGTCATGTGTTACCCCAAAAGCATACCTGTTGGATATTAACTGTTTGTCCTTCAGCCAGAATACAGGCTCGAGTGAACACAAACAATTCGGCTTGTTGGGCTGAAAAGGAGACTGGAAGAGAAGCTGTTTCGACAACATCAAACTGGGTTTCAACTGCATAAGCCGCTTTAGGTTGGCCCTTATCATCTCGTAGGGCTGATCCATCAACATAGTACACTAGATCAGGGTTACATATTGGTATATCTCTCAGGTCAATACGTGATTTAGTTATTAATTCAAATACCATTTCGCATGAATGGGATTCGCCGTCTTCTTCCGTGGGGAGTAGGGTGGCTGGATTCAGGGTAGTACATCTTTTAATAAGGTTTGGATTTGATAATAGTTCAACTTCATATTTAGTAGTTCTCACAGAAGTTAGGTGTTGAGTGGCTCATTTAGTAAGTAAAATCTCGACCGAGTGTGGGATATACAAAATAGTCTTGATGATTTAGAGTTATTGTCTGAGCCTGTTGTACAGCATAATAAGCTGCTGCCAAAGAGGGAAGACATCCTGGTAGTCCGCGTGCCACTGGGTCTAGTTGGGTACTGAAATACGCTACCGGTCGCTGTCTATCTCCATGTAACTGAGTCAGAACAGATTGTGCAAAACCCGGCTTGTGATGGACAAATAAGTTAAATGGCTTGGTATAATCCGTAATCCCAAGGCTGGTGCTGAAGTGAGGGACTGTTTAAAACTCTGGAAAGCGGTTTGGGATACTTCATTCCAAATTAACTTTACTGGTATTGAGGGCATGAACATGTCTAACAATGGTCTAACGATCTCAGAATAATTCATAATCCATTGCCTGCAATATCCTGACATGCCGAGGAAATGTTTAATTTCTCTCTTGGTTATTGGCAGCGGAGCAGAGCAGATTGCTTTTACTCTGTCTTGTGTCAATTGTCTCGTATCTCTGACCAATTCGTGTCCTAGATACCGAACCCTTTCTGAGACAAATTGTAACTTCGCTTTTGACACCTTGTGTCCTTTTGAGGTTAAAGCTTTTAATAATACAAGAGAGTCTGTTTCGCAGGCTAATTTGGAGGGTGAGGCGAGCAATAAGTCATCAACATACTGTACAAGTGTAGAACCTGCCAGTAAAATTACATCTTCCAGATCCTTCTTTAAACATTGTGAAAATATAGTAGGGCTTTCGGTAAATCCCTGCGGGAGTTTTGTCCATGTATACTGGCGTCCTTTATATGTGAAGGCAAACAGGAATTGGGACTCCGGGTGAATGGTATTGAGAAAAATGCTGAACATAGATCAATCACTGTATAATATGTTGAGGTTGCCGGAATACTGGTAAGTATAGTTGCGGGATTAGGCACCACCGGATAAGTTTGGAATACAGATTCATTCACAGCTCGGAGGTCTTGGACAAACCTCCATTTGTCACTATTGGACTTTTGAACCAGAAAAATTGGTGTGTTACAAGGACTTCTAGTTAGTACTATTATTCCATGGGCTAGCAGACATGTAATGACTGGCTCGATACCCTGATCTGCGGCTGGAGACAAGGGATACTGGGGTTTCTTAGGAAGTGGTACGGTCGAATTGATCGCTACCTTACACGGCTGTGCGATAAGCATTTTTCCCACTTCATTCGAGTGTGTAGCCCATAGGTGCTCGGGGATTTTAGTAAGAAGTTCTGCTGTTTCTTGTTGCAGTGGAAAGCTAGTGACCGGAAGTATCTTTTCTTCTAAGATAGCATCGAAATATATTTTCCTATTCAACTTGACAGAATAGCCTTCTCCTTCCTCATGCTACCCCAGAGTTCCATTAAGTGTGTGCCATTTCTCTTGTACTGGAGATCCTTGCATTCTCTTAACCATTTGCCCTAAATCCTGGAATTTATGTGTCTGCAACCACTAGGGTGCAGTGTGGACTGCTACTTTTAACCTTAAACAAGGTTTGACTGTCGGAGGATAATTCTACCCCTGCTGCTATTCCTTCGGGTCCAATGAAAATTAGTTCAATCATCAGTCGATATTTATGGTGCAGGAATGGTTGATAAAAGATTTGTGTTTCAGCGTCCGATCCAGTTTTATCATAATACGCCGTACAGTATAGTGTTTCGAGTCAATTTCCCAAGTTTTGAGATTTGAGATAGTCTGTGATTAACCTTGTCACACACCAATATGAACCAACAAAATAGGATAGGGTTTTGCTCAGTGTAGGGTCCAAACTTTTCCAAGCATACAATATAGGTGTTGTGGGTTGAAGTAATGGGTATGCGCCACATTTATCTATGGGGACTCGAACTTCCATACCGGCTGGAGAACAAAGTATAGTGGCATTCATTTTGCATAATAGGTCACATCCACACAGATTTACTGGAACTTCATTAGAAAGTAGGAATGAATGACTATCTTCATAATCCTCAAATTGTACATTGACAGGGTTGGAGAAAAACATATTTGATGAACTTATCCAGATAGCCCAGTCACTGAGGTTTGATTAGTGGAAATGGGAATTCCCTGTGTATCTTCTCTCGAAAGGACCGAATAGGTGGCACCAGTATCCACTAGGAATGGAATATCCTTGCCTTGTATTTTAATTTTTACTTCAGGTTCTCCCATGGCATTTAAAGAAACGACGGGTAGTTGTTTACTTGTAGCACTTGGATCTGGAACGGGGCGTCATTGATTATTATACGGATGATTTGATTGTTGGCCGAATTGATTTTGATTCTGTGATCCAAATGGATTTTGAACAGAGAAATGAGTCTGAGGTCGAGCATGCACCTGGGCTTGGGTCGCATACGGGTTAGGTCCTGGAGGGGGTGAACTACTACCAGCTTGTTGAGTCCAATCATAATTCGGTTGTTGCTGTTTTGACGGGCAATTTCTAACCCAGTGTCCAGTCTGGCCACACTTGTAACAGGTGCTATATACTCCTTGCCCTACACCTCCTCTGCCTCTTCTCCTAAAATGTCCTCCTCTGCCTCGTCCTCCATCCTGTGGAGGGCTGTGTAAGAAGGTGTCATCGGGGCGGGTGTTGTTGGAACTGCTTGTTCCATAAACACAGTGACCTTGCTTTTAGATTCTCTATTTCGATCTTGCATGTCTTTTAACATAGATACAACCTTGGGTAGCTTTTCCTGACGCCATTTGAAACAAACTAATTTAAAGGGATCTCTAAGTTCGGGTCGTAGTCCGTTTACAACTGCGCTAATCATGGGATTAATTCTTCTACTTTCATGCCCGAGCATTGAATCACCATCTCTCTCATTCTTTCAACGTAATCCTGAACATCCTCATCCTAGGGTAGTTTCCATAATTTTGGACCAATTCGGTTTTTTTGGGTTCATTTGATGTAAGGCCTCCCAACATCTCCCCCAGAACCCCTCTTCTGGCGATGTGCCGGGATCTGCATTGGGAGTTTCTCGATGGGTTTTAAAATCTGTAAATTTTGTCTCCAATTCGGCAAATTTAGTATCCTTTAACCATGCTTTTAGCAAAATTTGACCATCTAATATACTGGGTTCATGGCACAAGATGATCACTTTCTATTGGTCTATGGCTTTTTCGATACTGGTTTTAGGGTCTGCTAATCCTTTCACAATTGTTCTTAACTCATTTGGTGACCATGGTCGATAAACAGAAATTGGGGCTCCGTCAGGAGCTGGATTGGGGAACTGTCTTAATGGGAATGCAATGGCCACAGTTGGTGGGAACAACGCTGGAGCACTGGCCCTTTGTTCACGAGTTTGACTTCGCGTATTCCCTGCAGGGTCGTCATGGAATTGAATTGCTTGTGACAGATCTACTCCTCCGGCAGCTGCATCCGCACTGCTGGGAGTGGGTGCTACTCCGCCTCCCAGTGCTCCGGCCAGAGGATTGTCTCCTTCCTGTTGGCCTGAAGCATTCGCTTGTAGTTCAACATATGGCGGTGGTCGACGGCCGTAGGGAGCCCAATTCTCATCCCAATCCTCATCCTCATCTTTTTCCCAACCCTTGGGGGCAGTTGGGAGTGGGTGTCCCTTTGTTTCTCTAGCCACCATAACAGATGGATTTTTAATTCCTTGTCTGGGTTGATTCACCTGCTTTCTCCCTTTATTACTTACACTGCTTGCTAATCCTCAGGCTCTTTTGATGTCGCCCCTCAGCTTCCCTTTTCCAATCTCCAAACGCCGACCAATTTACTTTTTTGTTATCTCTTCTACCTGGGTCTCTGTCTATAAGGCACTCCTCTAGACATATTATTCTTTCTAAGTTAAATGAACCATCGGGTGGAAATGGCCTGTTTGCATCCTTGGTCCATTTTACCCATTTTTTTAGGTGATCAATTGAAGACTGACCACAATTCTGGAGCATAAAATAGGCTGGTATGCCCTTTGGTGGTGTTTTACTTGCTCCAGCACCCATTCTGGATGATTAAGATTTTTCACAATTTCTAATCTCACAATCCTTTCGGTCAATGAGTTCTCTACGCCCACTTCTCCTGGCCGTTACGAGGCCTAAAAAGGCTCTTAATTCGGGCTCAGTCTGGGTGTGTGAAATATGTTGACACGAACCATAGTTGATCAATCAGTTACTGTTTCTTTTCTCAATCAATTTTTGTTTATCCGAATCACAATTTTCCCTAGTGACTCTTCCCGTTTCGTTCATTGCAATATCGCACAAAAGTACTGAACACAACAGTATAACAAGGACAATTAAGACAAACCACATCCACGCGGGTATACAAATCATAGCCTTAAACTCTATCTAAACATATGGTCAATTCTCAGTCTGCATTGTACGCTACTACAGACTGAGTCCTTAACTTATCTAACGGTCCTATCGCACAAGGATCATCGCTTGATAGCGCTCTTTTATCTTCTACTAATGAAAAGCTTCCCGGGCTGTTTCCAGATCAGATATTTTCAGGATCCGATCCCTTCTGCCTACAAGCTGAGAAGGAAATGATTGTAAAATAATTTTAGCTCTTAAATGTCGAGTCTTGGAGATCGCAGTACCTCCACTGTGGACAACAGATTACATATGCAATTCAACAGTAAAGAGACCCTTTGTGAGCAAAAGGCTCACTTTATTCTGGCCAGTTAAGCCCTTCACTGAAGAGGCACTATGTCTACATCCGCTCACTCACAGAATAGAGGGTAAGCGATCTCGGTGGGACCTCCAAGAAACTGTCGAAATCTCGACTCTCAATTTAACTAAAAAAAAATAGGAAACTCTGACACAAACAGCTCGGTAGATGTTCCTTTAATAGATTTACTTGCTGCAAGGAAAAGTCTCACTAAGTCAAAGGTTCAGCGAAGACTTCTTCAGAGGTATAGAATCACATTATCTTTGTACAGAAGCACAAACAACGAAATTATGGTTCCATCACCTGTATCACTTCTGCCCTTGCGGTCAGCAAATGCAGTTAAGGAGTTCTTCAATTACTTAATTAACATTTCATCCTTGTTTTAATTCTGTACATATCTATACAGCCTTTATCTAATACTTCTAAGGTTTAGCACAGCGACAGTTAATAGTGGGGAGTATAATTCTAACAGGACATTCTTTCTGTTAGGGAGGGTAAATTCAAGGTTCCTTCGCTCACACAGATGGCTCCTGCCTTTCTTTAATTAGCTATCAGTCAAGGTTAACATGTTTATGCAGAAGCAAACTGTCTGCTGCAGGGGCTTCTGGGAAAACTGAGACTCCATTTTATTTTATTACAAAAGGGTACATTTAACAGAAAATGTAACTTTAAAAGTAAATGTCAACAATAGTGCCATAGTGTGTTAGTGAGCTGTGCCTAGTGCAACAGTATGTTAGTGAGCTGTGTCGAGTGAAACAATGTTAGTGAGCTGTGTCTAGTGCCACAGTATGTTAGTGAGCTGTGTCTAGTGCCACAGTATGTTAATGAGCT
Organism: Pristiophorus japonicus; assembly: GCF_044704955.1. Taxonomy (NCBI): domain Eukaryota; kingdom Metazoa; phylum Chordata; class Chondrichthyes; family Pristiophoridae; genus Pristiophorus; species Pristiophorus japonicus. The sequence goes on from NC_091990.1 coordinate 78,535,955, forward strand.
GTGTCTAGTGAAACAGTATGTTAGTGAGCTGTGCCCAGTGAAAAAGTGTTAGTAGTGAAACAGTATGTTAGTGAGCGGTGCCTAGTGCAACAGTATATTAGTGAGCTGTGTCTAGTGCCACAGGATGTCATTGAGCTGTGTCTAGTGCCACAGTATGTCATTGAGCTGTGTCTAGTGAAACAGTATGTTAGTGAGCTGTGTCTAGTGCCACAGGATGTTAGTGAGCTGTGTCTAGTGCAACAGTATATTAGTGACTGACACATAGGGGATAATGTTAACCCCCCGAAAAACAGAGTAGGGGGGAATGTTGGGGTCGGGTGGGAGGTTTTAGTGTTAAAATCTGAATCCCGACCCCAACTCTCCCTCTTCCAGTTTTACCGGAGGCAGGGCGAGGGGTGGGCAAGCAACCTGCTCCCAGGAGGCGAGTTGGCAATTTAAATATTATAATCAGGTTGCCTGCGTCAATTTGACCCACCATTTCAAATTTAACTCTGGCCAGCCGGGTTTCCTGAGTAAAAATCCCACCTATAGTAATACCTTGGCTGGACAATGACTGCACAGAGGCAGAGTACTACACCAAGGTTCTCCGATAACTTCCTCCATATGCTTATGGAGGGAGTCGGAGCATGCAGAGAGGCTCTTTTCCCTTCCGATGAGCGGAAGAGACCTCCCTCTGAGACCAACACAGCCTGGTTGCAGATTGCCATGGAGGTCACGCAGGGATATGTTCAGGATGACCTGGGTGCAGTGCTTCAAACCTCAGTAGATCAGGAAACGTTAGTACAAAGCCACACTCAACTGCATCCTGCCTCTTATCACATCCCCATCGCTCTGCCTTCCCTACCTAAACCTGCACATCCATATCACACCAACTTACCTTGCACCTCCACCTCAGTCTACATTATCACATCCCCATCTCACTAGCCACCCCTCACCCTCACCATCATCCTGCAATCATACCAACTAACAACATATAAGGGTAACCACTTGGGTGCTTTATCCAATGTTTATGTAAAGTTGATGTTAATGTGGTGTCAAATATAAAAATCTTGATTTTCAACAGATTTGTGTGCACTTTTGCAAGTGGCTTAGTGAGTTGCAGTGAATGGTGAGACATAACGGTAACCCCCGCAATGTTGATGAGTGTGAAAGAAATGGTCATTGTAGGAATGCTTTATAGTGTTGGTGTGTGGTGGTGCCAACCTGGTGCATCATGTGGGTGTACAGTGTAACGTTAACAAAATCTGGCCACGATGAGGCCATCCCTAGCTTCCTTGGCAACAATGTGCTCAGGTGCTGATGCCCTGTGTCCTATGCAGCATCAGGTGATTGCGGAGAAGGTTGGTATTATTGTTGGTGTGCCTGGTGCTGTTGATGTTTGGGCTTATCGTGGTCCGATTCTGAGGTCCAGGTATAAACAGTACCGATGTTGATGGAATAGATGGCAGGTGAAGTACTCTGTCAGTGGTGAGAGATTTCTTCCAATGAGGTGACACTGGATGGATACTTTGCTGGAAACACTTGCAGCCTGCAGAATCTGTGCTGGAAATGGACTGAGCAACAGCTTCTGCCTGAGGCAAGTGATCATCTGCCATGTGGGAGCTTTTACTGTACATTTGCTACTGTCAAGTAATCAGCTGGAGCAATGGCCACTGAACTCTTGCCTCAGGTTGACAGACATGGTTGCGAACTACGTGAATCCCGTGGTCACGCAGGGAAATTAAAAAAATAATTGAAGAAAGGCTCTTCAGTGCCTGTAAACTACCTGATAATGATTTCAGTTGGGTTGCCCGCCACTGCCGGTCAGGACGGCTCCGCGATGACAGATGCGCCTGGGGGAAAGGTGGGTGGGAGCGAGATGACAGCGGGTTCCTGACCCGATGTCAAAAATAACAACTTTCCCACCCGACCCGCTACCACCCCGGAAACTTCCACCCATTGTGTTAATATCTGCCACTCTGAACAAATGCTTTTCAAAATGTATTGTATTTGTTTATTATTTTAGACTAGTTTTAAACTGAAGTCTGGAAATTTCTCAAGTTGTCTGTGTTTTATTAATTGCAGCCAAATACATCAACTGTCCCAAGACTCTCGTCTACAACTACGTTATGACAAACTGTCATCGTACTTGCCAGTCCCTAGGAGCACCAGATAAAACATGTGAGGTTGACTTTGTGCCAGTGGATGGATGTGGTTGTGCTAATGGAACCTACATGGATGACGCTGGTAATTGTGTACCAGCCTCCAGTTGCTCGTGCTATTATCGGGGGTTGGCAGTGCCAGCAGGAGAGGTCATTCATGAGGAAGATGCCATGTGGTGAGCTTGTAAAGCTAACTCCTGATTTCACTGAGCAGGAGAAGTATCTGAATTCAGTGCTTGATGATATTTTGTTGTTTTATTCTAGTACCTGCAATCAAGGGAAGCTAGAGTGTATTGGAAATGATTCAAAACCTCCAGGTAACATTTTGAGAAAAAAGTAATTATTCAAGCAAAAAATATTTCTTTTGTGTATCTAAATCCATTTTTTGTTTTATTTTCCAGCCTGTGTTGCTCCCATGGTTTACTTTGACTGCAATAATGCTTCAGCTGACAGTACTGGTACAGAATGTCAGAAGAGCTGCCAAACCCTTGACATGGAGTGTGTAAGTAATCGAATACTGATGAGTCGTATTATCTGTGCTAATATTTCCAGGGGTCAGATACACTTGTGCGATTCTTCTTCTCTCTTGACTTGAGTTTTATGTGCTCAGAGATACTTTACTTTTTATCTTTTCAGTTTCTCTGTAAAAAGTAGCACATGAAGCAAAGATCATTGCAGTTCACAGGCCTTCGGAATAGAGGAACAGGAGTAGGCCATTCAGCCGCCCGAGCTTGTTTTTTTTCATTCGTTCCTGAAATGTGGGTGTTCTAGCAAAGCCAGCATTTATTGCCCATCCCTAATTGCCCTTGAGAAGGTGGTGGTGAGTTGCCTTCTTGAACCGCTGCAGTCCGTGTGGTGAAGGTGCTCCCACAGTGCTGTTAGGGAGGGAGTTCCAGGATTTTGACCCAGCGACGATGAAGGAACTACCATTCAGTTAGATCATGGCTGATCTGTATCTTAACTTGTTTCTATATCCCTTAATAACCTTACCTAACAAAAATCTAGCAATTTCAGTTTTGAAATTTTAAATTAACCTAGCCTTACTAGCTTTTTGGGGAGAAAGGGTTCCAGATTACCACTACCTTTTGTGTGAAGAAGTACTTCTAACATCATCCCTGAAGGGCCTAGTTTTTTAAGATTATGCCCCCTTATTCAGGACTTTCCCAAGAGAAGACATAGTTTCTAACTGTCCCATCATAGCCTTTACTCATCTTAAACATTTCAATGAGAACATCCTTTAATCTTCTGCACTCAAGGGAATGCGAGTCTAGTCCATGCAACTTATCCTGATAATGTAACCATGTTAGATTCGTTATCATTCTGGTGAATCTGCGCTATACCCCCTCCATGGTCAATATATCGTTCCTGAATGCAGTACTCCAATCTAATCAGTGTTATACAATACTATCATAACTTTCACCTCTTCGTATTCCAGCCCCATTACCAGTCCACTAGTTTTTCATGATTTCTGTATATGGACCCCTAAATCTCTCTGCTCTTCCATGGTTGCAATAAAACTATCAATTTTTTTTGCTCTGCAGTATGCTACAGGTTGTGTCTCTGGGTGTGTGTGTCCTGAAGGTTTAGTCTCTGACGAAAGCGGTGGATGTATTCCCATAACTCAGTGCCCATGTACCCACAATGGCGTCCAATACCAATCTGGGGACATTGTACAAGTGGACTGCAACTCATGGTATGCAGCAAACATTCACTCTTGTTTTTCTGTTAAGAAGAATTGTAAGATGCAACTGTGGAACCTCAATGCAACCTCAACTGTGGAACCTCAATTCTGGTTAATGTACATCTTATTTGATTTTCGCAGTCAATGCAACAGCAGATTGTGGACCTGCACAAAACAAGAATGTCATGGAACATGTATGATCTACGGAGATGGGAATTACATCACTTTTGATGGGAAACGTTACAATTTTAAAGAAGATTGTGAATATATTGTTGCACAGGTATTGTTAGACAAATATGCCTTTTTCATTATTAGTAATTATCTTATTCTAATTAAAACAAAAAGGATGACAATATACAATCAAATTTGAAGCTTAAACCAGTAACAATGAACTGTGTAATGATGCTAAATCAATCAGTTTATGATTACTTTTATGCAAGAACATAAGAACTAGGAACAGGAGTAGGCCATCTAGCCCCTCGAGCCTGCTCCGCCATTCAATAACATCATGGCTGATCTGGTCGTGGACTCAGATCCACTTACCCGCCCTCTCCCCATAACCCTTAATTCCCTTATTGGTTAAAAATCTATCTATCTTTGACTTGAAAACATTCAATGAGCTAGCCTCAACTGCTTCCTTGGGCAGAGAATTCCACAGATTCACAACCCTCTGGGAGAAGAAATTCTTTCTCAACTCGGTTTTAAATTGGCTCCTCCGTATTTTGAGGCTGTGCCCCCTAGTTCTAGTCTCCCCTACCAATGGAAACAACCTCTCTGCCTCTATCTTGTCTATCCCTTTCATGATTTTAAATGTTTCTATAAGATCACCCCTCATCCTTCTGAACTCCAAGGAGTATAGATCCAGTCTACTCAATCTATCATCATAAGGTAATCCCCTCATTTCTGGAATCAGCCTAGTGAATCGTCTCTGTACCCCTTCCAAAGCTAGTATATTCCTCCTTAAGTAAGGTGACCAAAACTGCACGCAGTACTCCAGGTGCGGCCTTACCAATACCTTATACAGTTGCAGCAAGACCTCCCTGCTTTTGTACTCCATCCCTCGCAATGAAGGCCAACATTCCATTTGCATTCCTGATTACCTGCTGCACCTGCAAACTAACCTTTTTGGGGTTCATGCACAAGGACCCCCAGGTCCCTCTGCACCACAGCATGTTGTAATTTCTCCCCATTCAAATAATATTCCCTTTTACTGTTTTTTTCCCCAAGGTGGATGACCTCACACTTTCCGACATTGTATTCCATCTGCCAAACCTTAGCCCATTCGCTTAACCTATCCAAATCTCCTTGCAGTCTCTCTGTGTCCTCTACACAACCCACTTTCCCACTAATCTTTGTGTCATCTGCAAATTTTGTTGCACTACACTCTGTCCCCTCTTCTAGGTCATCTATGTATATTGTAAACAGTTGTGGTCCCAGCACTGATCCCTGTGGCACACCACTAACCACTGATTTCCAACCGGAAAAGGACCCATTTATCCCGACTTTCTGTTCGCCAGCCAATTCTCTATCCATGCTAATACATTTCCTCTGACTCCGCGTACCTTTATCTTCTGCAGTAACCTTTTTTGTGGCTCCTTATCGAATACCTTTTGGAAATCTAAATACACCACATCCATCGGTACACCTCTATTCACCATGCTCGTTATATCCTCAAAGAATTCCAGTAAATTAGTTAAACATGATTTCCCTTTCATGAATCCATGCTGCGTCTGCTTGATTGCACTATTCCTATCTAGATGTCCCGCTATTTCTTCCTTAATGATAGTTTCAAGCATTTTCCCCACTACAGATGTTAAACTAACAGGCCTATAGTTACCTGCCTTTTACCTGCCCCCTTTTTTAAACAGAGGCGTTACATTAGCTGCTTTCCAATCCGCTGGTACCTCCCCAGAGTCCAGAGAATTTTGGTAGATTATAACAAATGCATCTGCTATAACTTCCGCCATCTCTTTTAATACCCTGGGATGCATTTCATCAGGACCAGGGGACTTGTCTACCTTCAGTCCCATTAGCCTGTCCAGCACTACCCCCCTAGTGATAGTGATTGTCTCAAGGTCCTCCCTTCCCACATTCCTGTGGCCTGCAAATTTTGGCATGGTTTTTGTGTCTTCCACTGTGAAGACGGAAGCAAAATAATTGTTTAAGGTCTCAGCCATTTCCACATTTCCCATTATTAAATCCCCCTTTTCATCTTCTAAGGGACCAACATTTACTTTAGTCACTCTTTTCCGTTTTATATATCTGTAAAAGCTTTTACTATCTGTTTTTATGTTTTGCGCAAGTTTACCTTCATAATCTATCTTCCCTTTCTTTATTGCTTTTTTAGTCATTCTTTGCTGTTGCTTAAAATTTTCCCAATCCTCTAGTTTCCCACTAACCTTGGCTACCTTATACGCATTGGTCTTTGATTTGATACTTTCCTTTATTTCCTTGGTTATCCACGGCTGGTTATCCCTTCTCTTGCCGCCCTTCTTTTTCACTGGAATATATTTTTGTTGCGCACTATGAAAGAGCTCCTTGAAAGTCCTCCACTGTTCCTCAATTGTGTCACCATTTAGTCCTTGTTTCCAGTCTACTTTAGCCAACTCTGCCCTCATCCCACTGTAGTCCCCTTTGTTTAAGCATAGTACGCTCGTTTCTGACACAACTTTCTCATATAAGAACATAAGAATTAGGAGCAGGAGTCGGACATTCGGCCTCACGAGCCTTATCCGCCATTCAATGAGATCATGGCTGCTCTTCTACCTCAACTCAACTTGACTGCATATCCCTTGATTCCCTTAATATCCAAAAATCTATCGATCTCTGTCTTGAATATATTCAATGACTAAACATCCAGAGTCCTCTGGGGTAGAGAATTCCAAAGATTCATAACCCTCTGAGTGAAGAAATTTCTCCTCATCTCACTCCCTTATTCTGAGACTGTGACTCCTGGTTCTAGACTCCCCAGCAAAGGGAAACATCCTCCCTGCATCTACCCTGTCAAGCCCGGTAAAAAATTTTGTACGTTTCAATGAGATCACCTCTCATTCTTCTAAACTCTCGAATATTTTATGCTTCAAATTTCAAAATGTTTAGGCCTGAGTAAGTTTCTTTTGTGACATATCCATCAACTTAAAATGATGTATTGTGTGAAGCTGTTAGTCTTTAACAATGTCCTTATTCATGATTGTTTCAGGATTATTGTGAAAATAACCCTTCCAATGGCACATTCAGAGTAATCACTGAAAACATCCCTTGTGGGACCACTGGAACAGCATGTTCTAAATCAATTAAAATCTTCTTGGGGGTAAGTTAACAGAGGATAACATGCAATCAGTGTCACTGTCTCTTTGTTCTCGGCACGTGAAAGGATTCAGCGAGGAGTGATGCCAGTATTTACATTTTACAATCTGTGAAACTGTGTTCCAGCAGTCAGTCACGCCCCTTAGATTAAATAATTCAAATTTGGTCCGCGGTCAGGGACAGGAAGGAGGGTGTGATTACGAGTAAGACAGATATGAGGACCCAGGATGCAATGGTGGAGGAGCCTCGATCCTTACACTTGTCCAACAGGTTCGAGGCTCTTACTTCCTGTGTGGACGAGAGCAGGGACTGCAGGGAGGATGAGCAAAGTGACCACAGCACCGTGGGACAGGGGGCCATTCAAGTGGGGGGAGTAAAACGAAATGTAGTTGTGGTAGGGGACAGTATAGTTAGAGGGATAGATACTGTCCTCTGCAGCCGAGAGCGTGAGTCCCGAAGGCTGTGTTACCTGTCCAGTGCCAGGATTAATGACATCTCCTCTGGGCTGGAGAGGAACTTGGAGTGGGAGGGGGAAGATACCGTTGTCATGGTCCACATAGGTACCAATGACATAGGTAGGACAAAGAAAGAGGTTGTGCTGAAGGAGTATGAGTACCTAACAGCTAAATTAAAAATCAGAACCACAAAGGTAATAATCTCTGGATTACTGCCTGAGCCACGAGCAAATTTGTATAGGGTAAATAAGATTAGGGCGATGAATGCGTGGCTCAAAGATTGGTGTGGGAGAAATGGGTTTTGATTCATGGGGCACTGACACCAGTTCTGGGATGAATGGGAGCTGTTCCGTCGGGACGGATTTCACTTGAACCTGGTTAGGACCAATGTCCTGGCGAATCGAATAACTAAGGCTGTAGATATGGCTTTAAACTAAATAGTGGGGGGGGAGGGTGCAGGTGAGCGGAAATTTAAAAAGTCAAAAAGAAAGGAGAAGGCAATAGTGCAGGGTAACGATAGGTGTAATGATAACCAGAGTGTGACAGGAAGGGACAGAGCATATAAACATAAGGGTGCCTCAGAAAGTGGGGTCAGAGTAGGGAAAAAGACAGAAATGGTAAAAATACAAAAATAAAAGCTCTTTATCTCATTGCATGCAGCATTCGTAACAAGATAGACGAATTGGCGGCACAAATAGAAATAAATGGGTGTGATCTGATCGCCATTACAGAGACGGGTTGCAAGATGACCAAGGCTGGGAACTGAATATTCAGGGGTATTTGACATTTCAGAAGGATAGGCAGAAAGGAAAAGGAGTTGGGGTAGCTCTGTTAATAAAGGATGAGATCAGTGCGGTAGTGAGAAATGATATTGGCTCAGAAGATCAAGATGTAGAACTTGTTTGGGTGGAGATAACACTAGCTACACTGTAGGGCAGAGTATCAATCAAGAAATAATGGAGGCTTGTAAGAAAGGTATGGCAATAATCATGGATGTTTTTAATCTTCATATTGATTGGACAAATCAAATTGGCAAAGGTAGCCTTGAGAAAGCGTTCCAACCAGGGAGCAGACTATTTTAGATCTGGTAATGTGTAATGAGTCTGGACTAATTAATGATCTCATAGTAAAGGATCCTCTTGGGAAGAGTGATCATAGCATGGTACAATTTCAAATTCAGTTTGAGGGTGAAAAAGCTGGATCTCAAACTAGTGTCCTGAACTTAAATAAAGGCGATTACAAAGGTATGAAGACAGAGTTGGTTAAAATGGACTTTGAAAATAGTTTATAGGGTAAGATAGTAGATGAGCAGTGGCAAACATTTAAGGAGATACTTCATAACTCTCAGTAAAGATATATTCCCGTGAAAAGGAAAGACTCTAAGGGAAGGATGACCTAACTAAGGAGGTAAAGGATGTACCAAATTGAAAACGAAAGCATACAATGTTGCGAAGAATAGTGATAGGCTGGAGGATTGGGACATTTTTAGAAACCAGCAAAGGATGGCTAAAAAATAGTTTATGAGAGTAAACTAGCAAGAAATATAAAAACAGACAGTAAGAGCTTCTACAGGTATATAAAAAGGAAGAGAGTAGCTAAAGTAAATGTTGGTCCCTTAGAGGATGAGACTGAGGAATTAATAATAGGAAACAGGGAAATGGTAGAGACTTTGAACAAATATTTTGTATCGGTCTTCACGGTAGAAGACACTAAAAGCATCCCAAAAATTGATAATCACTGGGCTATTGGGAGGGGGGAACTTAAAACAATCACTATCACTAGAGAAAAAGAACTGGACAAACTAATGGGACTAAAGGTGGACAAGTCCCCTGGACCTGATGGCCTGCATCCTAGGGTCTTAAAGGAAGTGGCTGCAGAGACAGTGGATGTATTCGTTGTAATGTACCAAAATTCCCTGGATTTTGGAGAGGTCCCAGGGGATTGGAAAACTGCAAATATAACGCCCCTATTTAAGAAAGGAGGGAGACAGAAAGCAGGAAACTATAGACCAGTTAGCCTAACATCTGTCATTGGTAAAATGCCAATTATTAAGGAAGTGGTAGCAGGACGTTTAGAAAATCGTAATACATTTAAGCAAAGTCAACATGGTTTTATGAAAAGGAAATCATGTTTGACAAATTTGCTGGAGTTCTTTGAGGATGTAACGAGCAGAGTGGATAAGGGGGAACCAGGAGATGTGTATTTGGATTTCCAGAAGGCATTCGATAAGATGCCACATAAAAGGTTACTGCACTAGACAAGAGCTCACATGGTTGGAGGTAATATATTAGCGTAGATAGAGGATTGGCTAACTAACAGAAAACAGAGAGTCGGGATAAATAGGTTATTTTCAGGTTGGCAAACTATAACTCGTGGGGTGCCACTGGGATTGATGTTGGGGCCTCAACTATTTACAATCTATATTAATGACTTGGATGAAGGGACCGAGTGTAATGTAGCCAAATTTGCTGATGATACAAAGATAGGTGAGAAAGCAAATTGTGTAGAGGATGCAAAGAAATATAGATAGGCTATGTGAGTGGGCAAAAATTTGGCAGATGGAGTATAATGTGGGAAAATGTGAGGTTATCAATTTTGATAGGAAAAATAAAAAAAGCAAATTATTATTTAAATGGAGAGAGATTACAAAATGCTGAGGTACAGAAGGATCTGGGGGTCCTTGTGCATGAAATACAAAAAGTTAGCATGCAGGTACAGCAAGTAATTAGTAAAGCAAATGGAATGTTGGCCTTTATTGCAAGGGGGGTGGAGTATAAAAGTAGGGAAGTCCTGTTACAAACTGTACAGGGCATTGGTGAGACCACACCTGGAGTATCACGTACAGTTTTAGTCTCCTTATTTAAGGAAGGATATACTTGCTTTGGAGGCAGTTCAGAGAAGGTTCACTAGGTTGATTCCTGGGATGAAGGGGTTGTCTTATAAAGAAAGGTTGAGCAGGTTGGGCCAATACTTATTGGAGTTTAGAAGAATGAGAAGTGTTCTTATTGAAACAAATAAGATTCTGAAAGGGCTTGACAGGGAAGATGCAGAGAGGATGTTTCTCCTCGTGGGGGAATCTAGAATTCAGGGCATAATTTCAAAATAAGGGGTTGCCCATTTAAAACAGAAATGAGGAGGAATTTCTTCTGAGGATTGTGAATATTTAGAATTCTCTTCCCCAGACAGCTGTGGAGGCTGGGTCATTGAATATATTTAAGGTGGGGATGGACAGATTTTTGAATGGTGTGGAAGTCTAGGGTTATGGGGAGCAGGCAGGGAAGTGGAGTTGAGGCCAAGATCAAATCTTATTAATTTGCGGAACTGGCTCGAGAGGCCAAATGGCTTACTCCTGCTCCTAATTTTTACATTCTTCTACTGGGCATGGATATGTGTTAGATACATGCTATTTTTTAAATAATTAAAAAAAAATGTTCCATGTAACTTGATTTCAGAATGGTAATAATAACCAAATTCCATAAAATAGCATATTCAATAGATATGGAACAATTACTCGTGCAAGTTATTTGTGGCTATTTTAGTTGTTATCTGTCTACCATGATTATTTAAAACGTTCCAGAACTCTGAAGTAAAACTCTCAGATGGAAAGTATGAAGTGATGAAATTTGGTAGCAGTATACACATACCTTATGAAGTCCGTCATCTTGGCATTTACCTTGTAATTGAAACTAAAAATGGACTGGTATTGATCTGGGACAAGAAAACAAGCTTGACTATTAAACTCAGCCACTCTTTTAAGGTAAGTGCTTACTCCTGAACATTGCAGATATTACTAAAAATGTTCGTTGCATTAACAGAAATTTAAAGGGGCCGAAATTCAGGGTCTCAAAGAGATCCTGTTAATGCCCGTTTGAGGCGCCCTTCTTAAAAATAGATTGGCCGCCATTTTGGGGTCAACTGGCCGACCCAACCCAAATTCAGGTTGGGGGGCTTTCGGCCTAGATCTGATCCCGCCCGATTCTGATGACCGCGAAAGCGAGTCTTCAGGGGTTGCACTGCTAATTGTATTATACAAAAATACTTATCTTCCGATATTCAGCTCCATCCATCGATCCCCCGCCATGCGGTACCCCCGACAGGTTTTTCTGCCGGTGCACCATCTCCGCACTGAGTGCGGTCCGGCAGTGCGGCAGCCCTTAAAGAGGAGGGCCCACTGCCGTGGCCGCAATGGAAAATTTTTGACGGCTGACTTCCCGATCAGCCGGCAAAATACTGCTCTTGGGTTCGGCCTGTTCGTCAACGGGCAGCCTGGCACCCCCTCTTGGGCGCCAGGCCGCTGGCCCAGCCAAAACCCTCCTTGGTGGCCCAGTGGCCGAAGATTTAAAATAACAGAATCTCTTCCCTTTAACGGAGGGGAGAGAGCGTGGTGACGCACATGCGCTGTGACTCACCACTACTCCACCCATGATTGACAGCGGTGGAGTTCCTGTCCGACCGATTTTCAGGCAGTCACCCTGGCTTTAAGTCTATGGCCCGCCCCCATTACGAGTCATTTCCTGTGGGACTTTGAAAAAATTTCAAAGTCCTGAAAATGGCTCTTCTGATCGCATTGGAGCTCCAAGCGGTAAGTACCATTCTACAAATCATAGGTGCGCCAGCTTTCTTTCCTGAATTTCAACCCCAAAATCTTTTGAGCAAACAAGTCTTGCATTTACCATGCCTCACAGAAACATCTCAAATCCCTTCACATACAATGAATGACTTTGAGGTGCAGTGACAGAATGTAGATGCACTCTAATGTACTCTGCCACTGTCTGTCAGCAGTGCTTTCCTGATAGAATTTTCATTGCCTGAGCTTGTATTCACAGATGAGTTGCATCCACGGAGTCACTTTGGGACTTTCCCTAAGTAGAGCAAAACACTAATCACTTCTATTCAAACATTATAATTTTTTAATCACTGAAAAATCACAAGAGCAGGAGTAGGCCATATGACCCTTCAAACCTGTTACACCATTCAATAAGATCATGGCTAATCTTGGACCTCAAATCTACTTTCCCGCCCGATCTCCATATCCTTTGCTTCCACTAGAGTCCTAAAACCTATCTATCGTAGCCTTGAATATACTCAGCCTTTTGGGGCAGAGAATTCAAAAGATTCACAACCCTCCGAGTAAAGAAATTCCTCCTCATCTCAGTTTTAAATGGCCGACTCCTTACCTGAAACTCTGCCCCCTAGTTCCAGACTCAGCAGCCAGGGGAAACAACTTCTCAGCATCTACCCTGTCAATCACACTGAGAATCTTATGGGGCCGAAATTCAGGGTCTCAAAGAGACCCGTTAATGCCCGTTTGCACCGGCCATTTCTAAAAATCGAATGGCCACCACTTTGGGCTCAGGCCGGGGTTTTTTCAGCTGGACCCCCATCCCGCCCGAGTGGTTGCACCGCCAACTTAAAACAATAAAAATACTTACTTCCCAATATTCGGCAGAATAGATAGGTCCCCTGCCGCACGGTGCCCCCGGCAGGATTTTATGCTGGTGCACCATCTGCACACTGAGTACGGTCCAATGCGCAGCGGCCCTTAAAGGGGCAGGCCCACTGCTGCGGCCGCAATGGAAACATTATTGCCAGCCGACTTCCCGATCGGCCAGCAAAATACTGCCCCCCCGGGTCCGGCCGGGCCGCCAACGGGCAGCCTGGCACTCCCTCTTGGGTGCCAGGCCACTGGCCCGACCAAAACCCACCCTGGTGGCCCAGTAGCCGAAGATTTAAAATAACAACAGAATCTATCCCCTTTAGCGGAGGGGAGAGAGCGTGATGACACACATGCGCTGTGATGTCACCATGACTACACCGCTGATTGACAGCGGCAGAGGCCCTGACCGATCCATTTTCAGCCAGTTAGCCTGGCTTTAAGTCTATGGCCCGCCCCCATTACGAGTCATTTCTTGTGGGACTTTGAAAAAATTTAAAACTCCTGAAAATCTACTTACCATACCAGGAGTTCCCGCGGTAAGTACCACTCCAAAACTCATAGGTGTGCCAGCTTGTTGGTGTACCTGAATTTCGATCCCTATGTGTCCAGTATTTTCCCGAGTACTGAGGTCAGGCTAACTGGCCTGTAGTTCCGTGTTTTCTCTCTCCCTCCTTTGTTGAATAACGTGGTTACAGTTTCTACCTTCCAATCCACTGGTACCATTCTAGAACCTTGTGAATTTTGGAAGATCACCACTAGCTCTGCAGCCACCTCTTTTAGAACCCTAAGGTGCAGGCCATCGGGTCCAGGTCATTTGTTGGCTTTTAGTTCCATTAGTTTCACAACTACTTTTTCTCTCTTGATATTAATTACTTTAAGTTCCTCACTCTTATTAGACCCTTGGTTCTCCACTATTTTTGGTATGCTTTTTGTGTCTTCTACTGTGAAGACTGATACAAAATATTTATTTAACAACTCTGTCATTTCCTTAGTCCCTATTATAATTTCAGCCTCGAAGGGACGAACACTTACTTTTGCTGCTACTCTTTTTTACATTCTTGTAGAAGCTCTTACACTCTTTTTTTATATTTTTGGCTAGTTTACTCTCATATTCTACTTCCTCTTTATCAATTTTTTTTATCATCCTTTGCCGGTTTCTAAAGTTCTCCCAATCTTCAGGCTTGCTACTATTCGCAACATTGTAAACTTTTTCTTTTAATCTAATAATAATTTCTTTAGTTAGCCACGGATGGGTCACTTTTCCTGTGGAGTTTTTATTTCTCAATTCGTTGAGAATTTTGGAATATTTCTTTAAATGTTTGCCACTGCTTATCTACCATTATACCTTTTAATCTAATTTTCCAATCTACCTTCGCTAACCCGCTCCTCATACCTATGTAATTTGGCTTTTTTAAATTTAGGACTCTCGTTTCTAACTGAAGTATTATACTCTCAATATCAATGTGGAATTTTATCATATTATGACCACTCTTCCCCAGAGAATCCTTTACTATGAGATCACTAATTAACCCTGTTCATTACACAATACAAAACCTAAAACAGCTTGTTTCCTGGTTGGTTCCATGATGTGTTGTTTGAGGAAACTGTCTCAAATACATTCCATGAACTCGACCTCCAGGCTACCTTGCCAATTTAATTTGTCCAGTCTATATAAAGATTAAAGTCCCACATATGTTATCTTTGTTACAGTGACCTCTTATTTGTTGATACACACTCTGTCCAACAGTATAGCTACTGTTAGTGGGCCTATAAACTACTTTGACCAGTGTTTTCTGCCCTTGTTATTCCTTATCTCCACCCATATAAAAACATAGAAAATAGGTGCAGGAGTAGGCCATTCGGCCCTTCTAGCCTGCACCGCGATTCAATGAGTTCATGGCTGAACATGCAACTTCAGTACCCCATTCCTGCTTTCTCGCCATACCCCTTGATCCACAAGTAGTAAAGACTTCATCTAACTCCTTTTTGAATATATTTAGTGAATTGGCCTCAACAACTTTCTGTGGTAGAGAATTCCACAGGTTCACCACTCTCTGGGTGAAGAAGTTTCTCCTCATCTCGGTCCTAAATGGCTTACCCCTTATCCTTAGACTGTGTCCCCTGGTTCTGGACTTCCCCAACATTGGGAACATTCTTCCTGCATCTAACCTGTCTAACCCCGTCAGAATTTTAAACGTTTCTATGAGGTCCCCTCTCATTCTTCTGAACTCCAGTGAATACAAGCCCAGTTGATCCAGTCTTTCTTGATAGGTCAGTCACGCCATCCCGGGAATCAGTCTGGTGAACCTTCGCTGCACTCCCTCAATAGCAAGAATGTCCTTCCTCAGGTTAGGAGACCAAAACTGTACACAATACTCCAGATGTGGCCTCACCAAGGCCCTGTACAACTGTAGCAACACCTCCCTGCCCCTGTACTCAAATCCCCTCGCTATGAAGGCCAACATGCCATTTGCTTTCTTAACCGCTTGCTGTACCTGCATGCCAACCTTCAATGACTGATGTACCATGACACCCAGGTCTCGTTGCACCTCCCCTTTTCCTAATCTGTCATCATTCAGATAATCGTCTGTCTCTCTGTTTTTACCACCAAAGTGGATAACCTCACATTTATCCACATTATACTTCATCTGCCATGCATTTGCCCACTCACCTAACCTATCCAAGTCGCTCTGCAGCCTCATAGCATCCTCCTCGCAGCTCACACTGCCGCCCAACTTAGTGTCATCCGCAAATTTGGAGATACTACATTTAATCCCCTCATCTAAATCATTAATGTACAGTGTAAACAGCTGGGGCCCCAGCACAGAACCTTGCGGTACCCCACTAGTCACTGCCTGCCATTCTGAAAAGTACCCATTTACTCCTACTCTTTGCTTCCTGTCTGACAACCAGTTCTCAATCCATGTCAGCACACTACCCCCAATCCCATGTGCTTTAACTTTGCACATTAATCTCTTGTGTGGGACCTTGTCGAAAGCCTTCTGAAAGTCCAAATATACCACATCAACTGGTTCTCCTTTGTCCACTTTACTGGAAGCATCCTCAAAAAATTCCAGAAGATTTGTCAAGCATGATTTCCCTTTCACAAATCCATGCTGACTTGGATCTATCATGTCACCTCTTTCCAAATGCACTGCTATGACATCCTTAATAATTGATTCCATCATTTTACCCACTACTGATGTCAGGCTGACCGGTCTATAATTCCCTGTTTTCTCTCTCCCTCCTTTTTTAAAAAGTGGGGTTACATTGGCTACCCTCCACTCTATAGGAACTGATCCAGAGTCAATGGAATGTTGGAAAATGACTGTCAATGCATCCGCTATTTCCAAGGCCACCTCCTTAAGTACTCTGGGTTGCTGTCCATCAGGCCCTGGGGATTTATCGGCCTTCAATCCCATCAATTTCCCCAACACAATTTCCCGACTAATAAGGATTTCCCTCAGTTCCTCTTCCTTACTAGACCCTCTGACCCCTTTTATATCCGGAAGGTTGTTTGGTTCGGTATTCACTAAGGAGGACACAAAGTACTTGTTCAATTGGTCCGCCATTTCTTTGTTCCCCGTTATGACTTCCCCTGATTCTGACTGCAGGGGACCTACGTTTGTCTTTACTAACCTTTTTGTCTTTACATATCTATAGAAACTTTTGCAATCCGTCTTAATGTTCCCTGCAAGCTTCTTCTCGTACTCCATTTTCCCTGCCCTAATCAAACCCTTTGTCCTCCTGCTGAGTTCTAAATTTCTCCCAGTCCCTGGGTTCGCTGCTATTTCTGGCCAATTTGTATGCCACTTCCTTGGCTTTAATACTATCCCTGATTTCCCTTGATAGCCACGGTTGAACCACCTTCCCTTTTTTATTTTTACGCCAGACAGGAATGTACAATTGTTGTAGTTCATCCATGCGGTCTCTAAATGTCTGCCATTGCCCATCCACTGTCAACCCCTTAAGTATCATTCGCCAATCTATCCTAGCCAATTCACGCCTCATATCTTCAAAGTTACCCTTCTTTAAGTTCTGGACCATGGTCTCTGAATTAACTGTTTCATTCTCCATCCTAATGCAGAATTCCACCATATTATGGTCACTCTTCCCCAAGGGGCCTCGCACAACGAGATTGCTAATTAATCCTCTCTCATTACACAATACCCAGTCTAAGATGGCCTCCCCCCTAATTGGTTCCTCGACATATTGGTCTAGAAAACCATCCCTTATGCACTCCAGGAAATCCTCCTTCACCGTATTGCTTCCAGTTTGGTTAGCCCAATCTATGTGCATATTAAAGTCACCCATTATAACTGCTGCACCTTTATTGCATGCACCCCTAATTTCCTGTTTGATGCTCCCCAACATCACTACTACTGTTTGGAGGTCTGTACACAACTCCCACTAACGTTTTTTGCCCTTTGGTGTTCTGCAGCTCTACCCATATAGATTCCACATCATCCAAGCTAATGTCCTTCCTAACTATTGCATTAATCTCCTCCTTAACCAGCAATGCTACCCCACCTCCTCTTTCTTTTATTCTATCCTTCCTGAATGTTGAATACCCCTGGATGTTGAGTTCCCAGCCCTGATCATCCTGGAGCCACGTCTCTGTAATCCCAATCACATCATATTTGTTAACATCTATTTGCACAGTTAATTCATCCATCTTATTATGGATACTCCTTGCATTAAGACACACAGCTTTCAGGCTTGTTTTTTTAACACCCTTTGTCCTTTTAGAATTTTGCTGTACAGTGGCCCTTTTTGTTCTTTGCCTTGGGTTTCTCTGCCCTCCACTTTTCCTCATCTCCTTTCTGTCTTTTGCTTTTGTCTCCTTTTTGTTTCCCTCTGTCTCCCTGCATTGGTTCCCATCCCCCTGCCATATTAGTTTAACTCCTCCCCAACAGCACTAGCAAACACTCCCCCTAGGACATTGGTTCCGGTCCTGCCCAGGTGCAGACCGTCCGGTTTGTACTGGTCCCACCTCCCCCAGAACCGTTTCCAATGCCCCAGGATTTTGAATCCCTCCCTGCTGCACCACTGCTCAAGCCACGTATTCATCTGCGCTATCCTGCGATTCCTACTCTGACTAGCACGTGGCACTGGTAGCAATCCCGAAATTACTACTTTTGAGGTCCTACTTTTTAATTTAGCTCCTAGCTCCTTAAATTCGTTTCGTAGGACCTCATCCCTTTTTTTTTAACCTATGTCGTTGGTACCAATGTGCACCACGACAACTGGCTGTTCTCCCTTCCTTTTTAGAATGTCCTGCACCCGCTCCGAGACATCCTTGACCCTTGCACCAGGGAGGCAACATACCATCCTGGAGTCTCGGTTGCGGCCACAGAAACGCCTATCTATTTCCCTAACAATTGAATCCCCTATCACTATCGCTCTCCCACTCTTTTTCCTGCCCTCCTGTGGAACAGAGCCAGCCACAGTGCCATGAACTTGGCTGCTGCTGCCCTCCCCTGATGAGTCATCCCCCCCAACAGTACCCAAAGCAGTGTATCTGTTTTGCAGGAGGATGACCACAGGTGACCCCTGCACTACCTTCCTTGCACTGCTCTTCCTGCTGGTCTTCCATTCCCTATCTGGCTGTGGACCCTTTCCCTGCAGTACGACCAACTCGCTACATGTGCTACTCACGTCATTCTCAGCATCGTGGGTGCTCCAGAGTGAATCCACCCTCAGCTCCAACTCCGCAACGCGGTCCGTCAGGAGCTGGAGGCAGATACACTTCTCGCACACGTAGTCGTCGAGGACACTGGTGTCGTCCCTAAGTTCCCACATGGTACAGGAGGAGCATAACACATGACCGAGCTGTCCCGCCATGACTTAACCCTTAGATAAGAAACAACAATGCTAAAGTTTACTCACTGTTATAGAAGAGAAAAAAGAAAAACTACTCACCAATCACCAGCCAATCACTTACCCCCTTGGCTGTGACGTCACCTTTCTGTTTCTTTCTACTTTTTTACCTTCTCCCTGTAGCTGCACCGGCTCGCCTTTTATAGGCCTCACCAACGCACCTCCTCGACGCTGCTCCCGACTGCCGCCGACGTTGGGCCCCGGACTCCCTGCTGTGCCTTTTATAGGCCTCACCAACGGACCTCCTCGACGCTGCTCCTGACGCAGCTATTCCACTTCCTGATCTTCCGAGCCAAGATCCTTTCTCACTACTGTTCTTATGTCGACCTTTATTATCAGGGCTACCTCACCTTCTTTTCCATTCTGCCTGTCTTTTTTAAATTTCAAGTAACCTGGAATATTTAGTTCCCAACCTTGATCACCTGGCAGCCACATCTCTGCAATGGCTATTAGATCAAACCCATTTTTCTCTATTTCTGCTATTAATTTGTCTATCTTGTTGTGAATACTTCGTGCATTCAGATAAAGAGCCTTTAATTTTAACTTTCACCTTATTTGCTGATGCACTATTATCTTTACAACTCACAGGATGGGCATTAGGACCCAGCAGGAGCTATTCACAGTTGCTGTACTCATGTCGGTTTGAGACTCCATTTTGGGTTGTATAAAGCATAACGCAAAGAGAACACCACCGCAGGTCGGGGCTATAAATAGAGCTGGAGCACCGGGCCCTGGAACATCATGGGCAAAGGTGCGGCTAATGAGGGTACGGGGCCCAGGAGAGGCGAGGGCCCAGGGGCAGCATGGGCCAGCCCACGCTGCGATATGTGTGCGCACTAGGTCTGTGCAGCAGAGCAGGTCTCCAGTCATCCTGGTTAACCCTTACCACTGGATAAAGGCCTAGCTCTGTCGAGCCCGTGTGGTGGCTGATGTGCAACGGTCACTACACATTAAAAAAATCCACGCACAGGCATCTTCCACCCTCTCAATTGGTGTTTCGGACTGGAACATCAGGTCCTTCATTGAAACATCTGTGAACTCTTGTGGAAGCAAGTCATCCTCGTTCGAGGGACCGCCTGTGATTACCTTTAAACTCTCCCAGATAGAAATTCGCTATCGCCCCGTTTGGGGCAGTAACAGTTGGGAGAAGCAAGACTTAGCTCCAGGCACTGAAGTGTCTCCCGTCGCCCAAAATTCGAGTTACCGCCCCTGGAAGGAAGTGGAGCGCTAAATCAAGCTTCCTTCCTGGGGCGCTAATGAAGCGGACGTCTCAGCAGCGCTACGCACTCGGCTGCAACATGCCATGTCCGAGGGGCCCCTTCCCTCACTGCCAGCTCTACTAATGACAAAGGGATCTACCTGGAACAGCGGGGAGTGAGGGTGCCGCGCGATCAGCCCGCCACTCAAGCAGAGTGCTGGGCTGAGTGCTCATGGCCAGGAGCTCCTGAAGAAAATGGAGCAACAATGGGAAACCCAAGGTAAGTTTTTTCTTGTATTTTCCCTCAGCCACATCGCCTTTAAGTTATGCCCCAGTAGCGGCTGGCTGCCCGAGCCATGCCTCCTGCAGCTGCCGGTGTTTTTGCCTGGCACTATTGCAGGGGGCAAAAGTGAATTCTGGGGCCAGGGTGATGACGTCACGATATCCGGGCGCAGGATATCGGGGCTCAAAGCTGTAGTTCCATGGTCAGTTTTCTCATCCAACCAGCAGAACTTTCCCTCATCCACACAGGCGGCAAGAACAACATACCTGTTGGACAAGGGCTAAGGCTCTTCCAGCACTGCATCTTGGGTCCCCTTAACTGCCTGAGTTGCAGTCGCACCCTCCTGTCCCTGACCACTAACCAGACCTATGCCACCTCCTAATCTAAGGGCTGTGACTGCCTCCTGGATCAGAGTGTTCAGATAATTCTTCCACTCCCTGATGCCCCGCACTAGCTACATCTCGGACTCGAGCTCAACAACTCTCAGCTGATGCAAACACTAACTACAGGGATGGTCGTCCGGGATTGCGATGCTCTCCACAAACTACCACATGCTGCAGTTGCGGCACATCACCCGTACTGCTAGCTATCCCTATATAACCTTGTTATAGTTATTTAGTTAATTAGAGTTTATGTATTTAATTAAACTAGCTTATAGTTTAGTCTTTTAGCTAATTATTAGATCTTGTTTAAGTTCTGGGTAGATTAAGTTAAATATTTACCTGTAACACACAGCTCTTCAAACATTGGAGGCAAAAAGCAACACCTCCTTTCCTCTCTGCTCCAAATTCCTACTTTCTCCAAATTCCCAAGTTGAACTCTCCGTTTAAGATCACTCTGTACCACCAAAGAGTAACCATTTTTATGGATCTGCTAAATATGAGGATAGGTTGAGTAGGTTGGGCCTATAACACATTGGAGTTCAGAAGAATGAGAGGTGATCTTATTGAAACTTATAAGATGAGGGGACTCGACAAGGTGGATGCTGAAAGGATATTTTCACTCATAGGGGAAACTAAAACTGGAGACATAGTCTCAGAATAAGGGGCCGCCCATTTAAAACTGAGATGAGGAGAAATTTATTTTCTCAGAGGGTTGTAAATCTGTGGAATTCTCTGTACCAGAGAGCTGTGGAGGCTGGGTCATTGAATATATTTAAGGCGGAGATAGAAAGATTTTTAAACGATAAGGGAGTAAAGAATTATGGGGAGCGGGCAGGGAAGTGGAGCTGAGTCCATGATCAGATCAGCCATGATATTGAATGGCGGAGCAGGCTCGAGGGGCCAAATGGCCTACTCCTGCTCCTATTTCTTATATTCTATAGGGGCATTGCTTTACTAAAAAAAGGGATGAGCAAATGTTTTCCATTTGTTTGTAAATGGATGATGTAGATCACTGCATCACTTGTGTATGATGTATTTGGAATGACATGGTACCCAGTTCTATTCTTCCCCCATTACCACCACCAGGATATTTTTTCTGAAATCACCTTTAAATGAAATACTTAAAAAGAGATAAAAAAAGCAAGTCTAATAATTTTCCATATTTTCAGTCTAATAATTGTCACCTTTATTGGGTATTACAGGGTACTATCTGTGGATTGTGTGGCAATTATGATGGTAATGTATACAATGATTTTACCACAAGAAGCCAGTTGGTGGTTGTAAACATGGGAGAGTTTGGAAACAGCTGGAAGGTGTCTCCTACCTGTGCAAATGTAAAGAAAAATGAAGACTCTTACTCAATTAACACACATCGAGATGCATGGGCTCAGAAACAGTGCAGCATCCTCAAGAGTGAGACATTCCTAGCGTGTAATTCTCAGGTACAGCATTGTGCACCCAAGTGTTTCATGTGTCTTTTCACCACATTATATAAATACATTTCAAACATTGTGCACATGAGCAACAAAGGTTTCCATCTTCCTATGTACAGAAACAAAAGCACCACCAGAAAACTTCTAACTGCTATGAGCAAAATATTTTTCAATACAAAAGGACAAAATCTCCTTAACTTTCTAGTGACAACTGAGAAGTAAAAATAGAAAAATCCCAGAATAATTTTGCTATTTATGTCATAACAGTGCAGCAAATTCTCCTTGCAGAATCTGATTTATCCATATTTAGAATTCATGAGCTTTTCCTTTGCCCCCTCTCCATTGGAGTTGCTGAAATGAAACTTGCAGATGCTCTTGGTTTTGTGAAGTTGTATTTTCAGTCTTCCCAAGAGTCTGGAATAATTCAACGAACTGAGAGCATTGTAATAACTAATTGTTTTCATAAGTATCAGAATATGAGGTGCACATCTAACATAATGGGTGCTGGACGATTTGCACCATTGCGCTGATGAGTGCACGAAAATAGACTAACTAAGTGGGCAGAGGTGCCTTGCTCCAACAAATTCCAGCCCAATATTCTTTATATGTAGAAAATCTGGGAGGCGACCATTTTTTTCAAAGTACTTTTTCTTTTTACAGTAAATGCGAAACTTTAAGTTTGCTTGTTGCTTTATGAAAATGTAAATTTTCCTGTTAGCATCAAACCCACTATTGCATCAATTGTAGAGAGTATCCAGGGGTGGCTTCATTGCAAAGAGTAGAAAATACCACCTTCAACATACACACAGCAGATACCTCACACATTCACAACTCTCACACTTCACAGCTCGAGTTTTCATTCCTTCTCTTCAAAGACAGATAATGTTACCTATGTAGGTGCATCTATAGAAATTTACAGCGCAGAAGGAGGCCATTTCGGCCCTTCGTGTCCGTGCCGGCCGAAAAAGAGCTGTACAGCCCTTGGTCGACAGCCCTAAAGGTTATGTATAAACCTATGAACAATGACGGAAAGGCAAAGAGCACCCAGCCCAACCAGTCCACCTCACACAACTGCGACATCCCTTATACTGAAACATTCTACACTCCATCCCAACTGGAGCCATGTGATCTCCTGGGAGAGGCAAAAACCAGATAAAAACCCAGGCCAATTTAGGGAGAAAAAATCTTGGAAAATTCCTCTCCGACCCATCCAGGCGATTGAAACTCGTCCAGGAGATCCTGGCCGTATTCTATTCCCTGCAGTACTTACCATTATATCTGCGCCGTCCAACAAAAGGTCATCCAATCTAATCTCAATTACCAGCTCTAGGTCCGTAACCCTGCAAGTTACTGCACTTTAAGTTCGCATCCAACCATCTCTTAAAAGTGGTGAGGGTTTCTGCATCCACCACTCTTCCAGGCAGTGAGTTCCAGATCCCCACAACTTTCTGCGTAAAGAAGCCTCCCCTCAAATCCCCTCTAAACCTTCCACCAACCATCTTAAAACTATGCCCCCTCATAATAATCCCTCCACCAATGGAATTAGAGCCTTGCTATCCACTATGTCCAGGCACCTCTATATTTTGTACACCTCAATGAGGTCACCTCAACCTGCTCTGTTCCAATGAGAACAAACCCAGCCTATCCAATCTGTACCCATAACTAAGATTCTCCATTTTCCAGGCAGCATCCCAGTAAATCTCCTCTGCACCCTCTGCAATCACGTCCTTCCTATAATACGACGACCAGAACTGCACACGGTACTCCAGCTGTGGCCTAACCAAAGTATTATACAATTTGAGCATAACCTCCCTGCTCTTATATTCTATGCCTCGGTCAATAAAGGCAAGCATTCCCTATGCCTTCTTAACCACCTTATCCACCTGGCCTGCTACTTTCAGGGATCTGTGGACAAGCACTCCAAGGTCCCTTTGTTCATCTATACTATTAAGTGGCCTGCCGCTTAATGTGTATACCCTTTCCTTATCAGCCCTCCCAAAGTGCATCACCTCGCACTTCTGAATTAAATTCCTTTTGCCACTCTGCCCACCTGACCAGTAGATTGATATCCTCCTGCAGCCCATGCCTTTCCTCTTCATTATCAACCACACACCCAAATTTAGTGTCGTTTGCAAACTTTTTAATTATACTCCCTATATTCAAATCTAAATCGTTGATATATATCACAAAAAGCAAGGGACCCAGTACTGAGCCCTGCGGAACGCCCCTGGAAACATCCTTCCAGTCACAAAAACATCCATCAATCATTACCCTTTGCTTCCTACCTCTAAGCCAATTTTGGATCCAACTTGCCACTTTGCCCTGTATACCATGGGCTTTAACCTTCATGACCAGTCTACCATGTGGGACCTTATCAAAAGCCTTGCCAAAGTCCATTTATACTACATCGTACGCACTACCCTCATCGACCCTCTTGGTTACCTCCTCAAAAAATTCACTCAGGTTAGTCAAACACAATCTTCCCTTAACAAATCTGTGCTGACTGTCCCTAATTAATCCTTGCCTTTCCAAATGCACATTTGTCCTGTCTTTCAGGATTTTTTCCAATAATTTTCCCACCACTGACGTTAGGCTGACAGGCCTGCAATTACTCGGCATATCTCTTTTTCCCTTCTTAAACAAGAGTACTACATTAGCAGTCCTCCAATCCTCCAGCACCATGCCCAGATCCAAAGAGCACTGGAAAAAGATGGTCAAGGCTTCTGCTATTTCCTCTTTTACTTCGCTCAACAGCCTGGGATGCATTTCATCCGGGCCTGGGGACTTATCTACTTTCAAAGCTGCTATAAACCCCTTAATACTTACTCTCTCACTATATTTATTTCATCCAGAATATCACTCTCCTCCTCCATAGCAGTATCTGCATTACCCCTTTCCTTTGTGAAAACAAATGCAAAGTATTCATTAAGAACCCTACCAACATCTTCCACCTCCACACAAAGATTACCCTCATGGTCTCTATTGGCCCTACCCTTTCTTTAGTTACCCTCTTACTCTTAATATATTTATAGAACATCTTCAGGTTTTCCTTAATTTTACTGGCCAAGAATTTCTTGTGCTCTTTCTTAGCATTCCTAATATCCTATTTAATTTTGCCTCTTAACTTTCTATATTCCTCTAAAGATCCTAAAGTATTTAGCCGTTGGTATATGACATAAGCATCCCTTTTTTCCTTAATCCTCCCCTGTAAATCACTAGACATGAAGGACCCGCCACCAACACTATTTAAAGGGATCATCCACTACTTACAGGTCAGTTGTAGCTTGATTTCTACTGGCTGTTGCTACAATTCAACTCATTTTTGGTGCTTTCCATAGTTTTTTTTATTCATTCACGGGATGTGGGCATCACTGGCATGGCCAGCATTTATTGTCCATCCCTAATTGCCATGAGAAGGTGGTGGTGAGCCGCCACCTTGAACTGCTGCAGTCCGTGTGGTGAAGTGCTTTTAGGGAGGGAATTCCAGGATTTTGACCCAGTGACTATGAAGAAATGGTGTTATATTTCCAAGTTAGGATGGTGTGAGACTTGCAGGGGAACTTGAAGCTGATTTTCCCAATCGCCCTTTTCCATCTAGGCAGTAGAGGTCGAAGAAGGTGCTGTCGAAGAAGCCTTGGCGATTTGCTGCAGTGCATCTTGTAGATGGTACACACTGCCGCCACGGTGCGCTGGTGGTGGAGGGAGTGAATGTTTAAGGTGGTGGATGGGGTGCCAATCATTCAGGCTGCTTTGTCCTGGATGGTGTCGAGCTTCATGAGTGTTGCTGGAACTACACTCATCCATGCAAGTGGAGAGTATTCCATCACACTCCTGATTTGTGCCTTGTAGATGGAAAGGTTTTAGGGGGGTCAGGAGGTGAGTCAGTCGCCGCAGAATACTGTCGAAATCTCGACCTCCGAAAAGAATGACTCCGACACTTACAGCTCCGGTAGAAGTTTCTTTACTTTACTTGCTCGCAAGGGGTAGGTCACACTCAGTCAAGGGCGAAGTGAACACCTCCGAAATGGTTCAGTTTAACAAGATATTTATACAGTAAAACCAAAGTTCTGGCCTCTCCCTGTGTATTGCTCTGTCTCACAGTCAGTGAATACAAATAAAGAGTTAATTACTATATCCTGGTCCTGACATGGTATCCAGATATTTCCTTTTGTCAGGGTTATCAGAAAGCCAAACGGCCATTACTCCATGAGTCATAGGTAATGGGCTATCACCTGTCTTGTATTGTGTCAGAATTGTTCCAATTTCCTGGTCAGTTTATCTGTTTGCATCAAATGGATGAGGTCTCGGAAAGAGATAATGGCTAGAAGATAAGGGTGGGGTGACATGGAACTCCTGTAGTGTAGACAATAGGAGAGCACCATGGGGGGTTACTTGTCTCAGCATGACTTGTCTCCTAGCTGTCTGATGGCCATCAGCCATCTAACAGCAGGTTTAGCTGTTTATGCAAGCTGACTGCTAAAATGCAGAAAGTTCTGGAAGGGCCAGGACTCCATTTTAATCAAAATGCACACAAATACCGTATGGTATCAGCTTAGATAAAAATACTTTCCACATTCCCCCATTTTGTCCTTCACAAGGACAACTCAATCCATTCTGATCTTGTACAGTCTCTCCATTTCCATTTCCACACAAGAGCCTTCAGCAGTTGTTGCTACCATAACTCTAGCCGTGGTCTCGGTAGGTAACATAGTTTCTCCCACCCTGGCACAGCAACACTTAATGACGACAAATAATAGATACAGGGCGAAGACTATCAGCAGGAATATGATCAAACCCTGTACCACAGATTTCCCCAGGGCTCCCAACCATCCTGATGTTTTCAGCTAGACTGCCGATATCTTCTGATTTATCTGGGATATACGTACAGCATTCTTCACCTATTAATGCGCATGTTCCTCCCTCCTTGGCTAGGAGATAATCTAAGGCCATACGATTTTGGAGAGCCACTGTTCGAATAGCTACCATTTCATCATTTATCCCTTCAAAGGCTTGGGAAGTTGCGTTGGCTACTGATTCCACTAAGTTAGCCAGTTCCCGTAACTGCCATTCGGTCGATGCTATTCCATAGGGTGGCACCATTACCTTGAATATTCCGTTTAGCCACGTCAAATCCCGTTTAAATCTGTGGCTTCCATAGGCCTCCCTTAGAGTCCTTACTGATCTGATAAGGGGTACCACATATCCTAAGTAACAGGACCCTGTCCAGTTGGCTGGTAACCATGGGTAGGCTTCATGGCCACAAATAAAGTAAGTGCAATTATAGGGCGTCAGCTCCTGGTCCTTTTGCACTATCCCTACTCGAATGGTCTCACCTTCCCATCCTTCACCTGGGGCTTTGTTATGGACCGTTGTCCAGCCAATGGTTGCTATCTTTCTCTCAGTGGGATTAGTTGTGGCTTGCCATTTAGTCATTTGGGAACACTTGCTGCGTCCCATTTCTGGTCCTTTAGTCTCATTACTCACTAGGCATATTATACCTTCAGGATTTCCTATTCTGGGAGTAATGCTTAGGAAGGGAGGCTGATGGTTATTATCATAATTGGGCTGGTACCATCCCTGGAAGGCTGTAAGTTTATACCCTGCCGACCTCCATTCTGTTTGCTCCTTCGTTTCTGGCCCCTTAGTTAGTTTTGTCCTATTTTGCAATGTCAACCATTCTACCATTTCTGATTCGTTAAAGGGGACAGATCTCAGGGGAATACCCCCCCTGGAGTGGACAGGTACATGGGAACATATCCAACAACTCGACAAGTTTCTTTCTTGAGCATACCTATGACTCAGTGCCATAAATACGTTTACGTGCAATTCCCTTCGGTGGCGGGTCTGTACCCCTGGTGTAATCAATAATGTGAAGTAAAACCCTGTCAAGCCCAGCACCATCAGTCCCCATAGTCCATACAGTTCCTTATTCAGTCTTCCTTTTTCTGTTCCTCTGATTCCTTCGTCCCTTCCTCCTGGTCGGGTGCCCGTTTGCAATGGGATGCGTGGATCCATGTTGGTCTTTCCTTTACCTTGATTGCAGTATTGGTCGCCAGCAAGACCTGGTATGGTCCTTCGAATCTTGGCTGTAGACTGCTTTTTCTTTTAAAAATCTTGATGTAAACGAATTCCCCTGGCTCCAGGTTATGACACTTCCCTTCCGCTGGCTTGACTTGGGCTTCCTTTACCTGTGAATGAAAGCTGGAAATACATTTGGTTAGTGCAATACAATAATTCAACATATTTTCCTCCATTTTGTGGATGTCCATCTGTTTTGCAGTAAATGGTGCTGTAAAAGGTAGTCGTTGGGGACGTCCCATAACTATCTCATGTGGTGACAGGCCTGTTGTTCTGTTGGTTGCAGATCGCATTACCATCAAAGCTAAGGGCAGCAGTTCTGTCCATTTCAGTCCAGTGTCATTGCATAGTTTTGCCAGCTTATTTTTAAGCATTCCATTATATCTTTCAACAAGTCCAGCTGATTGTGGATGATAACTGCAATGAAAACGTTGATTAATCTGCAAAGCTTTATACGTTTCTCTTATAACAGTTCCCGTGAAATGTGACCCGTTATCACTAGAAAGCTTAGCAGGGATTCCGAAGCGCGGTACAATTTCTTTTAACAAACATTTAGCAACAGTAGCGGCATCGGCCTTTTTACATGGAAAGGCTTCAATCCATCTAGAGAACACATCTACAATAACTAATACATACTTGAATCCCATACACATAGGTAATTCAATAAAATCCATTTGTAAATGTACAAAAGGCCCGACTGGATTTGGGTGGGAGGCAGATTCTACTTTTTCCGTCTTACCCGGATTCATTGTCTGACAGGTAACACAATTTTCACAGATTTGTTTTGCAATTGCCGAAATACCTGGTGCATACCAAGTTGCCAAAATATAATCTGCCAATCCCCCTTTGCCTGCATGTGTGAATGTATGAACACATCGGGCAATCCATGGAAGTAAGGATCTGGGGGCCACCACGCGGCCGTCATGGTGAATCCATATTCCTTCTGGATTTTTATAACATTGATCCTTCGTCCAGGTCACCACCTCCTCCGTACTGGCCTGTGTCTGAAAGGCCAGCACGTCATTAATAGTGGATGGCGGGCCTGAGCAATTATTTTTCCTTAGTGGGAACAATGACACTTGCATCCCCCCTTTCGACAGAGCTGCTGACTTAGCTGCATTATCAGCTCTGGCATTCCCAAGTGCCACCTCATTCGACTGGCCTGTATGTGCTTGGCATTTGATAATGGCAAGTTTCAAAGGGCATTGAATGGCTCGCAGGAGATTTTCCACTTGTTCTGCATTTTTGATAGGGGTTCCTGAAGAAGTCAGGTACCCGCGAATCTTCCAAATTTGTCCATAGTCATGTGATACCCCAAAAGCATACCTGGAGTCAGTGTAGATATTAACTGTGTGTCCTTCAGCCAGAATACAGGCTCGAGTTAACGCAAACAATTCGGCTTGTTGGGCTGAAAAGGAGTCTGGAAGAGAGGCTGTTTCGACAACATTAAACTAAGTTACAATTGCATAAGCTGCTCTCAGTTGGCCCCTATCATTTTGTAAGTCTGATCCGTCAACATAGAACACTAGATCAGGGTTACACATTGGTACATCTGTTAGATTGATACGTGGTTTAGTCACTAATTCGGTTACTATTTCACATGAATGGGGTTCGCCGTCGTCTTCCGTGGGGAGTAGAGTGGCTGGATTTAAGGTAGTGCATCTTTTGATGATTAGGTTCGGATTTGATAACAGTTCGACCTCGTATTTAGTGGTTCTTGCGGAGGTTAGGTGTTGGGTGGCACATTTAGTAAGTAAAATCTCGACAGAGTGTGGGATATACAAAATGGTCTGATGATTTAGAGTTATTGTCTGAGCCTGTTGCATAGCATAATAAGCTGCTGCCAACAAAGGAAGACATCCTGGTAGTCCGTGTGTTACTGGGTCTAGTTGGGTACTGAAATACGCTACCGGTCGCTGCCTGTCCCCATGTAACTGAGTCAAAACAGATTGTGCAAAACCCGACTTGTGATGCACAAATAAGTTGAATAGCTTAGTGTAATCTGGTAATCCCAAGGCTGGTGCTGAAGTGAGGGACTGCTTAAGACTCTGGAAAGCATTCCGGGATACTTCATTCCACATCCTTCTTTAAGCATTGTGAGAATAAAGTACATTCATTCACAGCTCGTAGGTCATGGACACACCTCCATTTGTGTGGGCTTCTGAACTGGACGAATCTGTGTGTTACACGGACTTCTCATTTATGCTTATAGTGATTCCCAGATCACAGAATGTAAAGTACTTGCTTTCTAATTTTATTAAAAGGCTTCCAAACCCAAGATTTTTCCAATACACCCAAAATGTTGATCAAGGAGATCACCTGAAATATCTCAAAATCCCAATTCAAATATTGTACTGTCACTCTTTATCAAAAAAATCCTCTTACTGAGCTAGAAGCTTTTGTACCAAGATTTTACACCAAGGACAATGAAAGTGTACTCCCCCAGCCTGCACCTCGAGAGACCCACAAAGGCTTTTTTTTTTTAAAAAAGGCATTACAACTTTTAACCACCGGGACCATGTCTCAACAAACCTATCCTTTGTGCATTTCCTAGCTCCGTAACCTCTCATCCGAATACATTCACACCTGCGCTTCTAACTTAAAATGTCTTAAACTTCCCACATACAGGACAACACTATGAAGGGTTAAAAAAACTTCACTTTGTTTGAAAAAGTGGGTGGAGCTAAAACAAACAGGCAGCTCCACAACCTTTCCAAACAGGTTTCCAGACACAAGGAAAAAAGACAGAAGCACTCTCATTCAAAGACAAGGCATTCACAAGTCTCTCTCCATTCAATAAAGCTTTTTCTTTTGCTAGCTTCATTTTTTTTTAATCCATAAGTCACTTATCAGGTTCTCTTTTTTTTTTACATTTGATTTACTTCCTCTGTTAATTTTACATGGGCTTGAAGAATCGGAACCCAGGCCTTTTCTATTACTTTCCTTTTTTTTTACCTGGATCTCTGTTTATAAGACACTCCTCTAGACATGTTGTTCTCTCTAAATTAAATGAACCATCGGGTGGAAATGGCCTGTTTTCACCCTTAGTCCACTTTACCGGTTTTTGTTTCTTTGGTCAATTGAAGACTGTCCACAATTCTGGAGCATGACATAGGCTGGTGTGCCTTTTGGTGGTGGTTTACTTGCTCCAGCCCCCATTCTGGATGATTTAAGATTTTTCCACAGTTTCTGATCTCACAATCCTTTCGGCCAACCGAGTTCTCTACTCCCACTTCTCCTGGCCGTTACGTGGCCTGAAAAGGCTCTTAATTCGGGCTCAGTCTGGGTGTGTGAGATATGTTGGCACGAACCAACCGTAGTTGATCAATCAGTTACTGTTTCTTTTCTTAATCAATCCTTGTGTTTTTTTTTTCCCCGAATCACAATTTTCCCTAGTGACTCTTCCCGTTTCTCTAATGGCAATCTCTCACAAAGGTGTTGCACACAACAGTAATACAAGGACAACAAACAATATTCCCGCGAGTACACAAATCATAACCTCTAAACAAATTCTCAGTCTGCGTTGTACGCCACTACAGACCGAGTCCTTAACTTATCCTAATAAAAACTGATAAAACTTAAGGTTCCGTACCCAAACTCTTTGATCGATTGCGCTTTCTTTTTTTTTTATAGTCTTATCACATAAGAACCCCTTCCGAATTAAAAACAATAAAAATCATATCACATAAGAACCTTCGATCGATTAGCGCTTTCTTTTTTCTCTTTTTTTTTAATAGTCTTATCACATAAGAACCCCTTCCGAATTAAAAACAATAAAAATCTTATCACATAAGAACCTGGAACCCTTTTCGATCGACTAGCGCTCCCTTACCTACTGAAACCTTCCCCGGGCTGTCTCGAGATTTTTTCCCAGAACCTGTTCTCTTCTGCTGGCGAGCTGAGAAAGAAATGGTTATAAAAAAAAATACCTTTTAACTTTTAAATGCCGAGTCTTGTAGATGCAGTACCTCCGCTGTGGACAACAGATTACATATGCGATTCAACAGTGAAGAAACCTCTTGTGAGCAAAAGGCTCACCTTGTTTGGCCACTGAAGCCTTTCACTGGAGAGGCACTATGCCCGTATCCGTTTTATTCACAGGACAGAGAGTATGCATCTCGGTGGAACCTCCAAGTGATAACTGTCGAAATCTCGACCTCCGAAAAGAATGACTCCAACACTTACAGCTCCGGTAGAAGTTTCTTTACTTTACTTGCTCGCAAGGGGTAGGTCACACTCAGTCAAGGGCTAAGTGAACACCTCCGAAATGGTTCAGTTTAACAAGATATTTATACAGTAAAACCAAAGTTCTGGCCTCTCCCTGTGTATTGCTCTGTCTCACAGTCAGTGAATACAGATAAAGAGTTAATTACTATATCCTAGTCCTGACATGGTATCCAGATATTTCCTTTTGTCAGGGTTATCAGAAAGCCAAATGGCCATTACTCCATGAGTCATAGGTAATGGGCTATCACCTGTCTTGTATTGTGTCAGGATTGTTCCAATTTCCTGGTCAGTTTATCTGTTTGCATCAAATGGATGAGGTCTCAGAAAGAGATAATGGCTAGAAGATGAGGGTGGGGTGACATGGAACTCCTGTAGTGTAGACAATAGGAGAGCACCATGGGGGGTTACTTGTCTCACCATGACTTGTCTCAGCATGACTTGTCTCCTAGCTGTCTGATGGCCATCAGCCATCTAACAGCAGGTTTAGCTGTTTATGCAAGCTGACTGCTAAAATGCAGAAAGTTCTGGAAGGGCCAGGACTCCATTTTAATCAAAAGGCACACAAATACCGTATGGTATCAGCTTAGATAAAAAATACTTTCCACAATACCCAGTGGTTTCAAGTTTCAAAAGTGTACAGGGTGTGGCTGGTGCTGAAGTACTTTTTTTCAGATTTCAAGGCCTTTTTTGGATTTCAAGGTTTTTTTCGGATTTCAGGGCTTCTGCACAAACTACTTTCTCGCTGATATGGGTGCACTAGTAGGCCTTCCTCTGGGAATCGAGTATGACTGGGACAATGAGCAGAGCAGGACAAGCCGCTAGAAGATGGAGGAGGAGAGGGAAAAGAGCTCTCAACATATCCGCCTGGAGTATTTAGGGAGCCATTCTCCTAACTGAACCTCAGCAGTGACCAATGTTTGAGACGTCTGAGCTTCACTAAGGGAGTTGTCACTGAAATCTGTCAACTGCTGCAGCCACAACTCCAATCTCAACAGAGCAAGGACCGCATTGCTAGTGCTGGGAAGGTGGCTATCAACTTTTATCATCTGGTTACTTCCAGACTGCTGCTGGAGAGATTAGCAACATCTTGGAGTTTGCAGTGCATTGAGGCACTCTATTCAAAGAGAGATAATTTATTTTATTCCCTCTTGCCAGAGACAAACAGGTGGAGTTGTTGATTTCTGGATTCTTTTACCTCAATCTGGTTCAGCAAAATTACTGAAACGAATAGAGTTTGTGCTTTAAACAGCAAGCTTTTATTTAAAAAGCAAATCCCGATCGGGGACCTTATCAGACAGAAGGAATGCAACTCTGATAGATCGCACACACTTCCTACGGACAAAGTGACGTTACATTGTAAAGGGACGACGGTTATACATTTTCGGCAAAAGATAACAAGATAGGGCTAGAGTGACATCCTAGTCCAGCCTATTCCTTTTGATCCCTCTTTCCCTTTGTCCACTCATAAGCCGACCTAAGTATGGTCTGATTTTAAACAAAGACCTTCTGTTAATGTTTCAGGTTAATAACATGATTTAATAAGACCTTGAGGTTTTTCTGCAAGCTGTGGGTTTTGTTTCAATATGTGTTAGTGTTGTAACATTTTGCAGTCTTGAGTCTGAGATGTCATGGCTATTCCTCCATGAATTCTTTGTTAGCTTATACTGTCCCTATACAATTCCCACGTTCTCAACTTCAATGTCTCTATACATTTTTAAACATTCACATTGTGAGCACGAGGGTTTGCAAGGATTGCAGGCTTCCCCATGGTGCAAGGTGCTAATGATTGCATGTACACTGCTTTGTGGACATCACATATCAACTCTGCCATGTACCTGAATGGGAAGGGACTCCACTTCCTCAACGTACAGCTGGTGTGTGACCATAGGCAACGCAGGCCACTCACCTGCTTTTAAATGGAAAAACCACGCCTGTGTGGCAATTTGAATTGACGGCACAGCTTGTTAAAAGGACCGAGCTCCCAAAATAAAGTTAGAGGGAACATCGGTCATGATGCCTTCATTCTGCGGCAGTCCGCTGTGCCACCACGGCAAACCGAAGGGTGACTACTGGGTGAAAAGATGACATGATCATGAATCCAGTTCGCAACCCATGCACACTTGCGCAGCATGCATACAATGAGAGCCATGCTCCCATAAGAAATGTGATCGAGTAGACCCCATTGCCGTGCTGCATGCTTTAAAACGTTGCCATCATGAGGGAATAACCCTTGCTGCCGCTATTAGGTGAGAAGCTAAAGAGCAGGAGTGCAAGGAGGAGGTGGAGGAAGAGGAGGAGGCAGAAGAAGAAAAAGGGAGGCTGCAACCTAGACAGCTCCTTTCTGCCCGTGTTGTCCGTGAAGAACTAATTCAATTGTAATACGACTAACCTCAACCCCAGTTCCCCATTCACCAACAGTCCCACACTTTACCTACCCTCTGTCACTGACCATCACATTGTCCGCTTGGCCATAATGTAAAAAATAAAAGCTACCACAAAATAAACACTCCAAATCAAATTGATGAATTGAATCATACTGTAATATCTGTAAGCTTGTAATGCTTGTAGCGCCACACTGTGGATGTGGACGTATTGTGTACTGCAACTGTATAGTTAATCATTAAACAGAACAGGCTTCTGGAGAGTTCCGAGAGAGCAGCCTGCATGTTAGGAAGCTGTGTGTGCTGTGCTCTGTGAAGATAACATATTTGGTGACCGAGGATGGGATTTTTCGGATGATTTAAAGCTTAAATTTTGTTGGTGAAAGATTCAGCCAGCCGACAGAGAGACTTTGCAAGTTTCTGTCTTTGAAAAAAGCTACAAAATCCAAGGTAAAAATACAGCACACGGCGTGAACAGCTAGAGATTAAAAATGGCAGGTGTAATCGGATATTTGGGTGAATATACACATGACCAGGAACGTTTTAAAGCGTATGTGGATCGGCTAGAAATGTATTTCACTACAAATAACATAATCGAAGTTCCAGACAATGCAGTCCAGAACCAGGCTGTGTTGGAATGTAAGAAAGCGATCTTCTTATCAGTGGCAGGTCTGGCATTATACGAAACCCTTGTAAATTTGCTTGTGCCTGACGAGCCAAAGGACACAACACAAGCTCGGCCCTTTTAACAACGCTTTAACGAAGCTGGAGCAGCACTATAATCCCAAACAGTTAGAAATTGCTGAAAGCTATCATTTCGGGATTCGGAATCAAAAGGCAGATGAAAGTATCGCTGATTACATCATAGCATTAAAAAAGCTATCGATGCACTGTAATTTTGGAAACTTTCAAAACCGAGCATTACGAGATCGTTTTGTTTGTGGGGTGAAAAATGATGCGATCAGAAGGAAGTTATTGACGACAGATGACTTAACTTTTGAGATTGCTTGTCAGACAGCGAGGTCGATGAGCATGGCCGAACAATATTCCAGAAAATTAAATAATGATTACGGTCGTCAGTCAACCGAGGTAAATCACCTGCAGGTTCAAAGTAAAAGACGGCCATGGCCGAAACGCTCAGAAACTGGAAATTCTACCAGAGCGTCAAAGTCATCTTATAGGTGCCTGGGACAACACATTGCTCAAAGTTGTCCATACATGCATACGTGAAGGCAGAGTGTTTCTTCTGCAGAAAGACTGGGCATCTGGCGAAGGCATGCCGACTGAAAGGTAAACCAGTTTTTAAAGCTGAGTCCAGCGTTCAAAGCTATGAGTAGAAATCCAAAGAAACTTCATAGCATGGAACAACAGCAACAGGACGAGGAGATGTTAGAGCTACACGTCATCAGGAGCACAAGGTTAACGGACAGTGATTCGGAAAGCATCAAAATCCACATAGATGTTGTGGGATTCAAGATATCAATGGAAATGGGGTGCCTCCGTGAGTGTAGTACCGGAGTCACTGTACCGCGACAAATTGCGTGATTTCCAACTGGAGAAATCCAAGATAGAGCTGCGAGGCTACTCGGGAGAGAAAATTCCTGTAGTAGGCCGTATCACCGTACTGGTGAAATATAAAGATCAATTTTAGAACTTGCCTCTAATAGTAGTGAAAGGAGACAAGACTGCTTTACAAGGAAGAAATTGGTTGAGCTCACTGAAGCTGGATTGGAGTAAGATTTTCTGTGTGGAAGCGCAATTTTCATCAACGGAAGAGGTTATCAAGCAGTATCCGAAGGTGTTCTGCGAAACGGGCAGTCTGATCCAAGGCTTCAAGGCGAGTGTCAGGGTACAGAAGGACGCTAGATCGGTTTACTACAAGCCACGTTCCATACCCTATGCACTCAAGGAGAAAGTTGAGCAAGAACTCAAAAGACTAGAGACTGAGAACATTATTTGTAAGATAGATCGATGTAATTGGGCTACACCCATTGTTGTTGTACCTAAGTCTGATGGTAAAGTAAGATTGTGTGGTGATCATAAGGTAACCGTAAACCAGGTTCTAGAGGGTAATGTCCCCATTACATTGCCGAATATAGAAGATTTGTTCACAACACTGACAGGTGGTCAGATCTTCTCAAAACTGGATCTTACGAATGCCTACTTACAGCTTGAAATAGATGAGGAGTCCAAGTCATATTTGACTATAAATACTCATCTAGGCCTATCAATTTAATAGGCTACTGTTTGGAGCATCTTCTGCCCCTGCCATATTCCAAGGGGTGATGAACCAGATTTTGCAAGGTATTGAAGGGGTAGTATGTTATTTGGATGACATACTAATTTCAGCACCAAATAGACAAATTCATAATAAAATATTGAATGAAGACCTCAAACGGCTAGAGAAGCACAGCGTACGAGTGTCTGCTCGTAAGTGTGAGTTATTTAAAAACTCAGTGGAGTACTTGGGGTACAAAGTAGACAAAGATGGTTTACATCCAACCATGGAACAATTGGATGCAATTAGAAATGCACCCACTCCCAGGAATGTCACTGAATTTCATTCATTCTTGGGTCTTTTGAACTATTATGGGAAGTTCCTACCAAATTTGACTACAGTATTACATCCACTGAATGAACTTTTGAAAAAACAGGTCCAGTGGCAGTGGTCAAAAGAATGCGAAACAGCATTCAAGGAGTGTAAAAACAAATTGGTAGAGAGCACTGTTAGTTCACTATGACATATCTAAGGAGATTAAGCTCACATGTGATGCCTCTCCGTATGGAGTTGGGGCAGTAATCTCTCATGTATTACGTAGTGGGGAGGAGAGACCAATTGCTTTTGATTCATGCACTCTCAGTGCCAGTGAGGAAAAATTATGCTCATATTGAAAAGAAAGCTTTGGCATTAATTTTTGGGGTCAAGAAGTTTCACAAATACTTGCATGGTCCTAAATTTACCATCGTTACGGACCATAAGCCCCTAACAGCAATCCTCCATCCAAAGTCCCCAGTTGCAACATTAGCTGCAGCCCAAATGCAGAGATGGGCTTTGATTTTGTCAGCAGATATATATGATATTGAATACAGACGATCAGCTGATCACAGTAATGCTGATGCAATGTCTAGATTGCCTTCCCCATCACAAGTTACACCCGAATGGAAGAAGTATTTTATTTTTCATACATTGATGAACTGCCAGTCACAACTGAAGAGATTGGTAGAGCAACTAAACGTGACCCAGTGATGTCAAAGGTGTATGAGTATATTGCAAATGGATGGCCAAACCAGGTAACAGATAAAGATACACATCCATTCTTCATTCATAGGAATGAATTATCAGTCGATAAAGATTGTATCATGTGGGGTGCAAGAGTGGTTATACCAAATAAATTCAGGTCCAAATTATTAGGACACCTCCATGACCAGCACCTGGGAATGTGCTTGACCATGAGTTTTGCACACAATTATTTGTGGTGGCCAGGTCTTGATAAAAGATATAGAGTACATTGTGAGTCAGTGTACGACATGTCAATCGGTAAGCAAGCAACCACCACCAGTACCATTACAGCCATGGAAATGGCCTCCCAGGGTGTGGCAAAGGCTACAAATTGATTTTGCTGAGTTAGATGGACAATAATTGTTCATTGTAATTGATAGCCATTCAAAGTGGGATGAGGTGTTTCCAATGTGGAAAATAACAACAAGTAAAACATTGGACATTTTACGAAAATTATTTTCTGCATTTGGCCTCCCTGAAGAAATTGTTTCGGATAATGGACCACAATTTCATTCAGAAGAATTTGCACAATTCATGAAACACACCACGGTTCCACCATACCACCCTGCTTCGAATGGTGCAGCAGGGCGCACTGTACAAATTGGCAAACGTGCTCTCATAAAACAATGTTAGATCCAAATCCAAGAAAACGACAGTTGTCATTGGATCACAAATTGGCTAATTTTTTGATTACATATCGAAATACTCCTCAGACAACTACTGGTAGAACACCAGCAGAGTTGTTTTTCAAACGACAGCCACGAACCAGTTTCGCATTGTTAAAGCCAAATTTGGCAGTGTCTGTAGAAGAGACACAATTAAGACAAAAAGAGAACCATGATAAAGGGAGAGTAAAAGAGAGAAGAGTGAAATTAAACCAGAAGGTGAGAGTGAAGAACCATCACCATAAATGGTTAAAGTGGTTAACCGGAAGAGTGGTGAAGATCTGTGGTCCTCGCACATATTTGGTAAATATGTTTGATAATGGACAGGTAGGTTTGTCCATGTTGATCATATTTTACCTACAGACATGGAAGGAGTTGAAGGTGGGAATGATTCAATTATTTCTGACTTTTCATATAGTTTTGATACACCAGTAGCAAATCCTAAATCCAATGTACTGGAAACAAATCCAGGAGAGAATCAGAATGAAAGTCTGAGTCCGAGTCAGGAAAACAAAGAGCCTGAAGTTAGAGTGAGTGCAAATGGAAATCAAGGAAATTCCGTGGAGGAAAATGTTCCTCAGGATGAGCCTCAAATGAGTGTGAAATCAACACCATGTTTGGAAGGTTCTGTTCGAGAGCGAAGGTATCCTCTTCGAAACAGAAAACAAGTGGTAAAGTTAAATTTGTAAATATGAATAAAAATGGAAGTTATTTATGATGTTTGTTATGATGGCTTTTTCATTAAGGTGGGAGAAGTGTAATGTCTGTAAGCTTGTAATGCTTGTAGCTCCACACTGTGGATGTGGACGTATTGTGTACTGCAACTGTATAGTTAATCATTATACAGAACAGGCTTCCGGAGAGTTCTGAGAGAGCAGCCTGCATGTTAGGAAGCTGTGTGTGCTGTGCTCTGTGAAGATATCACACATACCATATTGCATCCAAACTTAAACTAATGTACCTTATGCATTACCTTAGTGCCTGTTTTTCATGTGCCTTTGACTAAGCAGTCCTACCCCAGTGGCTGCATCATGGCTGGTGAAAAGCTGCTGACTTTCAGTGGGTGAGAATGTAGATGGCCTTGGCGGACGACCTCAAGCAGCTCTGGGCCTAGAAAGCCGGGCTTCAGACTGTATCACCTCGGCATGGACGGTAGCAGTCTGGGCTGGCTGGCTCAAAGGCAACAGCAGGATACTGGTAGGGGTGGCAACGTGATTACTGTGATCCTGAGAGAGGACAGCAGGTTTGTTATGTATGGAGAAAGAGTCAGACTGAACCCTGTGAACTCAAAGTAAACTGTGACCTTAGTCTTTTATTGCAGGTCTCCAGATGCCTTTCCAACCTGTGAGGCCTCCTTAAATACCTGGGATCCCTTGGAACTCCAGGGGATGAGCCCTCTGGTGGCTGTACAGAGTAAATACAAGTTTACATATATAGCAACACTCCCCTCCCACCCCCCCCCCCCCACCCCCCAAAGTCAATAGTGTAACTATTTACAATGTGAGTCGATCTGGGGCCCTTCTTGCCCTGGTTGATCGTCTCGGTGTGAAAGCTGGTATTGTTGAATCATTTGTTGGGCCCTCGCTGGGCTGCTGTGGATGATGGGTTCTGCTTCGTGGTCAACCATGGTGCCAGTTGCTACTGGTGTATATGTTGGGGGATCAAAAAAGGTAGGGTCCAAGGTGGGTTGCTCAGGATAATCCGTGAATCTGAGTTTGATTTGGTCGAAGTGTTTCCGGTGAATGAGTCCATTTGAAAGTTTGACCCGAAACACCCTGCTCCCGCTCTTTGGCCACGACAGTGCCGCGAAGCCACTTGGGACCATAACTTAAAACAAATACCGGATCATTGATTTCAATAGCGCAAATGTGTCATGCGAGATCGTGGTATGTACTTTGTTGAATTCGCCTGCTCTCTACCTGTTCATGTAGGTCAGGGTGAACTAATGAGAGCCTTGTCTTCAGTGCTCTTTTCATGAGCAGTTCAGCAGGTGGGATCCCAGTGAGCGAGTGGGGTCTCGTGCGATAGCTAAGCAGGACTCGGGATAGGCGAGTCTGCAGTGAGCCTTCAGTTACCCTCTTCAAGCCTTGCTTGATGGTTTGCACTGCTCTCTCTGCCTGACCATTGGACACTGGTTTAAACAGGGCAGATGTGACCTGTTTGATCCCATTACAGGTCATGAATT
The DNA here is from genome assembly GCF_044704955.1 of Pristiophorus japonicus. Lineage (NCBI taxonomy): Eukaryota > Metazoa > Chordata > Chondrichthyes > Pristiophoridae > Pristiophorus > Pristiophorus japonicus. Next base: position 78,576,968 of record NC_091990.1, read on the forward strand.
CTTTGAACTCAGCACTGGTAAAACATGGCCCATTGTCGCTCACCAGGACATCGTGTAGGCCATGTGTGGCAAACATGGCCCGCAGGCTTTCAGTCGTTGCAGCGGACGTGCTAGCCGAAATTATCTCACACTCAATCCACTTGGACTACGCATCTACAATCACAAGGAACATTTTACCTAAGAACAGGCCTGCGTAGCCGACATTACCCTAGACCACGGTTTGGAGGGCCAAGACCATAAACTTAGCGGCGCCTCCCTGGGTACATTGCTTAACTTCGAGCATGTATTACATCTGTGAACATAGGACTCTTAAGTCCGCATCGATACCAGGCCACCACACTTGGGATCTGGCTATCGCTTTCATCATTACGATGCCTAGGTGGGTACTGTGAAGGTCATTGATGAAGGTGTCTCTGCCCTTCTTGGGAACCACTACACGATTGTCCCACAGAAGGCAGTCTGCCTGTATAGACATTTCATCTTTGTGCTGTTGGAACGTCTTTATCTCTTCCTGCATTTCCACTGGGACACTGGACCAGCTCCCGTGAAGCTCACAGCTTTTGACTAGGGATAATAAGGGGTCCTGGCTCATCCAGGTTTTGATCTGCCGGGCAGTGACAGATGATTGCTCACTCAAATGCTTCCATCACCATGGCTAAATCTGCGGGCTGTGCCATTTCAACCCCCGTGGTGGGCAATGGCAGACTACTGAGAGCATCGGCGCAGTTTTCTGTGCCTGGCCTGTGGCAGATGACGTAGTTGTATGTGGACAACATGAGCGCCCGTCACTGGATGCGGGCCGATGCGTTGGTATTTATCCTTTGCTCTCGGAAAACAGGGATATGAGTGGCTTATGGTCAGTTTCCAATTCGAATTTTAGCCCAAACAGGTATTGATGCATTTTCTTTACCTCATAGACACACGCTAACGCTTCTTTCTCAATCATGCTGTCGGCGCTCTCAACCTTAGACAGACTCCTGGATGTATAAGCAACCGGTTGCAGTTTCCCAAAATCATTAGCTTGTTGCAATACACACCTGATGTCATATGACGACGCATCACATGCTAGTACCAAATTCTTACATGGATCATACATCACAAGCAATTTATTTGAGCATAACAATTTTTTCGCTTTTACAAAGGCATTTTCTTGGCTTTTGCCCCAAACCCATTTGTCCCCTTTTCGTAGTAAGACAAGCAGTGGTTCTAACAGTGTGCTGAGACCCGGTAAGAAGTTACCAAAGTAGATCAGGAATCCCAGAAATGACCGCAGCTCCGTCACGTTCTGTGGCCTCGGCGCGTTCTCGATTGCCTCCGCCTTCGCCTTGGTGGGCCTGATGCCGTCCGCCGCAATCCTCTTTTCCCAAGAACTTCACTTCAGGCCCAGGAAAACGCACTTCGAGCATTTTAACCTGGGCCCCACGCGGTTGAGTTGACTTAAGACCCTCCTCCAGGTTCTGCAAATGCTCGACTGTATTCCGACCTGTGACCAAGATGTCATCCTGGAAGACCACGGTGTGCGGGACCGACTTCAGTAAGCTTTCCATATTTCTCTTGAATATCGCCACCATTGATCGAATTCCAAACGGGCATCTGTTGTAAATAAAAAGACCTTTGTGCATGTTGATGCAGGTGAGGCCTTCGATGATTCCTCCAGTTCCTGCGTCATGTAGGCTGAAGTCAGATCCAGCTTCGTGAACATCTTTCCTCCCGTCAGTCGGTCTTTGGTAGTGGGTATTGGTCCTGCAGGGAGAAACGGTTGATAGTTACTTTGTAATCGCCACAGATTCTGACGGTGCCGTCTCCCTTGAGGACAGGAACGATCGGGCTGGCTCACCCGTTGAACCCAATCGGTGAAATGATGCCCTCTCGTTGCAGCTGGTCTATCTCGATCTCTACCCTTTCTCTCATCATGTACGGTACTGCTTTCACCTTGTGATGGATGGATCGCGCCCCCGGAATTAGGTGGATCTTCACTTTTGCTCCTTGGAATTTCCCGATGCCTGGTTCAAACAGCGAAGGGAACTTATTTAAGACCTGGGCACACGAAGTATCATCAGCGGGCGATAGCGCTCGGACGTCGTCCCAGATCCAGCATATCTTTCCCAGCCACCTCCTGCCGAGCAGCGTGGGACCATTGCCCGGTACCACCCAGAGTGGTAGCTTGTGCACCGCTCCATCGTAGGAGACCTTTACGGTAGCACTGCCAATTATGGGAATCAGTTCTTTAGTGTAAGTTCTTAGTTTCGTATGAATTGGAGTTAAGACTGGCCTTGAGGTCTTGTTGCACCACAATCTTTCGAAAGTCTTTTTGCCCATGATGGATTGGCTCGCGCCCGTGTCCAGTTCCATTGACACCGGGAGTCTATTTAGTTCAACATTCAGCATTATCGGGAGACAATTCGTAGTGAATGTGTGCACCCCATGTACCTCTGCCTCCTCGGTCTGAGGCTCTGGTTAGTCGTGATCATCCATGGATCTGTCCTCTGCAACATGGTGGTTTGCAGGTTTAACAGGATTAGCAGCTTGCCTGCACATACGTTGGACATGTCCCATTGTTCCACAGCCCTTGCAAACATACCCTTTGAATCAGCATGAATGGAAATGATGATCAACCCCGCAGCGCCAACAAGGTGTTAATGGCCTTGCATTCATCACTCTTGATGGTAGACTCTGAGACATCTGCGGACATGCAGCTGCAGGTATGTGTGACCCGCCCTGTACGTTGTGATTCGAAAACATCACTTTGTTCACAGTACTTGTAGCAGCACTTGTGTGCTGAGAGATTTGCTTCGTATTGTCACTGGTGGCAATGAACGCCTGAGCTATCACTATGGCCTTACTCAAGGTTGGGGTCTGTACAGTCAAAAGTTTGCGAAGTATGGTTTCATGGCCAATGCCAAGTACAAAAAAGTCTCTGAGCATGTCCTGCAAGGCCTCTCAGCTCGGCGACATAACTCACCACTTCCTGGTCTTCAGACCTTTTGTAGCTGTACAACCGGTACCTCGCCATCAGAACGCTTTCCTTCGGGTTCAAATGCTTTCGGAACAGTGTGCACAAATCATCGTACAATTTCTCCGTGGGTTTCGCTGGAGTGAGCAGATTCTTCATGAGGCCATACGTTGGTGCCCCACAGACGGTGAGGAGGATCATTCTATGTTTGGCAGCGTTCTCTTCCTCACCTAGCTCGTTGGCCACGAAGTATTGTTCGAGTAGCTCCACAAAAGTTTTCCAATCATCTCCCTCCGAGAATTTCTCCGGGATGCCCACTGTTCTCTGCATCTTTGGGTTTGCTATCTGTATCTCGTCGCCAGTTATGTATGGAGAAAGAGTCAGACTGAACACTGAGCTCAAAGTAAAGTGTGACCGTCGTCTTTTATTGCAGATCTCCAGAGTGCCTCTCCAACCTGTGAGGCCTCCTTAAATACCTGTGCTCCAAAGGGATTATGGGATCCCTTGGGACTCCAGTGGATGAGCCCTTTGGTGGCTGTACAGAGTAACTACAAGTATACATATATAACAAGGTTCATGCCACAGCAGGAGCTATTGCCACTTCCCCGGTGCGGCGCTTCAACAATCTGAGTAATCTGTTGGAGGACAGATTGTTGAACTGCTGTGACACCTTGCACGCCCCAATGAGCACTGATAAGCGCAGCCATGATGTCAGCAGTCTGAGTTTGAATGACAATAATCTGAGCTTCCACTGCAGCATTGTGGGAATGGTAGCATAGTGGTTATGTTACTGGATTAGTAATCCCGAAACTTGGACTAATGATCTGGAGACATGAGTTTGAATCCCACCATGGCAGCAAGGGAATTTAAATTCAGTAAATTAAATACAAATCTGAAATAAAAATGGTGACCATGAAACTACCAGATTGTCATAAAAACCCATTTGGTTCAAGGCCTTTTAGGGAAGAAAGTCTGCTGTCCTTACCCGGTCTGGTCTATATGTAATTCCAAACCTTAACTGCCCTCTGAAATGGTCTAGCAAGCCACTCAGTTGTACCAAACTGCTACAAAGAACAGCAGTTCTAGAAGGTGGCTCACCACCCCTTCTCAAGGGCAGTTAGGGATGGGCAGTAAATGCTGGCCTTGCCAGTGATGCCCACGTCCTGTGATCGAATTTTAAAAATTCAGACTTTTGCTGGAAGCTGCTTGTACTGCAATGGAAGCTGAGACATCGGCTATCAGACTCTGCATCATGGCATAGAATATAAGAGCAGGGAGGTTATGCTTGAACTGTATAAAACACTAGTTAGGCCACTGTTAAAGTACTGTGTACAGTTCTGGTCGTCACATTCCAGGAAAGATGTGATTACACTAGAGAGGGTACAGAGGAGATTTACAGGGATGTTTCCAGGACTAGAGAATTTTAGCTATGAGGAAAGATTGGATAGGATGAGGGGTCTAGATAAAAGGGATAGGAAGGACCTATTTCCCTTTGCAGAGAATGCTAACTAGGGGACATAGATTTAAAGTAATTGGTAGAAGGATTAAAAGGGAGTTGAGGTGAAATGTTTTCACCCAGAGGGTGATGGAACACACTGCCTGAAAGGGTGGTAGAGGCAGAAACACTCATCGCATTTTAAAAATACTTGGATATGCACTTGAAGTGCCGTAACCTGCAAGGCTATTGATAAAGAGCTGGAACGTGGGATTAGGCTGGATAGCTCTTTTTCATCCAGGCACAGAGATGAAGGCTGAATGGCCTCCTTCTGTGCCATAAATTTCTATGGTCCTATGATTTTAGGGTTGGGTCCACAAGTGTGCGAATGGAGTTGACCACCAGTCCCATGCTGGAAAGGATGGGCTCCACCATTTGCACAAAGCCCTGTGCCAAATTGGTGCCAGGCTCCTCCATGCTCCTTGACATTGAACATAAGCTTCCTGTCAGGCTTCCCAGCGCACCAAGCATTTTGTTGTGTACACCCATCAGCGTTCTTCTGTAAAAGCTGGAAATCTCAGCGGGTCAGGCAGCATCTGTGGAGAGAAACAGTTAACGGGGCAGAACTCCCTCTGGGGGTCTTCCCGCAGGCAATTGCCTTCTCGCTGGAGGTTTCTTACGAATTTACCTGGTGGTCTAGGAGGCACCCTGATTTCCAATGGGGAGGCCTACTCCTCCCGCTCTGCGAAGCGCGCTCCCGCCCAGAGGGTTCCAACACATGTGACTGCTCAGCCAATCAGATAAGTATTTCACAGGTTCCCATTAATAGCACTGAGACTCGCGTAACTACGAGTTCTCAGTGTTATTAATGGGGAAAAAACCAAACAGAAAATAATAAAAAATAAAAAACAGACCACACATATTTAAAATTAATTGAAATTAAAGTTATTCAGTCTTATAAAAATAAAATATTTTCCCGATTTTTTAAAAAAGTTTTTTTAATTATGGTTAAAAATAAACTTACTGTAGTGGGGAGGGTTTTTAACAATAAACTCTGTTTATAGTTTTATTTTGCAATTGTTTTTGTGTGTTTTAAACACTTGCACCTGTAACATTCGGCTATGTGCCTGCTTTTTCAGGCGCAAGATTTTTGAGGACATTTGCTGGACAAGATATGGGTAAAATAGCCCAATCTTGCCCGTACAAATGTCCTCACTCCCGATCTGGCTACGATCTGTCCAGCTCCAGCTCGACAGATCGGAAAAGCTGGTTTTCAGCACATGTGCATTCGCATTGCGTGCTGAAAACTGGCTTTCTCGATGCCTTCCTGGGTCCGTAGAAACTTCGTACGGGCCCGGGTCATCGGAATTTCCACACCAACGTTTCAGGACGATGACCCTTCGTCGGACGCATTAACTGACCGTGACCACTCGTGACTTTCTAACGGCACTGCATCCAGGTTCTTGGGACTGTATTCACTTATCTGTTCCCAATGTCTTCTCACCGTGTCTCTGGAGGGCTTCCTGGCCCCCTGCAGATACAGAACGTCGCTTCCTTTCCCCCCCTCCCCCCCCCCCCACAAAGACCTCCAATGCATCGCGGAAAATCTGCGCCCGCTCTCTCATGTCCAGTAGTTGTTTTCTCTTTTCCGGGTCAGATTCAGCTCACAAAGGACTCCCAGCACCTCCTCCAGCCACAATGCACCGACGCTTTAAGTAGTGATAATAAGTGATGATTTTGGGCTCCCTGCTGAAACATGCAGCCAATCAACAGTGCAGTTAGTGCTGGCCACACATAGAAATCATGATGATGAGCAGGCGTCATGGAGGTGCCGTGCTGCCTGCATTACATCAAATGGGCACGGGGTAATTGTGCATCGCGATCCCAGCCCCGGTGGCTTTCCAATTAGGCCCCCACTCAATGTTAGCTATGTAAATGCATCTATATGTATATGTACACTATTAATTAAAATTGCAGGATTGCTTCATATCCATCTATGTATTTTTTCATGTTTACCTTTCAGGTCAACCCAGCCCCATATTATGAGGCTTGTGTACGTGATACATGTGCCTGTGACGCTGGTGGAGATTCTGAATGTTTGTGTACAGCTATAGCTGCCTACTCTTTGGCCTGCAGTATGGCTGGGGTGTGCATTTCATGGAGAAACCCTGAAGAATGTCGTGAGTAATATTCTGCTTTCATTCAATTTGAAGTGATTTATGCTGAAATTTCCTGAGAATCTCATTAGCATAGTAAAAAGCAATGTAAACATCCAAGGAAAGCACCAACCCTACAGCATATTCCTTCTTGAAATCCCTCTTTATGCAAGGATAGTAAAGTTTGAAGCAGTCACATTATTAATGCACATTAGGTACAACATGTTTAAAAAGTTGCTATTTTGAAAGCCTTCCATTTTTAATGTAACTTACTCTGCTGCAAAAATGCAATCAAAGATATTGAAATACAGTACAGATCTCAGAGAAATATTTTTAAACATCACTTAAAAAATGGCCATAAAACAACAGAAAAATGTCTTTGGGTCCTGCTGCACCTACAATTTACAGTATAAATTCACAACCCCTTCAGAACTGGCATAAATGCAGGAAACTCGTATTCTCAGAACTTTTGCATGGGATTTTGACAGAGGGTTTCGCTAAACTAATACAAAAAAAATGAATGAAACTCAGGTAGAGCGTAGAAATAGACATGTCACTCACACCCAAATTTCCTCGATCTTTCGTACTGATGCTGGTGTTTCAGCAGAAGTTCTCAGGAAATTCAGGGACAAAGATAGATTTTCATTTTCACTGACTGATGGAGTTATAATACCAACCTAATTTTCACACCAGTGATTACCACTCAGGCAGTGGATCCACTCCTCCAGGTTAACACCCAGGCAGGAGATCCACTCCTCCAGGTTAACACCCAGGCAGGGGATCCACTCCTCCAGGTTAACACCAGGTAGGGGATCCACTCCACCAGATTACCACCCAGGCAGTAAAGATGAGAATCTACCCCATGATTTTTCAATAACAAGAAGCATTCTCTCTTTTCAGCTCTGTTCTGTGATTACTACAATCCTAATGATGAGTGCGAATGGCACTATGCACCTTGTGGGATTCCCTGTGTGAAAACCTGCCAAAATCCTAGTGGAGCATGCTCCAAAATTATCCCCAAGCTTGAAGGTAATATTTCTACTTGTTCACTAATATGGTAATATGATTCATTACTTTATTAAATGTTTATTTACTAGCTAACATTACATAATTTCATAATGTTGTTTGTTCCAGTTAAGTGAACACAATCCATTTTCATTTCAGACAAAAGCTTTCTTATTCAGTGAATTCTGAGGTGGAAAAACAGACTTTATTACAGACTTTAATTGTGAAGATTAAAAGATGAATTGTTTCACACTGCCCTATACAATTCATTGAAATAACAGGCAGCCCACTTGATTGGCACTTCATCCACTAGCCTAAACATTCACCCCCTCCACCGCCGGTTTACCTTGGCTGCGGTGCGTACTATTCACAGGATGCTCTGCAGCAACTTGCCAAAGCTTCTTCTGCAGCATTTCCCAAATCCATGACCCACATCATCTAGAAGAACACGGGAAGCAGGTGCATAGGAACACCATCACCTCCAAGTTCATTTTAAAGTCACACACCATCCTGAATTGGATGCAAATTACCTTTTCTTAAGTGTCGCTGGGTCAAAATCCTGCAACTCCCTACCTTACAGCATTGTGAGAGCATCTTCACAACATGAACTGCAGCAGTTCAAGAAGAAGGCCCACCACCATATTCTCAAGGGTAGCTAGGGATAGGCAATAAATGGCAGAATTTCCAGTAATGCCCACAACCCGAGAATGGTTAAAAAACATAAGCTACACAGCAGGTTACACCTACAATTAATAGGGTTAGATGTAGGGTGTCCATTGAACCTTAAGCTACAGCTAAATTACTCTGTGGCTATAAATCTGGTCAAGATCAACGGGAAGTGTTCCTAAATCATGATGACATGGCTTCGAGACAGAGCTAACTTTACTCTACAAGTTTGAGCTATTCACTTATCAAGAGTTCACTGATGAGAAGCTGACTGCTGTTAGAGAGTGAAGAGTAATCTAATACCATTGTCACATCCCATAGGCTGCTACCCAGACTGTCCTGCTGATAAGCCATTTTTGGATGAGGAAAGAATGCAGTGTGTTGAACTGGGCCACTGTCCCTGTCATATTAATGGGAAGCACTATGAGCCAGGCCAGATTGTACCAAGCACTCAGAACTGTGAATCATGGTAGGTTTTACCATAAACATTCCTGCATTTATTGTTAATGTAGCAATTATTGCATTAAAAAACATTCTTTTCTTTTTGGGGTGGAGGAGGAAAGAGTTTATTTTGATCCAGATGAGGGAAACTGATGCTGGGCAATGGGGAACTTTCCTCATTCAGGATTGAGTATCAACAGGAAGTGTACCTAAATCAGCACAGCATGGGTTAGAGACAGAGCAAACTTGCTTAAATGAGACTTCACTTGATGTAATGTTGGGTGCAGTGAGAGTGAGGAAGGAGGTAGAACAGGTCTCCAGTTGTCTTGGTTAATCATTGCCACTGGACCAAGACCTAGCTCTGTCAAGCCCGTGTGGTGGCTAGTGTGCAACGGTCACCATACGTTAAAAAAATCCACGCACAGGCATCTTCCACCCTTGAGGATGTAGTTCGGGTTCTTCCTTAGAAACACCTATGAACTCATCCTTTTTTTTGGTTTGGAAGCAAGTCATTCTCGTTTCAAGGGACCGCCTATGATGATTCTACTCAAGCAATGCCAAGAGGAAACCTGCTGCTGTGACCAAGAAGGTGTGGTTAGAGGTGGCTGAGGAGATCAGCAGCAGGAGTATAGTGCCCCATACCTGGATCCAGTGTAGGAAATAGTTTAATGACCTAACCAGGTCAGGAAAAGTGAGCACAGTTGCAGATTCATCTACACCCTATAAAGACGCCCGCTCCACACTCTGTCTTGTCAAGCATGCTTGAGCACATCACTCCTGACATCATTACCTGCAAGTTCCCCTCCAAGTTACACACCATCCTGACTATCGCTGTTCCTTCATTGCCACTGGGTCAAAATCCCGGAACTACCTACCTAACATCCCTGTGGGAGTACCTTCACCACACAGACTGCAGCAGTTCAAGGCGGCGGCTCAAGATCACCTTCTCGTGGGCAATTAGGAATGGGCAATAACTGTCGGCTTTGGCAGTGATGCCCACATCCCTGGAATTAATTTTAAATAATAACTATGGAAAGCACCAAAAATGTGTAGAATTGTAGCCAGAAGACAACACACAAAATGTATTATTTTAGACCACTTCTCCCGTGCTCACCATTCTTGTTTGCCGAATGGCAACTTGGATTTTCCATTGCTTGGTGATGAATGTGAAGACATGAATTGATTGAGTCCAATTGGTGCATGTATAATCGGTGGATGGTTAGTTACAGGTCTGCTTTGTGTCAGTGCGGGGGATGGGATAGTTACGTCGGCACAGTCTGAGGGCCTAACAGAACATTCAAGCTATTCGGACATCCCTGGCTTCTCGAGCAGCAATGTGATTGGTTGGTCTGGCGTTAGAGGTCCCATCTTCTTCCTTGTCCTCTCCATTGCAATAGTCATCAGGTGAAGAGTCTGAGCAGCTTGTCCCCCCTCCACCTTAATTTGTACAACAGCGCTACGTTGTGCAGAACACAGCACACCGCGATTTATCCTCGAGACCCTCGCTGGCGAGTACTGAAGGGCGCCTCCAGACCTGTCCAGGCACTTAAAGCCCACCTTGAGCATGACGGTGGCTTGCTTGGTGACGCAGCTGGTTGTCATATGGCTGGCATTGTAGCGCTCTTGGTATTCATTGGTGGGTTTCCTCACACGTGTCACCAGCCAGGTTAGAAGTGGGTATCCTTTGTTGCCTAGCAGCCAGCTCGATGGTGGGGGCTGCTGGTGGACACACAGGGCAGCAACAGAGGAATAGAGTTCACAAGAGCCCACTCATTCTGGCGATTGTCATCACAGAGAAAGTTTGCATACCTCCGAGTCCTGGCAGAAAGAATCCATCCGTTACCTGCCTCAGCCGTTTCTGTGCAGCCGACTGGGAGACCCGCGATTATGTCTCCTGTAGCACCCTGGAAGGAACCAAAAGCAAATAAGCTTAGGATGGTGGTGACTGTCACAGCCACTGGTAATGCATGGCCTCCAGGTCCAGCAGGCGACAGGTCTTCTGGGAGACTGCAGACGTCTGCCACCATCTGATGCCACAACCTCAGCCTGCAGATGCACTGCTCCTCCGAGAGGACTAGGAAACTGAACCTCTGTCTGTACACCCTGTTACATGGGTAGTGCCTCCTGCGAACTCAATCCCTCTGTTGTCCGTCCGCAGCTCCCTCCACAGTGCGTCCTTACTGCTGTGGATGCTGATTGTCTAAAGCAGCCATGACGCCATCCATCCTGATGCGCTCTGTGTTAACACCTCCAAACTGTAAAAAAAAATAGTCTCTCAAGTACTCCCACCAAAACATTTCCTAGAGGGAACTGAGAAAGCAGCTGTGAGCACTGATAAATAATGGTAATACTGGCAACACTCAGAATACCTTCGTAACCAACTGCAATATAGTAAACTCGCTGATAATGCTCCAATATCCTACCTGTAACTAAGAGTGATCATATAAGCAGTTGATATTCACCTTGCAACAACTCAAATTCCTCTGCACTACACAAGGTTCGGTCAGGCCGATGGCTGTCAAGGGTTGATCATCTGACAATGTGACATCTGATCATGTGACACCTGATTACGAGCCCCTATTCCCTATTCACCATTTCTCCCGAGCCACCCATCCCCCAGTCTCCATTTCTCTCTGAACACCCATTTCCCGGTCTCCATCTCTTTTCAGTGCCCTCGGTCCCCAGTATCCATCTTTCCCAGCCCCATTCTCCCCCTCTCCCCGAGCCCCCGTTTGCTCTCCCCAAACCCCCATTCCTCAGTCTCCATCTCCCCCTCAGTCCCCCAGCCCCCATTCTCTCTCTCTCTCTCTCTCCCCAAACCCCCATTCCCCAGTCTCCATCTCCCCCTCACTCCCCCATTTTCTTTCACCAACCCCACATTCTTCAGTCTCCATCTCTCCCTTGCTCCCCCATTTTCTCTCACCAAGCCCGTATTCCCCAATCTCCATCTCTCCCTTACGCCCCAGTCTCCATCTCTCCCTCACTCTCCCAGCCCCCATTCTCTATCTCCCCAAACCCACATTCCCCAGTCTCTAACTCTCCCTCACTCCCCCAGCTCCCATTCTCTATCTCCCCAAACCCACATTCCCCAGTCTCTAACTCTCCCTCACTCCCCCAGCCTCCATTCCCATTCTCACTCTCCCAAACCCCCATTCCCCAATCTCCATCTCTCCCTGAACCCCCATTTCCCTTTCTTCCCTCCAACTCTCGAACAACCCTGTAATTTAAGAACCCCCCCCCCCTACTTCAAGCCCCACCCCATTGATTTGACTTCCCTCCCACCCAATTCCGGAGCCCTCCCCTTGATTCCTGATTCTGCCCCTGTTGATCGCTGCTCTCTGTGGGTGCGAGCACTGAGCAGCTAATGGTGGCGTGCTCCATGTAAAAGGCCAGGAAATAATTGTTTAAAATTAATGCAATTTCACCTCATTCCGACTTCCGACACCAGACCAACAGTTAATAATTATTCACTGTACCTCACATGGATTTATGATGGGGAAGTCAGATTTGATAAATTTGCTGGATTTCTTTGAGGATGTAACGAACAGGGTGGATAAAAGGGAACCCCCAGTGGATGTGGTGTATTTGGATTTCCAGAAGACATTTGACAAGGTGCCATATAAAAGGTTACTGCACAAGATAAAAGTTCACGGGGTTGGGGGTAATATATTAGCATGGCTAACTAATAGAGAACAGAGAGTCGGGATAAATGGTTCATTCTCTGGTTGGCTATTGGGGTGCTGCAGGGATCAGTGCTGGGACCCCGACTATTTACAATCTATATTAACGACTTGGAAGAAGGGACTGAGTGTAACGTAGCCAAGTTTGCTGACGATACAAAGATGGGAGGAAAAGCAATATGTGAGGAGGACACAAAAAATCTGCAAAAGGACATAGACAGGCTAAGTGAGTGGCAAAAATTTGGCAGATGGAGTATAATGTCAGAAAGTGTGAGGTCATGCACTTTGGCAGAGAAAAATCAAAGAGCAAGTTATTATTAAAATGGAGAAAGATTGCAAAGTGCTGCAGTACAGCGGGACCTGGGAGTACTTGTGCATGAAACTCAAAAGGATAGTATGCAGGTACAGCACGTGATCAGGAAGGCCAATGGCATCTTGGCCTTTATTGCAAATGGGATGGAGTATAAAAGCAGGGAAGTCTTGCTACAGTTATACAGGGTATTGGTGAGACCACACCTGGAATACTGCGTGCAGTTTTGGTTTCCATATTTATGAAAGGATATACTTGCTTTGGAGGCAGTTCAGAGAAGGTTCACTAGGTTGATTCCGGGGATGAGGAGGTTGACTTATAAGGAAAGGTTGAGTGGGTTGGGCCTCTACTCATTGGAATTCAGAAGAATGAGAGGTGATCTTATCAAAACGTATAAGATTATGAGGGGGCTTGACAAGGTGGATGCAGAGAGGATGTTTCCACTGATGGGGGAGACTAGAACTAGAGGGCACGATCTTAGAATAAGGGGATGCCCATTTAAAACAGAGATGAGGAGAAATTTCTTCTCTCGGGGTTGTAAATCTGTGGAATTCGTTGCCTCAGAGAGCTGTGGAAGCTGAGTCATTGAATAAATTTAAGACAGATATAGACAGTTTCTTAAACAATAAGAGGATAAGGGGTTATGGGGAGTGGGCAGGGAAGTGGAGCTGAGTCCATGATCAGATCAGCCATGATCTTATCGAATGGCGGAGCAGGCTCGAGGAGCCGTATGGCCTACTCCTGCTCCTATTTCTTATGTTCATATATAAGTGTCTGTTGTTTATGTGGGTGCACTGTCATGGGAAATTTAAATCGCTGATCTCCCAGGTTGCTGCACGCAAGGCTTGGGATCGGACCCCTCGATTGCAGGAAACTCACCATCATTCCAGGAGGGTTGGGAACCCTACTCCCCCCAGTGTTGCTCTCTATCTCCCTCCCTCCCCCAGTTTGTGTTGCTCTCCTTCCTTCAGACTGTGTTCCCCCTTTCCCCCTCTCCTCAGTTTGTTTCACTCTCTCTCTACCTCTCCCTCCCTCCCCAGATCGTGTTGTTCTCTCTCCCTCCCTCCCCAAATCCTGTTGTTCTCTCTCTCCCTCCCTCCCCAGATCGTGTTGTTCTCTCTCTCTCCCTCCCCAGATCGTCGTGTTCTCTCTCTCTCTTTCCCTCCCTCCCCAAATTGTGTTGTTCTCTCTCTTTTCCTCCCTCCTCAGATCGTGTTGTTCTCTCTCTCCCCCTCCTCCAGTTGCTCTCTCAGGATGAAAAGAAAGACTTGCATTCCTGTGGCGCCTTTCATGACCACCGGGCATCTCAAAATGCTTTACAGCCAATGCAGTACTTTTGGAGTGTAGTCACTGTTGTAATGTGGGAATCGCAGCAGCCAATTTGCACACAGCAAGCTCCCACAAACAGCAATGTGATAATGGCCAGATATAATCTGTTTTAGCAATGTTAATTGAGTGCTAAATATTGTCCAGGACACCGGGGATAACTCATCTGCTCTTCGAAATAGTGCCATGGGATCTTTCATGTCTACCTGATGGAGTTCTCACGGACTTTCCAGACGATTCTCATTGGCCTTGCCACCGCCATCCTTACAACTGACAATGAAACGGTGTTTCCGAATAGCAGTGAGACAGTAGGGCACAGATAGCATAGTGTGGTTTCAAGCCATAGCTGCCAGCTTCTGCACATGCGTGAACCATGCGTACAAGGACCGTTTCTCCTGAATTTCCAGCAGCATCGCACGGGAGACCAATCATCCATTCCGCAGGACTCCTGCCCAAAGCGGGAGGATCAGGAACAAGTCAGGCTTGCCGGTTGCTGCTACTTTTAATAGGCTGATCTCTATACCTATCTCCTTGAATTCAGGTCCTGTGTGATGGCGACATCTCTGAACTGGGCACCTCAGTTAGAGCCAATCTGTACTTGGACTTCACATGTCAAAACCAGTTGGCACAGACCTATCTGACCGAAAAACAGAGATTCCGCAATGGGCCGCGGGCTCAGTGGTTGGGGCGCTTCTCACAGGGCAGACCATCCTAATCTCACCTCAGCACCAACATTTCTAAACCACTCCCTGTGCTCAGTCTCAATAAAGGAGAGTTTTCATAGAATTATAAAAATTACAGTACAGAAGGAGGCCATTCGGCCACACAGCCAGTGCTGGAGCTCTCTCCAGGATCCCCATTCCTTAATTTCAATTATTTATTCCATTTCCTTAAATAATATTCTACTCTACCTCAATAGCCACTTGTGGTGAAGGATCTCATGGTCTAAAAACCCTCAGTTCAAGGACCTTCCTTCTCCCTTGGATCTTCCAGTGAGACTCCTGAGTCTCCGTGACCTTGTTCCCCATTTGCCCACCAGTGGAAGCAATCTTACAGCATTTACCCACAATAAAGTCCCTGGGTTTCAGCTACTCCTTTACATCCTGCTTTTCTCTCCGCACCACTCCTACTCACCACATTGCTGCTGCTGCTCCTGACTCTGCAGAAAATGCTGAGTCACACATCCACCCACTCCATTCCCCAGTCTCCCCCGCCACCCCACACGAATTCATCCCCCAACTCTCACCCCTGTCTCGCTATCTCCCCCAACCCCACTCTCTGACTTCCGTTCCCCAGTCTCCTCTGCTCCCCCATTTCCCATTCTCACTCTCATCTCCCGAGCTCCTTTCACCTGACTCCCATTCCCAAGACTCTCTCCCCTGACTCCTGATGGTTCCCAGTTCTCCGCAGTGACATCACTAAGCAGGAGGGTTGTGTGTACTGGCAGGTTGAGAGGTGATATCACCGATTCAGAGGTTTCTGTTGTGGCAGCCGCTGATGTTACAGGGAGAGAAGGTATCGCTGTTGCGGTGGGAAATTTAAAACCTTTAAGTATTACCGGGCTGCGACCAGCAAAGCCAGGGAGATCGCAAGCCTACTGACTTCTGAAGAGTGGTGATTATTATGGTGTGTAACAGATAGAATTATAGAATGGTTATAGCTCAGAAGGAGGCCATTCAGCCCGTCTAGCCCATGCCAGCTCTCTGCAAGAGAACTTCAGCTAGTCCCACTCCTCCCACCCTTTCCCCGTAGCCCTGCAAGTCTTTTCCCTTCAGGTACTTATCCAATTCCATTTTGAAAGCCACAATTGAATCTGCCACCACCCCCTTTCAGGCAGTGCATTCCAGATCCTCACCACTCACTGCGTAAAAAAGTTTTTCTTATCTCGCCTTTGGTTCTTCTGCCAATCGCCTTAAATCTATGTCCTCTGGTTCTTGACCCTTCCGCCAATGGGAACAGTTTCTCTCTATCTACTCTGTCTGGACCCCTCATGATATTGAAAACCTCTATCAAATCTCCTCTCAACCTTCTGTGCTGTTAGACTGGAGAAGCTGGGGTTATTCTCCTATCAACATAACTGAAGTCTCTCATCCTTGAAAGCATTCTTGTAAATCTTTTCTGCACATTCTCTAAGGCCTTCACATCCTTCCTAAAGTGCGGTGCTCAGAATTGGACACAATATTCCAATTGAGGCCAAATCAGTGTTTTATAAAGGTTCGTCATAACTTCCTTGATGTTGTACTCTATGACTTACCGCCCGCTGCCGCCGAGTTTTCTGGGCGGTCTCCCCTATGAGCAAGTTTGGCGGAGGCCTCCCACTAGCGGGGAGAGAAGACTGTTGGGAACTGCCTGCTGACGTCCGCTGCCGTGCAATGCGCGTAAGTGTCCTCCCGCCCGCCGAGCTGCCAGTTTGGTCCGGGCGGGAGTCCGCTGTAGCAGGGGGAAGGCCCGCCCTGTGGAGGCGGGCCCATCCTCAATGGTAAGTAAAAAGACCTGCAATAAAAGGTTAGCAAACTTCTTTTCTTTATTTTTTTCCCAGCAATTTAGGTGAAGGTTTTCCTGTATTTTTTTTGAAAAATTTAAATTTTATATGTTCCTCCTCCCTGGGCCCGACTCAATCCTCGTCGGTACTTTGCCGAGGATTGCATTTGCCGCCAAGATTGGGAGCTTCCACCCGCTACCGCCCAGATTCAGGACGTAAGTCGCTTTTTTGTCACCGGGCGGTCTTTCCAGGACTTTTCCACGAAACTCTTGCTCAGAGTACCGTTAGGATCTCAGCAATACTTTGGGCGGCATTTGGACAGAACCTAGCTCCACCAAGTTCACAGCCTATGCCTCTATTTATGAAGCCCAAGATCCCATATGCTTTTTAACCACTTTCTTGACCTGCCCAGTCACCTTCAATGATTTGTGCACATATACCCTGTTCATGCACCCCCTTTAGAATTGTACCCTTTAGTTTATATTGCCTCTCCTCATTCTTCCCACCAAAATGTATCACTTCGCTCTGCCATATGTCCGCCCATTCCACCAGCCTGTCGATGTCTTCCTCAAGTCTATCACTATCCTCCTCACTGTTCACTATACTTCCAAGTTTTGTGTCATCTGCAAATTTTGAGATTGTGCCCTGTACACCCAAGTCTAAGTCATTAATATACATCAAGAAAAGCAGTGGCCCTAGTACCAAGCCCTGGGGAACACCATTGTATACCTTCCTCCAGTCCGAAAAACAACTGTTCACCATTACCCTGTTTCCTATCACTTAGCCAATTTCATATCCATGCTGCCTCTGTCCCTTTTATTCCATGGGCTTCAACTTTTCTGGCAAGCCTATTATGTGGCAATTTATCAAACACCTTTTGGAAGTCCATGTATATCACATCAATTGCATTACCCTCATAGAAACATAGAAATTTACAGCGCAGAAGGAGGCCATTTCGGCCCATCGTGTCTACGGTGGCTGACAAAGAGCCACACGGCCCTTGGTCAGCAGCCCTAAAGGTTACATATAACCTATGAACAATGGCGGAAAGGCAAAGAGCATCCAGCCCAAACCAGTCCGCCTCACACAACTGCGACACCCCTTGTACTGAAACATTCTACACTTCACCCCAACCTGAGCCATGTGATCTCCTGAGAGAGGAAAAAAACAGATAAAAACACAGGCCAAATTAGGGGAAAAAAATCTGGGGAAATTCCTCTCCGACCCATCCAGGTGATCAAAACTAGTCCAGGAGATCACCCTGGCCGTATTCTATTCCCTGCAGCACATACCATTATATCTGCACCGTCCAGGTTACTACACTTTAAGTGCCTATCCAATCATCTCTTAAAAGTGGTGAGAGTTTCTGCATCCACCACTCTTCCAGACAGTGAATTCCAGATCCCCACAACCCTCTGCATAAAGAAGCTCCCCCTCAAATCCCCTCTAAATCTTCCACCAACCACCTTAAAACTATGCCCCCTCGTAATAGACCCCTCCACCAATGGAAATAGGCCCTTACTATCCACTATGTCCAGGCCTCTCAATATTTTCTCAATGAGGTCTCCTCTCAACCTCCTCTGTTCTAATGAGAACAAACCCAGTCTATCCAATCTGTCCTCATAACTAAGATTCTCCATTCCAGGCAGCAGCCTAGTAAATCTCCTCTGCACCCTCTCTAGTGCAATCACGTTGTTCCTATAATATGGCGACCAGAATTGCACAAGGTACTCCAGCTGTGGCCTAACCAAAGTATTATACAATTTAAGCATAACCTCCCTGCTCTTGTATTCTATGCCTCGGCCAATAAAGGCAAGCATTCCGTATGCCTCCTTAACCGCCTTATCCACCTGGCCTGCTACTTTCAGGGATCAGTGGACAAGCACTCCAAGGTCCCTTTGTTCATCTACACTATTAAGTGGCCTACCGCTTAATGTGTATACCCTTTCCTTATTAGCCCTCCCAAAGTACATCACCTCACACTTCTCTGAATTAAATTCCATTTGCCACTGCTCTGCCCACCTGACCAGTAGATTGATATCCTCCTGCAGCCCATGACTTTCCTCTTCATTATCAACCACACAGCCAATTTTAGTGTCGTCTGCAAACTTTTTGTAAAGTATTGAGAGTTTTAATAGTCACTATATATCATACACTAATCTCACAGTAAGATGGGAGAGGGATCTACATGAAATGTAACCAGCTAAAATATAAACAAAACAGGAAAAGAGAGCATAGGAAAGAATAAAGTAAGGGAGGGCATTGATGGCAAGGGAATAAATAGTTTCAGAACAGGAGTCTTAAAAATATGGTTAAACATAAAGTGAGAGGAAATCCTATTAAAAATTAGATAATATGTCTTTACAGCAATGCACACAGTGTCCACAATAAAACAGGGGAGCTGGAGGCAATCATGTGTTGCAAGGAACCAGACATAGTAGGGATTACTGAGACATGGTTAAAGAAAAATCAGGACTGGGAATTAAATATTGCAGGATGTACCATATTTAGAAAAAATAGAGCTGGAAAAGCGGGAGGTGGAGTAGCTGTACTTATTATGGATAACATAATGGCAGTAGAAAAAAGTGACGCAGCTATCAGCAAGTCGAAAATAGAATCCATGTGGATAGAGATAAAAGATAATAAAGGATCAATCACACTGATCGATGTAGTCTGCAGACCAACTAATAGTGGAAGGGAGGAGGAGGAAGAAATATGCAGACAAATTAGGGAAATTATAAATGAGTTAAAAAACATAGAATAATAATCATGGGGGATTTCAATTATCCCGATATTAATTGGAATGAAGAGATCGGTGAAGGGGATAAGCGAATGGAGTTCCTACAATGTGTACAGGACTCCCTTCTAACCCAATATGTAAAAAGCCTAACAAAGGAGGATTCACCCATTGGATCTAGTAATGGGGAATGAACCAGAGCAGATAAGGTAAGTAAAAGTAGGGGAACATCTAGGCAATAGTGATCATAATATAATATCCTTTAAGATGATTGAGAAAGATATAAATATGATGAAACCCAGGGTAATAGAGTAGAGAAAAGCTGATTTTGTGGGGCTGAGAATAGAACTTGGGAAATTAAAATGGGCAACAATATTGGCAAAAAACTATGTAGAACAGCAATGGGAAACATTTAAAACGGTGTTCAACAGCGTGCAGGAACAATATATTCCGCTAAAAGGAAAGAACAACTAAACACTAATGCGACGCTATTGATGAATAAAGCCGTAAGGGAACAATTGAGGGAAAGAAAACAGGCAAACATTATGTACATAAACAGCAGTGGAGTGCATGATAAGGGAGAATACGAAAAGATTAGGAAAGAAGTTTAAAAAAGCAATTAGGAAAGCTAAGAGGAACTATGAAATGAATTTATCAAGGAACATAAAAGACAAGCCTGAAAGCTCTGTGCCTCAATGTGAGGAGTATTCAGAATAAGGTGGATGAATTAACTGCGCAGATAGCAGTTAACGGATATGATGTAATTGGCATCACGGAGACATGGCTGGGAACTCAACATCCAGGGGTATTCAACATTTAGGAAGGATAGACAGAAAGGAAAAGGAGGTGTGGGGTGGCGTTACTGGTTAAAGAGAAAATTAATACAATAGTAAGGAAGGACATTAGTTTGGATGATGTGGAATCTGTATGGGTGGAGCTACAGAATACCAAAGGGCAGAAAACGCTAATGGGTGTTGTGTACAGACCACCAAACAGTAGTAATGAGGATGGGGACAGCATCAAACAAGAAATTACGGATGCGTGCAATAAAGGTACAGCAGTTATCATGGGCGACTTTAATCTGCATATTGACTGGGCTAACCAAACTGGTAGCACTGCGGTGGAGGAGGATTTCCTGGAGTATATTAGAGATGGTTTCCTAGACCAATATGTCGAGGAACCAACTAGAGGGCTGGCCATCCTGGGTGATGTGTAATGAGAAAGGACTAATTAACAATTTTGTTGTGCGAGGCCCCTTGGGGGAAAAGTGACCATAATATGGTAGAATTCTTTATTAAGATGGAGAGTGACACAGTTAATTCAGAGACTAGGGTCCTGAACTTGGGGAAAGGTAACTTCGATGGTATGAGACGTGACTTGGCTAGAATAGACTGGCGAGTGATACTTAAAGGGTTGATGGTGGATAGGTAATGACAAACATTTAAAGATCACATGGATGAACTTCAACAATTGTACATCCCTATCTGGAGTAAAAAATAAAACGGGGAAGGTGGCTCAACCGTGGCTAACAAGGGAAATTAAGTACAGTGTTTAATCCAAGGAAGAAGCATATAAATTGGCCAGAAAAAGCAGCAAACCTGAGGACTGGGAGAATTTTGTAATACAGCAGAGGAGGACAAAGGGTTTAATTAGGAGGGGGAAAATAGAGGAAGCTTGCTGGGAACATAAAAACTGACTGCAAAATCTTCTATAGATATGTGAAGAGAAAAAGATTAGTAAAAACAAACGTAGGTCCCTTGCAGTCAGATTCAGGTGAATTTATAATGGGAAACAAAAAAATGGCGGACCAGTTAAACAAATACTTTGGTTCTGTTTTCACAAAGGAAGACACAAATAACCTTCCGGAAATACTAGGGGACCGAGAGTCTAGTGAGAAGGAGGAGCTGAAGGATATCCTTATAAAGCGGGAAATTGAGTTGGGTAAATTGATGGGATTGAAGGCTGATAAATCTCCGGAACCTGATAGTCTGCATCCCAGAGTACTTAAGGAAGTGGCCATAGAAATAGTGGATGCATTGGTGGTCATTTTCCATCAGTCTATCGACTCTGGATCAGTTCCTATGGACTGGAGGGTAGCTAATGTAACACCACTGTTTAAGAAAGGAAGGAGAGGAAAAAACGGGTACATATGGACTGTTTAGCCTGACATCAGTTGTGGGGAAAATGTTAGAATCAATTATTAAAGATGAAATAGCAGCGCATTTGGAAAGCAGTGACAGGATCAGTCCAAGTTAGCATGGATTTATGAAAGGGAAATCATGCTTGACAAATCTTCTGGAATTTTTTGAGGATGTAACTAGTAGAGTGGACAAGGGAGAACCAGTGGATGTGATGTATTTGGACTTTCAAAAGGCCTTTGACAAGGTCCAACATAAGAGATTGGTCTGCAAAATTAAAGCATGTGGTATTGGGGTAATGTACTGACGTGGATAGAGAACTGGTTGGCAGACAGGAAGCAGAGAGCCGGGATAAACGGGTCCTTTTCAGAATGGCAGGCAGTGACTAGTAGAGTGCTGCAGGGCTCAGTGCTGGGACCCCAGCTCTTTACAATATATATTAATGATTTAAATGATGGAGTGTAATATCTCCAAGTTTGCAGATGACACGAAACTAGGTGGCGGTGTGAGCTGTGAGGAGGACGCTAAGAGGCTGCAGGGTGACTTGGATAGGTTAGGCGAGTGGGCAAATACATGGCAGATGCAGTATAATGTGGATAAATGTGAGGTTATCCACCTTGGGGGCAAAAACACGAAGGCAGAATACTATCTGAATGGCGGCAGATTAGGAAAAGGGGAAATGCAACGAGACCTGGGTGTCATGGTTCATCAGTTATTGAAAGTTGGCATGCAGGTACAGCAGGCGGTGAAGAAGGCAAATGGTATGTTGGCCTTTATAGCTAGGGGATTTGAGTATAGGAGCAGGGAGGTCTTACTGCAGTTGTACAGGGCCTTGGTGAGGCCTCACCTGGAATATTGTGTTCAGTTTTGGTCTCCTAATCTGAGGAAGGACGTTCTTGCTATTGAGGGAGTGCAGTGAAGGTTCAGCAGACTGATTCCTGGGATAGCAGCACTGACATATGAGGAGAGACTGGATCAACTGGGCCTTTATACACTGGAGTTTAGAAGAATGAGAGGGGATCTCATAGAAACTTACAAGATTCTGACGGGACTGGACAGATTAGATGCAGGAAGAATGTTCCCGATGATGGGGAAGTTTGGAACCAGGGGACACAGTCTTAGGATAAGGGGTAGGCCTTTTAGGACTGAGATGAGGAGAAACTTCTTCACTGAGAGTTGTTAACCTGTGGAATTCCCTGCCGCAGAGAGTTGTTGATGCCAGTTCATTGGATATATTCAAGAGGGAGTTAGATATGGCCCTTACAGCTAAAGGGATCAAGGGGTATGGAGAGAAAGCAGAAAAGGGGTACTGAGGTGAATGATCAGCCATGATCTTATTGAATCGTGATGCAGGCTCGAAGGGCCGAATGGCCTACTCCCGCACCTATTTTCTATGTTTCTATAAAACAAAATAGTAAAATATTTTACAGGCACATCAATTTTTAAAAAAAGAAAGGTTGGGATGGGAATGGGGATAGACAGGATAATACCACAGGTAACGACAGAGAGATGGCAGAAATATTAAATAATTATTTTGCTTCAGTATTTCATCATCATCATAGGCAGCCCCTCGGAATCGAGGAAGACTTGCTTCCACTCTAAAAGTGAGTTCTCAGGTGACTGAACAGTTCAATATGGGAATTACAGTCTCTGTCATAGGTGGGACAGAGAGTTGTTGAGGGAAAGCGTGGGTGGGACTCGTTTGCTGCACGCTCCTTCCACTGTCTATGCTTGGTTTCTGCATGCTCTCGGCGATGAGACTCGAGGTGCTCAGCGCCCTCCCAAATGCACTTCCTCCACTTAGGGCAGTCTTTGGCCAGGGACTCCCAGGTGTCAGTGGGGATGTTGCATTTTATCAAGGCGGCTTTCAGGGTGTTCTTGAAACATTTCCTCTGCCGACCTTGGGCTCGTTTGCTGTGAAGGAGTTCCAAGTAGAGAGTAGAGCGCTTGCTTTGGGTGTCTTGTGTCAGACATGCGAACAATGTGGCCCGCCCAGCGGAGCTGGTTGAGTGTGGTCAGTGCTTCAATGCTGGGGATGTTGGCCTGGTCGAGGACGCTAACTTTGGTGCGTCTGTCCTCCCAGGGGATTTGCAGGATCTTGCAGAGACATCGTTGGTGATATTTCTCCAGCAATTTGAGGTGTCTACTGTATATGGTCTATGTCTCTGAGCCATACAGGAGGACGGGTATTACTACAGCCCTGTAGACCATGAGCTTGGTGGCAGATTTGAGGGCCTGATCTTCGAACACACTTTTCCTCAGGCGGCCGAAGGCTGCACTGGCGCACTGGAGGCAGTGTTGAATCTCGTCGTCAATGTCTGCTCTTGTTGATAAGAGGCTCCCGAGGTATGGGAAATGGTCCACGTTGTCCAGGGTTGCGCCGTAGATCTTGATGACTGGGGAGCAGTGTTGTGCGGCGGGGACAGGCTGGTGGAGGACCTTTGTCTTCCGGATGTTTAGTACAAGGCCCATACTTTCGTACGCCTCAGTGAAGATGTTGACTATGACTTGGAGTTCAGCCTCTGAATGTGCGTAGACGCAAGCGTAGTCCGTGTTCTGTAGCTCGAGGACAGAGGTTGGGACTGTAGTATCCTTACACCTTACTATAGAATCACACGAGGCATGTACTGCAGACAAGGTCACTACATGACCTGAACCTTTGTTCCCAGGACCCTACGTGGGACCTCCCTTTATATACCTGGATGACCAGGTAAGGAGTGTCTCCCACAAGTTCACCCCCTGTGGTCAAGGTGTGCATTACTCAGATGTATACACTGTACAGTGTTGTTATGTGAAGGTTACAAACATGACATCACCTCCCCCCAACGTCTTTGGGTCAAAGGTTGAGTCTTTCAGACGGTCGACGTTCTCTTGTGGAGCGCCGCAGTTGGGGCTCTGGTTATTGCACCTTGGCATGCGTCTCTGTTGCCTGAGGTGATTCCGGGCTGGCCGCAGGGACTGTGCATGCTGGCGAATGTCCTTGTTGCTCGTTCACTGGCAGTGGTGTGGGTGACATCTCATGATCTTCTTCAGGTTCCTCAGTTTCCATGCTGAACCTTTTCTTTACTTGGTCCAGATGTTTACGGCATATCTGCCCATTGTTAAGTCTGACCACTGTGATCCTTTTCCCCTCTTTACCAATTACAGTACCCTCAAGCCACTTGGGTCCCAAAGCATGATTAAGAACGAATACAGGGTCATCAATTTCCATGCATCTCCCCACTGAGTTGCGATTATGGCACTCGATTTGGAACTGGCGCTTACCCTCAACAATGTCTTGACAGGTCTGGGTGAATGAGGGACAGCCGCGTTTTAAGCGTGCGTTTCATGAGTAGTTCCGCGGGCGGGATTCCCGTGAGCGAATGCGGGCGGGACCTATAGGCCAGCAGGAGACGTGATAGGTGGTACTGAAGGGAGAATCTGGAGCATGCCTGTTTTATGATTTGAACCGCACGTTCCGCCTGGCCATTGGAAGCCGGCTTGAATGGTGCTGTCCTGACGTGTTTGATACCATTACCCGACTAAACTCCTGGAATTCAAAGCTAGTGAAACACGGGCCATTATCGCAAACCAGGATGTCCGGCAGGCCGTGGGTCGCAAAGACTGTATGCAGACTTTCCACAGTGGCGGATGTCGTGCACGAATTAAGTATGATGCACTCGATCCATTTCGACTATGCATCGACAACAATCAAGAACATTTTTCCCATGAACAGGTCCGCGTAGTCTACGTGAATACGTGACCATGGCCTTGTGGGCCAGGACCACGGGCTGAGTGGGGCCTCCCTGGGGGCATTTCCCAACTGAGCACACGTCGTGCACCTGCGAACCCAGTGTTCCAGGTCTGAGTCAATTCCCGACCACCATACATGTGACCGGGCAATGGCCTTCATTAGCACGATGACTGGGTGCTCGCTGTGGAGTTCCCTGATGAATGCTTCCCTTCCTTTCTGGGGCATGACTACCAGGCTGCCCCATAGCAGGCAGTCGGCATGGATGGAGAGCTCATCCATCTGTCTGTGAAACAGCCTGACCTCCTCGGGCACGCTCCGTGTGCGGGCGCCCAATCCCCAGTCAGGACACATTTCTTTATCAGGGATAGGAGGGGATCTCTGTTGGTCCAGAT
This sequence comes from Pristiophorus japonicus, assembly GCF_044704955.1. Classification (NCBI taxonomy): domain Eukaryota; kingdom Metazoa; phylum Chordata; class Chondrichthyes; family Pristiophoridae; genus Pristiophorus; species Pristiophorus japonicus. The sequence continues at coordinate 78,602,422 of NC_091990.1, forward strand.
TTTGATCTGGTGGGCTGAGATGGGGGAGCCTGCGGTGTCGAAAGCCTCAACGGCCATGACCATCTCCGCACTTTGTTCCGACGCCCCCTCGGTGGTCGCCAGTGGGAGCCTGCTGGGCGCGTTAGCGCAATTTTCGGTACCTGGCCGGTGTCATATGGTGTAGTCATACGCAGCCAGCGTGAGGGCCTACCGCTGTATGCGAGCTGACGCATTGGCATTGACAGCCTTGATGTCGGACAACAGGGATGTTAACAGTTTTTGGTCCGTTTCTAACTCTAACCTTCTGCCGAAAAGGTACTGTTGCATCTTTTTCACCCCGTAGACACATACGAGTGCCTCCTTTCAACCATCTCATATCCCCGTTCTGCCTGGGAGAGCGACCTGGAGGCATAAGCCACAGGTTGGAGTTGACCCTCATCATTACTCTGCTGCAACACGTACCCAACCCCATAGGATGAAGCATCACACATTAAAACCAGTTTCTTACAGTGGTTCTACAAGGTCAACAGCTTGTTAGAACAAAGCAGATTCTGCGCCCGATTGAAAGCCCATTCTTGACAGTCCCCCCAAAATCATTCACAACCGTTATGCAGGAGCATGTGCAGCGGCTCCAACAATGTGCTTAAGTTCTTCAGAAAGTTCCCGAAGTAGTTCAATAGTCCCAGAAATGACCGCAACTCCGATGTGTTGTCGGGCCTGGGCGCACGACGGATCGCCTCTGTTTTGGATTCGGTAGACCGGATCCTGTCTGCGGCAACCCTCCTTGCCAAAAACTCAACCTCTGGAGCCAAAAACACACACTTGGACTTCTTTAGTCGCAAGCTTACTTGGTCCAGTCGGCGTAGGATCTCCTCCAGGTTGTGGAGGTGTTCCTCAGTGTCTCGACCCGTGATAAGGATGTCATCTTGGAATGCGATTGTTCCAGGGATGGATTTGAGCAGGCTTTCCATATTCCTCTGGAAGATAGCGGCCACTGATCGAATGCCAAACGGACACCTGTTGTAAAAGAATAGCCCCTTGTGCGTAGTGATGGTGGTCAGAAGCTTGGATTCTTCAGCCAGTTCCTGAGTAATGTAAGCTGAAGTGAGGTCCAACTTGGTGAACAGCTTGCCACCTGCCAGTGTGGCAAAAAGATCCTCTGCTCTTGGAAGCGGGTATTGGTCCTGTGGTGACACTCAGTTGATGGTGGCCTTGTAGTCGCTTTAAGGACAGGAACGATGGGGCTTGCCCAGTCACTGAATTCAATGCGCGAAATTATGCCCTCTCTTAGCAGCCTGTCCAACTCATGTATCACATACGGCACGGCTCTGGCTTTGTGGTGCACTGGTCTGGCGTCCGGGGTGATGCGTATCACTACTTTGGTGCCCTTAAAGATCCCGACACCTGGTTGAAAAAGTGGCTCGAATTTCTGTAGGACCTGTGAGCGTGAATTCCGCTCCACAGATGAAATGACGTGCACATGCCCCCATTTCCAGTTCATCTCGGCTAGCCAGCTCCTCCCCAAGAGCGCGGGACCATTCCCCAGGACAATCCAGAGTGGCAGCCGCTTCTCCGATCCATTGTGTGTGACCACCAAGTTTGCACTGCCTAGTACTGGGACGATCTCTCTGGTGTACGTCCGTAGCTGCGTGTCAATGCGTTCCAGTTTGGGCCTGATAGCTTTGAGTGGCCATAGTTTTTCAAATTGTTGGGCACTCATAAGTGACTGGCTGGCTCCTGTGTCCAGCTCTATGCGTACCGAGATGCCATTTAATAGAACTTTTATCATCATAGGTGGTGTTTTGGTATACAAGCTGTGGACGTCTGCCACATGAACCCGCTGGACTTCAGCGTCAATAGCTTGGCCCCAAGCATCACCCTGCCTTGCAGACCCCTCGTCTGGTTCCTCTGCCTCGTAAACTAGCCTTGCTTATGGGCTTTCTGCACATTCTGGCCAGATGTCCACTGAAGTTACAGTTTCTACAGATAAATTGTTGAAACCTACAGGTTTTCGCAGCATGTCTGCCATTGCACCTCCAGCATCAGCTGAGATTGTTGTGAACTGTTAACAGGCATTCCCCTCTGATTGTCTCTTTGATTACTCCTGAGCTGTTGCTGAGTGTCAATGGTCCCATCCCGGGACGCATTGTCCCATGTGATGGCGTGAATTGCCGATCCCCCTGCCAATTTCCCTGTTGCTGGCCCACCCTAGAGTCTGTTGCTGCCTGGGCGGTGTCGAATTGCCCTTGCCTGCCTGCGGGGTTCTGCGTCTCGTTTACAATGTTAACTCCCTGATCCATCGCCGCGTTGGAACCAGGGCTGCACGCGTAAATTATCTTGGTCTCCTCTTCCCTTGCCATGAAGGTCTGAGCTATCGGCGTTGCCCTTTCCAAAGTCAATTCCTTGGTCTCAATAAGCTTCCTGAAAATCCCGGCATGCCCAATTCCCTCAATTAAGAAATCCCTTAACATCTTCCCCCTGCAGGCGTCTGTGAACTTACAGAGGCTGGCCAAATGCCGAAGGTACGCAACAAAGTCCGATATGCTTTGTCCCTCCCGACGCAGGTGTGTATAGAACCGGTGTTGGGCCATGTCTATACTGCTCGCCGGTTTGAGGTGCTCACCGATCAGAGTGCTGAGCTCTTCAAAGGACTTGTCCACCGGCTTCTTGGGTGCAAGCAGGTCTTTCATCAGCACATACGTCTTGGATCCACAGCTGGTCAGTAGATGCACCCTCCGCTTGCCAGCCACTTCCTCTCCCAGCTAGTCCTTCGTGACAAAGCTCTGCTGGAGCCTCTCAACAAAATTGTCCCAGTCCTCACCAACACAGTACCATTCCTCTGTGCTACCGGTGGCCATCCTCGTGGGTCGTAGATTCCCGTTTCTCGTCGCCAAATGTAGTGTCCTTACACCTTACTATAGAATCACACGAACATGTACTGCAGACAAGGTCACTCTGTACCTGAACCTTTATTCCCAGAACCAAGAAGTGATGACCCTGCGTGGGACCTCCCTTTATATACCTGGATGATCAGGTGAGGAGTGTCTCCCACAAGTTCACCCCCTGTGATCAAGGTGTGTATTACTCAGGTATATACAGTGTACAGTGTTGTTACATAAAGGTTACAGTTATGTGAAGGTTACAAACATGACAGGGATGGTCCTGGAGACGGCAACAGTTGAACAGGTTCCCACTGGTCCTTCAGTTTAGTTCCACTCTGGGGAGCTTGTTGAGTGTGAGGTGGAGCATGGCAGCGAGGAAGATTGAGAAGAGGGTTGGCGCAATGACACAGCCCTGTTTGACCCCGGTCCGGTCGTGGATTAGGTCTGTAATTGATCCATTGGTAAGGATCACGGCTTGCATGTTGTCGTGGAGCAGGCAGAGGATGGTGATGAACCTTTGGGGGCATCCGAAACGGAGGAGGACACTCCATAGTCCCTCGCGGTTGACAGTGTTAATGGCCTTTGTAAGGTCAAAGAAGGCCATGTACAAGGGTTGGTGCTGTTCCCTGTATTTTTCTTGCAGCTGTCGTGCTGTAAAAATCATTTCCGTTGTACCCCGTAGGGGATGAAATCCGCACTGTGACTCTGGGAGGAGCTCCTCAACCACAGGGAAAAAACTGTTGAGGATTCTAGCGACGACTTTCCCAGTGGTTGATAACAGAGAGTCCTCTGTTTTTTCTGCAGTTGGACTTGTCCCCTTTTTTAAAGATGGTCACGGTTACTCGGAGATAGAACAGGTGGACATGACATTGGATGATGAGATTAGTAACAAGATAATTGCATTTAAAATAAAAAGAGGGGATATGTTAAACTAATCAAAATCAAAATAAGATAAAACTACACATTTTAAAAGCGGCATTACTACACATATTTAATAATTCATTAGAAAAAGGTGTAGTGCCAGAGGACTGGTAGATAGCTAACGTAATACCTATATTTAAGAAAGGGGATAGAGCATGTCCAGGGAATTATAGACCAGTCAGCTTAACATCAGTGGTAGGAAAAATAATGGAATCGTTACTAAATGAGAAAATAGAAGAACATCTAGAAACCAAAAATATAATAATGAATAGTCAGCATGGATTTCAAAAGGAAAAGTGTTGCTTGACCAACTTCATTGAATTTTTTGAAGAGGTAACAGAGAGTAGACAATGGTAATGCAGTAGATATAATTTCTCTCGATTTTCAAAAGGCCTTCGATAAAGTACCCCATAATAGACTGATGAACAAGGTCAGAGAATGTGGAGTCAAGGGACAAGTAGCAGAATGGATCGCTAGCTGGCTTCAAGACAGAAAGCAGAGAGTAGGAGTAAAGGGTAGCTATTCACAGTGGCTGAAGGTGGGTAGTGATGTTCCACAAGGATCAGTGCTGGGACCAATACTGTTGACAATTTAAACTAACGATTTAGACTTTGGAATCAAAAACACAATTTCTAAATTTGCGGATGACACCAAATTGGGGAAATAGTCAATACTGAGGAGGACTGCAACAAATTACAGGAGGGCATTAATAAACCTGCAGAATGGGCATATAATTGGCAAATGAAATTCAACACAGATAAATGGGACGTATTACATTTTGATTGAAAGAATAGGAAGGTCACATTACTTGGAGGGTGCGAGTTTAGGTGGAGTAGAGGAACAAAGGGATCTCGGAGTACAAACACACAAATCACTAAACGTTGTGACACAGGTTGGCAAGGCCATAAAAAAGCAAACCAAGCACTAGGATTTATTTCTAGAGGTATAGAATTGAAAAGTAGGGAAGTTATGCTAAACCTGTATCGAACTTTGGTTAGATCACACTGCACACAGTTCTGGTCGCCATATTATAAAAAGGATATAGAGGCACTGGAGAGGGTGCAGAGAGGATTTACAAGGATGATACCAGAAATGCAAGGGTATTCATATCGGGAAAGGATGAACAGGCTGGGTCTCTTTTTTTTCTCTTGAAAAAATAAGGCTGAGGGGTGACCTAATAGATGTCTTTAAATTTATGAAAGATTTTGATAGAGTGGATACAGAGAGAATATTTTCACTTGTGGGGAAGAGCATAACTAGAGGCCTAATTATAAGATAGTCACCAAGAAACCAAATAGACAATTTAGAAGAAACTTCTTTACCCAGAGAGTGGTGAGAATGTGGAACTCATTACCACAGGGAGTGGTTGAAGCGAATAGTATCGATGCATTTAAGGGGAGGCCTGACAATCGTATGAGGGAGAATGGAATAGAGGGTTATGCTGATAGAGTTTGATGAGGCTCGAGTGGAGCATAAACGCCAGCATGGCCTCTTTCTGTGTCGTATATCCAATATAATCCTCTGTAATCCTTGTACATATTTATGTAGAAATCACACAATTGTGTAAAGTATAGATCTATGCAGCTGATTTTTCTATTGCAATAGATTATGGAATGATGCTTTACATAAAATGTTAATTTTGGGAAACTCTGTGGTGGTGTTGCTCGGTTGGACACCCAACAATGTTCTTCATGGGCCAATAACCTGTTCTCATTCCATGCTTCCTTATATATCCATAACACTGTCAAAATGTTAAATTATGGCAAGTGACGTGAAGCCATTATAACAAAAACCTAGAGCGATTTTATTGAATTTTATTAAACTAAAGTACGCGTAGAAATATGAAAATAAGTAACGTGTAGGACAGGCTCGGTGGTCCAGATGGTCTTTACCTGTCTGTCCTTTTTCGTATGTTCCTATGTAACCATTATATTGTGTTAATTTTTTTAGCAAGTGTAAAAACAGTGAAATACAGTGCACCTATAACAAATCGGGTAGGTTCATTCTACGTAATGTACTCCTCTTAGATATTTTACTGGTTTATCAATAACCCATTTGATAGAATGTTGTTTATGTCTTTATTTCTATTTTACCTTGTCAGAGTGCACCTGCGTTTATGATGGAAAAACCTTCCATGATGGTGATATTATCTACCATACAACGGACGGGATTGGAGGATGCATCAAAGCAACATGCGGTGTGAATGGCACAATAAGCAGAAAAGTTTACCCATATACTCCTAAGACCTCCACAGTCCCCAGTACAACACTAACCTTCGAAACAACAACTCCAACCACGGCATCTAGCACTTCCACCTCTACCTCAACCGAAAGTACATCAGAACGAAGTGAAGCAACACAGAGTACTTCCTCAGAAACAACAGTCACCCCCACAACTTCTATTCCAACTAAAACAGTCTCTGTCACTGCTACAACTACTGTTGAGACAGCACCAGCAAGCAAGACAACAACAGCTCCGACCACTACACTGAGCACAACAGATCCGACCACTACACTGAGCACAACAACAGCTCCGACCACTACACCGAGCACAACAACAGCTCCGACCACTACACTGAGCACAACAACAGCTCCGACCACTACACTGAGCACAACAACAGCTCCGACCACAACACTGAGCACAACAACAGCTCCGACCACTACACTGAGCACAACAACAGCTCCGACCACTACACTGAGCACAACAACAGCTCCGACCACTACACCGAGCACAACAACAGCTCCGACCACTACACCGAGCACAACAGCTCCGACCACTACACTGAGCACAACAGCTCCGACCACTACACTAAGCACAACAACAGCACCGACCACTACACCGAGCACAACAACAGCACCGACCACTACACTGAGCACAACAACAGTTCCGACCACTACACTAAGCACAACAACAGCTCCGACCACTACACTAAGCACAACAACAGCTCCGACCACTACACTGAGCACAACAACAGCTCCGACCACTACACTGAGCACAACAACAGCTCCAACCACTACACCGAGCACAACAGCACCGACCACTACACTGAGCACAACAACAGCTCCGACCACTACACTGAGCACAACAACAGCTCCGACCACTACACTGAGCACAACAACAGCTCCGACCACTACACTGAGCACAACAACAGCACCGACCACTACACTGAGCACAACAACAGCTCCGACCACTACACTGAGCACAACAACAGCACCGACCACTACACTGAGCACAACAACAGATCCGACCACTACACCGAGCACAACAACAGCTCCGACCACTACACTGAGCACAACAACAGCTCCGACCACTACACCGAGCACAACAACAGCTCCGACCACTACACCGAGCACAACAGCTCCGACCACTACACTGAGCACAACAGCTCCGACCACTACACTAAGCACAACAACAGCACCGACCACTACACCGAGCACAACAACAGCACCGACCACTACACTAAGCACAACAACAGCTCCGACCACTACACCGAGCACAACAGCTCCGACCACTACACTGAGCACAACAGCTCCGACCACTACACTAAGCACAACAACAGCACCGACCACTACACCGAGCACAACAACAGCACCGACCACTACACTGAGCACAACAACAGCTCCAACCACTACACTGAGCACAACAACAGCTCCGACCACTACACTGAGCACAACAACAGCTCCAACCACTACACTGAGCACAACAACAGCACCGACCACTACACTGAGCACAACAACAGCTCCGACCACTACACTGAGCACAACAACAGCTCCGACCACTACACTAAGCACAACAACAGCTCCGACCACTACACTGAGCACAACAACAGCTCCGACCACTACACTGAGCACAACAACAGCTCCGACCACTACACTGAGCACAACAACAGCACCGACCACTACACTGAGCACAACAACAGCTCCGACCACTACACTAAGCACAACAACAGCTCCGACCACTACACTGAGCACAACAACAGCTCCGACCACTACACTGAGCACAACAACAGCTCCAACCACTACACCGAGCACAACAGCACCGACCACTACACTGAGCACAACAACAGCTCCGACCACTACACTGAGCACAACAACAGCTCCGACCACTACACTGAGCACAACAACAGCACCGACCACTACACTGAGCACAACAACAGCTCCGACCACTACACTGAGCACAACAACAGCTCCGACTACTACACTGAGCACAACAACAGCTCCGACCACTACACCGAGCACAACAACAGCTCCGACCACTAAACTGAGCACAACAACAGCTCCGACCACTACACTGAGCACAACAACAGCTCCGACCACTACACTGAGCACAACAACAGCTCCGACCACTACACCGAGCACAACAACAGCTCCGACCACTAAACTGAGCACAACGACAGCTCCGACCACTACACTGAGCACAACAACAGCTCGGACCACTACACTAAGCACAACAACAGCACCGACCACTACACTAAGCACAACAACAGCTCCGACCACTACACTAAGCACAACAACAGCACCGACCACTACACTGAGCACAACAACAGCTCCGACCACTACACCGAGCACAACAACAGCTCCGACCACTACACTGAGCACAACAACAGCTCCGACCACTACACTGAGCACAACAACAGCACCGACCACTACACCGAGCACAACAACAGCACCGACCACTACACTGAGCACAACAGCTCCGACCACTACACCGAGCACAACAACAGCTCCGACCACTACACCGAGCACAACAACAGCACCGACCACTACACTGAGCACAACAACAGCTCCGACCACTACACTGAGCACAACAACAGATCCGACCACTACACCGAGCACAACAACAGCTCCGACCACTACACTGAGCACAACAACAGATCCGACCACTACACCGAGCACAACAACAGCTCCGACCACTACACTGAGCACAACAACAGCTCCGACCACTACACTGAGCACAACAACAGCACCGACCACTACACCGAGCACAACAACAGCACCGACCACTACACTGAGCACAACAACAGCACCGACCACTACACTGAGCACAACAACAGCTCCGACCACTACACTGAGCACAACAACAGCTCCGACCACTACACTGAGCACAACAACAGCTCCGACCACTACACTGAGCACAACAGCTCCGACCACTACACTGAGCACAACAGCTCCGACCACTACACTGAGCACAACAGCTCCGACCACTGAAACAACATCAGAGCAAAGCCAAATAACTTTGATTACTTCCTCACCATCAACAGTCACCCCTACAACTTCTATTCCAACTACGACAATCTCTGTTACTGCCACAACTACTGCTGAAATAACACCATTGGAGACATGCAAGACATCAACAGCCACGACCACTACATTGAACACAACAACTTCAGCAACCTCTGTAGCTACATCCCAAATAAGCCAAATAACACCATCTCTTTCCTCACGAACAGCATCTCTCTGTTTCTGCAAAGTAAATGGGCAAATACTGACATCTGGTAAGTGTTGCTACATTAAATTATTAGACTGTTTAGCCAAGTTATTCCTGTACCACTGTGATACAGGCATCTGCCCAACGATGTGGTAAATTGCCCAGGAATGTCCAATCTATAGCAAGCAGATAAAATCTAACCTGACTAATTACTATCCCAGCAACCTCCTTCCTTCATCAACATAGCGATGGACGAACTGATCATTAGTACCATTAAGTGATACCTACTAAACCATTGCCTGCTTTCCAGCACTCATTTTTGTTCTATCAGAACAGCTCGGCCTCATCACAGCCTTGATCTAGATTGGGACACAACAAGCTGAATGCCAGAGAAGCAGTGAGAGAACTGCCTTTGACATCAAAGAGCCTTAATAAAACTGAGGTCAATGGGAGAAGCCTCCTGGAAGATGTTCATGGTTGTCAGAGGTCAATCATCACAGTTTCAGGACTTCACTGGTAGAGATCCTCAGGGCAATGTCCTTGACCTAACCATCTTCAACTGATTTATCATTCATCAGCTAATAAGTTCCAGACAAAGACTATCTTCAAAAAGAAATGGCCAACCACCTCTCCCTGACCTCTTCTGGCATCATAATCGCCAAGTCACTTATCGTCAATGTCCGATTGTTTACCGTTCATCAGAAGTCACTTTACTAGCTATATCATCATTATGATAACGAGCAGGTCAGAGGGTTAGGTATTCTAGGATAAGTGGCACACCTCCTTACCCCTCTACACCTGTCAATAATCTACAAGACTCAAGTCAATATTGTGCTGGAACACACTACTTGCTTGTGTAGTGTCCCTGCACCTTACTACAAACTCACATGAGGCATGGATATATCAGACAGGGTCACTCTGTGACCTTCACCTTTATTGCCAGGACCAAGGAGTCTTGACCCTGGGTGGGACCTCCCCTTTTATACCTGGAAACCCAGGTGAGGAGTGTCTCCCACGAGTTCACCCCCTGTGGTCAGGGTGTGCATTTCTAGGGTACAGGTACAGTGTACATGAGTTACAGTTACATGACTATGTCATTGCAGGATAGTTAAATACATGACAGCCTGTACGAGTGTATCCGCACAAAATGCGGAATTCCTTACATAACACATTTGTGGGAGCAATGTCGCCACAAGGAGTGCAACAGTTCAAGGAGAAAGCCCAACGCCACCACCTCAAGGACAGGCATTAGAGAAACGTTTTTTTAATCCACTGGCTAAAAATAAACAGCTGACTTTAACCCTGCTGGCCCAGTGGGAGTGGGGAAAGCCAGGTGGGTGGTTAAAATGGCGATTGGCTGCTTCTTGCTGCTTTTCCAACATCTATGCGCTCGCCACCATTTTAACAGCACTGATTTTGATGTCGGGAAAGGTGGCCGCCACGATTAGGTGCAGGCCTCGTTACTAGGTAAAAGTCATGGTTCGATGACATCATTCGGGCCTCGACTTAGTTTTGACCCAGGTGGCGTACTGTGTCAGACCCACCAGTGAAATCTGGCAGCAAGATATAGCGTGGCCAGATGATGCCCAGGTAAGCTTGAATTTGAGTTTTTTCATGGTGTCCTTGTGGGCCAGGAAGAACCTCAAGGAAACCTTGGTCCTCCCCTGCCTTGGGTTCTTCTCCCCTTTCCCCGACTATGATCCCCTCCGGATACCACCCACACCCCCCCTTCCCGATCACTTACCTTAATGCTGTTCAATGTTCCTTAGGTCCCCAGCAGCGACCACCTTCTGCGCAAAATCCCACGCCAGCCTGTTGGCCACCTAATGATTCCCGATGGGTTCAGGCGGGGGGGGTCTATCCCCCAACATGATAATGATGCCTGGGAGTTAAATGGGCCGGGCCTTAAACTGGTGCCCTCATTTTTTTCTTTTATTTATTCATTCATGGAATATGGGCGTCGCTGGCAAGGTCAACATTTATTGCTCATCCCTAATTGCCCTTGAGAAGATGGTGGTGAGCTGCCTTCTTGAACCGCTGCAGTCCTTGTGCTGAAGGTACACCCACAGTGCTGTTTGGTAGGGAGTTCCAGGATTTTGAATCAGCAACATGGCCCCTTCCCACCAGCCCTACTCCAAATAATTATAGAATTACTGTGGATCTGTTTTCTGTTCAAAGACATTTTTATTGTTTTATGTTTTTATCTTTACATTCCAAACTCCATCATCCACATTTTTTCACCCAGGAAGGCAGTCTGTTTAGCTCTGCCCAATCCTGCACAATGGGAGGGGGGGTGTGTGGTGGGAGGAGGTGTGTGTGTGTGTGGGGGGGGATGTGGTGGGAGGGTGTGTGTGTGTGTGGTGGGGGGAGGGTGTGTGTGTGGTGGGGGGAGGGAGGGTGTGTGTGTGTGGTGGGGGGAGGGAGGTGTGTGTGTGTGGTGGGAGGGAGGGAGGTGTGTGTGTGTGGTGGGGGGGAGGGTGTGTGTGTGGTGGGGG